>NC_073259.2:138557500-139157500 GCF_029289425.2 Pan paniscus
TGGGCAGACCCACTCCCCAGAAAGTGACCACATGATGGTTTCCTGCCTGTGATGGCCTCCTTCAGGCACAACTTTCTCTCAGCTGCAGGCCACCCACAGGAGCCAAGGAGGACCGCACACTTCTCTGCACACTGGGACTGCTGTCCTCTCCCTGAGGAGTGGGACCCTCAAGTTGTTCTGCCCAGGCCATCAGACCATGCCTGCCCCGACGTCACTGAGCAGAGTACAGAGAGACTGGGATGTGTATCTGGTTCCCCTGACAGGCCCCGCTTCTCATCCCGTGAGTCCACAAGGCCCGCGGCAGCAAAGAGCCACACACTGGGGGCTTAAAACAACAGCAACCCAGCCTCTCATGCCCTGGAGGCCGGAAGTCTTCAGTCGAGGTGTGGACAGGGCCATGTACCCTCCGAAAGCTCCAGGGCAGGCTCCTCCCCATCTTGCCAGGCTCCTGGGCGCTCTGTGGCTTGTGGTCCCAGCGCTCTGATCTCTGCCTCCATCCACACGTGGCTTCCTCCCTGAGCATCTGTGTCTCTATCCAAACTCCCCTCTCCTTTCTTTCCAAAGCCTGTCACTGAACGAGGGCCCTCCCTGATGTGCGACCGCACCTTCACCTAGTTACATCTCCAGACACACTATTTCCAAATTAGGCCCCGCGCCCCAGTTCTGGGTGGACGTGACTGTAGGGAGGCTGATTGAATCTACCCCTCTGTCCAGAAGCTTCTCACCTGCCTTCTGCTCCCTGGGCTCCGTAATCACTGATTCTGCTCACAGCCTCTGGTGGGTCCACCAGTCCCTGCCTCTAACTGCTTCTAGATTGAGCTCTCTGAATCTAGAAACCTTGTGAGTGTGAAGTTAACCCGTCCTTCCCTGCCAGGACTCTAAAATAAAAGCAGCTGTCGCTCTACCGCGTCCGACGAACAGAACTGTCTCACGGGCCACGGGAGAAGGGGCTGGAGAGATGCGTTCTGGCCGTGGCTGTGAGCGAAGCACCACCGGTTGCAGTCCCTTTACCCAGGAGCTGGGGAGAGGCTGAGGACCCAGAATGTCTTGCGTATCAGGCAGTAGAAACTCACATGAAAAACACATGAGGCTTTTTTTGTTTTGTTTTGTTTTGCAGTGAGTAAAAAAGCCCAATGCGTTTTTTATTTGAATCTGAGAAGCTGGAGAATAAAAAGCATTTTGTTTATTTTATCACAATGTGCTCACTTCTGACAGGCACCCTGCTTCAGAGGAGTGCTGGGTGTTTTGATCAGACTCCTGTGCCAGGACCTAAGAGGAGGATTGACTGCGGGTTAAATGCAACAAGGAGTGCGGGGTGGGGAGATCCTTGTCTGACACCAGCCTGGACTGAGGAGATGCCGGAAATCACCAACTCTCCTGTGTTTATTCCCCTTGGAGAGTCTCTGTCTATTCCAGAAAGGAACTGCAGATTGATCTGTAGATGTGACTTTATACAGTCACCTGTGAGCCCCAGAGAAGCACCTCTGCAGAGAAGCACCCTGACTCCAGGCCTCCGGCTGCTCGATCATCCTCCATGAAGGCAGCACTGACTCCAGGCCTCCAGCTGCCCGGTCATCCTCCATGAAGGCAGCACTGACTCCAGGCCTCCAGCTGCCCGGTCATCCTCCATGAAGGCAGCACTGACTCCAGGCCTCTGGCTGCTTAGTCATTCTCCATGAAGGCAGCAAGTGTCTGCAGTGCCGGTCGGTTCAGCGAGGCAATCTGTCAACCCCTCACTCATTCACGCATGCACTTGCTCCGTTACTAATTCATCAATCAATCAGTATTTATCGAGTGTCTACTATATGCCAGATTTTGTGCTGGGCACTAGAACAAAGGCTGTCTTGAGGATGTTACATTTTGGTAGGGAAGACAAATACACAGGCAGACAGTTAAAGCAGACAAGATGAATGCGCTGAAGAAATGGAACCCAGTGATGTGCAAGTGACCAGCAAGGGGGCCTCTGGTCCTTTAGACCAGGTGGCCATGAAAGCAACATGAAACTGAGACCCAATAAGCCAGGAATCAGAAATACAAAGTGCTGAGGGAAACAGCATTCAAAAAAAAAAAAAAAAACACTCAGTGCAGGAAATCCGAGCTAGCCTGTGGAGAGGCCACATGAGGAGAGAAATGTCTGGCCTGCCCCCTCTCTTCCAGCCATCCTAGGAGAGGACAACATGCAGGCAAAGAGCCAGCCAAGGCTGCAGATGATTGCAACTTCAGTTGCCATCTGAGCGTAACTACCCAAGTGGAGGCCCCACATGAGAACCATGTAGCTGCCCAGTCAACCCACACAGCCATGAGACATCAACACAAATCACTAATCTCAGCCACTCAATTTTGGGGTTGCATTAGTCCATTCTCACACTGCTATAAAGACATACCTAAAACTGAGTAATTTATGAAGAAAAGAGGTTTAACTGACTCACAGTTCCTCAAGCTGTACAGGAGGCATGGCTGGGGAAACCTCAGGAAACTTACAATTATGGTGGAAGGCAAAGGAAACGCAGGCATATCTTCACATGGCAACAGGAAAGAGCATGAAACAGGAGGGGCTACACTCTTTTAAACCAACAGATCTTGTGAGAACTCACTCACCATCACAAGAACAGCAAGGGAGAAATCTGCCCCCATGATCCAATCATCTCCCACCAGGTCTCTTCCCCAACATTGAGAACTACAATTCAACATGAGATTTGGGTGGGGACATAGAGCCAAACCATATCAGGGTGCTTTGTGATACAGCAATAGCTAACTGGTACACCTCTGTGCGGGTCTCCCTGCATCTCCTCTTGCGTACTACATCTCTACAGAGTTGCAGATATAATTCCTTAAAAATTCAGGTTAGATCACATCATTCTACTGTTGAAAACCCTCTAATGGCTTCCCATCTCGCTCAGGAAGGAAAGAGCCAAAGTCCTTATCTTGGCCTTCAAAAGCTTTAAGTGATCTGCCCCAAGTCATCTCCCTCATCTGACCTCATCTTCTAACTATTTCCCCGTGTTCATTCTACTCCTGCACCTCGGGCTTCCACACACTTCTCAGACACAGCAGGCATTCACCCTCTGCCCCAGGACCTTTGCACCTCTGCACAGCTCCCTCCCTGGCTTCATCCAGGTCTCTTTTCAAAGGACTCACCCACAGTGAGGTCTCCCCAACCACTAAATGTAAACCAGCTCTTCCATGACTATCACTCTTCGCCTCTTCTCACTTCCCCACCTGACCTGCACATTAATTTATCAACTCTCTACCAGAACCAAGGGCATGGATTTAGATCACTTTTTCCAGAAACTAGAAAGCGTTTGATGCAAAGTGGTTGCTCAATATTTTTGAATGAATATGTCTTTAGGTGTGGGTTCAATTCGATTTCTTTATTTTTAACTTTTATTTTAGGTTCAGGGGCACATGTGCAAGTTTGTTATATAGGTTTTAATCAGGGCAAGGACTGTAGGCTTTGAAATTCTTCAGGAAGCCAGTGCCTGAGGTGAACAAATCCATTTTCCTTTAAAATCTGTATATCTGGACATACTTTTCTGACTCTTCAAGCGAAAATTACTTGGCAGCCCCCATAATACGGTCAAAAAGGGCTCTGTAAAGAACCATGTGGGCTGGATGCAGTGGCTCATACTTGTAATCCCAGCACTTTGGGAGGCCAAGACAGGCAGATCACAAGGTCAGGAGTTCAAGACCAGCCTGACCAACATGGGGAAACCCCATCTCTACTAAAAATACAAAAATTAGCTGGGTGTGGTGGCAGGCCCCTGTAATCCCAGCTACTCAGGAAGCTGAGGCAGGAGTATCGCTTGAACCTGGCAGGCGGAGGTTGCAGTGAGCCCAGATCACGCCACTGCACTCCAGCCTGGGTGACTGAGCGAGACTCCTTCTCAAAGAAAAAACAAACAACAAAAAATAAATAAATAAGCCATGTGTTGCTGTGCATAACCAATCACAGGCTGCAGGGAAGCAGGGCACGTTGTCTTTAGCTAAATTGAATGATCACTATTAAGACAGGCGGCACATCAGTGATATTTGGAAACAAAAAAGCCAGCATGTGACCAGTGGGCTAATTATCAGTTCAGACAGGCCCTGAGTGCACATTGGCACAGCTCCACAGCTGTCATTACCGCCGTTAGCACAGGACGAGCAGTCTTAATTCACAGGCCGCACGGCCCCTCTTACCCCCCAGTCACTTTAGGACATGGAAGACACAAGACGCGTCAGGTGCGAGATGAGAACGGTGGCCACAGGATTCGGGAAGAAAGGCCGTGGTGATGGCTGCCTGAGCTTCATGCTTTAACCCAAGTGAGCTGCTTCTATCACTCCACCACACACGTCATCTAATAATGGAACAACATGGGTTTCTTGAGGATCAGCAGGGAGGTCCGTAGAGTGGGAACCCGGAGCTCTCCCACCCGAGCATCCAGGGGTCACGACACACTCCATCTCCCACACGTGGTGACGCCCTGACCCTGAACCGCACATCCCCAGGCTTCCCTGTCACAGCAGATGACACCATTGCTGCCCCAGAAATTAACGTCCTGACTCCTTCCTGCCTCTCACAGTCCACGTCCAGTCCATCAGCAAACCCTGTTGATTCCACCTTGAAGACACACCCCGAGCCTGTGCACTTCTCCCCACCCTGCCTTGCTGGAAGCCCCCATCATCTCGCATCAGGACACGGCTCCCAGTGGGGTCCCTGCTTCCACTCCTGTTTTTTTTCTGTGTGGCCACTGGAGTGACCCTCTACAAACCAAAGCCAGATGCACCTCCTCTCTCAATTCCAGTGGCATCTGACATAAACTGATTGAAAACTATGCCACAGTCACTCCCTGCATCTGAGGTAGGAGGGTAAGAGATGGGGCTTGGACTCTGGACCACACAGCACTAGCTAAATTAGGTCCCAGGTAGAAAGCACCTTCCCACGAGATGCACCACAGTGCGATGTCAGTTTACCATTGCCATGGCAACGTCCAGAAGTTACCGCCCCTTTCCATGTCAGTGACCCAGCCATCCAGAAGTTACCACCATTTTCCAATCATTTTCTGCATAACCTGCCCCTTAATTTGCATGTAATTAAAACCTGGTTTAAATACGACTTCGGAGCTGCCTTTGAGCCACAACTCTAGGCGCACAGCCTGTGAGGTAGCCTTGCTCTGCAAGGAGCAGGACCTCTGCTGCTGCTATGCACAGACACTTCAGTAAAAGCTGCTAATCCCATCAGCTTGCCCTTGAATTCTTCCCTGGGCAAAGCCAAGAACCCTCCCAGCCTAAGCCCTGATTTGGGGGCTCCCTGCCCTGCACCACATCCACATTCTTGCTGATGTAACTTCTTGGCTCCTCATAGCTGGAGACAGAGTTAGCTTCCCCATCCCCTGAAACCAGGCAGACCCTGAGCCTTGCTTTGGCCAACGGAATTCGAGAAGTGCCTTGCCCCATTCAAGCCTGGGCCTCATGAGGTCTTCCATTCCTCTGCCTCATTCACGGCCCAACTGTGCCCTGGCCAGAAGCCCTATCTCGCCTGATGGAGGAGGGGAGAGCAAGGAGCAAGGTGGTCACCCCAGCCCAACCAACCAAGACCCTCCAGTGGCCACCCAGGTGCATGAAGCCCCGCCTGGACCGGAGGAGCTGTTCAGTCCAGTCCGGTCAAGCTGAGAAGCTCCATGCAGCCAATCAGAGGTTTGGGAGCAATGATGGACTGTGACCGCTTCAAGCCCCAGGCTTCGGGACGGTTTGTTATGCAGTCTTATTGGGACGGGGGTAATACATACAGTTCTACAGTTCTTGGAATTCTACCTTGGCCTGCAAGACTCTGGCCAATTTATTCCCAATCCGGGTTTCATTTTTTACTTCCCTGCCCCTCCCCATTCACTGTCCGGCCCACTTTCTTCTCCTTGGACATGTCAAGCATCCACACATCCCAGGCCCTCTGCACTCCCCCTGCCTGGAATGCTCCTCCCTGAACACTGACAGGGCTGCTTCCTCCCTCTGCTCAACATGTAGGTCTCGGGAAGCCTCCTGGACCACTCTTTTAAAGTGCCACCATCAGCAGGAACTGATTTCCTGCTCGTTTACCCAATTTATTTTTCTGCAAAGCACTTATCACTGCCTGACAGTATATCACATGCATTTGACTTTTTCTTCATTGGGCAGTTGAATGTTGAGGTCTATTTTGCTAACTGCTATACCCCTGGTGCCTGCAACAGTGCCTGGTACATAGTGCTCAATCAATCCTTGTGAATGAATGAACAGTCATGCAATAAGCAGCTCATGGCCCAGGGATGCCACGTGTGTCTCACTATATAGATCCCTGTTTAGGTGCACCGATGTACCCCTTTCCCTTGGTAGGGATGGAGGGGACAGGGAAATTCCCCAAAAGACAGGGTGGACTTGCAGGCAGAGTCTAGTTAGACCACCCCACTTGGTTCAGACTCCAGTGCTTTTCCATCTCCTGGTATTTTAAATTCCACAGACCAGGAATGAAGGGCTCCAGAATACTACATTTTCTCTTGTACAAGTCCCATCAAAAAGAACACAGCTGGGCACGGTGGCTCACGCCTGTAATCCTAGCACTTTGGGAGGCCAAGGTGAATGGATCACTTGAAGTCAGGAGTTCAAAACCAGCCAACGTTGCAAAACCCTGTCTCCACTAAAAATACAAAAAAAAAAATATCATCCGGGTGTGGTGGTGTGTGCCTGTAATCCCAGCTACTCGGGAGGCTAAGGCAGGAGAATCTCTTGAACCCGGGAGGTGGAGGTTGCAGTGAGTTGAGATCATGCCACTCCACTCCAGCCTGGGTGACAGAGTAAGACTCCATCTAAAACAAAAAACAAAAAACAAACAAAAAAAACACCAAAGAACTCTTCTTGGGTTCTTCCCATATATGGGGCAATCCAGCCTTAGCGTTCCTCCCCAATCCTCCTTGCTAATGATGCAAAAAAGGCTTGAAAACTCCATATGCCATTAGGCTCTTCTTCTCCAAAGGAAGAGACTTGGGAAAATTGCTCCTCCATTGCTATGAAAATGTTCCTGACAACCGTTTCTTCTGTATTTTTCTGCATCCTCTAACATAACATTCCGAGTAAGAAAACCATGTCCAGCACGCCATGCTTTGTTTTGCTGGGGAAGCAGTGAGCTCCCTTCCCCGAAGGAGTGAGAATTATGCAATTGTTCATATTTTCTTTTCTGTCCAGCCTCCCTGGAAACTCGGAGCCAAATGAGAATCTTGGAGTAACTATGTTCAGCCTCTGAGGTGGTATATCTTAGTTCTTTCTTCTCTTTATGCAAACATTCCACTTCCTTCATATCACTTCATTATATTTAATGATTTTGGTAATTAGGCCATATGCTTGGAAAGAAGCATAATAAAAACACATTCACAGATAATGAAGTCATCAATTATCATTTTTTAAGTAAGAAAATCAGGAGGGACTCAAATCAGGTTAAATATCACTGTGTGATCCATGCTGGGGGCAGGGGGGGTGTCTAGTCAGTTTCAGTATTATTCGCCCATGATTGTTTTAGGAAACATTCAGCCCCAATTTCAGTCTTTTCTATCTCACTGAAAGCTTTTATATTTGGAAGGAAAACTACATCCCATTCACAATTCAGTAAAACCCAGTGGTGGGTGTGATTTTGTGGCCCGGTCACCAGGCTCTTCACCAGGCTGGCACTTCGGTGTCTTTGTTCTGTGCAGGCAAAGGAGAGGGGCTGTGAGCCGGCCCTCAGGCACACTTAGCTGGGAATCCTGCACCACCTGACTCCTCCCAGGATGGGTCTCTGATCCCAGTAGAATCCTCTTCAGCTCTCAGCAAATCAGGTTGATTGAAACTGTGTTGAGGTTCCAATTCCACTCACATCACTGACAACAAAAGAAAAAATGCCACCAACTCAAAGGGTGTGAGGTCAGAAAGGAGGGAAGATGCTGCATCGCCGGCTTTGAAGGTGGAGCGCGAGGCCCTGAGCAGCCCTTGCAGCTGGAAAGGCAAGGAATGAATTCTCCCCAAAGCTCAGAAAGGCACGCAGTCCTGCCAACACCAGATCGTAGCCCTGTGAGGCTCATCTCAGACTTCTGACCTCCAGAACTGTAAGAGAATATGACTACGTTGCTTTAAGCCACCAAGACACTGTGGGGTCACTTGCTACAGCGGCGATAAGAAACAGACACACGGTTTCTGAGCTCAGTACCACTGACACGTGGGACCAGGTGATAATCTGCTGTAGGAGACTGATCTGCACGGATCTGCGTGTGGGAGAGGGTTTTACATCCCTGGCCTCCCCTTCCCCAGTCATATCAATCAAAAGTGTCCTCAGACATTGCCAAATATCCCCTGGAGGGCAAGTTGGCCTCACTGAGAACCGTCTTTCATGGCTTTTTAATCCAACAGACTCTCCGCTAAGCTCCTTCCTCCTAGGGATTCACGGCACACCCTCCATGAAATTCACTAAGCCCTGAACGTGTGTCCCAGGCACTAAAGGCAGAGGGTTGGATAAGTCACGGTGTGTGCCCTCAGAAAACTCACAGTCATCGAGGCAGCTGCTTAAAGAATTATGTGGTAGCACCTCCTCTCTTGAGGGTTACGTCCTGAAAACTTAGAGCACACAGTGAGAAGCAGGATGGTGAGCTTGCTGAGAACCGCAGGACCAGCTTGGTTCACATTCAGGGCCGGTAGTCAGAGAATAGGGCATCTTTCTTTGCTAATCGAGATGGAATCATTCTTTTCTAATTGAGATGGAATCCACATGCCATGAAGGTCACCATTTTAGTGTGCAGTGCCCCATGGTTTTGGCACTTTCACAAAGTTCTGCAGCCATCATTACCATCTAACTCAAGAACATTTTCATCACTCCAAAAAGAACCTCATACCCCTTAGTGGTCACTCCTCATCCCCATCCCCCCCAATCCCCCACCCCCTCCACTCCCCCCACCACCATCCCTGGAGGGGTCACTCCTCATCCCCATCCCCCACCCCCTCCACTCCCCCCACCACCATCCCTGGAGGGGTCACTCCTCATCCCCAACCCCTACCCCCTCCACTCCCCCTCATCATCCCTGGAGGGGTCACTCATCCCCATCCCCCACCCCCTCCATTCCCCTCCCACTATCCCTGGAGGGGTCACTCCTCGCGCCCATCCCCCACCCACTCCGCTCCCCCCACCACTATCCCTGGAGGGGTCACTCCTCATCCCCACCCCCCACCCCCTCCACTCCCCCCACCACTATCCCTGGAGGAGTCACTCCTCATCCCCACCCCCCACCGTCTGTACTCCCCCCACCACCATCCCTGGAGGGGTCACTCCTCATCCCCACCCCCCACCCCCAGCACCCCCCATCATCCCTGGCAACTACCCAGAGGCTCCCCTCAGAGCTCCAAACGCTTCCCCAAAGAGGCTACAGATGGAGGTAAAATCACTTCTTGATTTAAAGAGTATTTGCGGATGCAGCCTAATCCTGTTTTCTGCAATTGTGAAATGCAAATGACCCTGGTAATATATGTACTGGATCATAGAACTGGAGATGATTATTTTTTTATTTTTGTAAAAAAATGTTTCCCAGAATGAGAATCCAATCAAATTTTAACACTTGGTGAAAAAATTCATTCAGCTTAACTCAGTGGCATCAATAGCAAATCAACCCACTGGCTAAATATTGAAGAAGAGCTCAGCTCATCAGGAATGCATGAGGAACATCCAGTTACCTGTACCCTGATAGAGCAAGGTTCTGGTTTAGCTATCCTCTTTATAACAAAGGTCATTAAACGTCTGAGGAGCAGCTTAAAATTCCTGAAGTTTGAAACCCACTGTAGCCACCTCTGGTCTTTAACGTAGGCAGACTCCATTTCCATTCAGGAGCGGTGTGCCTGCCACTGCACAGCTCAGCTGTGTTTAACATCCTAAAAAATGGAAATGCATAATTGGCTTTACGGGATTGCTTCCAGAAACACTGGAATTTTGTTATTTATTGCTTTTTATACCACAAAAAGGGGAAAAACAGCCCCAACATCTCTGAATGTGGATGATGGCTTCCAAAGGAGCTTTACATACCTTCTGCTCGGGGGTCCTGCAGCCCCTCCTTCCTCACACCGACCTCACAAAGAGCAGAAGCGGTTCCAAATGCAGAAAGCCAGCTTACCTTCAGGACCTGTTCTAGGTTCTCCAGCTTGGCTTGGAGCTGGTGTTTCTCCTTCACGGCCAAATCGCGCTCTCTGGTCACGAGGGTGAGCGGGTGGTTGAGATGCACATACTCTGCCTTCACCTGCAAGCGGAAGGGATGGAGACAAGGAGGTTATCACAACATGCCTAAGAGTTGGTATCCGTTGCTTCCTCTTTAGGAGCAAAATCTTCAATTTCCTCCTAGAGGATCCTTCCCTCCCTCCTTCTCCATCATGGACTGGGTCCACTCCTACTAGGGGTCACTACACATGACCAAGGGCTGGCCAATCAGCAGACGACCTCCATCTTCCTCCCGCCCACCTCCACCACAACCTCAGTGATTGGTTCAGGGTTGCAAATGTGTCACAGGTCTGGCCAATCAGTGTAATCTCATCCCCTGGATGTGGTGATTGGTTGGGGAAGTCACATGACCCAGTTGCATTCTGGGGGAATGAGATCTTGCACTTGTATAGGAACCTGGAAGAACTGTCCCTTTTGCCCACTGGACTCGGAAAGTTAAAGACAAACAGCTGGAACTACTGTGGCCTTTGCCATCACGAGGGAAGAACCCATCTGAGAACAGAGCCAATGAGATAAACACAGAGAGACGCAGAGAGAACAGCAGGATCCCCATGGCATCATTTGAGCACCCAGATCAAGCTGAGCCTGAAGTTAATTGTCTTTTCCTTTTCAGTCACTTGGACCAATAGATTCTCCTTGTTTGCTTACACCAATTTGAATCGTCTGTCCCCTGTAACTGTGAGAGCCCTAACAGATACAAGTGTTTTCCCACTGTCTAAGCATATTTATTCTTGTCTAAAAATTTTATCTCATCTTAAAAGTGAATAAAAATGCCAGTGAAATTCCACATGAACTAGAATGCATTCCCCCAATAAACCCAAAAACCACATAAATTCCATTCTCAGGCCACAACCCCCAGGGCCAAGCTACAAGCTTATTGGGAAGGCAGGCGCCATGTTCAGTCTCTCTCCTCTTCGAAACAGGTAAGGGGATGTTGTCAACGAAAGAAGTCACCATGGTTCCTTTCCCATTCATTTTCATTGTGGAGGCAACATGTTTTAACCCAACGGCAGCCTTGTAATTTCTTTTCCTCCTCCTCAAGTGTTATGATGTGAATTATGGCTTCAATAACAGACTAACATAATGTCACGCTTTTCAGCTGCAGAAGTCCTTTCTATTTCAAATACATTCTGTACTGAGTGTTAGTTTAACCTGACAACTTCTGGGGCACCAAAAGAAAGGGAGGCACCCACTTGGCATTCCCAAATGGGAACAGGGTTACAGGAAAGCTGTTATTAAGAGGTCGTAGAGAGGTCTCATTCGAAGGAATATTTTAATGCCATTTTGCTGCAACGTGATGTTATCAGGCAACGAACTTGGAGAAATAATCCAAATGCCCCCGGAGAAAATGTCACGACCTATTTGAATTAAACCACCCTCACTTCTGAACCTCAATACCCTGGGGTGCAGGTTTGCAGAAAACATCACTTCTTGCATCCTAGCTGTTCAAGAACATTAGGACTGGGGGTCATGCTTGAATGCCCCTAAATTCAGTCTCACACAGTGACCAGCACCATCTTTCTGAAATACCTGCCAGATCTTGCCTCTCCCTGCTTGAAACCTTCTGTGGTTTCCACAGAAATTAGAATAAAATCCAAACTCCTTGGTGGTCTAAAAGTCCTACCCACCTGCTACCCTGTTGCCACTATGCTGGGGACACCCTGGCCTCCTTCTGTCCCTTAAACAGGTCAAGCTTCTTCCCACCCCAGGGCCCCTGCACCTGCTGATTCCATTGCCTGCAGATCTCTACCCCGCCCTGCCCCAGTCTGCTCAGGTCTGGCTCCTTCTCATTAGGTGTCACCTCAGACAGGCCTTCCCAACCCTTGCAAGGTGACAAAACCCTTGCCTTCACCCCCTGCCTCCATGCCCCTCCCTCCCACACCACCATGCTTTGGTGTCCACGTGTGCTCAGCACTGTCCTCTGCAGCTGTTTGCCTTCTTCCTGTGGCTGCTCCTCATTGGAACAGAAGTGTCACCAGACAGAGGTTTTCTTCTGCCTTGCAATTTCCCATCATCAGCGCCCAGAGGACCGCCTGGCAGGGAGTCAGTGGTCGAGTAAGATTTTTGTACTGAATGGAATGGTGTTGAGGAAATTTCCAAGAATGGAAAGGTGGCCCTGGCTCCTGGTGGACTATTGCTGTCAGCCCTCCCAGACATAGGCCCCACCGTCATCCATCCCCCTTTGTGTCCCGAGAGGCTCATCCTCATGGCCTGCACCCCCTACCATCCGGCTTCTAATCAGGCTTGCCCAGTGGAAGACATGATCAAGAAACGATGGATCAGCATGACCCCCGGCCCCCGGCCCTCCCCACCAGCCTGCAGGGATTACCCTGAGCTGCTCCCCTTAGAAAGGCTGCTGGCGAGCCTGGCCCTTGGCTGGAGGCCTGGGAACCAGGATTTGGGGAGAATTCCTACCTTCCCTAATTGATTAGGGCGGCTTACCACATCTAGGCCGCTTGAACAGGACAGTTTATGCTGAACACCTTTCCTTCTGGGAGTTGGAATTTCAGAATGTGCTGGACAGAGAGTGCCCATGCCACCAGGTCCCCATAAAAACTCTGGCTGCTGAGGCTTTAATGGGCTTCCCTGACAGATGACATTTCACACACATCACAGCTTGCAGCTGCAGGTCCTCTAAGCATCCTGTGTGATTCTTGGGAATCCTCTTGGGAGACGACCTGGAGAGCCTGCACCTGGTCTCCCCCGGCTTCATTCTGTGTGCCTCTCCCTTTGCCACCTGTGCTGTGTGTCCTTTTGCTGTAATAAGTCACAGCCCTAAGGGCAGCTGCACACTGAGCCCTGCGAGTCCTCCCACTGGGTGGTGGAACTGGGGTAACCCCCAACAGTGTCCTTCTACAGGGAGGGCCTCTCCCACACCCTTCTCCCTGTACCCATAGCAGGTGGCCATGGCCCCCGGCCTCTGCTGGTCTCAGACTCCCAACCTCCTTTGCAGGTGTCCTGCCCGTGCCCCCTGCCCCCCACCGCCCCCCCACCCCGGCAACAGCACCCACACCTTTGTTAGTACTTTCTTTTCTAAACTCTGCTCCATCCTCCAGTTTGCAAGTGCTGTGTATTTGCTATTGTGACCCTGATGGGTAAAATCTCCAAAGGAAAAAACATTAGCAGCCCAGAAGCACCATGATGGCTCAGAGGCTCCCTACATAAGGAGTTTCTAGTTTGGGGAGGAATCGATTCAGATTCATGTTTCACAGAGAAGCCAACTTGGGTTTCAGGCTCCATGTGCAGAACCCAGCATGAAGATGCATTTATTATCCAGCTTTTTATAAGAGCACTGGACAGTCAGGAATTGCCCTCTAAGGGGCAGCATCCAGTGCTTTGGTCAAGAACAGACAACCTCCAACCTGCGGACAGGCCGCCGTTCCAGTGTGAACCTGGAAAGAAATTACCGGGCACCGGAACGCATTCTCCCACAAGTGTGTTACAAACGGCGCCAGAAGCTAGAGTCCAGCTGGCCCCTAAATCCTATTTGTCCCACAGTAGAGCTAGAAGGGAGCTAAATTTAATACGGTAGAGTGGAAACACTGTGTTTCTGCAGTGGACAATATGGTGGCAATTGCAGTGACTTAAGGCAATAATGTTGGGGGAACGAATGGGTGTGTTGACCTCGAGGTGATGCTCATAAGCAAAGTAAAAGAAAAGAAGATCTCAGAGGAAGGTGAAGAGTCCAGACAGAGTCCATGGAGGATCTCGGGGCAAGCCAATGACATTTACTCTTTCTTTTTTTTTGAGATGGAGTCTCCCTCTGTCACCCAGGCTGGAGTGCAGTGATGCAGTCTCGGCTCACTGCAACCTCCACCTCCTGAGTTCAAGGGATTCTCATGCCTCAGCCTCCCAAGTAGCTGGGGTTACAGGTGCACACCACCATGACTGGCTAATTTTTGCATTTTAAGGAGAGACAAGGTTTTGTCATGTTGGCCAGGCTGGTCTTGAACTCCTGACCTCAAGTGATCTGCCCACCTCGGCCTCCCGAAGTGCTGGAATTACAGATGTGAACCACCTCACCCGGCTGATATTTACTCTTTCGTGGACCTTGTCTCATGCCACAATTATGGTTTTGCATTTCTTTGACTTAAAATTCCCCCATAGCGTCATCTTTTTGTTTACCAGAATGATGAAGTTCACAGCTCTGGTTCGCAACAAGGAGGAGAGGGTGTGTGGACAAGGAGAGGGGAGGGAGAACCGAAGAGACTGATTTCCTGGATGTATAATGGCTGAATAACGGCCCCACACAAAGATGTCCACATCCAAATTCCTAAAGTCTGTGAATATATCACTTTTTGTGGCAGAACGGACCCTGAAGATGGGATTGCGTGGAGGGTCCTGAGAGTGGGAGGGCACCGGGGTTATCCAGATGGGCTCTACGTAGTCACAGAGCCCTTATCAGGAAAAGCAGAGTCAGAGACAAAAAAGCGAAAGCTTAGGTGATGCTCTGCTGCCAGCTTTGAAGATCAGGGAAGGAAGCCAAAAAAAGGCAAGAGGAGAGACTGTCCCCCAGAGCCTCAGGAAAGCACACAGGCCTGCTGACATCTTGACTTTAGGACTTAAGACCTCCAGAGCGGTGAGACACGGTGGTGTGTGTGCTTGTGGGAATTTGTCACAGCAGCAATAGGCAACTGATGCAGAAATCAGCTAGACAGCAGTCCTCATTACCGCGAGCACGCGTCGAATTGTCACTCTACACCAACAACTGGCATCTGTCCCTGGAAAGCCCTAAGCCCCAGTGAGCTGGGCCGCACCCCTCCCTATCCCCCCAAGTCAAGGTTTGTCACTTCCTCTACTGGTACAGCCCCCAGGGCTTCAGTCACCGCACTGGCTCCCCTAACCCTGCCTGCACCTCCTTAAGAATGCTTAGCAACCCTCAATTGCTTTTGGAGTATGCGCCATCTCTCTCCTGCTGGGACCAGACTGAGACCGTCTGTGACACGGTTCTGATGAGCCTGGAGCAGAAATCTCTAGAGGACAATGACCTTTCATGAAACAGAGCTTCGTGAGAAAAGCTTCAGCCCCTCTTCCTCCCACCACAGTGGGGATGCGATCCTTCGAGATGGAATACCACCTGTCTCGGTGTCAAGGAAGCCACCCTCCACACACCTCTCTGCTGGACAGGAGCCCCCGGGCCCTGGCTCCTTCTCCAGGCAGCTGCCTCTGGCCAGGGTCACCACCTCTGGGCTTCCTGAGCACAATAGTGCCCTTCGTATGAAACCCACCAAGCTCAGGCTTCTGTGAGGGGCAGCTGGAAATAACCCCAGCTGATAAACCTGGAAAAGGGGGCATTCTCTAATTCAGCAGCCGCTGATCCCACCTGGATACAGGACTGATGCCACTAAATTAAAACACGATAAATATTGGCTCCAATGGGCCACACAAATGCTGGCACCTGGGGCCGGTAGCCCAGAAGAGAGCCTGGCAGTTTCTTCTCTGCCTGGTTGGGCTTTGCAGCCCAGCTCGTGCCAGGGAGTCTTGGTGGATGGGTCCTTGGTTGACAAATGCCCTGGCCTCTGGCTGAGCACAATATAGGGGTGCTGGGATCCCCGCTGCATCAAGGTCTCTGCCTCAAAGTCCATTGCTTTTTTTTTTTTTTTTTTTTTTTGAGAGAGCCTCACTCTGTCACCCAGGCTGGAGTGCAGTGGCATGATCTTGGCTCACTGCAACCTTCACCTCCTGGGTTCAAGTGATGATTATGCCTTAGCCTCCCAAGTAGCTGGGATTACAGGTGCACTCCACCATGCCCAGCCAATTTTTGTATTTTTAGTAGAGACAGGGTTTCTCCATGTTGGCCAGGCTGGTGTCAAACTCCTGACCTCAGGTGATCCACCCGCCTCGGCCTCCCAAAGTGCTGGGATTACAGGCGTGAGCCACTGCACCCGGCCTGGGTCCCTGTCCCATTGCTCCTGGACTAGAACAGTCTCCTGGATGTTCTCAAGGGCCAAATCAGTCTCCTACTAAAGGAGAAAGTGGACTCAGAGTGACAAAGATGACTCAGAGATTTTCACTAAGACACACAACCAAAGAAAAAACATCCCAGATGTTCCAGGTTAGGAGCCCAGACGATTCTTCCTTTGTCCTGATGAAATGCAAGATGAACAACAGTTCCCTCTTACGCGATTTTTTTTAGAGAATAATATTCAGCTGCAACCCTGGGCTGGACACTCACCTTTCAGTCAAAAACTAAGCCTCACGAATCCCAAATGTCTATGTGTGTCATCCTTTTAAACTTTCATAATTTTTTTACTAGGAAAAAAAATGTTTAAAGAGGGAAATTGCTAGTAAGTTGCATGGTTGCCATCTCATACCAGTGTTTCCTAGCTGTGCCTATACTTCTACAACCTTTTGGGTTTCTGGCCAGCAGGTAAGAGGATTCCCTAGGTTGTAGGAAATTCTGACCCATGCTACAGCATGTGCTCATGGGTCATGAACTTAATGACCTACTAGTGCCCAGCTCCAGAATGTCAGGTACTAACAGGGTTTGAGTGATTCTCCAAGACCTGCTCACCACACACAAACACAACAGCACATTAACAACCCTGGGCATCAGATCCAGACACTGGACTGGATTCTATTCTCTAAAAAAATCTCATAAGAGTGAACTGTTCTTCACTTAGATCCAGACACTGGACGCATTTCTATTTCAAAATAGATTCTTGTGGCAGCAACAGTGGCACCACATGGAAGAGAAGCTTGAAATATTTGGCATCAGCTACTCAATGTGACGAAAACCTTGAACCTCAGACCTGCTACAGGAACAGTGGCCCAGTGCGGGGAGGAGGGAGCTTAACAGGCACCTCCTAACCCAAACAGAGAAGAAATTTGAATTATTTTTCTGAAATCAACAAAAGGTTAGTTTTGCAGCTTCAAAGGCATCAAGCATATTCTTTGCACTATGTCTTGGATCCCAGCTCATCGGTTTCCTCCCACAAGGCTGCCTGCCTAAGAGAATCCAATTCAACACTCCAGACAGCCTAACACCACAGTTTGCACCTAAGAACCAATCATTTCCACACAGGGAAAAATGCTGACACTGCAGTCTCTTTGCATTCATAATTAAGAGCTCTGAGAATTAATTTCCATCTCTTAATCAGTGCTACTGAAAAGGATTTTGCAATTCCAAGCAAGAATCAGATAGGGGAATTGCTGATCCCCAAGTGTCTCCAGGGATCCAGAAGGACACTGGTGTTTCTGCAGGTTTGCATTGACAAGCCTACCCATGAGTCTGGAGGGACAGTTGAATACTTCCATCAGCACAAAGTCACCCCCACACCTTCAGCCTCCCCAGCTACCACAAAGATGCTCGGCCCAAGAGACAGTCTCTAGGGACTGCCACTCCCTCAATGCCTCCCATGCAGGTAGCCAGCCCAGGCACTTGGAAGGAAAGCCAAGCTCTGCAAAGCAGGCTGCAGGACAGATCTGGGGTGCCCCTGCTGCCTCTCTCAAAGCACTGCTATTCCTGTCCATGCCGGGTGAGCTGCTGGGCTCCCTCAGACACGCATGGGAAGCAGAAGCAAAGGCCAGCTCATTTCCTGTGCCTTGCAGCCTTGTTTAAAAGGCCAAGCTGAGAAGACAGCAGGGGGAGAAATTCAAACCTCAAGCAAACAAACAAAGTGGTTTGAATCCTGCGGGAGCAGGGATGTCAAGCTGCACTACCAGCCATCCAGGAAAGGAGGCCTTTGCCTCTGTTGTGAGGGCTGAGCGCTGGGACCCCCACCTCCGCCGGCCCTTGCTGGCCTGGTCAATGCCTGCAGGGCTCAGCTCCAGCACCCCCATCCCCCGACAGCTGGCATTGCCTCTCCAGGTGCAGGAGCCCAGCTCAGGAGTGGAACGTGTACACATGCAGCTATTTTAGTCGTAGGAAGAAAGCCATCCCAGGATCCGACCTCCCTGTGCCCAGCTCCCCACCAGCCCTGTCGTCAGCCTGCACTGGAGGCCTGAAGCACCCCCATCTTTTTTATATTTTTCCTCCTATTTGAAGAAAAATACTCCTGGCTTAAGAAAGTCACTAAGCCTTATGATGCATTCAGACCTCAGTGTGAGTGAGTTTAGCAGAGCCTTTCCTGCAAGTGTAGGTTTGGAAAGTGGGGGCTGGTGGAAAAATGGGGAAAGCATACTAATTGGAGGGTCAGGATATATTAAGACACTTTTTTTTTGAGACGGAGTCTGGCTCTGTCGCCCAGGCTGGAGTGCAGTGGCGTGATCTCCGCTCACTGCAAGCTCCGCCTCCCGGGTTCATGCCATTCTCCTGCCTCAGCCTCCAGAGTAGCTGGGACTACAGGCACCGGCCACCACGCCCGGCTAATTGTTTGTATTTTTAGTAGAGACAGGGTTTCACCATGTTAGCCAGGATGGTCTCAATCTCCTGACCTCGTGATCCGCCCGCCTCGGCCTCCCAAAGTGCTGGGATTACAGGAGTGAGTCACTGTGCCCAGCCTAAAACACACCTTTTTAAGAAAAATTATGATAAAATACACATTACATAAAATTTACCATCTTAACTATTTTACATGTAGGTATTTCAGTGGCATTAAGGACATTCGCACTGTTCTACAACCGTCACCACCACCCATCTCCAGAACTCTCTTCCTCTTCCCCAACTGAAACTCTGTCTTCATTAAACAGCATCTCCCTATCCCCCCTCTACCCAGCCCCTGGCACCTCCATTCTACTGTTTGTCTCTATGGCTCTGATGACTCTAGGAACCTCATATAAGTGGAATCAAACAGTGTTTGCCCTCTGGGACTGGCTTATTCACTTAGCAAAATGTCCCCAAGGTTCATCCATGCAGTAGCGTGTGTCAGAGTTTCCTTCCTTTTCAAGGGTCAGTAATATTCCATTGGACGCATATGTCACATGTTGTTTATTCACTCGTCCATCAGTGGAAATGTGGGTTATTTCCACCTTTTGGCTACTATAAATTTGTAACATGTACATATATCTATTTGAGACCCTCCTTTTCAATTTTTTTTTTTCTTGAGACTGAGTTTTGCTCTGTTGCCCAGGCTGGAGTGCAATGGCATGATCTCGGCTCACTGCAACCTCAACCTCCCAGGTTCAAGCGATTCTCCTGCCTCAGCCTCCCAAGTAGCTGGGATTCCAGGCATGCACCACCACACCTGGCTAATTTTTGTATTTTTAGTAGAGATGGGGTTTTGCCATGTTAGCCAGGCTGGTCTCCAACTTCTGACCTCAGGTGATCCACTCGCCTCAGCTTCTCAAAGGGCTGGGATTACAGGTGTGAGCCACCACACGTGACTGCCTTTTCAATTCTTATACCAGGATTGGGATTGCTAGATCATATGCAATTTTATTTTTAATTTTTTGAGGGAATTCCATACTGTTTTCTATAGTGGTTGCACCATTTTACATTCCCAGCAACAATGTGCAGGATTCCAGTTTCCCTACATCCTCATCAACACTTGTAATTTCCTAAAAAACATACCTTTAAAAAATGGCCAGACAGGAAGGCAAGAAAATAAGTGTCAAATCAAGACAACTCTAATTTTTATATTTAATCACTAGAGCTCAGTTATTCCTTGAAATATGCATGGGCAAAGCTGCAAAATTAACAGCTTAAAACAACCCATCATTCAATAGATGTTGACTGAGCACCCACTATGCATCCTTTGAAGGTACAGGAGAGACAGTCATGGATGTAACAGCAAAGCTCTCTGCAATCCCAAGCCCACATTCTCGTAGGAGACAGACAAACACATAAGTGAAGACCCGTGATAGACTAAGATAGCAAGAAAAGACACAAAGAACATGAAAACAGGTGTTGTCACATAGAGAAAAAAGGGATGGAGGGAGGGCCGTTAGAGCAGACGTTAGAGCCATGAATCCTCACCAGGAGGGACGCGTAACCTGAGGGTTGAAAGGCAAGAAGCTCCCAGCTGTTGAAGATGATGGAGTGGAGTGTTCTAAGCAGAGACAACCATCAAATGCTGAGACAAGCTTAGGGATCCAAGGAACAAAAGTAAGTCAGAGGTGGACGGGAGGTAGCAAGATGGACAGGATGGCAGCCACAAGGAGAAGCCTCAGTTTTATTTATGGAAGGCATTGGAAGGGTCAGAGGATTGCATGACCCAGAGGGCATCACAAGATCACTCCAGTTGCCATAGGGAAAAGACCACAGGATGACAAGGGAGCTAGACAGGCCAGTTAGGAAATGGCTTTGGCATCTGGGAAAGAGAAGATGACCACAGTGGAGAGGATGGGGAGGAGAGCTGGGGCACGTCTGGTGCTGAGATGGGTGGTTGGTGCGCTCCATGGTTTGAATGCATCCCCCAAATTCCATGTGTGGGAAACTTAATCCTCAACAGGGCAGTACTGAGAGGTGGGGCCTTTAAGAGGTGACTGAATCATGAGCACTCTGCCCTCATGAATGGATAGGTCCATTCATGGATTAATGGATCAATGTGTTAATGGACCAGTGGGTTATCAGGGGAGTGGAACTGCTGGCTTAATAAGAAGAGGAAGAGAGCCCTGAGCTGGTATGTGAGCACACTCAGTCCCCTTGCCGTGGGGCGCCCTATACCACCTTGGGACCCTACAGAGTCCTCATCAGCAAGAAGGTCCTCACCAGACGCAGCCCCTCAACCTTAGATTCTCAGCCTCCATAGCTTAAGAAATAGATTCCTTTTCTTTATAAAGTACCAAGTTTCAGGTATTCTGTTATAAGCAACAGAAAACAGACTCGAGCAGCGAGTTAGATTCAGATGAAGAAAGAGCAGCGCCCAGGAGGCCCCATCATGGAGGCTCAGGCAACCAGGAGTGGCCACACCATTCACTGGGGAGAAAGTGGTTTGGGAGAGTGGGCACCAATGGGTTTGTTCTGCCTTGCTGTTAAAGATACAGGTGCCTAATAGACTTCCAAGCAGAGATAACCAGCAGACAGTGGATGAGACATCACTGGGTGCCTCACGTGCTGGTCATGTGAAGAAGTGAGAGAGACCTGGCTCAGCCTCTCAGGCCACCTTCACACTGATGTTCAGTGATTCTTCCCTGCCCCTTCCCAGTTGTTCCTCCCTGGCCCAGCCCCCTCCCTCCAGGGCCCCAGATGGTCTGTGGACAGTGGTATCAGCTACCTTGTCATGCTGCCGGGCCCTTGTGGGAAGGCCTGCATGATGGGATCTCAGGAGATACTCTCCCTGGGTGGCATCCTTCAGTTCATTTTCCTAGGACAAAAGGAAAGGACATGTGAGATGGTGCCCCCATGTTTAGAGACTTGGTAGAGTGCAGTGGTTAGGAGCTCCAATGTGGTAATGAGACCCAAGGTTGGGCACTGATTCTGCAATCCATAAGCTGTGTATGAGTTGGGACTGATTTCTCTCTTTTTTCCAAACCATAAGTTTCCAAATCTACAAAAGGCAATCATGTTATATTATACGATGATTAGAATATAATACAATAATACATATTAATCACTTAGTGTCTGTGTCCTAAAAAAGCAACGGAACTTCTCGCCAATTGGAGTTGTTAATAAGCTTTGACCCATCCCTTTTCCCGTGAACACTGCTCCAAACATACAGCCACAATAAACAATAGAGAGAGAAAGTTTAGAAATATTTAGCCACTCAAAAATAAGATAAAGCTTTCTAAGGACTAAATGGCTAGACCACAATGTGGTGAGTGGAACTTCTGGAACCTTCTAGATTCAGAGTCCAAAAATAGGCAGGGAGAATTAAGAGTCCAGCTTTTTCAAGATATCCAAGATTCAATGTATTCCACATAAGACAAGAGACATGAACTAAGGTCACCACATGACCTGAGGCAACAGTTAAGCCCCCAAAGAAAGCTGAAAATAATCCATCACCTCCGCCTAGAGCCAGAGCTTTTATGGGGTCATGCACCTAGAGAGGCAAGAGGGAGAAGACTCATTTTTAGGCTCAGATTTAGGACTTGTCTTACTCTCTACTATCACCATGGCACAGGAACTCGGAGCTGCCAATAATAAAATCTAATTCAAGACTGAGATCACCTAGGGTGTGGTACAGTAACTACAAATAAGTAAGACAGGGAGAGTGAGCACAGAGATGGGATTAAGAATCTCTCATTCAAGATGAGTCTGAAAAGAGAAATTCCAGAACACATAAAGAGAACTAACCCTACTAAAGAGATCTCATAAACTTAATAATCAGGATAAATTTACTCCAGAGGAAATAAAAATAATAAAGCAACCTGAAAAGGACTTCAATAAGTTGAGAATCCTAAAAGAAGGAATGGCATCCATTCCAAAAAGAAGAGAAGCAGAAGGGATAATCAATGACTCACAGTGGAAGGCAGCTGGAACCACACCAGCTACCAGCTGTCAGGCTGAGAACTTCTCTTTTTCCCAATTGTTCAAGTTTGTTCTCTGTTCACACCCTAAATAAATTAATACTGGTGGGACACCCACATCTTGAATTGATCTGGTTCATCTCTGTTACAATATTTCGAGTGCTCAGAGTCTAGGCTCCATTCACACATCAGAAAAGCAGCAAGAAACCACGTGGTTTCAACACTTCCCACTAGAAGAGAGGCTCCTCCTGGCCATTTTCAGCTTCCATTTTTCAGTCAACCTTCCTTTTTTCTTAGCCACAGTCATAATGAGCTCCGCTACTCTGTGGTAGCTACATTTTCACAGCAATAAAACACAGCGAAGGAACCCAAACATAAAAGACGGTGGTGCTTTGTTCTGGGAAACAATGATTACCCAACCTTAGGGAAAGTGATTGATAATGGAGCAATTCCCTTCTGTCTTCTGAGATGGTCTGGATGGCATAACATTTACTGTTGCCTTTCTCAAGTAAAGCAGATCATAATGTAGTCCCACACTGGTTGCTTGAGAGAACTGCAGACTCTTCAGCATGTCCCACATGGGGGAATCCCTGGAGGTCTTAAGGGGATGGGATGGGTGTACTAATCAAGATACCTGGCTGCTGACCTCAGAGACCAACCTGCCCCAAGGTAAACTAAGGCAGGAATAGCTCAGAGAATTTGAGAACAAGAGACATTTGAAATAGGGGTTAGATTATGGGTTCTGAGGTCAAATTGCCTAAATACAAATGGGAGCTCTCCTTAAATGTGACCTAGGACAAGCTGCCTGGCCTTTCTGCACTCTCTGTGACTTAAGGAGGTAAAAGCTGCAACCCTAGCAGATGTTGTGAGGATTCAAGGACATCAATCTCACGGAACACAGAGCACATCTTACTGCACAGGGTCAAGGCTCAAACAAGTGGCCCCTTCCCTCCTGAAGGCATTGCAATGACTGCCTGCCTCTTCCACGTTCTGCCACCACACAGCCACCTGGTTCATGCCATCCGCCTCTCTCTGCATCGCATTTAGGAAGAGTGAATTGCAAGAAAGGAGCACAGGGAAGATAAACAAGGCTGGTCTTTCACCCAATTTTCTGGTGGTTATAGAAATGCTTACATCTATTTATTTTATTTATATTCCATCTTAGTGATTCAAGGTCAGTTGCTTATCCTGATGAAATGAAATCAATCTTTTCAGGAAAAAAGCTCAGGATCTAAATCCTGTCCAGGAAACACCAACCCATGATATCCGCATGCAAAGGGAGAGAAACATCTTCGTCTCTTCCCAATGTAGCTTCCCAAATTGGTCCAAGCGTGAATAGGCACTTCAGATACCACTTACTATACTGGGCACACCCTACCCTTAAAAAGCCAGTCCAACACTCTGGGAAGCCAAGGAGGGAAGATCACCTGAGGTCAGGAGTTCAAGACCAGCCTGGTCATGGTGAAACCCCGCCTCTACTAAAAACACACACACACACACACACACAAATTAGCCAGGTGTGGTGGTGGGCACCTGTAATCCCAGCTACTCAGGAGGCTGAGGCAGGAGAATCACTTGAACCCGGGAGGCGGAGGTTGCAGTGAGCTGAGATCACACCATTGTACTCCAGCCTGGGCAACAAGAGTGAAACTCCATCTCAAAAAAAAAAAAAAAAAAAAGCCAGTCACAGGGAGATCTACTTGAAACTAACGACCCCCTACCTCACACTTCAAGAATCACAAAAAACTTAGCCAAGTGCCAAAGCCCTTCCTACCATGATGGTAAAGGAAACCCATTCAGTGACACAGCCAGCCAGGTAAAGGCACAAAGAAAACAGCAAAGGTACCAGCTTGAGCCTTCTCATACTATGAGACTTTATTTGCCAGATTATGAGCATCCCACGTTGTCCATGCTTACCCTGAAGAAGCCCAGAGGTGGGCATGGGGACGTGTGGTTCCACAAGCAGCTCAGCAGGGAAGCCGGCATTGGTCCCCACTGTCCCCTGCAGTGGCAGGCATGGATACCACCCTGACATGCATGTGTTTGCAGGCCTTGGGGGGGGAAATCAGAAAATGCCTACCGCTCACCCTTCTGATCCTGTGAAGATGCTGAAAGGCAAGATGGCTTAACCTGGAAGGCCTCATAACTGACCCTGTGTGCTACCAGAGCTGTCCACACAGGGAGGTGGACACTACCCCAAACAAATCAAGCCTTTCTGAATCAATCAGCACCACTGAAGAAATTTTGCAGGAATACCAAGAAATGCAGATCACCTATGTGCTGGTTGCACGCTTGAGATCAGAAGGCCTCCAAATGTGGGCCTGGAATCGCAACACAACAAAACGAGAGTCCCCCAGCAGCCGGCACCGGTGGCACTAGCCGTGACAGTCCCCAGGAGGAGGAAGAGGAGGATTGGGGGCGTGGGGGGTCTAATATAATCGACACTCTGATTAACAAGCTTTTCTACAGCCTAGGGGGAGGCACCAGCACGTCAGTCAGATCACACAAACGCACGCGCGGTCCCACACCACAATGTAACTGACACACTTGCTGGGTTCCCCCATAGTGGGGCTTTGACGCTGTTGAGTACTGACCACATCTGAGTGCCAGTGGTCGAGTGTGATGCCTCATGCCCCCTGCCTAGTGACAGGAAGCCCATGACTCCCACACTGCTGGGACCCTGACAGGGAGAACTTTCTGAGCTCCAGCTGTAGGCACCACCCCCGTCTTAGCTTCGTGACCTGAAATAACAATTGTGAAAAGAGAAAACCCAGCTTCCAGATATCTTCTTGCTTCTTCAGAAATGCAATGGCTTTTTTTTCCGGGGAAGGACACGTAAGCATTGCAACGGAATCGTTTCAGTCTCTAATCCTTCGAGGTTAAAGCCACACAAAAGAGGGTTTAGGGTTTCCCAGCCAGTGGATGCCCTCATGAGACAGAGCCTACCCTGTAAGAATCAAAACACACAGTCTGTGGAATTTAATTGTCTGCAGCCACAAAAAGGAAGGGCACTTCCTTACTTCCACTTATGCCCATCAGAGCATTCTGGGATCGGATGTGAGGACTCCTAGGGCCACGTGCCCCTGAAATCCCCCTCCCAGGGCAGCCACAGAACGTGCCAGTTAAGGAGATATTTTAATCCATTAATATCCACTAACACATTAAACAGGAAGAGCCTTATTTGATTTTCTAGCTGCTGTGTTGCAAAATCATGGGCAAAAAGTGAATTCTAATGAGGATGAGGGAGGAAGGAAAAGGGCCAAGGCAAGCCTTTCAAACGCCACTGCCCACAGGGAGAGCCGTGTAACACACTCAGTGGACAGGGCCAGAGGTGCTAGGGGTTCGGGGAACGTGGCAACCGGCCAGCCTAGGCCCCAGTCTTAGAGGGCAGCTGCGACCCTGTCCCTCCTGCAGGTGCCACGTGAGGACGGGAACTGGACCTGACAGCTGTCTGTGTCTTTAGGAGCTGGGACACTGGGTTTCCATCCAAAACATCCCTGTTTGGATATGGTGGCTACTAACTCAAAACACACATACCATGGGCTCCTTCCCAAAATAGACACATCTACAGGTGGGATTTGACTTCAAGGTGGGGCGCTGCGTAAAAGCAGCTGGATTTGTGCAGAGTCCAAGTGCAGGTGGGGTGAGGGGAGGTGCAGGGAGCCCCAGGGAGGCACGGACTTCCTGTGTGCAGGGAGAGGAGGAGGAGGTGGGTTTCCACGGAGGGTGGCCCACAGTGCCTGAGGCTGTCTCCCTGCCTGCTGTGGACTGAATTGCGTCTCCCCAAATTCGTACTTTGAAGCCCTAGCCCCCAGGGTGACTCTATTTGGAGATGGGACTCTTAGGAGGTAAGGAAGGTTACATGAGGTCATGAGATCCTAATCCAACAGGGGCCGGGGCTTTCTAAGAGGAGGACGATCTCGGTCTCGCCCCCTGCCTCTCTTTCCCCCTCTCTCTCAGTCTCACTCTGCCTCTGTTTTAGTTTTTCTTTCTGCCTCTATGTCTATCTCTCTGTTCATTTTTCTGGCTCTGTCTCTATGTCTCTCTGCCTCTCTGTCTCTGTCTCCACGTCTCTGTTTCTCTGCTTCTTCTGTCTCTCCCAGTCTGACTCTGCCTCTCTCTCTCTCTCTCTGCCTCCATGTCTGTCTGTGTCTCTGTTTCTCTGCCTCTCTGTCTCTATTTCTCTGTGTTGGGGGGGGGGTTTCTCTGCCTCCATCTCTCTCTGTCCCCTACCCACTACCTGGCCGTGTGAGGACACAGTGAGAAAACAGCCATCTGCAAGTCAAGAAGTGGCTCGCACCAGGAACCGAATCAGCCAGCACCTTGGTCTTAGACTTCCAGCCTCCAGGACTGTGAGAGAGGAGAGCTCTGTCATTTAAGCTGCCCGGTCTGTGGGATCCTGCTATGGCAGCCTGAGCTAGTGTATAGCCTCTGCTAAAGCAACGAGACATGGACAGGAGCCTTCACAGTGTCTCCCGAGGCAGCTCAAGGGCTCGTCAAGGAAGAAACTGGGTCTTCTGAAGACACCCCCTTCCCCATCAGGAGCTCCAGTTAAATCCCCATTTCAATGGACAAGGTGGCCACTTCTCTGGGGGAGAAACTGATAAGAGAAAGGAAAAAGCACATTCTTTCAATAAACTTGTCAATTTTATTCATTTCAATAATCCCTCCACCACCACCACCACAGAATGTGTATGTGTCAGTACCCGGCTCAGCAGGGGGCCCTGAGTGAGTGGGTGAGGAGCAGGCTCTGCCCCCAGCCTTGTGGGTGCAGCAGACAGCGCAGGGCATTCTGGGTTGAGATGTCAGGAACGCCAGTTGCTATGGGGAGAGGTGAGAGGAATTCTCGGTATCTCCTGATACAGGTCTGGTCTCAAAGGTGGGGAAGAGGGTCCACCCAGCACAAATACATAACAAAGGCATGTAAGGGCACAGCAAGGCCTCTGGTTCTCAGGATCTGGCATCCATGCTACAGGATTCAAAACCATGAACATCCAATCTCCCGGCCACACTGGACAGGCCCCAGCAAGACGCTTCCTCGCAGCCTCTGCTCTGCTGGCCTCAAAGAGGTTGCCTCCAGATGCCGGGGTGGTGCTCCCAGCCCTGGAGATGGACACTGCTCCTGAGTAGGGCAGGATTTGGACATGGGAAGCTCCTCAGTGAGAGTGGACATGGTAATTAACCCGTCACGTCTTTCTGATCACATTCCCGGTGGGAATGCTCAGGGGACAGGTCCCCACATGGCCCAGAGCTCAGGAAGGAGAGCCTGACCCAGACCCAGATGTGAAAGTTGCACTGATACCGACACCACTTTGAGTCACAGGAGGGGAGGAGCTCTCAGCAAGATTAAGGAGCAGGAGACAGAGCTGGGAGAAGCCCAAGCATCACAAATGGGCATGAGCCGTTCCTGTACAGTGCAGGGCAGAAGCAATGGGAAGCCAGCTCCAGGCTTTTCTAGGAGCTGAGTGACCAGAGCCTTGAGAGTGGGGACCAGCAGGTCAGCTACTGCCCAGAAGCCAAGCAGCATTGCGGGCATCTCTGTGACCTCCAGGAGAGGCTCTGGTGATGGGATAAGCAGAGGGCAGCATCAATGGGTGGGAGATAAAGAGGAAGAGGGAGGAGATGCTTTTTTGCAGAGTGCTGGGTGAGAAGAGGAGCAGAGAGACAAGGTCATGATTAGAGCCTCCTAGGGGCATGGATGACTAAGGAAGGTAGAGAATGCCCTGGAGGCAGTCACAGAGTCAGTAACTCCTCCTTCCTCCCACAGGCGAGTGGAATGTGGGTAGCTGCCGGGAACAGCAGCCCTCCAGGAAGCCCAGTCAAGGCTGAGGGTGGTAACGTTCATGGGGGCATTGGCAGGTGCAGATGGACACATGGGGAAGGCATGAGGGCAGCAGAGAGAAGGACGGGGCACTTGGGGATGAGATCGTATGGGGGGAGATGACCCAAGGGGCTCATGTTGGATGATGCAGCAGCTTTGATCCCCTGGGCTTCTACGCTGGGCCAAGAACCAACATAAGCTCTTTGCTTTCCTCCTCTTCTTTGTGAAATCTCATCCAGTCCTCTCAGCACTGCCATGTGGCAGACATTCTTGCTATCTTGCTTGTCAAGGGAAGAAATGCAAGCTCAAGGAGGTTAAGTAACTGAGCGAGCAGCCTCCCCCGAGCATGTGGAGGGGTGGGACTCAGGCCCGGGGTGTGCAGCTGTCAGGTTTGAGACCCCCTCCTCCCTGCCCCAATTCGCCTCTTATTCTCCTGAGGAAGAGCATCGTCCAGCCACTCCCTTGGTCCCAAGGCCCAGAGGAAGGTTCAGAAATGCCTCCGGTTGGCAGGGGTGGGGGGTTCTGGAAGGCCTGGGGTATCTTCCCTTGCACTAGAGACTACAGATACAGTCTTGGGGGCCTACAAAAATATTTCCTGGTATTTTTAGTTCCATGACATCTAAAAGAATATATAAAGGAACAATTTTGTACCCTATTCAGGACGAAAGCCAACATCTACATTTGGGTTTGTGGGCCCTCCCGTGCCGGCCTGAAGAATCACCGTATTGACTGTCCTGAGATGCTGAAAGACAATGAAAGGTAACTCCAATGGTGCTTTTGTGCTCAATGAAAGCCAGATGACTTCTACAGGCTCAGGCATCAAAGATCTTTCAAGAGTTTGAAAGAGATCAGTGGTAGGGATTGAGTCAACTTCCAGCCAACTGTACAAAGGCATTAACTTTACTTATAAGAGGAAATGTGATTTAAGTTAAATATCATATGACACATTAAGTCACAGCGAGTTTGGGTTTTGAATTTTATTGGTGTCTTAAAGTTGTTTCTCTTTGATCTGCTCATTCATTTTGGCCTTATGGTTTAGAAAAGCCATAAAAATTTTATAACCAGTTTTATCTCTGGACACATGTAATTACATTATGAATTATAAATATATAACCATATTATGCTCAAACATAGACTATATAGTTATAATATACAAGTCTGGTAGAATAATATTATATAAGAATGATGTAATTATCAATTATAATAACATATAATAAAAATAATCTAAGTCAACACTGGAGTGTGCTTGGTAATATTTTTTCTTTCTGAAAAGGCTTCATAAGTGGTTCTAGCCTAAAGGCATGGGTGGGAGACTAAAGTGAAGGAAGGGAAGGGAAGAAAAGCCGGTGGTGGGAAGCCTGGAGAGGGAGCCTGAACTAAGGAGAGAAGGAGAAACCACAGGGTGGAAGGCGAGTGGTTGCTGCTGTCCAGGGTCCTGATGGTCACTGAGCCCTACTCCCGCCCGCCCCTTGAGGTTAAGGCCGAGGGCAGTCAGCTAAGTCATCCCAGGGTGTGGAGGGACCGTTGGGACTTGGAGGACCTGGGTTTGAAGCCTATCCTAACATTGACCAGATGTAATTTGGGGAAAATTATTTAGCCTAAGTATTCTTGGCAATTTAAATGAGATAATTCATATAAATGTATTTTTCAAGTTGTAAAGGGCAATTTGAATGTGAAATATTATGCTAATAAAGGCACTGGCACTAAAACAATCGCTTCTGGTTTCCCAGTGTTGGGGGAGGGTTCTGGGGGAGGCTGGAGAGAGCAACTCCAAACTTCTCAGTTCCCTTCTATTTTCAGAAATTTGCTTCAACCATGACTGATACATGCTATTCCTGATCTGTTTGATATTTCAGCATTGCACATATGCCAATAATGCAATTGCAGGGAAGCACATGGTGCTATTTAAAAACTGTGTTCCTAACACAAGTTAGAGACAAGCTCAAGTGGAAAAATATAATACATGAAGCAGATTCTCAGGTGAGTTTATGACATTTACATTCACCTTTTAAATAAGGCTTCTCTCAGCTTCTGCACAGCAAAAGAAACTATCGTCAGAGCAAACAGACAACCTGCAGAATGGGAGGAAATTTTTGCAATCTATCCATTTGACACGAGTCTGATATCCAGAATCTACAAGGAACTTAAACAGACTTACAAGAGAAAAAAAAAAACATGAAAAAGTGGGCAAAGAACATGAACAGAAACTTCTCAAAAGAAGACATTTATGTGGCCAACAAACATATGCAAAAAAGCTCAACATCACTGATCATTACAGAAATGCAAATTAAAACCACAATGAGATACCATCTCATAACAGTCAGAATGGCGATTACTAAAAAGTCAGTCAAGAAACAACAGATGCTAGCAAGGCTGTGGAGAAATACAAACACTTTTACACTGTTGATGGGGATGTAAATTAGTTCAACTGTTGTGGAAGACAGTGTGATGATTCCTTGAAGACCTAGAACCAGAAATATCATTTGACCCAGCAATCTCATTACTGGTTATATACCCAAAGAAATATAAATCATTCTATTATAAAGATACATGCAAGCATATGTTCACTGCAGCACCATTCACAATAGCAAAGACATGGAATCAACCCAAATGCCCATCAGTGATAGACTTGATAAAGAAAACATGGTACGTATACACCATGGAATACTATGCAGCCATAAAAAGGAATGAGATCATGTCCTTTGCAGGGACATGGATGGAGCTGGAAGCCATTATCTTCAGTAAATTAATGCAGGAACAAAAAACTAAACACCACATGTTCTCACTTAGAAGTGGGAGCTGAATGATGAGAAGAGAACACATGGACATAGGGAGGGGAACAACACACACTGGGGCCTGTTGGAGGTTGAGGGTAGGGGAAGGGAGAGAATCAGGAAAAATAGCTAATGCATGCTGGGCTTAATACCTAGGTGATGAGTTGATAGGTGCAGCAAACCACCATGGCACATGTTTACCTATGTAACAAACCTGCATGTCCTGCACATGTACCCCATAACTTAAAATAAAAATGTCTCTCAATAATTGTACTTCATCAACTTACATGTATCTGCAATGCATACTCTTACTTCCAAGTGGAAAAGAAACATAGTTAAATTTATATTTGCTTCATATTGGTCAGTATAATCAGAACACAGGCAGCCCCAAAGGGAACTCTTTTCTACCAAAACAATGGGGTTGAACTTAGGAGAGAACAATTATGCCACACAGCTGAGGAGGTCAAAAATGGGAACCCTCATATATTTCCAGTGGAGACGTAAAATGGTGCAGCCACTGCAGAAAACAGTTTAGTGGTTCCCTAAAAAGTTCAACAGACTCACTACATTACCCAGCAATTCACTCCCAGGCTTATGCCCAGAGCATTGGAAACAGGTATTCAAATACTTATATACAAATGTCACGGCAGCATTATTCATAATAACCAAAATTCAGAAACAACCCAAGTGTCGATTGATGGATGAATGGATAAGCCAAATGTGGTCCGTCCATAAAGTGGAAGATTCTTCAGCCTACAGAAGGAATGACGTGCTGATTCACACCACAACAGGGATGAACCTCAAAAAATGACATGCTGATTCATGCCACAACAGGGATGAACCTCAAAAAATGACATGCTGATTCATGCCACAACAGGGATGAACCTCAAAAAATGACATGCTGATTCACGCTACAACAGGGATGAACCTCAGAATGACATCCTGATTCACGCTACAACAGGGATGAACCTCAAAAACATCACACTAGGTAGACAAAGCCAGACACAAATGTTCACATGTATGATTCCACATACATGAGATATTCAAGATAGGCAAATCTGCAGAGACAGAAAGCAGATTCGTGGCTGTCAGGGCTGGAAGGAGGAAGGAAAGAGGAGGGGCTACCTGGCTGGTACAGGGTTTCCTTTGGGATGATGAAGATGTTTTGGAACTAGATAGAGGTGATGGCCGCACAATGTTGCAAATGTACTAAATGCCACTGAATTATTCACTATAAACGGTTAATTTTATGTTATGTCAATTTTACGTCAATTTCTTTTTAAAAGATACCACCCAACCTCCCAGCAAAAGAGTCTGAAGGGCTATAAGGCATCAGTCCCCAACATTTTGGGCACCAGTGACCAGCTTCACGGAAGACAAGTTTTCCACAGACTGGGGTGGGGGGAATGGTTTTGGGATGAAACTTCTATCTCAGATCATCAGGCATTAGGTTCTTATAAGGAGTGTGCCAACTAGATCCCTCACATGTGCAGTTCACTCTCCTATGAGAATCTTATGCTGCCGCTATCTGATAGAAGGCAGAGCTCAAGCGATCATGCTTATTCGCCTGCTGCTCACCTCCTGCTGTGCAGCCCAGTTCCTAACAGGCCACAGACCTGTGCTGGTCCATGGCCCAGGGGTTGGTGACCCACACTATAAGGGAAAAGAGACAAACCTATATCCCAACAGTATGTTTCCCTGGGTGTCTCCTGTTGAAAGAATCTCACCTGAGTGCCACTCTGGTGTGTAAGGACATCCATTCTTGGGACAGTGGAACCTCTAAACACAACCAGCCACTGCATTTGGTTCTCTACCAATCAACAACAATCTGCTCCAATACTAGAGAGAAAACTTCACCAGGGGAACTTACCGAGACTTGATATGTTCAATATGGCTCCTTCCCTAGGTTTTTGCAAGGGTAATTTTTTTCTATATGTGATTTTGGTATAATGTATTGACTTTAGAACTAAACCCCTGCACAAAATGTGACTCTACCAAATGCTTGTTCAGACTATATAATGCATAGTAATTTATAAGCTATTTTCCCCTAACTCCCAAAAAATGACTTAAGAATGCTTATACTAAAAATATTTATATAATAAGGCAGCTAAGAATAACAATTTTTAAAAGAAAAAGGGGACAATATATAGAAAACCTTATACCAGGAAATCACATAAAAAGGGTTTTTACCTATTGACTGAACATTACATTTATGCTCTAAGCTTGCCAGCTGCTAGTGCCTGAGGGAAAACCTATCAATTATAACTTTATTAACATGAAGGATGTGCCTCCTAGGATTCTACCACAAATGACAAAGCAATGAAAAATATTTGATTGCCTTTTTTTAAAAAATCACTTGCTTTTTCAAGAGCTGATTTATGAGACTGCTGCAATATGGTACTGCTCCCTAAAGAGCTTCTGTCTTCTCACCTTCTCCTTCCAACCTAGGGATTTTTCTTCACCACACTTCAAATTCTTGAGCAAGGCCACATTCAGTTATATGAGCAACTGAAACTGGTGGTTCTGCAAGCTGGTCCATGGTGCAGATTCAGGCTGTGAACTTGGACAAATTGAGCAGCTCTTCATGTTGCCTGCTCATTCAAGATGACCATGCTTCTCTCCCCAAGGACTGATCACTTTGATTGATGACCAATTGAATTTGCCTTATGTACAGGGTGACTCAGAGACCTCCAAGTATTAGAAAATGTGTCCTTAGTTTAGATCCAAATCTATCTTCTGCTCATTATGTGATATATCTATGGCCATAGAAATCAGACAAAATTCCTTTCCAGATGGATGTTTTCAGATATTTTTTTAACTTGTTAAATTGAGGTAAAACATACATGAAATGCACAAATCATAGGTGTACAACTCCATTAACGTTTACAAAGTACACACACCTGTATAACCATGACCCAGATAAAGAAGTAGGACATTCGCTGCCACCTCAAAACCTCTCCCCGCCTCCGCCCAGCTGAGAGTCCCCAAAAGGTAACTGCTGTTCTGATTTCTAGTCCCATGAATGTGTTTTGCCTGCTTTTTTATTCTATGTAAATGTAATAAAATATAGATTTTTAATGTCTGGATATTTATCTCAACATTTTATCTAGGATGCACACACATCTGTGAAATAGCAGCCCTTCATTACTATGTGGTACCTTCTTGTATAAATAATCCGAGATTTATCTATTTATGTTCAACTATTATTAAACATTAGGATGATTCCAGTTTGAGACCATTAAAAATAATGCTGCAAAGAACATTCTTGAGCACGAGATGCATGTGTTTAGCCTCTAGGAGTTACGTCTAATGAGATGCATGTGTTTAGCCTCTAGGAGTTACGTCTAATGAGATGCGTGTGTTTAGCCTCTAGGAGGGACGTCTAATGAGATGCATGTGTTTAGCCTCTAGGAGGGACGTCTAATGAGATGCCTGTGTTCAGCCTCTAGGAGGGACATCTAATGAGATGCGTGTGTTCAGCCTCTAGGAGTTACGTCTAATAAGATGCGTGTGTTCAGCCTCTAGGAGTTACGTCTAATAAGATGCGTGTGTTTAGCCTCTAGGAGGGACATCTAATGAGATGCGGGTGTTCAGCCTCTAGGAGTTACGTCTAATGAGATGCGTGTGCTTAGCCTCTAGGAGGGACGTCTAATGAGATGCGTGTGTTTAGCCTCTAGGAGTTGCGTCTAATGAGATGCGTGTGTGTAGCCTCTAGGAGTTACGTCTGAGATGCGTGTGTTTAGCCCCTAGGAGGGATGTCTAATGAGATGCGTGTGTGTAGCCTCTAGGAGTTACGTCTAATGAGATGCGAGTGTTTAGCCTCTAGGAGTTACGTCTAATGAGATGCGTGTGTGTAGCCTCTAGGAGTTACGTCTAATGAGATGCGTGTGTTTAGCCTCTAGGAGGGACGTCTAATGAGATGCGTGTGTTTAGCCTCTAGGAGGGACGTCTAATGAGATGCATGTGTTCAGCCTCTAGGAGTTACGTCTAATGAGATGCGTATGTTTAGCCTCTAGGAGTCACGTCTAATGAGATGCGTGTGTTTAGCCTCTAGGAGGGACGTCTAATGAGATGCGTCTGTTTAGACTCAAGGAGTTACATCTAATGAGATGCGTCTGTTCAGCCTCTAGGAGTTACGTCTAATGAGATGCATATGTTTATCCTCTAGGAGGGACGACTAATGAGATGCGTATGTTTATCCTCTAGGAGGGACGTCTAATGAGATGCGTGTGTTCAGCCTCTAGGAGGGACGTCTAATGAGATGCATGTGTTCAGCCTTTAGTACGTACGTCTAATGAGATGCGTATGTTTAGCCTCTAGGAGTTACGTCTAATGAAATGCGTGTGTTTAGCCTCTAGGAGTTACTTCTAATGAGATGCGTGTGTTTACCCTCCAGGAGTTACGTCTAATGAGATGCGTCTGTTCAGCCTCTAGGAGTTACCTCTAATGAGATGCGTGTGTTCAGCCTCTAGGAGTTACGTATAATGAGATGCGTGTGTTTAGCCTCCAGGAGGGACGTCTAATGAGATGCGTGTGTTTAGCCTCTAGGAGGGACGTCTAATGAGATGCATACGTTTATCCTCTAGGAGGGACGACTAATGAGATGCGTGTGTTTAGCCTCTAGGAGGGACGTCTAATGAGATGCGTGTGTTCAGCCTCTAGGAGGGAAGTCTAAGGAGATACGTGTGTTCAGCCTCTAGGAGTTACATCTAATAAGAAGCATGTGTTTAGCCTCTAGGAGTTACGTCTAATGAGATGCGTATGTTTATCCTCTAGGAGTTACGTCTAATGAGATGCGTATGTTTATCCTCTAGGAGGGACGTCTAATGAGATGCGTGTGTTTAGCCTCTAGGAGGGACGTCTAATGAGATGCGTGTGTTCAGCCTCTAAGAGTTACGCCTAATAAGATGCATGTGTTTAGCCTCTAGGAGTTACGTCTAATGAGATGCGTGTGTTTAGCCTCTAAGAGTTACGTCTAATGAGATGCGTATGTTTATCCTCTAGGAGGGACGTCTAATGAGATGCGTGTGTTTAGCCTCTAGGAGGGACGTCTAATAAGATGCGTGTGTTTAGCCTCTAGGAGTTACGTCTAATGAGATGCGTGTGTTTAGCCTCTAGGAGTTACGTCTAATGAGATGCGTATGTTTATCCTCTAGGAGTTACGTCTACTGAGATGCATATGTTTATCCTCTAGGAGGGACGTCTAATGAGATGTGTGTGTTTAGCCTCTAGGAGTTACATCTAATAAGATGCATGTGTTTAGCCTCTAGGAGTTACATATAATGAGATGCATATGTTTAGCCTCTAGGAGTTACGTCTAATGAGATGCCTATGTTCAGCCTCTAGGAGTTATGTCTAATGAGATGCATATGTTTAGCCTCTAGGAGTTACGTCTAATGAGATGCGTGTGTTTAGCCTCTAGGAGTTACATCTAAGGAGATGCGTGTGTTTAGCCTCTAGGAGTTACGTCTAATAAGATGCATGTGTTTAGCCTCTAGGAGTGACGTCTAATGAGATGCGTGTGTTTAGCCTCTAGGAGGGATGTCTAATAAGATGCGTGTGTTTAGCCTCTAGGAGGGACGTCTAATGAGATGCGTGTGTTTAGCCTCTAGGGGTTACGTCTAATGAGATGCGTATGTTTATCCTCTAGGAGGGAAGTCTAATGAGATGCGTGTGTTCAGCTTCTAGGAGTTACGTCTAATAAGATGCATGTGTTTAGCCTCTAGGAGTTACATCTAATGAGATGCGTATTTTTATCCTCTAGGAGTTACGTCTAATGAGATGCGTGTGTTTAGCCTCTAGGAGGGACGTCTAATGAGATGCGTGTGTTCAGCCTCTAAGAGGGACGTCTAATGAGATGCGTGTGTTTAGCCTCTAGGAGTTACGTCTAATGAGATGCGTGTGTTTAGCCTCTAGGAGTTACCTCTAATGAGATGCATGTGTTCAGCCTCTAGGAGTTACGTATAATGAGATGCGTGTGTTTAGCCTCCAGGAGGGACGTCTAATGAGATGCGTGTGTTTAGCCTCTAGGAGGGACGTCTAATGAGATGCATACGTTTATCCTCTAGGAGGGACGTCTAATGAGATGCGTGTGTTTAGCCTCTAGGAGGGACGTCTAATGAGATGCGTGTGTTCAGCCTCTAGGAGGGACGTCTAAGGAGATGCGTGTGTTCAGCCTCTAGGAGTTACATCTAATAAGATGCATGTGTTTAGCCTCTAGGAGTTACGTCTAATGAGATGCGTATGTTTATCCTCTAGGAGTTACGTCTAATGAGATGCATATGTTTATCCTCTAGGAGGGACGTCTAATGAGATGCGTGTGTTTAGCCTCTAGGAGGGACGTCTAATGAGATGCGTGTGTTCAGCCTCTAAGAGTTACGTCTAATAAGATGCATGTGTTTAGCCTCTAGGAGTTACGTCTAATGAGATGCGTATGTTTATCCTCTAGGAGGGACGTCTAATGAGATGCGTGTGTTTAGCCTCTAGGAGGGACATCTAATGAGATGCGTGTGTTCAGCCTCTAGGAGTTACGTCTAATGAGATGCGTGTGTGTAGCCTCTAGGAGTTATGTCTAATAAGATGCGTGTGTTTAGCCTCTAGGAGTTACGTCTAATGAGATGCGTGTGTTTAGCCTCTAAGAGTTACGTCTAATGAGATGCGTATGTTTATCCTCTAGGAGGGACGTCTAATGAGATGCGTGTGTTTAGCCTCTAGGAGTTACGTCTAATGAGATGCGTGTGTTTAGCCTCTAGGAGTTACGTCTAATGAGATGCGTATGTTTATCCTCTAGGAGTTACGTCTAATGAGATGCATATGTTTATCCTCTAGGAGGGATGTCTAATGAGATGTGTGTGTTTAGCCTCTAGGAGTTACATCTAATAAGATGCAAGTGTTTAGCCTCTAGGAGTTACATTTAATGAGATGCGTATGTTTAGCCTCTAGGAGTTACGTCTAATGAGATGCCTATGTTCAGCCTCTAGGAGTTATGTCTAATGAGATGCATATGTTTAGCCTCTAGGAGTTACGTCTAATGAGATGCGTGTGTTTAGCCTCTAGGAGTTACATCTAAGGAGATGCGTGTGTTTAGCCTCTAGGAGTTACGTCTAATAAGATGCATGTGTTTAGCCTCTAGGAGTGACGTCTAATGAGATGCGTGTGTTTAGCCTCTAGGAGGGATGTCTAATAAGATGCGTGTGTTTAGCCTCTAGGAGGGACGTCTAATGAGATGCGTGTGTTTAGCCTCTAGGGGTTACGTCTAATGAGATGCGTATGTTTATCCTCTAGGAGGGAAGTCTAATGAGATGCGTGTGTTCAGCTTCTAGGAGTTACGTCTAATAAGATGCATGTGTTTAGCCTCTAGGAGTTACATCTAATGAGATGCGTATTTTTATCCTCTAGGAGTTACGTCTAATGAGATGCGTGTGTTTAGCCTCTAGGAGGGACGTCTAATGAGATGCGTGTGTTCAGCCTCTATGAGGGACGTCTAATGAGATGCGTGTGTTCAGCCTCTAGGAGACACGTCTAATGAGATGTGTGTGTTTACCCTCTAGGAGTTACATCTAATGAGATGCGTGTGTTTAGCCTCTAGGAGTTACGTCTAATTAGATGCGTGTGTTTAGCCTCTAGGAGTTACGTCTAATTAGATGCGTGTGTTTAGCCTCTAGGAGAGACGTCTAATAAGATGCGTGTGTTTAGCCTCTAGGAGGGACGTCTGATGAGATGCGTGTGTTCAGCCTCTAGTAGGTACGTCTAATGACATGCGTGTGTTTAGCCTCTAGGAGGTACGTCTAATGAGATGCGTGTGTTTAGCCTCTAGGAGTTACGTCTAATGAGATGCGTGTGTTTAGCCTCTAGGACTTACGTCTAATGAGATGCGTGTGTTTAGCCTCTAGGTGGGACGTCTAATAAGATGCGTGTGTTTAGCCTCTAGGAGGGACGTCTAATGAGATGCGTGTGTGAAGCCTCTAAGAGGGACGTCTAATGAGATGCGTGTGTTCAGCCTCTAGTAGGTACCTCTAATGAGATGCGTGTGTTTAGCCTCTAGGTGGTACGTCTAATGAGATGCATGTGTTTAGCCTCTAGGAGTTACGTCTAATGAGATGCGTGTGTGTAGCTTCTAGGAGGGACGTCTAATGAGATGCGTGTGTTCAGCCTCTAGGAGTTACGTCTAATGAGATGCGTGTGTTTAGCCTCTAGGAGTTACGTCTAATGAGATGCGTGTGTTTAGCCTCTAGGAGGGACGTCTAGTAAGATGCGTGTTTTTATCCTCTAGGAGGGATGTCTAATGAGATGCGTGTGTTCAGCCTCTAGGAGTTACGTCTAATGAGACGCGTGTGTTTAGCCTCTGGGAGTTACGTCTAATGAGATGCGGGTGTTTAGCCTCTAGGAGTTACGTCTAATGAGATGCGTGTGTTTAGCCTCTAGGAGGGACGTCTAATAAGATGCGTGTGTTTAGCCTCTAGGAGGGACGTCTAATGAGATGCGTGTGTTCAGCCTCTAGGAGTTACATCTAATGAGATGCGTGTGTTTAGCCTCTAGGAGGGACGTCTAATGAGATGCATGTGTTTAGCCTCTAGGAGTTACGTCTAATGAGATGCGTGTATTTAGCCTCTAGGAGGGACGTCTAATAAGATGCGTGTGTTTAGCCTCTAGGAGGGACGTCTAATGAGATGCGTGTGTTCAGCCTCTAGAAGGGACGTCTAATGAGATGCGTGTGTTCAGCCTCTAGTAGGTACGTCTAATGAGATGCATGTGTTTAGCCTCTAGGAGGTACGTCTAATGAGATGCGTGTGTTTAGCCTCTAGGAGTTACGTCTAATGAGATGCGTGTGTTTAGCCTCTAGGAGGGACGTCTAATGAGATGCGTGTGTTCAGCCTCTAGTAGGTACGTCTAATGAGATGCGTGTGTTTAGCCTCTAGGAGGTACGTCTAATGAGATGCGTATGTTTATCCTCTAGGAGTTACGTCTAATGAGATGCGTGTGTTTAGCCTCTAGGAGGGACGTCTAATGAGATGCGTGTGTTCAGCCTCTAGGAGTTACGTCTAATAAGATGCGTGTGTTTAGCCTCTAGGAGGGACGTCTAATGAGATGCGTGTGTTCAGCCTCTAGGAGTTCCGTCTAATGAGATGCGTGTGTTTAGCCTCTAGGAGGGACGTCTAATGAGATGCGTATGTTTAGCCTCTGGGAGGGACGTCTAATGAGATGCGTGTGTTTAGCCTCTAGGATTTACGTCTAATGATATGCGTGTGTTTAGCCTCTAGGAGGGACGTCTAATGAGATGCGTATGTTTAGCCTCTAGGAGGGACGTCTAATGAGATGCGTATGTTTAGCCTCTGGGAGGGACGTCTAATAAGATGCATTTGTTTAGCCTCTAGGAGTTACGTCTAATGAGATGCGTATCTTTAGCCTCTAGGAGGGACGTCTAATGAGATGCGTGTGTTCAGCCTCTAGGAGGGACGTCTAATGAGATGCTTGTGTTTAGTCTCTAGGAGGGACGTCTAATGAGATGCGTGTGTTTAGTCTCTAGGAGGGACGTTTAATGAGAGGCGTGTGTTTAGCCTCTAGGAGTTACGTCTAATGAGATGCGTGTGTTTAGCCTCTAGGAGGTACGTCTAATGAGATGCGTGTGTTTAGCCTCTAGGAGGTACGTCTAATGAGATGCGTGTGTGTAGCCTCTAGGAGTTACGTCTAATGAGATGCGTGTGTTTAGCCTCTAGGAGGGACGTCTAATGAGATGCGTGTGTTCAGCCTCTAGGAGGGACATCTAATGAGATGCGTGCGTTTAGCCTCTAGGAGTTACGTCTAATGAGATGCGTGTGTTTAGCCTCTAGGAGGGACGTCTAATGAGATGCGTGTGTTTAGCCTCTAGGAGTTACGTCTAATGAGATGCATGTGTTTAGCCTCTAGGAGGGACGTCTAATGAGATGCGTGTGTTCAGTCTCTAGGAGGGACGTATAATGAGATGCGTGTGTTCAGCCTCTAGGAGTTACGTCTAATGAGATGTGTGTGTTTAGCCTCTCGGAGTTACGTCTAATAAGATGCGTGTGTTCAGCCTCTAGGAGTTATGTCTAATGAGATGCGTGTGCGTAGCCTCTAGGAGAGACGTCTAATGAGATGCGTGTGTGTAGCCTCTAGGAGGGACGTCTAATGAGATGCGTGTGTTCAGCCTCTAGTAGGTACGTCTAATGAGATGCATGTGTTTAGCCTCTAGGAGTTACGTCTAATGAGATGCGTGTGTTTAGCCTCTAGGAGGGACATCTAATGAGATGCGTGTGTTTAGCCTCTAGGAGGGACGTCTAATGAGATGCGTGTGTTTAACCTCTAGGAGGGACGTCTAATGAGATGCGTGTGTTCAGCCTCTAGGAGTTACGTCTAATGAGATGCGTGTGTTTAGCCTCTAGGAGTTACGTCTAATGAGATGCGTATTTTTATCCTCTAGGAGGGACGTCTAATGAGATGGGTGTGTTTAGCCTCTGGGAGTTATGTCTAATGAGATGCGTGTGTTTAGCATCTAGGAGTTACGTCTAATGAGATGTGTGTGTTTAGCCTCTAGGAGTTACGTCTAATGAGATGCGTATGTTTAGTCTCTAGGAGTTACCTCTAATGAGATGCGTGTGTTTAGCTTTTGCTAAATAGCTTTTAGAAAAGTGGGGAGTGTCAAAAGAAGACATACAAATGGCCAGCAGGTATATGAAAAAATGCCCATCATCACTAATCAGAGAAATGCAAACTAAAACCACAATAAGATATCTTCTTACCCCAGTCAGAATGGCTATGATGAAAAAGTCAAAAAATAACAGATACTGGCAAGGATATGGACAAAAGGGAACTCTTACACACTGATTTGGAATATAAATTAGTATAACCTTTACAGAAAACACTATGGATGATTCCCAAAGAACAAAAAATAGAACAATTAATACCATTCCATCCAGTAATTCCACTACTGGTATCCACCCAAAGGAAAACAAATCATTGTATCAAAAAGACACCTGCGCTCATGTGTTCACCATAACAGTATTCACAACAGCAAAGATAGAGAATCAACCTAAATGTCCGTCAGTGGATAATTGGATAAAGAAAATATGGTATACATACACCATGAAATACCGTCCAGCCATAAAAAGAATGAAATTATGTCTTTTACAGCAACATGGATGAAACTAGAGGCCATTATCTTAAGTGAAACAACTCAGAAAGTCAAATACTACATGTTCTCAGTCACAAGTAGGAGCTAAGCAGTGTCTCCATGTGGACACAGAAAGTGGAATGATAGGCTGGGTGCGGTGGCTCATGCCTGTAATCCCAGCACTTTGGGAGGCTGAGGCAGGCAGATCACTTGAGGTCAGGAGTTCGAGACCAGCCTGGCCAACATGGTGAAACCCCATCTCTACTAAAAATACAAAAATTAGCCAGGCATGGTGGTGCATACCTGTAATCCCAGCTACTCTGGAGGCTGAAGCAGGATAATCGCTTGAACACAGAAGGCAGAGTTTGCAGTGAGCAGAGATCACACCCCTGCACTTCAGCCTGGGTGACAGAGCGAAACTCCATCTTAAAAAAAAAGAAAAAAAAAATAAAGAGAGTAGAATGATAGACACTGGAACCTTAGAAGGGTGGTGGGAGGGAGTGGGAGGTGGTGGGAGGGGATTGGAAGGGGGTGGGAGGGGTGGATGATGAAAAATTACTTAATGGGTATGATGTATAATATTCTAGTGATGGTTGGCTGGGTGTGGTGGCTCACGCCTGTAATCCCAGCACTTTGGGAGGCCGAGGCGGGAGGATCACGAGGTCAGGAGATCCAGACCATCCTGACCAACATGGTGAAACTCCATCTCTACTAAAAAAAGAAAAAAAAAATTCTGGTTATGCTAGAAGCTCAGGCTTCACTACACAATATATCCATGTAGCAAAACTGCACTTGTACCCCTTAAATATATGCAAATGTAGTGGGAAGTGTGAGAGTCCCCACGGCTTCGTATCTTCACCAACTTTGGTGCTGTCAATCCTTCTCTATGGAAGCCATCCTGGTGTGGCACAGTGGTGCCTGCAGATGCATGAACATAGCTAAGTTCACCTATGTCATAGATTCTGTCCTTGAAAAGCCACATGGTGGTGATTTCAGAGATTCCGGCAGGTATCCCTTCCGTGAGAGTCCAAACCCAGACACCTCTCGGAGTTATGTCTAAGCAAAGCAGCCTGGCTGAAGGTCATCCATAGTGGTTAGGATTGGCACAAAGAGGAGAGTGTCTATCTGTCTAGGAAAGGGTCTATCACTCAGCTCCAGCTAGGTGTGGTCCATGAGGAACATGGGCCACCATTATTGGGGCCACTATTATTTTTGAAGTGAAACCAAATCAATATTTTTATGTAAAACATCCCCACCTGACGATGCTGGTGACTAAGGAAAGCCTGTCTGAAGCCCGCTTGAGGTTCACGGGCTGCCCTTTAGCAAGCTCACGTCAGACCTTTGCTGACCTCTGATCGCTGGCAGGCTCCCTCAGCAAGGGCCTCGGAGTGTTTCAGCTTCCCCCTTAGTGAGCAGCTGCTGCTCTGTTCTCTGGGGCTGATGAATTTATGATAATGCTTTGAAAAAAGAACCTTAATCAGCTGGGTGCAGTGGCTCACGCTCCTAATCCCAGTGCTTTGGGAGTCTGAGATGGGAGAATCACATAAGGCCAGGAGTTTGAGGCCAGGCTGGGCAACATAGCAAAACCCAGTCTCAACTAAAAAATAAAAAAAAAAATGTTTTTAATTAGCAGGGCATGGTGGCACATATCTGTAGTCCCAGTACCCAAGAGGCCGAGGCAGGAGGATCGCTTGAGCCCAGGAGGTCAAGGCTGCAGTGAGCCAAGATAATGCCTCTGCACTTCAGCCTGGGCAAGCAACAGAATGAGACTTTGTCTCTAACAATAATAATATTAATAACAACACTGCACAAGTACTAATCTAAGCACCATTGCATAGACTAACTCATTTAATCCTTGCAACAAGCCTGTAAAACACAGCTCTCTCTCTCTATATACACATAGATATACATACATATACACATATACATATATACACATATACATACATATACATATACATATATATACACATATATATATATATACACATTTTTTTTTGAGCCAGGGTCTTGCTCTGTCACTCAGGCTGGAGTGCAATTTCAGCTCACTACAGCCTCAACCTCCTGGGCTCAAGTGATCCTCCTGTCTCAGGCCCTCCAAGTAGCTGGGACTACAGGTATGCGCCACCATATCTGCTGATTTTTTGTTGTTGTTGTATTTTTTGTAGAGACGGGGTTTCACCAATTTGCCCAGGCTGGGCTCGAACTCCTGAGCTCAAGCAATCTCTCCGCCTCGGCTTCCCAAAGTGCTGGCATTACAGGCGTGAGCCATCACGCCCAGTTGCAGCATTATTTTTATTCCCCATTTTATGGGTGGAAAAAAAAGGAGACAAAAGGCATTTAAGTAATAGTGTGGGTGGTATGTACAAAAATGAGAGAGAGAGAGAGAAACAGAGACAGATAGGCAGGCGGAGCCGGGGGACAGGTTCTTACCCATAAACATAATTTTGGGTTAACAGACATCATCCCCTGGTTATCCCTGGCCTCCTGAAATGCCCATGACCCCCAGAATAGGTCGACACTGTTAATCTCTATGCTTAACACTGACTGGCTGAATTTATTCCAAAATAATCAAGTCTCAAGAATGAAGACCAAGCTCTCGCTGGATTTTACAAATCCCCCTCCGGTAATGGTTTCCAAAAGGTCTTTAGAATCCTTTATTAGCATCAGAAAATTTCACCGTCATACCCCAGCTGCACGATAGTATCTAGACTTCCACTTACTTCCGCCATAGTCAACCCCTGGGCACTTACAGATTGGCCGACTTCTGCAATAATCTATTCCCCAACCAACTGGACCTTGGAGTATAGAAGTTGTTGCAGGTCCCTGCTGTCCAATATGGTGGCCACCAGCCATGTCTGGCTATTTAATTTTAAGTTTAATTTAAGTCAAATAAAATCCCAGTATGTAGAGCTTAATTTCCTTCCTCTCAACTATGGGCTGGACTTGGCGACTTGCTTCCTAAAGTGAGATGAGAGGAACAGCAACTTTGCAGATACCACCTTCACCAGGTGACTGTGGTTGACAGCACCAGCAGTAAGTGACAATGATACCGTGAAGTCCTTGATATGGCATGATGGGGAGGACACTTCTCCTCTGGGGTACTTTTTCCAAAAACCTAGAACCCCATTCTAATCACAGGAAAACACAAGACAACCCCAAATTGGGAGATATTCTGTAACATATCTGGCCAGTACTGTTAAAAAGTACCAAGGTACAATAAACAAGGAGGGACTGAGAAACTCTCACAAATCTTAGTAAGAAAACTCTCATTAAGGAGGCATGAGGGCCAGATGCAGTGTGGTGTCTTGGATGGGGTTCCAGGGCAGAACAATGACGCCACCAGGGCCACTTACACCCCAGCTCTTCCTAAACACAGCATCGACTGCAGCTGTGCACCTGCAAATGCTAGGGTTGGTTCCATAGAATGCATTTCAAGCAGACACGAGGCCATAGTTTTGCTTATTGGCTTTACGCCAAAAGTTTTGCCTTCTGCCTCTGTAGCTGACACTCATAAGACTGAAATTTATTTTCATGAAACCCATTTTGCCACTGGCAGCGTAAGACAGGGAGGAGGTCTGGGAAAGAAGATAGCTCCATCACCCTACGGTACAAGGCAAACAGATGCAGGGCAGGACCTTGGAGGCCTCCCAGCACCCCCACATGTTTGCCATATTGCCATTAGCAAACGACTTAACCTCTTTGAAGTCTCACTTCCCTCTCCTGTAGAAGTGAGTATCCTGACCCATACCTCTGTGGGGTCATCGGGAAGGTTAAAATAACCAGCCTATGTGAAAGATCCGGGTGCGTATTAGAAGGAAAACGAAAGTGAGTTTCTGTTCACCTCATGCAGAATTCTCAGTCCAGGTTGTACATATACGGTACATCTCAAATTGCAAAGGAAACTCTCGTCCTATCATAAATTCATCAGCCCCAGAGAACAGAGCAATACATCCTGATTGCTTTTCATGGGAGGAAATGAGTTTGCCTATCTGCCTAGCATGGAGAAGTCATTAGAGAGGCTATGTCAGCGCTCAGGTCTAAGCTCAGATCATGTTTGAAATTGCCCCTTTGGCTGGACTCAGGGTGAAATGACTGCTAATTATAAGCACACTTGCTCTTGCTGTCTCCCTCCAGATGGAAGGATAGAATTGTCAACAAATTTGCTGTTTCCATTTTATTCACACAGGATCACTAGACTCCAAAAACTGACAAAAGCAAAATGCAGGTCAGTAGAACCCCTCAGTGTGGAAAAAACAAATAGGGCCTCATGCAGTCCTCAGTGTGGCAGGAAGGAGATGATCCAAGATGGCAGCTCATGACTGCATTTGACCGTGGAGATGTTTTACGGGGCCCCAAGTTACCGAATAGTGTCATTAGGACATTTAAAAAATAGAAAATTTAATATAAAAATGAAAGAATATAAATAATATTTTAAAGTGCATTCTTCTTTCTATATATTCTCCCAAAAGCTCTTTACAGTGGAAAAAAAAATCAGAAAATTTGGCGATCTTGGGTCTGCATTTCCACATAGTCACAATTAGCCATAAACGTCCGTATGTTTGTCCTTGGTCCTCACTGCCCTTACTCATTTCTGGGATCCCTCAGAAACCTCAATTCAGTGAAGTGAGATGATTTAAGAAAGATCACACAGAGAATCCCCGAATCCACTCAACACTCCTCCAGCACCCAGCCACCCGCCCACCTATGCATACAACTGGCCCTGCATTTACATTAATTCACACCGTCAAGAAAAGCCTCCCTCCCCGTGCCACCCTGCATGCCAGAGTCTGCACACTTCAGCTCTTGAACCTCTGAGCTATAATAAGCAAGTATGTTTTCTGAAATGGCAAAATGGGTTTTATAGCATTTGCATCAATAGAGCGAGTCACGAGCATTACAGAGCTGCTGCCAGGCCTGGGCAGCAGAGAACCAAATACAGCCTGCTTCCCAACCGACTTCACATGCTCTCCCAGAGAGGCTCGAGAGTCATGGGCAGTGACAAACGTGGCTTCCTGCTCCCACTCTTCCCTCCCTGTGTTGCCTGGGGATCGGGTGGTGGCCCATCTCCATGCATTTCTAGCACCAGGCAAGGTGGGAGGAAGCAGGGTGGTCGAGAGCTGGGCAGGGTGGGCCTAAGGGTGGTAAAACTGCAGGGCATGTCCACGGCTCTGCAGAGCTCCTGAGGCTGTCGATGATCTTCAGTGGCTTTCTAGACCACGCTTCAGAAAATATGGCCTGCAGGCCACATCCAGCTTGCCCCTTTTAAATAAAGTTTTATTGGAACACACCCATATTCATTCATTTCCAAAAATCCCTATCATCAGTGAGCTTTGGGGGAGAATATATACATACATATATATTTTTACAATTTGTGTATAATGTTTATATTACTTGTTTCCTTATTTCCCTACATACATGTATTATATAAGTGTCAGTGAATGCATACATAAAATATACTATGTTTATATAATATATATAACATGTAAAGAACAGTGTCAGTGAATGGGATGTAGGAATATGAAGGAGGAAACAAATGTAGAGATTTCTAGAAAATGTGATCAAAGAAGGTGACGTCTGAGCAAAGATGTGAAGGAAGTAAGAGCGTGAGTGCTGTGGGCATCTCGAGGGAGGAGCTCCAGGCAGAGGGAGCAGCACCCACAAACATGGTAACATGGAGCAAGCTGGGGAGAGGGCATCATGGCAAATGCAGTCGATGAGGTGGCCAGGTGTAGGATATGGCAAATGCAGTCGATGAGGTGGCCAGGTGTAGGCTATGGCAGGAACTTGGGTTTTGTTCAAAAGTTGATGGAAACCAGTGCAGGGCTGAGAGCAAGAGAGTAGCTTTCATCCAATGTGTGCTTTGAAAGGATGGCCTTGGGAAGAGGATGGACAGGAAGATGGGTTGCCAGTGGATGAGAAGGGCACTGGGCAGACTCATGGGTAGGCTGGTGTGGTTGGCTGAGACAGACAAAGGCAGGTGAATTAAGGAATCGCACACAAGAAAGGAGGTGAGCAGGGACCAGTTTTTAAATCACCCCAGTTGTCCTGTAGAACTGACGTTTATGGATTCTTTGAAAAAACTTAGAAAATGATCCTCCCAGTCTTGAAACTTGAGAAAGTTGCATTTGTCTTATCTGAGTTTTTCTCAGGAAACCGACCATCAGACCTCCCAGATAGCATCATGGAACTGAAACTCACCAGGTCACTGCATCTGGACAGTGACTCACCAGAACCTTCGCCCGTCATGACTGCCTAAGGGAACAACTGCTTCCTGCTGACCAACTCCCTCCCTAATTCCTGTTTTCCCCACACATGGCTAAATTTCTTCCTGTTATGTAAACCCCTAGTATTAGTTGGTCAGGGAGATGGACTTGAGACTGATCTCCCATCTTCTTGGCTGCAGCACCTGATTAAACACTTCTTCCCTGGCAATACTGACGGTCTCAGTGAGTGGCTTTCTGCATCGTGAGCAGTAGGACCTAGACCAAGCCCCTGGCATTTCAGTAACAGTTTCTGGGTATTTCAAGGGGATTTGATGATGGGTTTCATGTGGGGGTGAGAGCAAGGAAGGAGTTCCAAGTTTTTGTTCTGAGAAGTGCAGTGGTGTTGACAATCCACATAGATGGAACCAGAGAGGCTTGGAGGGCTACCAAGAGCTGAGATGAACACTCTTGGCTTGCTAACATCGGCTATCACAGGATGGAAGAGGAGGAGTGATAGCCCTGCTCCATCCAGAGCAAGAGGCCACTGCAGGGCCACAGAGTTCACACTCATCATTAAAATCAAAAGAAAATGAGCAGAGCACACTGCACTCCTGGGCAATCTCTGTCTATGGAGCAGGCATCCTCCTGTCTCTCATCTTCTTCCCTCACTTCCCCTGCCCTGAAACTCTGAGATTAGAGATCTTTCTTCAGGTTAGCTACACTCTACATGGACGCTTGCTTTCTGTGATCACAGAGGGATCCCTCTAGGATTCTTTCCTTATAGTAATTCTTAGTGGTGTCTACAGGTCACTGCTTTCTCTCCAGTCTGATGCTGAGGCATTTTGGAATGTTTCTTCCTCTTACACCAAAATAAATGAAGGCAACTTGTGGATGATATTGAGTGAAGATCACGGAATGATTCATTATTTAACTGCAAATGCTGAAAACACAGCTGTACTCACTGGGCCTAAGAAAGTGACTTCCTTCCTCTCATTGAATATAGATGTTTACTCATCAGCTTATTTTAAAATGTGATCTCAATGCCATGCCAATGAAAGCCTTTTAGTCTATGATTTCATTGCCAAGGGAAATTGGAAATGTTTTCTTTGAAATGTTCTAATGCAGGCATCATCTGGCCATGGAGTTGAGACTGTTATCAGGAGCAACAGCTGAACAGCACCAGAAACAACATTTACGTCACACCTTCCAGGTGCCGAGCCATGCTGCAGACACTGTATTTGTATTGTTGTGTTCATTCCACTCATCTAATATATGTTTGTTGAACACTTTCTAGGTGTACTAGCTCATGGGATGCCTTTATGTAAACTAAGCAGAGGTTCTCTTCTGAGCAAGCTAATGCCCCCTTGGCAGACCTAGCCATTGGGCTGAGTGTTGGCAAGGTGACTTTTGGCACAACCATACTCAGGGGCTCTAAGTGGAGGCATCGCCTCAGAACTGGGGGTACAGCAAAAACCACAGAAGGCAAAACCCCTATCATAGAACTCACATCCTTATTGGGAAAATGTGGATGGAAATGTGGTATGTCAGGTAAAAATATGTTCTATGAAGAAGACAAGATGAAGTAAGCACAAAGAGAGAGGGGAAAGGATGCTGGCTAGGAAATTTTAGAGCAGAGGCCTTAATGATGTGAAAGAATGGCAGAGGGGCTGGGGCATGCAAAGTCCCCAAGGAAAGCAAGTGCTTGGGGTTTTGGAGAAGCAGCAGGAAGTGACTGCAGTCTTGTAGGGAAGATAGATGGGTGAGAGGACCCCTACATATGCACATTTTCCATAGGACATCAAATCTAGTCTACAATACTCTTGCTAAAGTTCAAACCAGCACTATCAGTTCTCTCCTTCCCCTAGAATCTGAGATGAGTTTTTATCACAGATTATCTGTTGCATCCTCTGCCTTTGAAAACACACATAATCCTGCTGCAGAAAAAGGAAACAGCCAATCAAATTTGAGAAGAGGGTGGGAGATGAGGGAGAGTTCCTGAACTTCACAGTTTTGAAGAACTATTAAAGGAATAATCTTGTACTTATCGAAAATGATTTGCTCTGCATGACAATACTATTCTAATATCCATAGTCAAGGAAGGAGAACACAGAGGCCAGCAGCCCAACAAGACACATACAGTCATCAGTGTCCTTGTGACTCTAGATGCAATCTGCCTTAACCAAGACAATTCAACCTTTGGGAAAATGAATTCCATTCAGTGGGACCCCAAGTTTTCCATGGCAAATGGGAAAAACATTCTTTCTGTTGTAAATAGGAACACAACTGGTTTATAAGGATGCTTTAAAAAATAGAAAGTCATGGTCTACATTTCCATTGTTCCTCATTCATCCATTAACACAACATTTCTGTGGATCTTGTGAGTTGGTTGCTGGACAAATCTGTGGGGGTGGAGGGTTGCTGACTAGTGGGTACATAATTTCTCCAAATGAGGCTGATTCCATTTGCCTTTCCCGTCTCTCAGGGTTGGATGATGAACTGAGAAGGTATGTGCTTGTAGTTCCCACATTTATCTTTCAATATTCTGCCCTAATGAGGCTGTCAGGCTAAACGCCTTTCCAGAAAGATGACTCTAACTTTCTTCTCCATGGACAGTGTACTTGAATGGCATTTCCTCACACCCTTGTCAACATCAGCATTAGCATTCTTTAAACTATTGATTTTATAGGCAAAATCCCCATTATCTTACTATTTGAATTGGTTTGTAGCCCTTGACATTTTTCATACACTGATTAGCCATGTGCCCCCAAATATGGCCACTTCTTTGGTAATCATTATCTCATGTTCTGGGAAAACACATTTTAAAAAGTTTAAATTACTTGTTTGAAAAAGGAAATGGGAGTTGTCATTCTAGTTCAGAAAAGATTCTAGCCCATACCAACTGTATTGCTGCAGAAAAACTCAGGCCAGCAGAAAACAGAAAGGGTAGGTAGACCAGCAGGCTGAAGAGGCAGTGAGCTTGGGGACTCAAAGCTCTTCTCCAAAGATGAGCCCTATAGATTGGGAAATATGAAGATGCCTCACGAGGAATTGGCCGTAGAGAGTGATGAGGGCCACCTCTTTTTGCTAAAAGGAAGATTTCTTCCATTCCCCCAGTTCTACAGGAACCCAACGAGACAGCACAATGACACCACATGAATTTGGCCACATCATGAAAATTAAGTTGGGTGCACCAGGTGGAAAAAAAAAAAAAAAAGTTCTTTCACCTATAAGAGTTTCAAGCACTGCTGCATCTTGCCAGTCAGCTAAATGTTTTCCCTAGTGCCAATTTAACAGCAATTTAAGTCATTTTATGCCTCTTGAGCTTTGGAAACCTGTCCTGCTAGGCACTCAGGATGTTGATTTAATAGAATGTTTCTCTTGAAGGTATTTGGTAGGATTGTCACCGTTTTAACCTGTTTTTGTTTTCCTGGTAGGTTTCCTGGAACCTACCATTCTTGTCTCAAACATCTAAGGGCAGTTTGGCCTTTCCCCTGTCTCTCCATTTATCCAAATCCTATCTGTAAGGCTTTTTGATGTCCTTCCTCTTCTGTCCTGACCCCTTTCACTTCCTGGCCACACACTCCACCCTCTCAATGTCCTGGAAGGGGAAGAGATGCCTCTGCAATATCGCTCTCCTCCCCAGTAGGTGCTTTTGTTAATCTGTTTTGTCTAGAGCTGTGTTTAAGCCATGCTGCATGGGAAGCACTCTCTGCTGCTTCCTGGGACAGGATTGGTCAGCTGGTCCAGGGTCCCCCTTTAAGCCTGATCCTACTCATTGATGCTGAGATACAGTAAGCAGGACAACCAGCAAGACTGCCGTAGAGAAGACACCACTCGCCTCCCTCTCTCCCTCTCCCTGCTTCTCACTCCTTTTAGCATCTTAGCACGCTGGTCATGTTTTACAGGCCTATACCATAGCAGGCAGCAGAGTGTTATAATCTAAGATTTAGACCCAGATGTAACTGGAGGCCTTTTTTTTTTTTTTTTTTTGAGATGGAGTCTCATTCTATTGCTCAGGCTGGAGTGCAGTGGCGTGATTTCAGCTCACTGCAACCTTTGTCTCCCAGGTTGAAGTGATTCTCCTGCCTCAGCCTCCCGAGTAACTGGGATTACAGGCATGTACCACCACACCCTGCTATTTTTTTAGTAGAGATGGGGTTTCACCATGTTACCCAAGCTAGTCTCCAATTCCTGAGCTCAGGTGATCTGCCTGCCTCCACCTCCCAAAGAACTGGAGGCCTTTATACTTCAGGTTTCATGCTAAGACAGATGGAGAGAGCGCGGGTGAGGGTGGAAACTGTAGCACAGTGCATCAGCTTCTAGCTCTTGAATACGCATCTGCCTCGGGAACATATTCTGAAGGAAGTGTCTGTGGCAGGACAGAATTCAAGCATTTGTTTTTTTAGGCATCCATTGAACAAAATACCAAAATCTCACATTCACTTATAAAACAGTTTACTGGTAAATCTATCTGGGGACTAAATTGTACCTATATATCATTGTTTTTCAAGTGTTTCATTTGGAAAATGTTTTAAAAACAAGACTGTAAGGTCCTCAAGGGCAGAACTTTCTCGTCAGGACTCCCTGGTACTTGGTACATCTCGAGCACAGGAGATGTTAGAATCAGACGCGTAATTGCTGTCCCAGGCAGGGGCCGCTGGTGACCTGCAGCTACCGAACACGTGAAATGTGGCTGTCTCAACCAACGTGTGCCCTACGTGTAAAGTAGACACCAGATTTTCAAGATTCAATGCCCAAAAAAATGTAAAATAAGGTATTATGATAAATTATAACTTATTATAAAATATTGATTTAAATTAATTTATATTGATTTCCTTTTGAAGTAATATTTAAGGTTTATTAGGTTAAATAAACATACATTATTCAAGTTCATTTCACTTGTTTTCTTTTTACTTTCTTGTAACGTGGCTGCTCAAAAATGTAAAATTGCATTCGTGCCTCACACTCGAGGCTCACATTGTATTTCTATCAGGTGCGTCCCTCTAGACCCCAGCCGGGGTAACATGACCGAGGAATGAGCCCAGTTCAGAGCCGCCGTCGAGTGTCACGTCTGGGGAGGAGAGGGGAGCACCGTGCTAAGGGGCTTACGCAGAATCTTCTTCAAAGCTGTCAAATCTCCATCTCCGCCAGCCATCACTGCTGCCTCAACACCAGAAGCACGTGAGAACGTGTGGGTCCCATTTTTCATACAAATGTTTAAAATATATTCTGTGCCAATACCGTTCTTATCTAGTTTATGGGATTGTGGAGAAACAAAGCCACAGGATTTAGGGCTCATCAAAAAGGACTTAGTTTCATTCTCAGCACAGTACGGAAAAAATCTTAACACAGCTTGGGTAAAGAAATGACTAAGAGACAAACAGCAGTGGGTTTTAGCGTGACATATGCCCCTCATGGGAGAGTCCTGTCCCTCTTTGGGATCTCATTGAGCAATTACAAATATCACTGCTTCTTTTTTTTTTTTTTTTTGGATGGAGTCTCACTCACTCTGTTGCCCAGGCTGGAGTGCAGTGGCGCAATCTTGGCTCACTGCAACCTCCGCCTCCCAGGTTCAAGTGATTCTCCTGCCTCAGCCACCCGAGTAGCTGGGACTACAGGTGTCCACTACCACGCCCAGCTAAGTTTTTTGTGTTTTTTGTTAGTTAGTTAATTAGTTAGCTTTTTGAGACAGAATCTCGCTCTGTCGCCCAGGCTGGAGTGCAGTGGTGTGATCTCGGATCACTTCAACCTCTGCCTCCCAGGATCAAGTGATTCTCCTGCCTCAGCCTCCCGAGGAGCTGGGATTACAGGTGTGTGCCACCACATCCACCTAATTTTTGTATTTTTAGTAGAGATGGGGTTTTGCCATGTTGGCCAGGCTGGTCTCAAATTCCCGGCCTCAAGTGATCTGCCCACCTCAGCCTCCCGAAGTGCTGGGATTACAGGCTGAGCCACCGTGCCCAGTCTACTGCTTATTTCTGCCAACGTTCTTCAAAGATTAGAAAATATGATATTGTTATTTTCCAGAGACAACCTTCTTTTCGTGCAAAACGAAATCTCCCATGTCTAGAAGAAGGCCGGTAAACTGGCAGCCCACCAGGCTGCGCGTGGATGTGTTAGTCAACGCAGTGATTTTCAAGAACTGACTCATTTGTTTTTTAATTTGTTATCTGCCAATGTTTCAAAATCAAAACAATTTACATGGAAAGTCTGGATTTCTGACTTCTGTAAAGTTGGAAGCGCTGGCAACCCTGGCCTATTTCCCTGTAGTTTCACTTGATGGAATGAGAGGCTGGCCCTGTAAGATGACTCCTCCACTGACCCACCCACCCCCACCCACTCCCTATCATCTCCCCAGTGCTGGGGAGGAGGAGGGACAGCTGTTATCATTGCTGTTGTATTTCTCATATCCTGGAAATATTTCCCTGTCCGCCTACTTCCACTGAGACTGTGAAAATAAAATGCAGACTGGGTAATCTGTTTCTTATGTCTGTGTCTTCTCTATTCTTTAAACAAAAATGCTTCTGTATGTTTTCACCTAATACAGCAAAGCTCAAGACAGTTAGGGCTCTTTTAATATTGAAGACAACTAAAAAAAAATCTTTAAGTGTGCATACGCTCACACAGAAAGAGTTCTCCAAGCCTTGAGTTTCTTTAGCATTACTTAGTGTAGTTGGTTTCCTGTCCCAAATAATGGGGGGAAATATCTTTTGGGCACAGTTGTGTGGATTGTTTAGAAACATACATCTCTGATTAATATAAACATTACCTGCAACACAGAGCCCGAAGGCAGCCTGTTTTCTCACTATCGTATTTTATAATCTGTTAGACTTATTGTCATGTTAATCAAAGGTCTACTTTTCATGCTAACACTAGCTACAGAAATTGTCTCCCAGCAGTTTCCATTTTGAGGCCTTGAGACATCATAAAACTCCAAAGCAGCAATGCTGGCCTGGCAACAGGGTACAGAGATTACATCGATCCCTGCTGCAAAAGGAAATGAAATGCCTGAGCTACTCTCTCACGTCAGCCCCGAAATGGGGAAGATCAGGACACGGCTGCATCATTAGCGATTCCCAACTGGTTCTTCAGTAACTCTCCTGATGCCAGGGAGATCTCAGAGCAAAGCACGATCACAGAAAACTGCCTACGCTCGTTCCCACTCTCCAGTATTCTTCTGTTTTTCATCTCAGTGAAGACGGATTAGAGAAACTTATTATATTTAAGAAATACTCATTTAAGCTTCTAAGCAGGAGGTTTCTACCAAGAAAGGCCTAATCTCTCTCTTTCATCTCTTTCTGCCTACTGAATGTCTTGTAATTCTGCTGTTGATGATGCACAGACCTCCATGTATGGGGCTAAGGATGATCGTATGTCAAGTAGTAGACACTTTCAGCAGAAAAGCCTGCCCTGGTCACCCTCTGGTGACTGACCATGATCCAAAGACCATCAAAGACCAAAATGTACTCTCATTCAAAGCATGGACAGGAGTGACGGAAGACAAGAAGCCCACGACGGAAGACAAGAAGCCCACAGCTTGTTCCACTCAGGCCATGAAGTTAAGAATGTGAACAAGGGTGACAGGCATGATTCTGAGGCCCGAAATACACAGAAACAAAGCAAACTGAGGCACAGAGTTCTGAAGCCCCGTATCTCTCTAATTTCTCATCTTCCCCTTTGCCACCATTTCTGGAATGGTCTCCAAGTTCAGTCTCTGTAGGTAAAAGGCAATGGGCAATTTAAGAGTTTCATGTTTTATTTCCATGCCTTCCACTGCATTTTCACAGCTAAAGCTAAGATTGTGATCTCCCCAGCTTATCAGGCTACAAAATGTTTTCACGTGATCTATCATGCCCACAAAACTGCCCTTAAAATTCCATCTCTGATCTTTCCCAGGAGACATGCTCATCACAACCTTGCTGCCTCTTGGACTTTGTGGGTTTTTTTGCTTGTTTGTTTTTGAGACAGAGTCTCACTCTGTCACCCAAGCTGGAGTGCAGTGGCATAATCTGGGCTCACTGCAACCTCCACCTCCCGGATTCAAGCAATTCTTCTGCCTCAGCCTCCCAAGTAGCTGGGACTACAGGCTCCCACCACCGTGCCTGGCTAATTTTTGTATTTTTAGTAGAGACGGGGTTTCACCATGTTGACCAGGCTGGTCTCAAATTCCTGACCCCATGGTCCATCTGCCTCAGCCTCCCAAAATCCTGGGATTACAGGCATGAGCCGCCGCGCCCGGCCTACCTCTTGGACTTTGTTTTAATCGGGTGAGACCCTTCTTGAGATGACCACTCTTGATTAGCAGCCCTGTGGTATTTTTCAAAGGATTTTTATGAAACTGACTCTGTGCCAATAATTCTGCAAAAGTATCTCTGTGAAAACTTCTACATCTGTGCTAATAATTCTATTCTACCCCTAATTAAATACTCCTAGGAAACTTGTAAGAAATGCAGACATAGGGGATTTTATTCAGTGTGATTTCATTTTGGGAGGACTGCCTAATTCAAACGTGTAACTCTAGGCTGCTGGATATTTCATCATTTTCTCCAGCACTGAACCAAGAGCATCCTCAAATCCAAATAAAAACAGCCTCTACCATGTGGACTAAGCTGGCATCTGATGCCCATCCCGGGGGAATGATACGACGACAGTTTTTAAATAAAGGTGAAAATGACTTGGTGATCTTTGGCTACTGTCAAGAGATAAAACAGTCCAGTGTTTTTTCTTAATTTGTATTTTAGGCTTGGGGTACAAGTGAAGATCTGTTACACAGGTAAACTCATATCACAGGGGCTTGTCGTACAGATTATGTCATCACCCAGGAATTAAGCCCAGTACTCAATAGTTGTCTTTTCTGCTCCTCCCACCCTCCACCCTCCAGTAGGCCCCAGTGTCTGCTGTTCCCCTTTGCGTCCACGTGTTCTCATCATTTAGCTCCCACCTACAAGTGAGAACATGCAGTATTTGGTTTTCTCTTCCTGTGTTAGTTCGCTGAGGATAATGGCCTCCAGCTCCTTCCATGTTTCCACAAAAGACATAATCTCATTCTCTTTTATGGCTGCATAGTATTCCATGGTGTACATGTACCACATTTTCTTTATCCAGTCTGTCACTGATGGGCACTTGGGTTGATTCCATGTCTTTGCCACTGTGAATAGTGCTGCAATGAACATTCATGCGCATGTGTCTTTTTGGTAGAATGATTTACATTCCTCTGGGTATATATCCAGTAATGGGATTGCTGGGTCCATGGTATTTCTGCTCTTAGCTCTTTGAGGAGTCGCCATACTGCTCTCTACAATGTTAAACTAATCTACACTCCCACTGAGAGTGTCCAAGTGTTCCCTTTTCTCCACAATCTGTCCAGCATCTGTTACTTTTTGGCTTTTTAACAATAGCCATTCTGACAGGTGCGAGATTGTATCTCATTGAGTACACGCTGTTGATGTAATTCAAGTACTTCTGAAAACAAAGGGTAGTTATCGACTACATTGGAACTATGGGAGGAGAAAGGCCGTGAGTGAGCGTGTTTGTCCTGGGAGAAGGGATGTCTACTGCATCAACTGTGGCTTTTGTATGCTGCTCATGTAGGTTCCATTTCTCTGTCTCAGACTAAAGGGGACCTACAACTTGCTCCACCCAAAATATTTCAATTTAAGAGCTACACATAGAGAAAAGTGATGATGTTCAGAAAGCTTTCTCCTGCAAACGTAAAAACAGCCCAGGAACATTTTTATTTGAATGGTAAAAATGATCACACAGCAAAGACAAAAGTAGGCTGAAACCTTCAAAGTCAAATGAAAGTAATTCTGAAGGGCGTCTGTACTTTAATTATATTGGGTGAATGTTGGTGTCCAGGCTGTGGTCATGGTACCACGGTGGTGAATGATGTTTCCACTGGGGTCAGCTGGGTAAAGAGTATACTCCTGAACAACTATGTCCTATTTTTGCAATGTTTATGTGAGTCTAAACGTACTGCAAAATGAAAAAAGGTTAAAAATTAAACTATAAAATGCCATGATATGGTGGCCCTCTGCCAATTCATCCATGATTTAACAGATACATTTGGTTTTCTTATTACACTTGAGGTGATGTATTAAGTTCTCTGGGAGATTCTAAAAGACATAAAAGGTAATCTCTGTCCTCAGGGAGCTTATGGTCTCCTTGGGAAAACAGAGACATAAACAGAGAGAAAGTTTTAAAATGACATTTATGGACTGTAAGTGACTTTTGAAGCTGCACATAAGTAATCATGAAGTTACTGAGATGAAAAGTGGGTGCAGCACATTAACTGGAAAGCAAGCACCTGTGTGTCTAAAATGTGGTGACATGATGTGTGGCACCACCTTCCAGAAGCTGGTGTCTATGTGCTGTTCATGGCTGATCCCACATTACCTGACCCACAATAATCACCAGGTCTATGTTCATTATTGATTGGATACAGGTGAATAAAGATGCTACTTGATCTAACTCTCAGAAGATTAAATCAAGTGAAGCAGGAATTACAAAAAGGAGGGTGACTCCAGCAAGAGCCCCAGATGTGGAAGTCCAAGCCACACCTGGAAAACAGGATCTCTGCCAGCTAGCCTGGCCAGTCATGATGGTAGAGAAAGGTGGAAAGAAGCCGGCATCAGAGGGGCTTAAATGGCAGGAAAACAATTCATATAATTGTGCTATCACCCTAGAAACCCAGAGACTGTTTCCCATGATTTGATTTGTGAGATATTTCTCACTTCATTTGTCTTATCTGTGTTCATGGGTACACGGCCATAGGCACTCAGATGTTGCATGAAAAAGAAATGTTAATCTAAAAAAAAGTCCCATAGTTTGCTATTTTTAAAAATATAGAATGCAAATCATGATAATTTTCTTCTTTGCCTGTTCTTAGATTTCTTTTTTTTCTTATCTTATTGCTTTGGCAAGGGCTGCTAGTCCAACAGTGAATTACAGGGGTGATGTCATGCCTATAATTAGTCCCCTGTGTCCAATTTATAGAATTGTGCATTCTTGACAAAAGAAAATGCACAGATAGAGCAAGGCGAGATAGGAACCCAAGGAAAGATAAGGGACTCCATCTGTAGTGTTGCAGTGGGTCCCTCCAATGCTGCAAAGACCCAGAGCAAGCCTCAAGGAAGAATTCCACTTAGAGGTAATTCTTTTCCACAAAGGGGCCTTCCAGTCATCCCACAGAAGTGGATTCCTACATTAAATCCCCAAATCACCATGTAGTCTTGCAGTTTCACATTATGTTAGTGGCAAATCATGAATTATGAGCTTAAAATAGGTTTAAACTGACAAAACTTCATCCAGTGATTTCAGATCCCATGTTAACTACATGAATTGTTAAACCAATGTTAAAGTTGTTTCCACAGCATTGGATTAAATTAGATAATGGGTTGCTTGGGCTCATAACTGCTTTAACATCTATAAGATGCATTCGCTAGTATGATGCTAAGGCATGGCAGACATAAAATCAATAAGAGAGCTTCTAATAAATGAAAGAATATCAACTGCTTAATGTGTTTTAGTGGAGAACTCATGAAATTCACATTCTGTGGAATAATTTTGGTTAGCCAGAGTAGGGGGTAGAGGGCCGTGGGCAGTGTATACAGGCTCAGTCAAAAGAAGCCAAATATTTTTCATGTGATAACCACATAAGCAAAGTTACCTTAAGACAAATCATGTTTTCTTTCCAAAAGTCACTTGAAAAGTAAATAAATTTATAAAAGAAAATTAGTGCATTAATATCTTTTTCAAGACAATTATATAACTGCAATAAGTTAGGACAAGATTTGTCTAAAACATAACAGGAAATAATAATGACAAGATAATGGCTAAAATGATAATGAGAGTGTTCTTTCCCTAAATAGTACTCCACTAAAATATGACATCTTAAAAACTGCTGGTGAGCAGATCAGGAAATGAGCATCATTAGTCCTGACACTAGAAATTCATGTAGCAAGGTCATGTTTTCACAACAAATCAGCTTGTTCGTTCTGCCAGTTCAGTACAAAAATTAGTAGACAAATTCATGATAAAAAGGATCATGTTAGTCTTTTGTCTGCACTGATCATAGAAACTGATTAGAAAAGTGAGATTGTGTACACCCCAGGGTGACAGAGCCTTGTGCACTGTCCAAGGTGCTGATTAAGAGATACCCAGGGTCATTCCATTTTGCAGCAACAGTTATCTCAGAGAAAATAGGACAGATCGCCGGGCATGGTGGCTCACACCTATAATCCCAGCACTTGGGGAGGCCGAGGCGGGCGGATCACGAGGTCAGGAGATCGAGACCATCCTGGCTAACATGGTGAAACCCCATCTCTACTAAAAAATACAAAAAATTAGCCAGGTGTGGTGGCAGGTGCCTGTAGTCCCAGCTACTTGGGAGGCTGAGGCAGGAGAATGGTGTGAACCTGGGAGGCAGAGCTTGCAGTGAGCCAAGATCGCACCACTGCACTCCAGCCTCGGCGACAGAGCGAGACTCCGTCTCAAAAAAAAAGAAAAGAAAACAAAATAGGACAGATCACCTCTGATTCAGGGAAAACATGGAGGAAAGGGAAGGACAACATACGACTGGCTAGCCCCACACCAAGGAAGCACTGGACACAATAACACATACTACTATTATAATAATTAACACCTATCAAATGCCTCTTTCTGCCAGCTGCTGTGTTAAACACTTTCCCTAAATTTTCTCTTTAACATTTACAATAACTCTATAATGTGAGCATAATTATTATCATCCCTTATATATCAATATATCAAGATGTATATGTCAATATATCAATCTTAATATATAGAATTTGAATGCTAGGTGTTAAATAACTTGACAATTAGGAGGCCGAGGCAGGTGGATTGCTTAGCCCAGGAGTTCAAGAACAGCCTGGGCAACATGGCAGAAACCCGTCTCTACCGAAAATACAAAAATTAGCCAAGTGTGGTGGTGCATGCTTGTATTCCAAGCTACTTGGGAGGCTGAGCTGGGAAGATCACCTGAGGCTGGACGGCCAAGGCTACAGTGAGTCCTGATTGTGCCACTGCACTCCAGCCCGGACAACTGAGGGAAACCTTGTCTTGAAAAAAGTTAATAGATTCATTAAATAACTTGACGAAAGACATAGAGCTGCCAGGTGGCAGTTCTGGGACTTGAACTAAAATCTCTGCCTCCCCAAACTCTACATAAAGATGGAGAAACTGTTAGGAAACTAGAGTTAAATTCAGTTCGTTGGTGGTGGCCTCAAAGAATATCGAGAAGGTATTGGAATTAAGGACTCTAGATTTATGGGATCACAGTAAAAATTCCAAGGACGAAAGAAATACATATTTATTCCTAGGTCCAGCAAACATTTACTGCAAGCCAACTGTGTTCCGAGTTTGGAGCACAAGGAGTGACCATCTGTAAACTCATTGATCTCGGGAAGCAGTGAATTAACTATAGACAAAAAAAAAAAAAAAAAAGAGAGAGAGAGAAAGCATATGTAATAGCAAAGAATAGGGACTCTGGGAGCAGGTACAGGAATCCCGACTTCAATTTCCTGTTCCATCATCACTAAGTGTGAGATCTTAGACCAGTCTCAACTTCTCTGAGCTTCAGTTTCCTCAATTCTTATGCACCTCAGAGGGCTTTTCTGGGGCCTAAATGACATAATTCAGTTCAACGTTTGCTAAAGTACCTAGCACACAGAAGTGCCCAGGGAGTGATTAGCATTCTGCCCCCTCATTCAAGCATCCTAATGACTCTCCTGAGATCCAACACAAACAGGTAGAGAGTGCATCTGAACTAGGTGTGAAACCTCATGTTTGTGGTTATGAAATGGATACAATATACGGCCCTCATAAAGTGACCCTACTAACATCACCCTCAAATTCAATGACAGTTACTTAGGCTTACGAATACAGACTAAAAACAACAGAAGTTGTCAGTGAAGGCACTGTTGAACAGTACTCTTAAATGTTTATTTAACAGATATTTGAATTCACTTACATGCTGCTCTACACATTTGATAAACATTAATTTGTTCAAAGTTCAAAATAACTATGCAGTGGGTGTCATCATTATCCCCATTTTAGAGAGAGGAAACAGAGACAAAAGAAGTTGTCAGTGAAGGCACTGTCGAACAGCATTCCTAAATATCTAACAAATATTTGAATTCACTTATGTGCCGTTCTACACATTTTATAAACATTAATTTGTTCAAAGTTCTAAAGAACTATGAAGCAGGTGCCATCATTATTTCCATTTTATGGAGAGAAAAGAGAGACAAGAGAAGTTGTCAGGAAAGGCAATGTTGAACAGCATTCCTAAATATTTAGCAAAGATTTGAATTCACTTATGTGCTGTTCTAAACATTTTATAAACACTAATTTATTCAAAGCTCAGAATAACTCTATGAAGTAGGTGCCATCATTATCCCCATCTTAGAGAGAAAAAACAGAGCCAAGACAAGTCAAAAGACTCACTGAGGTCACACAGAAAAGACTTGAACCCTGCGATCTGACTCCAGGGTTTGGGTGCTTAACTACTATCCTGTATCAGCTCCCTGTGGTGAACTTCTGCCTCTGTTGAGATGAATCAGGAAACAGCTTATGTTGAACAATCAGATTCAGCAGAAAAGCCCTCGCAGGAAAAAATGGTAAATTTAAAAAATAATAATAATAAAAAGCCTTTTCCTAAAGCCCATGTTGGCTTCTGGCTATGGCAGCAGTTAGTCAAAATGAGAAGCAGCGTGGGTCTCACGTGATGCACCCCTCACCGTCCTGGACACAGACGGCCTTAGTATTTATACTTTAGCCTCTGAACTCTATTCCACTTAATGAACTCAAGCACCATAAATGCAAGCCTGAACACACAGCATGGCTCATCTGAAGACAGAAATATGATTATATTATTACAGAAAAACACATTGAAGTGGTAAGTGACAAAAGTGTAGATACATTTGTTTCCCAGAAAACCATCTGAAGGTCTTAAAATCTAATAAGAGATCTATCCGGGGCACAGGAAAGCTATTCAACAACCGCCTCACCTCTGATTTATAGCAGGCATTTTTATGATGTTTTTATGGCTTTGACCTCAGAAGGATTTCTCGATAAAGCAGCTAAAACACGAAACTGCTAGTGCAAAAGCCAGTTGCATATACCAGAGGAGGGAGATTGTCCGAGACCTTGAAAATAATGCCCCATGCCTGGCAAAAGTTAATCGTCATCTGGTTCCATTCTGAGCAATAATCATGAAAGGCAGCCGTGCAGGCCGGCTCTCGGAAATACATTTCAATGAGCCAGGCCCATCGCCAGGCACGGAGAGGAGGCAGCACCCGACAGGAACATCATGGTTGTCATGGCAACCACATGGCATGGCAGGTGAGCCTCTGCCCCCTCGTACTTCGGGGAGGAGGAGAGGAAATGAACAGGACGAGCAGCACTGTGCTAGATTCTGACCAGGGAGTCAAGGCTTGCTGCACTTGTGTTCCTGGTGTCAAGTAAACCCGTGTTTTCAATGCAGAGTTTTGTTGTTCTGTTTTGTTTATCACTCCACAGCAGGCCCGCCCTGGCAACGTGCACTCTGTCTGCCCGGATCTTCATTAGCCGACTGCAGGATAAGAAGCACTGTGGCCCAGACCTTCCCCTCATATATGGCCTGCATAGGATAAATTCATATCCAACGGATCAAGGTGGTTTCTATGAAGCCCTAGAGACCGATGATTCATTCTCACTGTTTGCATAATTTTTATCTTACCATTTGTCTAAGATAAATGATTGGAACTCGGGAAGTGGTACCAATCAGGGTGCTGTCTGGAAACAGATAGAACCTCCAGCTGGGATTCTGAAAAGTTAGACAAGGAACAATGTAGAGGGGCATGGGCAGAATTAAAGTCCAGCCAGGGACGCTCGGGCACTCAGGATGGACAACCAAGCAACTGTGAGAAGCTGGTGACCCCCACATGGGGAGACCCAGGCCAGGGGAGCTGGAGCCTTGCAGGGAGGTGCAGCTGCTGGAAACACCCCACCAGGAAGGAATGGAGACGGAGGAGGCTCCCCACCTTCTCGCCTGCTACCCTCCCAACTCAAGATGGTGCCATCACCATTGGCCAAGCCCAAATGGAAGGCAGACAGCTAGAGCCCAAGTATGCAGTGCAGCCCCCAGGAAGTGTGGAGAGGAGCAGGAAGGGGGTCAGGATGAGACGTGGAGAAGGTCAGAGCACCGGGCCAGTGAGCAAGTGAGCCAGCACTGTGCACCCTTAGGGCGTAGGTGCAGAGACGTCTTGCATCTTGGCTTCCTGATCTAAACAAGATGGTCATATCCTGTTATGGGTTAAATTATGTCCATGACCCCAAGTTCATATGTAAAGTCCTAACCCCCAGTGCCTCAGAATGTGCCCTTGTTTGAAAATAGGGTCTTAGCAGATGTGAGGAGGTAAGATGAGGCCATAATGGAGAAGAGCAGACCCTCGTCTCATATGCCTGTGTCCTTATCAAAAGGAGACCTTTGCACACAGAGCTGCACACGGGAAGAATGCCAGGTGAAGACGGGCAAAGAAGGGTAAAGCACCTACAGGCCGAGCAGTACCAAGGGTGCTGGCAGCCACAGAGACAGGGAGAGGCCTGCAGTGGAGCCCCCCACAGCCTCAGGAGGACCCAGTCCTGCTGGCCCCTGGAGCTCAAGCTTCAGCCCCCAACTGTCAGGCCACACCTTTCTATCTAAGCTGCCGGTTGCTCCAGCAGCCCAAGAAACTCATCCGTGTCCCATCAGGCCATCTGAAAATGCAGTCAGGCCTGCCCTCAGCCATGCGAGTGACCTTGGAGGCGGGTCCCACCCTAGTGGGGTGAGCTGGGACGTGGAACACCCCCTGCCCGGGCTCAGAAGCGGAAGCCCCTTCCAAAGCCCGCAGCCCCAGGTGATGCCTAGGCAGACTCACCACGGACTCTGAGCAGAAGGCTTGGCTGAGCTGTGCCCGAAATCTTGACCCAGAGAAACCACAAGACAGCAGATGTGTGTTGTTTGAAGCCACCGAGTTGCTGTAATTTATTACACAGCAATCGGTGACAAATAGGTCACAGCTATAGATGACAAATTCAGCTACCTGCGGAGATTGATTTTTAAAAACATATTTTAAAATCCTCTTTTTTCCTGGACTTATCTGTAGACAAGAGTGTCACCTTGTTCGATGCCCCGCCTTCATCTAGAGACACCACCACAGACCCTGGGGTCAAAGCGCCTTGCTCCAATTCCTGCCCCTTCCCACTGAGCAGCTGTGGCTTCGGCAAGTTACTTACTCCTGGCTCCTGTGACTCCGGTTCCTCTCCTGAAAAGTCGGGTGATAATAGTGTCCACATCATTGTGTTGCAGAAAGAAATAAACAAGCAAATAAGAGGAAATATGTGCTTAAGACAGTGTTCAGACTCACGTCTGGCATAGAATCAATGCTCAGTGATTATGAGCTGTAATGATTACTATGGTTATGACAACCATGATTTGATTCTGTTCACCCAGGAATGAAACAACAACAAAATGCAATGGCAGGCTGACTTTTCCTGGGGTCATTCTTGCCGGTTTTTTTAGCTGACAGCATCCACTCAAGTTCTCCCCTCATTGTCTCACGGAGAAGAGCTTGCTAATAACACCCTAACAATTAGGAGGCAGATAAATCTGGAAATAAACATTTCCACAGTTATGATCAGTTTGGACATATGGGATCATAATATTTTATGATCACCGACAGACACACCTCTCTCTGCAAACACACACAGCTGCCGGGGTGGGGCTGGGCTTTGCACTTCCTGAGATTGAAAGAGCAAATTTTCTTCCTCACAGTGATGGTGACAGACAGAAATCAGCTGCTGGCTACTTCCACTCAAGTCAGGCTAAGGGTACGTCAGCAGCCGTGCAGCTCAGTCCGACTCCAGGGACCCACAAAAGAATGAGGCACGCTGTTAGGTCAGCAGGGAGAGCCCCAGAGACAAAGGGAAGAGACCGAGAATGCAGCCAGCCTGTGGTGTCACTCACAGGGTTGGGTGTGCAGTCAGAGGCCAGGCGGCCCCCTTGAGAAGGGCTGGTCCAAGCAGCGCGTCCAAGACCTGCACAGGCATCTGAATCCCCTGTGAAAAGGGTGATGATGACCTGCTACGTCCAGGGAGGAGCTTGCAATTCTGTGTTTCTAATCCGCTTCCAAGGGGACACTTTTCCTTGCTAAAATGTTGTTAAATGACATTTGCTGTTAACAAACACTAAATACTTCCAAGTAATTTATTGACTTGGTCATGAAATTGAAATTGTCAAGTAGGTTAGAAACTCACATTCTCCCTCTTTTTTAAAAGCTTATTAGTCTATATTTTCATAATCTCAACTTCTGATGATTTTATCTTCTCTTATGCCAATACCTTGTTTTTTAGATTTTATTTTTAATAGACAATAAGTGCATGTATTTATGGGGTACAATGTGATGTTCTGATATATGTTTATGTTATGGAATAATTAAATCCTACTTATTAATGTGTCAATCTCCTTATTTCTCTGTGGTGAGAAGATTTGAAATCGACTCTCCTGGTGATTTTCAAATACACAAAACATTGCTCTTACCTATAGTCACCATGTTGCACAGGCAGTTCTCTTAGAATTTCTTCCACCTAATAGATATTTTGTACCCTTCCAACTACAGCTCCCCACCCCCTACCCCCTGCCCTGGCCCCAACCTCTGGTAACCATCATTCTCCTCTCTGCCCCCGTGAGTTCGACTTTTTTGGATTTCGCCTATGAGTAGATCACGTGCCGTTTGTCTTTCAATGCCTGGCTTATTTCACTCAGCATAGTGTCTCCCAGGTTTATCCAGGTAAGGGCAGATGACAGGCTTTCCTTCTTTTCATGGCTGAATAGTACTCCGCTGTGTATATACACCACATTTCTTTATCCTTATATCCGCTGAGGGACACTTAGGTTGATCCTACACCTTGGTGATGGTGAACCTCATGCTCTCTTAAAAAACACGATTCCCATTTGTTAAGGGTGGGCTGGGACTGCGTGCAGGGCACTGACAGGCGTACCTAATTCACATTAGTTCTTTAACTCCCCGGAGCTCCGTGAGACCACATGCTGTAGAGACTAAGGGTGCTGGCTTGGAAGCCACACCGTGACTGTGTCAACCTGGGAGCTAGCAGGTATTTAGATCCCAGATCTAGCACTTTGTAACCAGATGACCTCGAGGCAAGCTACTTGACTGCTCAAGGCCTCCGAATTTTCTTCCATAAAATGAACAACGGTAACACCTGCCTCGAAGGGTTGTTTAGGACATGCTCTGCACCCATGAGGCATTTGCTCTTATAACTCACTCTGCCCCCAGTTTACAGAGAGGGAAACTGAGAATGGGAGCAGGGGGTGATTTGCTTAAGGGCAGACAGCTGGTCAGCGGCAGAGCTGCCACTCAATTACAACACACGGCCAAAGTCCAGGGTTTGTTTAATCTGAGATCTGGGAATGACAACTCTCCTAGACGGAGGCAAAAATGTGTTCTAAAGGCAAAGTATTATTGCAGGTAGAATTTCTATTTCCCCCACCATATTCAGGTAATGTGGTAAAAGACTTCCTAAGTTCCCATTCCAGGCTATCATTCTTATTAAACCTGCTTAACTTCATCTCCCTTTTAATTTCACTGCAGATTTAATTTGGGGGGAGGGCAGAGTCGGGGGTCTCGGTTCCAGGGTTTCTCAACCTCAGCCCGGTGGCCATCTTGGTCTGGAAGATTCTTTGCTGTGGGGCTGTCTTGTGCAGGGCAGGACGTTTAGCCACACCCCTGGCCTCCACCCACTGGATGCCACTAGACCCCCCACCGGTAGTGACCACCCAAAATGTCTCCAGACATTGTTCTCTGGGAGGCAGGATGTGCTCTGCTCCCACTCCCATCCGCTTTGAGATCCCCAGTCTAATCTACCGTAAACCATGGGTTACGCTTTCCCCATAACACAGCAACGCTGACTCCTCGCGTGGCCAAGCTGTGCCTTTCCATGGCCCCATGTTCATGAGTCAGGAGAGCAGCTCCTCAATCGCATGTGTCTTAACCAAATGGAACTCTACTTTCAAAGTAAGGTTCAACAGGCATAGATCAACCTGTTAGACTCTACCCAAAATATCTCATCGTGGCCTCCCTCCCTATGCCCAAGAGCCCATGTTGAAATTTTCTTGTAATCCAGTATTAAGGGCTGAGTTGTGCCCTCACATCCAACTTCATCTGTTAAAGCTCTAAAACCCCCAGAACCTCAGAACATGATATTCTTTGGGACTAGAGTCATTGCAGATGTAGTAAGTCAGGGGAAGGCCATGCTGGAGCAGGGTGGGCCCCTGACTTAATATGACTACAGTCCTTACAAAAGAGGTAAATGTGAGCACACAGAGACAGATACAAAGAGAACGCCATGGGAAGATAAAAGCAGAGATCAGGTTGATGCTTCTGCACGCCAAGGAGCCCCAAAGATGGCCACCAAATCACCAGAAGACAGGAGAGAGGCCAGAACAGGGGCTCCCTCACACCCCTTAGAAAAAGCCAACCCTGCCAACACCTTGATCTCGGATTTCCAGCCTCCAGAACTGGGAGAGAATAAGCGTCTGTCATTTCAGCCATGTGGTCTGTGGTCCTTTGTCATGGCAGCACTAGCAAATGCATACACAAAGACACTTATTTTCCCAAAGTCCAACGTATTTTATGTCTTCATTCATTTTCCTGATGTCTCAAACCAGGGGTTGAGGCAACATATTTAGGGAAGCTAGGCCCAGGTCAGTGTGGTTAAAAGAGGAGCGTCAGATAGTTCTTTGGGAACCTGACTGATATGAGCAAGGTACCCCAAACCCAATTTCCACCTTCTTCTTAATTGCAGGAGTTTGTAAGCCTCTTTCTCCTTGATTCAGAGAACCCTGGGTAGGGGGAGGGGTCCTTCTTGCATAATCAGGTGTCATTTTTCTGGTGAATCACATACAGAATACGGATATGTTTAACTCCCAACTGGCCATTAAACACATGTGGTCATTTGTGGTAGCTCTGAAAGGCATCTCAACTCCATTTTTAAGCTAAGGGATGAACATTCACTAAACATGATAAAAGGGGGTTTCTGAACTCAGAGGCAGCCATCCTAGCAAGGATGGCTTTAGTTTTCAAACTCTCCTTTAGTTTTAACCCACACAACTCTTTTGCTGCACAAATCTGTTAAACAGATTTTAGGACGAGATCTTTTCATTCTCCAGAGTTTGGGAAGAGTCTTAAATTTATCTGCATTTATCTTTTATTAATAATTTATTCTGATGGTTATAGTAATATATGTTCACCGTCAAAAATGTTAAAATCTAGAACAGTGCAGAAAAAAATGACGGGAAAACTATCAAACTCTGCAAAAGTGACAGTACCTTTGAACTGTGAAATAAAGCATAAAATCAGACACACAAGGAGGGGAGATATATCATCAATTTTTAAAGTTTAAGTTTTAAAATATATACCCATCACTCTTTTAGTGCATTCTTTTTCTAATACTTAGCAAATGAAACATTTGTGTGTAATCTAAAATTGGATTTTATTAACTTACTTCAAAGCCACCCTCCGTGAAACTTAGAATACTTTATTCACAAGGAACAATAGTTCCATAAAATTCTTAATAGAGTGGAGTTTTATCTGCTAGAAATAGAAAAAGCAATTTAAGCTAGCTTAATTGAAATGGAAAATTATGACTTTACCTAACTGGAAGTCCTGGCATAGATCAGCCTTCAGGAATGACTTGATCCAGGGACCCTATCTGGCAAGTGCCTGGCTTCTACTCTTTTCTATATATCAAACTTGCTGTCAGGTTGGAATGACATGGGTTCAGCAGGACCAGTCACCTTTGCTTGACAGCAACCAAGGGAAGGAAGTACAGGAGTACTTCTGGAAGCTCACATAGAAGAAAGAAAAATCTTTTCTAGTAGCCACCTATGAGCCTCTCCTCATCTCTCATTGGCCAGAGTTGGATCACATCCTCTGTCCAGGACCAACCCCTCATAAAGGCTGGGGTTCTAAGGCCAAAGGAGCTTAGCCTTGGCTACAAGGGTGGGGCCTTGAAAAAGGAGTGGATACCTGAAAAAACAACAGCAGCTGGAGTTCTGTTTGGCAGGAATAAATGAAAAATGGATGTCAGCAAGCAACCAAGTGCCTTCTCAATTCTGTAAGAGTGGTCTGTATCTGACAGCTCATCAGAATTCCACTGGGCACATTCAAGAGTGAAGGGAATTTGAAAGGCAGGGGAAAATCACCGAGCTGGGAGTAACTCACTGTGCATTTAATAAAATCTAAGCAGAAATCTCTGACAGCGTAGCTTGGTATGACGGACGGCTGGCTGTGGACAGCTTTTGACTTTACTGATCTCATCTATCTTTCTAACTGAGGACTAAACCAGAAGCTAAAAACGCATTCACGCTGCATAAAATGTATCTGCTAAAACACTGTTATCCTGAGTTTGGTTCTAAATCTCAGAGGGCTTTTCAAAAAGCATCTTAAAATCTTAAGTGCAAGTGACACACAAGGACCCACCCTGTCAATTTCGTATTCCCATCACCCCTTAGACCAGTCTACATTTTTCTTCCACAAATAAATGAATTACCAGACACTTGAAACGCGTTCTTACGCCCTGCCAAGCCTCTTCCTCAACAAGACACCTGGTGGCATCTCCAGCTGGAAGTCCAGCGATTAACCTGAGCATGAGAAGGCTAAATTGGTTCAAACACCAAATGGAAGAATAGATCAAAGGGTTGCCTGAAAGTCAATAGGGTTGAATTTCTAGATCAAAGGTTAATAGCAAAAGGTTTAGGATTCTTCTACAATTATTAAGCTGTTCAAAGGAATGGCCCAGTCAGACTTCGTAGAGAATCAAGTATGAAAACGGTGACTCACCATTGAGACTATACTGGGAGCTTTCATTTCTAATGCTAACATCCTTTGAAGGGATAAACAAATATGCCCTACTGCAGCAGGGCTTTATTTAAGTGCAATTATTTTTTCAGTGATGCTTATTTAAATCTTGAGCCGGGTTGGCCATTTCAAGCCAGTAGTCAAGTCATCCCAAATGTACATTGACTAGAAGTGGGTTCATAGGTACTCCCATCTCTTCTCTGTGTTACTGTAATAACCTCACCCTCTCCAACAACCCAGCAGCTAGAGCGATCCTTTTGAAATGTAAGTCAGCTTGCATCATTCTTCCATCTAAAACCCTGCAGTGGTTTTCCGTTTCAATTATATACAAAAGCCAAAAACCTTCCTACACCTGCTGGGCTCTACATAACCTGGCTTCCCAGCCTCCTCTGCTGCTACGTTTTCCCCTCGCTCACTCCATCTCTACCACACCAGCCTCCCTGCTGTTCCTATACAAGTCAGGCAGTCCCAGGGCCCTTGCACCTCTCTCTGTCCCCTCTTCCTCTTCTCCCAGGTACCCACATGGCTAACTCCCCCACCCTCCAGGTCTTTGGTCATATTTCATCTGAGGCCACCCTGACCACCTTTTAGAACTTTTCAGATGTCCCCTTCCTCCTTATTTTATTTCCCCAGTCTTTTTAGCACTGTGTTTTTTTCCCAAAGCATTTCTCATTTAGATGTGCCAAATCTTTTACTTTTTTCTAACATTTTAAAAATTGGGGTGAGATTTACATAACATACAATTCACTATTTTAGTGTGAACATTTCGCCAGCAACAATGGTATAACAAATGGCCAAAAAGCCCATGAAAGGGCATTCAGCATTCTTAGCCATCAGGGAGATGCAAAGGAAATAGGGTATATACATACAATGGAATATTATTCAGCCTGAAAAAAGGAAGGGAATTCTACCACTTGCAACAGCGTGGATAGACCTCAAAGACATTACGCTAAGTGAAATAAGCCAGTTGCAGAAGGACAAATACTGTAACACTCCTTTTATATAAGGCCTCTAAACAGTGGCAGTTAACAGGGGATGTAAGAGGGGGATGTGGGGAGTTGTGGTTCAATGGGGTTCTAGTTCACAGATATACAAGATGCATTAGTTCCAGAGATCTGCTTTGCAGCCCTGAGCCTACAGTTAATAAGGTACTCTACACTTAAATTGTGTTAAGAGGGTAGACTCAATTTAAGTGTTCTTACCACACACACACAAAACAACAAGGAAACACAAGAAAACTTTTGGAGGTGAAGAGTGTGTTTATTACCTTGATCACAGTGATAACATGAATGTGTACATATGTCCAAACTCAAACTGTATAAATTAATTATGTACAGTTTTTGGTATCCAATTATACCACCATAAAGCAGCAGGGGGAAGGAAATGTAAGTCAAAACCACAATGAAATATTACTTCCTGCCCTTTATGATGCCTATAATTTTATTTTTATTTATTTTTTTGAGAACCCTGTCACCCAGGCTAGAGTGCATGGTGTGATCATGGCTCACTGCAGCCTTGACCTCCCAAGTTCAGATGCCTATAATTTAAAATATTTTTTTTTAAAAATGGAAAGTTACAAATGTTGTCAAGGATGTGGAGAAATTGGAACTCAACCCTTGCTGGTAGGGATGTAAAATGGGAAACAGGGTATGGAGGATTTTAAACACAGAGTCAGCTATGACCCAGCACTTCCACTCTCAAACTAGCTATCATATCATTGTCAGCTGTCTCTCCCCAGTGGATCATGAGTTCCATGCATCAACGATGTTGTTTCACTTGATGCTGGATCCTAGCACCTACGGTAGTGCCTGGAAAAGAGGTGGGCTCAAACTATGTGTCAATTAAGTGGATACACATGTGGTTGCTTCCTTATTCTCAGGAAAGAACCAAGCCAGCCCCCATTTTATCACTATTCTAGGATAACCATGAGCTCCCTTAACTCCGAGATTCCTGCTAGTATCCCAGCTACAAAGCCCACTCCTTGTCCCCTCTTTTTAAAATTATTTTGTAGCTCAGTAACATGTTTGGGGTCTTTCTTTGTAGATCTTTTTATTTATTACCATCACATTTGTTCACACAGCAGCACAAAGGGTGATATGAAAAACACTGTTAACGAAATAAACAGAAAGCAGTGATTTCAGGGCTGTTGCCACACAGCATCCCAATTTTGCTGGAGGTGGAAGAGGGAAGAGCCAATTTATTGCCATATTCGATTGTCTTTAAAATAATATTGTTTCTACTCTCAAAAATGAATGGTGAGAATGTGAAAACCTGTATCAGAGATGATGCATTTTCTTCCTAGCAGGCTTGTCAAGTATCAGTTCCTAATGAGAACTATGCGATGGAACTTGTCATGGATAAAGAGGGTCAAATCTGTAATCTGCCTGCCCAAGGTCAAAGGCTGTAATCTGCCAGCCCATAGGCTGAATTCATTTTGCTCAGTCTGCATAGTGTTTAACTTTTTAAATTTGTTGCCAATCTATACACACATGCACACACACATACACACACACTCACAGTCACTCAACAGTCCTAGCTTCTAAAACATAGCAGGTGTTTGGGCAATTCTGGGCCCCACTTCCTGTAAGGCAATAATAGAGAAAGTGGAGCTGCTATTGCCCCTCTAGACAAGAGGTGCAAAGTGGCTTGAAAAATATGTCCACAAATTACCTGATGCTCTATCTTTAAGGAGGCGGAGATTAACTTGATTATGGGCTAAACTTAGTGGCTCGCTTCTAACAGAATAGAGAAGCTGTGATACGTTGCTTCTGAGGTTAGGTTATACAAGACACAGTGGTCCCTCTCTCATGAGTTGTTCTAGAAGCAGCAAGATACCATTATATGAACAGCCTATGGAGAGGTCCATGAGCTGAGGGTCAAAGCCTCCAGCCAATGACCAGCAAGGAACTGAACCTGACAGCAACCGCGCCAGACAAGTTGGAAGTGATCCATCACCAGCTTCAGCTGAGCCTCCGGACTCTGCAGCCCCAGCCGACAGCTTGACTGCACATCTCGTGAGAAGCTGAAGCCAGACCAGGCAGCCAGGCTGCTTCCAGGATCCTGACCCTCAGAAATGGTGAGATAACCAGAGTTTGTTCTTTTAAAATTGCTAAGTTTGGGGACAATTTGTTACACAGCACTTGATAACTGATACAACACAATAACTAAGCAATACCATGCTGCTCAATGTCTCCTAGGGCTGCATTAAGGGATTACCACTCCAGCCTTCCTGTTTTTCAGCTCCCTTTAATGGGCAGAGGGCAGCTGTGCCTACAGCTTGGATGGTTAGGGTGGGCTTAAATGCACAGGAAAGAGGGGAGTAGGAAATGCTTTCAAAGGCAGAGTCAGAAGAAAGGCATAGCGAAGATGAAAGAGGTGAAGGAAGCTGTTATAAAAAGCTCTGACCAGACCAAACTCAGGGAAAGTCAAATACAAAATACAGCCAGGGAAAATTAAAATTCTTTATAAGCAAGGAAGCTTTTGAGATATCCAGATGGGTGAAATCTTTATAAGTATTCACATAATCATTATCTATGGATTCAGAAGAAACAACAGTGGATTAAAGACACAGAACGTTTTTGCAGACCCCAGGTTTCCACATGGTCTGGCAGCTGGCGTATGCATCACGAGAAGGCAGAGTCACTTGTCCCACCACAAACTGATTACTAGAAAGGCTGATGCTTATTAGTTTGCATATGTTCTGAAAAACGCGGGTTCATAACATCACCATGTTAGGATCGCGCTCATGTGCACTCTGATGTACTTTCCAGGCTGGAGCGTGTCTTGTCTCCTCTGGAACCCACCCTTCTATCCCCTACTCTGCCTGAAGGGACACTAGAGGGAGACAGAACGGGGGAGAGGGAGGAGGGAGGGTCCCCGAGGGTCTTTGTCCAGTTGCCCCCACATAACTGGGCACCGGCACGTCCCTGGGAAGGGGCAGCAGGTTCCTACTTGCCATTTTCCCACATTTGCAGGCTCAGCATCACATATCCCCCTGGGCATAGCAGCCACAGCGGCCAACACCCCTTTCAGGGGTCTGGGTCCCCTCCACCCTGCCTCTAAGTCTTAATCATCCCACCTCTTCCCCCTGGTCCTCCAGCCTTGCGGGGGGAGCCACTCGGCATCGCCTTTCTAGGTCTCTATTACCCAGCCTGCAGTTCTTCATAGGGAATTCTCTCTGTGGAAATAATTAACATGGGCTCTGTCTCCTGACTCTGCCTCACCTGATACACCTGTGCCTTTCAGTGCACATTGGCCTGTCTTACCTATGCCTTGGAGCCATCCCACGAACATAACCTGCCATGCACCAATTAAAAAAAAAGGCCCGTGGTCCCAGGACCATTATATATGATGTTTCCTCCAAAAGATAGCCTGATGATTGGAAATCTAACATCAGGTGTCCCTCCATTCCCGATTAGTTAAGGTTCTCTCCATTGTCAGCAACAGAAATGGCCTTTGGCTGTCTTAAGGTAGGATGTAAATTTATAGAAGAAGGCAGGGTTTCTCATAACTTCTAAAGCAAAGCTCAACCAACCAACCTTGCAAGACGGGAGACCCAGGATATCTCAGGGGACTCAGCACGGGGGTGTGGGGGTTTGAGAACTTTATCTTCTGTGGCTGTTTCTCATGTGCTTCAGCTCCCCAGACAACTAACTCCTCTGCCTCCTGTGCAAGCATTAAGTTCCCAGGAATCCAGATCTAACAGTCTGGCTGGATCAGTGGTAACCCTAAGTCAGCTCCTATGCATGGACAGAGTTCTCTGGTATCCAAACAGGCCCTGGGGCCAGTCCCAGAGAGCCGTGAGCAGACATTCAGCCTTTTGATCCTGACTTCTAATTTCGGGTTGACAATGACGTGCTCCCCTCTGGGAAACCCAGAAGCAATGGAGAGACAAGCTCTGCCGCTCAGGAGACTCCAGTGGCAATGAAAGTCTCTGCCAGATGAACAGCCCCTTTGCCAACTTGATCTGTGCGCTTCTTCCCAAGTGCTCAGAGCTAAATGCTTTGCTTTGAGACATCTGTTGAAAACACTTCCAGGTCCCCAATCCCACAGTCATGTTTCTTACGTAAATGATTTGATACACGCTATTTCACAAACTCTTTTTTTCCAGCCAGCTCCTGTGAGGTGGGCAGAATTATTTGAGTGCCAAGAGGGCATCTGCTGAGTAGGAAAGCTATTTCTGGATCCCAGGGCATTATCCAATGGAAAAAAACCCGAATTCCTAGAGTTGATTTCTAAAATGCCACGTGCCCTCCTCACACAGCCATTGTAACTATTGGAGCTGTGTGTTAGTGACAGGGCACCTATCTGACATCTACTGCCTTGGAGACCCCCCACCGAGAAGCTGGAGCAGACAGGACATCCTCATGTATTTTATGACTGTCTTCAGTTCCGTGTATAAAACCTTATTCTCATAGGATCACATGAAGCAGACTGGGAACACCTACTAGACAGTCCACACACTGCTAGTCCAGGACATGTCAGCTCCCTGGGCCCTGGGACAGCCTCATCCGGCTCTAAGTGAACCGTGTCACCACATGAACAGCATGACCTCGGTCACGACCTGAATGGCAGGCATCGGACTCATGAAGAAACATCAGGAGGCAGCTTCCAGAGAAGAGAAAGCCTGTTAGCTTAAAGAGCAAAGCGTCCCCCTCCAGCCATCTCACTAACAGAATCCCAGGCTCCTTCTTCTCACGCCCAGTTCTTCTCCAAAAACTCACCACACTCCAGTGACCCTTGAGAAAGCTGGGGCTGAGCCACGCAACCTAAAACCAGCTGTCCCCAACTGGAACAAATACCTGTCTACATAAACTGACAGGCGACATGGTTTGGATCTGCGTCCCCACCACATCTCATGTTGAATTGCAAGCCCCAGGGTTGCAGGTGCAGCCTGGTGGGAAGTGATTGGATCATGGTTTATACCATAGCCTTGGAGCTATTCTCCTGATAGTGGGTTCTCACGAGATCTGGCCATTTAAAAGCGTGCAGCCCCTCCCTCTTCTCTCTCGCTCCTGCACTCACTGTGCAAGACGCCTATTCCCTCTTCACCTTCCGCCATGACTGAGCGTTTCCTGAGGCCTCCCCAGCCACGCTTCCTGTACACCCTGCAGAACCAGGAGCCCATTAAACCTGTTTTCTTTATAAACTACCCAGTCTCAGGTATTTCTTTACAGTAATACGTATATGGCCTGATACAACATGACACGGCCGATTATTTGCATTTAAAAGGCATCTACTTAATGGTTTATATAAATAATGGACTCATTGGAAACCTACCTTGCTCTGCACACACTCATTTCACACACACCTTTATGAGGAAGGAATGCCATCATGTTTGTATGAAAATCACACACCTTGATTATTTCCGAAATACCAAAGCACAGCCCAGATCTGCTTGACAGGAAGATCCACTCTCTTTCCTCTCTCTCTGTGATGTATTAAAACCTGGAATTTTAGGCCAGGTATAGTGGCTCACACCTGTAATCCTAGCACTTTAGGATGCCAAGGCAGGAGGATGACTTGAGCCTAGGAGTTTGAGATGAGCCTGGGCAACATGGTAAAGGCCCATCTCTATAAAAAACACAAAAAAATTAGCCGGGTATGGTGGCTTGCACCCGAAGGCCCAGCTAGTTGGGAGGCTGAGGTGGGAGGATAGATTGAGCCCAGGAGGCGGAGGTTGCAGTGAGCCGAGATCACACCACTGCACTCCAGCCTGGGCAACAGAGCTAGACTCTGTCTCAAAAAAAGAGACCAAACAAAAACCCTGAAATTTTAAGCTCTTTATGGGAACAAACTTCAGAAAGGAGGAAAACACTGATATGTCAACACCTGAAGAACAGCATAAAACAGGAGCAACAGAAGGTGACAGGTAAGAGGTGAGGCCCTGGAATTAGACAGACCTTGGCTAGACTGCCTGCGCGACACCTGCTCTGTGTGGCTGTGGACGAGTCGTCTAGACCGCCTGCTCTCTGCACTGTGGAGGAGTCATCTAGTCTGCCTGCTCCCCACCCTCTGTGGAGCAGTGACTCTAGCAGTTCCCACCACACACAGTCATACCGGACTCTGACCCAATGAGAACAGTGTTAAGCGCAACATCAGTTCCTTCTTATGCACTTTCATGAACATGATGATGACTGGGAATAATCAACAAGGTCACAGAATAAAAATAACTGCAGCAATTAGAGTGGGCAGGTGCTTTTCTTTAAGCAGGTGGATAAAGGAGAAATTAACTCCACAAGTGCTTACTGAAGGCCTGCTACGCATTGGGGGATGTCGCTGGTGCCAGGAACACAAAGATGGGGAAGAAACAGGCAAAGGCCCTGCCCTCATGGAGCTTAGAACTGAATTTATGGCAGGAACTGAGAAAAAAATGTCACGAGAAAAAACGTGCTGCGGTCATTGTTTTGGCACTTGAGGGAAGGGGCTAATCCATGGCGGGAAGAGGGCTGAGTTCCGGAAGGAGGAGGAAAGAGAGATACAGGCTTTACTGGGTCTGCATCATAAAGGGAGAAAGACTGGGGGGTTACTAGAGATGGGGGGGAAAGAAGTAGCTCAGCCAGGGGAGGGGAAGTGGGAGGCCATGACGGAAAACAGCCATGCACGGGTCCCCACAAGGGGAACCACCCTGGCAGGTCTAGGAACTGCAACTCCCTGACACTAGATGTTCAGTGGTTTTTGACCACGTGTTCGCTGCCACACACAAGACTCAGCTGCCGTGTGTGCTACTGCTACCCATAGTAACATATTTTTTTTTTTTTTTTTTTTTGGAGACAGAGTCTCACTCTTTTGCCCAGGCTGGAGTGCAATGGCACAATCTCGGCTCACTGCAACCTCCGCCTCCCAGGTTCAAGCGATTCTCCTGCCTTAGCCTCCAGGGTAGCTGGAATTACAGGCGCCCGCCACCATGCCCAGCTAATTTTTATATTTTTAATAGAGATGGGGTTTTACCATGTTGGCCAGGCTGGTCTCGAACTCCACAGTAACCTCTTAATGCCCAGACAGTTGGCACCACCTGCATACTCAAGACCCTTCTGTGCCGTCCCACCCCACTTGGGACAAAACGAGAACCTCACTGTGGCCTCCAAGGCTGTTTGTATCTGGCCCCCATGGCCTCTCAGACCTGCCATCTGCTATGTCCCCTTCACTCACTCTGCTGCCCCACACTGGCCTCCCAGTGGCCCCCTCACACACCCAGGGAGCCCACCTCGGGGCTGTACATGCTGCCCCTTCCCACCTGGACACCCCTAGAGCCCCCTCCACCCTGAGCACCGTCCCTGGCTGCACTCAGATGGTCGGCCTGTCCCGGCGCCCTCGGTCACCTCTACCCCTTCGCTGCTCCTGCACAGCTGCATCCATGCCAGCCTTAGCCATTGGTGTATCTACTGTTTGTCTCCCAGCTAGCAGGTGCTCTGAGAGCAGACTCACTTCAGTTCCCTGCTCCACCCCCAGTGCGTGAAACAGCATGGCCAGGAGTTATGAGGAAGGCCGGGGATGAAGGAAACTTAGCACGGGTGACAGGGACGAAGCGGCCACAGTGTGGACCGGCCAGGGAGACACAGGCCCCCAGCCCCCGGAAAACCCACAGACGTTTTAGGAGGAGGGGCCTCCCACTGCACGCACCACGGAGGTCCCAGCTACTTGGACACATCAGCAAAAGATGCCTTTGAAGACCCAGGCGCTCCTGAGTCCCAAATGCACTCACAGTAACCCCAGACATGGAATCACCCCCGCAACCAGCAGTCACAAAAAACCCATTGATTTTCCTTCTTCCCGGCTCGCCTTAGCGTCAGGTATAGAAGGGACCTGTGACAGCGATTTCCACAGCATGATGTGCTGTTATAGAAAGCACTGCTACAAAACAGACACAAGAGATGCAAACAGAAGGAGGCAGCTTATGCTCATTCGAGTTAATTAATCCAGAGGCTGTGCAGGGACTCACAGGGTTTCTCGGTGGAGAAGGGGCACTGCTCTGGGGAACGCTGGCGCACAGCCAGCGCGTGTGCAGCAGGACGGCCTGTATGCGCTGTCACCACGGGACGGGGCCAGAGGGATGCACCCACCAACTCAGGGGACAGGTGGAGCGAGGCAGGAGCCAGGGTAGGAGCAGGGTCAGGAGGGCTGTGGGAGCTGTGAGGAGGGACCCAGATTCCGCCACAGGGAATCCTTCCCCCCAGGGGGACAGAGCTGTCCACGGCAGCTGTGAGTGATGAAGCCTTCTTCCCACAGCCACTGCTGGCTGCAGCCAAGCAGATCCAGTTCAAGTGCCCAGCGCCTGCCCCAAAACGTGGTCAGACCACAAAGCAGACACGGCAGCCTTTGAGAAATCAGTGAAGCAACACTGCAGGCCCCCTATAGCAATGGCTTCATCCCAAAAAAAGGTATATATGTATTTATTCTATGTATCTATACTTATTCTATATTTATTGCATACTTCATATATATTATATTTTTATATTTATATATTGTAAATAACAAAGTAAAAGACTCGGAGCATAGAGATGATGATTGCAAAAATAACTGTTGGATTGCAGTAGGATCAGAGGTCAATATTTTTAAATGTTCTTTACTGTTAGTATGATACTTTTAAAGACAGATAAGTGTTCGCGCGTGTGTGCGACTGTGTGCGTGTGAGTGTGTGCGTGGGTGTGTGCGTGGGTGCATGTGGGTGTGCAAGTGTGAGGTGCGTGTGCTTACTGGAGATATAGACGTGATCAGAAAGTGAGCTGCATAAATGTATTAGTGATTCTCTGATCTGGGTCTAATTAGACATTGGTGATGGGTCTGAACAGAGTCTTTGAAGTTCGGAGATGTGACTCTAGGACAGGTCAGGGTGGGCTGACCCCCACCTGGGGGGGTGGTGGCTGTGTCTGGTCCTCAGTGACAGGGGTAGCCAAGGACATGGGTGCAGGAGTGGGGCAGGAGGGTGCAAGTGGAGAAACGCAGGAAGCCAAGTCAGCATGACACAGCTGAGCTGACAAACTTCGGGATGTGGGTCATTTTGAAAGCCCTCTAGGCTGATCCAGGCCTGGAGCATGGCTGTCCATGCAGAAATCCCATCCCCAGCAAGTTCCCCCAACATGCTCCCCTCCAGCTCACTTTCCAGCCTCCACCCACATCCCCACAGGCACACATGGAATTCAGAAGTGAAGAAGGGAAAGAGTTGCCAATTCTGACGGGAAGGAAAATGGCAAGCAGAGAACTAAGCAGCTGGGTCTGTCTCCTAGAGTGGGTTTTCACATCGAGGGATTATCACCATGCTAAAGGATGACATGCGGGGAGGTCAAGCTTACTTTCCCCCCTTCAGAGGGATTTAGAGTGAAACATAACTAGCAAACAAGGAAATCTAAATGAGAAAAAATTATCAAACAGATCAAAATAAAACCTTGTCATAAACACTATTTTGTTTCTGGCTGGAGCTAAATAAATGCAAGATGCAGCATTTTGAGAAACAGCAGCAGCTGTCCTGTTGGGGGGGTGGCGGTGGGCGGTGACATCCACAGCCCCCATGTTCATCACCGAGGGGGACACCACACGCATGGCGAGCTACCTCCTTCCCTAGGAACTCAGCCTCAAGGAGCTTCTATTCTCCAGTCAGCCTAAGAAAACCCCCACAACAGAGTCAAATTCTCGTCTCATTCTATTGCCAATGACACGAGAGAATTCTGGGGCAAGTTATTTCCTTTTAAAGAAGTCTGTGGTTGCCATCATTTTATCTTTTACATAAAAGCTCCCAGCGTGTGTGAGAGACATGGAGATGCATCGCTGAACCTGGTAGGCCACAGGCAGCTTCCCCTTTCCGGTCTGAGGTCTCACAAGCTCCAGCCATCTGCAGCACATCAAAGTTCAAATGGCTGGGAGCACAGGAAGACTGAACAGTGGTCCCTGGCTTTTTTCAAGGACTCCAGAGAGGGCATCGGAAGCCCCGAGCAGCCCCACCGCCCACCCCAGGGCTCACAACCCCTCTGCCACCACCTCCTTGTGCTCTAGGCACTGTGGCCGTCACCCACTGCTTGCCAAGCCTGGTTCCCTCTGTCCACTCACAGGGAAGACAACTTCCTAGACCCCTTCATTAGCTAGGCCCATGCAGCCAGGTCTCACCCATGCGTTGTGAGCAGAAGACCTGAGTGCTGATGCCCTGTGCCAAGTCCTCCAGAATCACACCTCCCACCCCCACCCCCAGACGCCCTGTGCCAAGTCCTCCAGAATCACACCCCCCACCGCCACCCCCAGACGCCCTGTGCCAAGTCCTCCAGAATCACACCCCCCAACCCCACCCCCAGATGCCCTGTGCCAAGTCCTCCAGAATCACACCCCCCAACCCCACCCCCACCCCCAGACGCCCTGTGCCAAGTCCTCCAGAATCACACCCCCCACCCCCACCCCCAGACGCCCTGTGCCAAGTCCTCCAGAATCACACCCCCCACCCCCACCCCCAGACGCCCTGTGCCAAGTCCTCCAGAATCACACCCCCCACCCCCACCCCCTGGCAGTAGCCTACAATGCTCACAGTACTAGAGTTGCTGGGGTCCCTGAGGAACAACAGTGAACAGAAGTTCCCACCAACCCAATGGACATGCCGCAGAGGCAAGAAACACACTTCAGAGGTTGGGGGCTGTTTGCTGCTATGGCGTGAGCTAAACTCTCCAGGCAGATACAGGGATAGAATTCCTCCCCTCCAACCCTTTTAAGCAATACTCATGTGACATTTCCATCAAAGTAAAGCCAAGTCCCCATCAGTGAACACATCTCTTTCTACTTTCACCAACGTTACAGTGTATGCATTCACCTATAATAACTACGTGACCCATTCCTGCCTGCAACTGTCGGGCCCTGTTCTAGGCACTGGGGATCCAAATGTGCAGGAAACACACAAAGCTTTGTTCTCCTCGTCGTGCAGCGTGCTACCTAGCACATCGATGCAACATGCTAAGTAGTGATAAGCACCGTAAACACAAAGCACCATGAAGGGGATGGAGGATGAAGGAGACAGAGTGGTCAGCAGAGGCCGCTCAGACGTGGCTGCCCTGGAGCCGCTCACATGGGCTCACAGGAAGATCTCCTCCCAAGTCGTGTCTGTTGAAGTCATCTGGTCACTTGAAAATAATCGTGGTGGAAATATTTACACTGTGGGAATGGGCAAACTGCACAGCAAAATGTTCTGGGCTTTTTCTTTACTTCCCCGGAAAGCTGGTTAACAGGACACCCCCGGATATTTGAATTCAGAGCAGAGGAGGATGAGGGAGTGAGCTGGGTGGCTCTGTGCAGTGAGGAGGAGCATCGTGGACAGAACAACTGCCAGTGTGGAGACATCACAGTGGGAACTGTGTGATCTGCAGGGAGGCCGGCGCGGGGGGACCGTTAGGCAAAGGGGCTGCGGACAGGTGAGGGGGAGGAGGGGGCTGCAGATCGCACCTTGTAGGCCACGGTAGGAACCTTGCTTTGTATCCTGAGCATGAGAAGACGTCTTTTTTACCTTTCTGTATCTTTTAATGTGTAACCAAAACCACAGGCCCAAAGCAAAAACTACAAACAGGAACGGAGAGTTTCATGACCATAGACGTGGGCATTTGCTTCCAAGAGCAATGGCCCTGCATGCTTTGAGAATCGCTGTGAGCTGTGCTTCTAGATCCTCAGCAGGTTGGCGCATGACCCTCAGAGCCCTAAACACACTACCCGTGGGCAGCCGGCAGGTGGCCAGCTGCATGCCGGCATCCAAGCCGTGCGGGGTAAGTATCTCCTCCCGCGGGAAGCAGATGGCCCCTGCATGTGCACTTGCTCATACCCAGAACCAAAGCAATCACCCAGGAAAGAGAATCAAGCCAGACTCTTCAGTCCTCCCAGCCAAGTGGCTGGTAAACCCGAGCCTCCCTGGGTCTGGAAAATGGAGAGATGAGGATGAAGCACGAGCTGGCGGGACAGGGAGGACGGCAGGGAGTCCTTAGCACAAACTGCCAGCAGCAGCGAGGAGGAGCCCCGCCGAGCGCCGAGAGGCATATGTGCGCACCACATGCCACAAACACAAGCTCCGAGTCCTAAACGAATCACACCACGATGGAGATTGCAGGATGGCGTGTTTCCATCGCGCGTCCAGGCGCAGTGCCTGGGAGCAAATATCTCCATGTAGAAAGAGACCGACAGTGTGGCAGGAGTCGCGGGGTGGAACAGGAACTTCTGGACAGAGATGGGGACAAAGAGAAGTGAAGGGGATGGCCCAGACCTTCACAGAGGAGACAAAACGTTCCGGCTGCAGCCTGAGGTTTGCAAGGTCACCATGGGCTGCGTTGAAGGATTTCTCCTTTCTTGTCTGGTAGAATGACCCACCCCTTTCTCCACTAAGCGCTGTTACTCTGAGCATACACCAGAGGCTCAGGTTCAAATCCAGTCCCCTCTACTCACTGTGTGACCTTGGACATGTGCCTCAAGCTCTCTGCAGCTGTCTTCTCATCTGTAAAACGGGGATGGTAACGGTGCCTGACTTACAGGGCAGCTATGGTGACAGATTTGATTAGAACCATATGTGGCTCACTGGGTGGAAAATGGTGCCTAATAAACGCTAGCTATAATTATAACTGCCACTGTATTCATCCCTTCTCACACTGCTTTAAAGATATTACCTGAGACTGGGTAATTTTTAAAGAAAGGAGGTTTAAGGGACTCACAGTTCCACATGGCTGGGGAGGCCTCAGGAAACTTACAGTCACAGCAGGTCAAGGGGAAGCAAGGCACATGTTACAAGGCAGCAGGAGAGAGCACAAGCATGCAGAGGAAACCGCCATGTTTGAAACCACCAGAGCTCATGAGAACTCCCTCACTATTGCGAGAACAGCATGGGGGAAACTGCCCCATAATCCAGTCGCCTCCCACCAGGTCCCTCCCTTGACTCGTGGGGATTACAATTCAAGATGAGATTTAGGCAGGGACACAAAGCTAAACTATATCAGCCACGTTATTGCTATTATTATCATCATTATATTGTTATTGTCAATATTATAATTAAAAATGCCTTTATGGTGCAATAAACGGGAAGCTGACATCCCTCCATCTCATTTGAAATTCAATCCCTCCCCACCCGCCAACCCTCAGAGCTAATGTGAAACATCTCTTTAAACAATGGTAATTATGCGAAACAATAGCTATATAGTAACGTAACCTTTGTGGTATACAGGTAACTATATGCCGATTAGCTTGATAGTGGTAATCATTTCACAATGTCTACATCATCAAACACCCTGCCATACATCTTATATAGCTACGGTTTTTACTTGTCAATTATACCTCAACAAAGCTGGGGGAAAAAATATCTTCTCTGAAAGGCAAATGTGAACTGGATGGTTTCACATTAAGCCATTATCACCCAGTAGCACACTGTGGCAAATTATTCACAGGATTCAGAGATTCCAGGCAAGTAAAGGTAGTGCAGGCTTGGGAGCTGATGAGTAGGCGTGGGTCAGGGCCTGAGCTGGGGCAGAAGCTCAGAGGATTCCATCCATCCACTTCTGAACCTTCCTGTTCTCTGCCTCTACTGGCCTCTGGTCTACCCAATGCCTTCTGCCCCGTTTCCAGAATCATCTTTCTCAAGCATCACTCTGGATGGCTGCTGCTCTGCACTAGAATCCAACATGGCTCCCAGCTGCCAGCAGTACAAAGTGCAAACCTGCCTGACATCCAAGACCTTCTGCAGCTTTGCCCCTGCCTCACCTGTCCAACCTCGCCTTGATCTGACTCTCCAGCTGCATCTTCAGCCATGCACAGACCTGTTCTCCTGGCCCCAGTCGTACATGCCTGTGTTCTGTTTCTCGATCATAGCAAACTTGCTCCAGCCTTGGGGCCTCTGCACTGCGGGCCCCTCTGCCTGAACAGGCTTCCCTTGGATCTTCACGGTAGCTGATTTCTTGACATTCAGCTCTCAGCGCAAATGCCCCCTTCTCAGAGACTTCCCCTTGCTACCCAACGACCGAGTCCTTCACCCTGCCCCGTCTCCACACTTGGCTTGTGCCTTCCACTGCACGCTCCACTATCTGAAGTTGCAGGTCCTCATCTGGAGCCCTAGGGCTGAACATGTGCAGAGATTCAGAAAGGCTTGGATTTATAAGATGTGCACCAAACATAACTAATGCTCCCAGTGGTGTCTGACACCGTCTTTCATTATTGAATATATTCATAGTTCTGCGGTGAAATATGTAAATACAAATCAAGTGGGATTAAAAAAAGATGAGAAGTTGTCTCACATCCATTGGTTCAGATTTCAAGGACAAATCACTTATTTCTCAGGATCTTTTGGTTTTCAGGGCCTTTTGAATATCGGAGTTGTGAGGAAGGGGTGGGCATCGTAGCCCGTTGCTTCAGTTGTTTGTTCTTGGTCTGGTGCAGAAAAGAGCTCACACGGCACGTCTGAGCCCCTCTTTTGAGGAAGGGCTGATTGCAAGCCCGGCTGGTTGTGCGATCTTGGATCAGGAGGGCTTACCCCATTCCCTGGCTAATAAGAGGGTTCACAGTGGCTGGCCTTTTCTAGAAACAATGTGGTTTGGACTAGGTGCCTGCTTTCCTTATGAGAGCCTGGAATTTTGGTACATGCTGGGCAGAGGGTGCCGACGTGACCAGTCCTCAGTAAAAACCCTGGGCCCTGACTCTCTGATGAGCTTCCCTGGTAGATGACGTTTCACACCTATTGTCACAACTCGTTAGGCACGTCCTGTGTGACCCCACTGGGAGCGGCTCTTGGGAGCGTGTGTCTGGTTGCCTCTGGACCTGGCCCCATGCTCTTCTTCCCTTTGCTGGTTTTGCTGGTTTGCTTGAATACTTTTGCCAGAGTAAAACCCTCATAGCTGTGAGTATGACTGTGGGCTGAGTCCTGTGAGTCCTGAGAGAATCAGCAAACCTGGAGGTGGTCTTAGGGACCCCCAGCACACTCCCCCATTGAGCACAAGCTCATTGAGTAAAAGCACCTTATCTGTCCTGTGTACTAAGGCCTCACACTCGTGCCCGGTCAATAAATACTAGATGAGTGGACCCAGCAATGGTCGTGTTCACCATCAGACCAGAAGCGATGGTGAAGGGTCCAACAGTTCCCTGGCCACAATATAGGAACCAGAGCTCGAGGGAGGCAAGGGAGGCAAAATCATCACTTAATAAAGACCAGATCAGTATGGCTCACAGCCTGGGGCCAAATTCAAAATAAGTAATATTCAGTCTGGGAGGGCGAGGCAGGCGATCACCTGAGGTCAGGAGTTCAAGACCAGCCTGGCCAACATGGTAAAACACTGTCTCTACCAAAAATACAAAAAAAAAAAAAAAATTAGCCGGGCATGGTGGCAGGTGCCTGTAATCCCAGCTACTTGGGAGGCTGAGGCAGGAGAATCACTTGAACCCGGGAGACAGAGGTTGCAGTGAGCCAAGATCACACCACTGCACTCCAGCCTGGGTGACAGAGCAAGACTCCGTTTAAAAAAAAAAAAAAAAGTAATATTGACCCCATATGGTTTGGCTGTGTCCCCACCCAAATCTCACCTTGAATTGTAACAATCCCCACATGTCAAGGGCGGGGCCAGGTGGAGATGATTGAATCATGAGGGTGGTTTCCCCCATGCTGTTCTCATGGTGGTGAATAAGTCTCATGAGGTCTCATGGTTTTATGAAAGGGCAGTTCCCCTGCACAAGTGCTCTTGGCTGCCGCCATGTAAGATGTGTCTTCCCTCCCCTTCACTTTCCACCATGATTGTGAGGCCTCCGCAGCCATGTGGAACTGTGAGTCCATTAAACCTCTTTCCCTTGTAAGTTACTCAGTCCCAGGTATGTCTTTATTAGCAGCGTGAGAAGAGACTAATACATCGGCTTTATTTGAAAGTTTGATATTTTGTTCATCAGGGACTGCACATTAATTTTGATATTTTAAATACTGCATTAAGACCAGGTGCAGTGGCTCATGCCTGTAATCCCAACACTTTGAGAGGCTGGGGCAGGCAGATCACTTGGGGTCAGAAGTTTGAGACCAGCCTGGCCAACATGGTGAAACCCCATCTCTACTAAAAATACAAAAATTAGCTGGGCGTGGTGGTGGGCACCTGTAATCCCAGCTACTTGGGAGGCTGAGCCAGGAGAATCGCTTGAACCCCGGAGGCGGAGGTTGCAGTGAGCCGAGAGACAGCCCAGGAGACAGAGTGAGACCCAGCAATGGTGTGTGTGTGTGTGTGTGTGTGTTTGTGTGTGTGTGTGTGTATGTATATATAGATATATATTAAAATATCTCCTATCTTGGCTCCAGCCTTTTTCAGTGCCACCCACACACTGTGCACTGAGGCAGGGGCCTCGTGGCCGCACCCTCATCCTGCCCTTCACCTGCTCATTCATGGGCCAGGCACTGGGGGTGATGGTTTCCAAGACAGGCAGGTCCTGGACAGAGCAGTGTGTTTGTCACATACAAAAGAGACTAGCTCAAGGGTGGCAGCCTCTGGGTCATCAACTGAAATGCCCCGTGGTCCCAGGTCACACAGGGGTGTGCCGGGAGTCAGGTTCAAACACAACAGGGTGGGGGGCGTGGATCTGGTGAGCTGAAGCCCACACAGGGGCCCCATCTGCTCCAGCAATGGTTTCCAACCTTATTCTCAGATCACTGCTGTCTTAAGAGTTGATTTTACATAAACTCCAAAAGTTCCATCTCCATCCCAGCTCCCTCCTCCAAGGTCCATGCTCACCCCCACTGCCCACCCAGCCTGTCCCAGTGGAGGTCTCAGAGGCATCATAAGAGCATCCAGAATGAAGCCGAGCTCCTGGCCTTCCTGCCAGTCTCCCCACCCCACAGCCTTCCCGTGCCAGTAGGTGGCAATTCCAGCCTCTCGCGGCTCAGGCCTCAGACCTGTCGCCTTCCTTCCTCTGTTCTCTTTGTCCTGTGGACTCTGACTTCAGGACATACCCGGAACGTAAGTACTTTCTCCACAGCTACTGCTATAAGCCTGGCCTGAGTCATCACCATTCCTCGCCGGGTTATGAGAATGGCCTCTCAATGGGTTTCTCCTGGTCTGTTCTTACTCCCCATTAGTAAGCTGTCAACATGGTGGCCAGAAGTCACAACACCAAAAAATAAGCCACACACTATTATTTTGCATATCACCTTTTAATGACTTCCCATCTCAGAGTTAAACCAAAGGCCCGAAAGGCTCTGCATGACCTGGCCTCTCCTCCCTCCCTGGCTCAGTCACTCTCACTTCACCACCACCACCACCACCGACCTCAGGACCTTTGCACCCGCTGCTGCCTCTGCCTGGCACTCTCTTCCATGAATACCCACGTGGCTCACTTCCTCACCCACGTAAGGTCTTTCAGAGAAGCTTTCCCTAAACATCCAACTAAAATTATAAACCCCTCCACCTCCCTCCCTCCTCCTCTGCTGTCTCCATAGCACTCCCTACCTTTGAATACAGCAGATGCCTTTACTCATTTATTTTGCTGGCTTTTCTGCTCCCACTAGAAGGCACAGGGGCAGGGATTTTTTTTAATCTGTTTTGTTCACTATTGTATTTTCTGTGCCTGGTACATAGTGGACCCTCAATAAACTAGTATTGCACACCTGAATGAATGAATCTTGTTTCCTTCATTTCAAAGGTGAAGAAGTGGGAGCTCAGAGAAGTCAGGCCGTTTGCCTAAGAACACACAGCCCAGAGGTGGCAGAGGCAGATGGTGTGTGATTCCAGCCCATGCTCTTCCTGCCACGCCCGCCCACCTGCAGTCAGGAAGCATGCATCCCCCAAGAGGGATGACGCGTGGCACCATGAGCGGCTCTGGTGAGCACAAGCATTTGCCAGCTGCTGGCCAGCTTAGAGATGGTTGTGGGTTTCTTAAGCCATAACATCTTATTTGTTACCACACTGCCTTCACTTGATCTAGACCAGTGGTTCTCAAAGCGCCACCAGCATCACCCGGGGCCCTGAAAGAAATGCACATTCTCTGCCCAAACCCAGGACCTGCTGAATCAGAAACTGGAGGAGGGGCCCAGCCCTCTGTCTTTCAAGCCTTCTATGTGGTTCTGGTGTAATCTGGGCTCTGACCTAGACTCCAAGTCTCCCGAGAGCAGGGCATTTGTCTAGCTCATTCATTCCAATGCCCTTAACACTATCATGCCACAAAGCTGTGTGGAGAATGTGTTTGATGAATGAATAACTGAATGCCACCTCCACTGTGACTGACTGTAAAAGCATGATGTCAACAGGTATTTGTTAATGTCCTCTTCTATACTTAAGAATGTTCAAGGGGCAGATATAAAAGTCATTAGGAGTGACTACTTTTTGTTCAAGAATTTACAATACAGCTGGGGGATTAAATAACCAACATGTTAAATATCAAATGCCACCATCAATGAGAGGTGCACAGTTCTGCAATGATTCAGTGCACCGACTCCATCCCCAGGCTAGCTGGGCAAGCAAAGGCAAGGCCCAGCACTCTATGTTGTGTGGCCTTTGGGATGTGGCATAGTGCCTCCGCACCCCCAGCTTCATCTGTGAAGGAGGGATTTTCGCACCTTCCTTGTGGGATTGTCAGGAAGATTAAATAAGCTAATGAAAGAAAACTGCTTGAAAAGGTCCCTGGCACCTAATAAACATTTTGTAGGTGCTAGTTATCATCATCACCATGACCATCACCACCATCACCTCATCACCATTACATCATCATCATCACCTTCATCACTACCATTACATCATCGCTATCACGACCATTACATCACCATCACCATCACCTCATCACCATCATCACCATTACCACCATTACACCATCACTATCACAACCATTACATCATCATCACCATGACCATCACCACCATCACCTCGTCACCGTTTCATCATCATCATTACCTTCATCACTAACATTACATCATCACTATCACAACCATCATCGCATCACCATCACCAACACATCATCACTATCACGACTATTACATCACCATCACCTCATCACCACCACCGCCATCACCTCATCACCACCACCCCCATCACCTCATCACCACCATCCCCATCACCTCATCACCATTACCACCATTACATCATCATCACCATGACCATCACCACCATCACCTCATCACCATGACATCATCACCTTCATCACTACCATTATATCATCACTATCACAACCATCACCGCATCACCATCACCACCAACACATCATCATCACCATCACCACCATTACATCACCATCACCCCCATCACCTCATCACCATTACATCATCATCACCATGACCATCACCACCATCACCTCACCACCATCACCTCATCACCATTACATCACCACTATCATTACATATGATGTAACCGCATATGTAACGGTGGTTACATCATCATCACCACAATCACATCACCACCATCACCTCACCACCTTATCACCACCATCACCTCACCACCACCATCACCTCACCACCACCATCACCATCACCTCACCACCATCACCACCATCACCACCATCACATCACCACCATCACCTCATCACCACCATCACCTCACCACCACCATCACCTCACCGCCACCATCACCATCACCTCACCACCATCACCACCATCACCTCATCGCCATCACCACCATCACATCACCACCATCACCTCATCACCACCATCACCTCATCACCACCATTACATCACCACCATTACATCACCACTATCATGACCATTACATCATCATCACTGCCATCACCTCATCACAACCATTACGTCATCACTATCACAACCATTACATCATCACTATCACAACCATTACATCATCACTATCACAACCATTACATCATCACTATCACAACCATTACATCATCATCACTACCATCACCATTACATCATCATCACCTTCATCACTACCATCACTATCACCATCATCTTTTACTCTTTTCTTTGTAACTACTTTTTATTTTGTATTAAAATTTCATTCTTTGTAACTATTATATTTTTATTTATTAAAGTTGTTCCATTCTTTTTTTTTTGAGACAGAGTCTTGCTATGTCACCCAGGCTGGAATGCAGTGTCATGATCATAGCTCACTGCAGCCTCAATCTCTTGGGCTCAAGCAATGCTCCTACCTCCTGCGTAGCTAGAATGACAGATGTACACCACCATGCCCAGAAATTTTTTTTAAAATTGTCTTTGTAGAGATGAGGTCTTGCTCTGTTGCCCAGGCTGATCTCGAACTCCTGGGCTCAAGTGATCCTCTTGACTTGGCCTCTGAAAGTGAGAGGTTAACAGGCGTGAGCCACTGAATCCGATGACCACTCCAGCCCCATCATTGCTACCATTATAAGCCGTGGGTGTAACCATGTCCCCCACGGAGTGAGAAGGGGAGGGTCCTCTGGTTTGTTACTTTCTGCTCATGAGGCGGGGCGATGGGGAGATGCCTTTTGGACCTTTGGGGAGTGAAAAGGGGATCAAATACATTCGTCGAAAATTCGGTAGGAAATTCACAGCCCACATACATTTTGTTTGGTCTACTCAGTATTAGCACACATGAAAATGGAAAATGTTGAATTAAATGGCCACTTTTAGGGCAGGTTGTGGTCATATGTGCCTGTAGTCCCAGCTACTTGGGAGGCTGAGGTGGGAGAACTGCTTGAGCCCAGTTGGGGAGGTCCTGGCTGCAATGGGACATGTTTGTGCCACTGCACTCCAGCCTGGGTGACGGTGAGACCCTGTCTCAAAAAAAGGCCAGTTTTTAAAACCAGAAGATTCTACATGAGAATCTGGTTTTCTAACATCTTTTGAAAAATCCAAAGATCTAGCAGCACTGAGCCCAGGAAATTCAGTGGGCACTGAATCCAGGCTGCCCCTGCAGGGAAGTAGGTGACGTGGTCACAGTCCCCACCACTCCCCGCTGCCCCGGACTCTGCAGGGTTCTCTCACGTCTTGCCTGATTCCCGCATTTCACTTCTTGGTCTGGCCCCCACAGGCCTTTTGAGTTTGCCAGCCCTGAGACTACTAAAAACAAAGCGTCCCTGAGAAAAGAGAGGAGGAAATGGGCCAAAGTACCCATGTGGGAGCAGCTCATTGTTTTCCTATGACTGATTTCTCTAATATTGCTGAAATGTATTTTAGTAGCTTAAAAGTATTTCAAAAGTAGTTATGAAAGTGACCACAGGCACTTTCTGTGATTAACCAGGAAATATTCACTAATCTGTCTCTGACGAGATAAATGTATTTCATAGCTTTGTCTTCCCTCAGGAGAATTTATAAATTAAGATGAAGAGGCCAGGGCGGTGGCTCACGCCTATAATCCCAGCAGTTTGGGAGACCAAGGTGGGTGGATCACGAGGTCAGGAGTTCATGACCAGCCTGGCAAACATGGAGAAACCCCATCTCTACTAAAAATACAAAATCAGCGAGGCATGGTGGCAGGCGCCTGCAATCCCAGCTACATGGGAGGCTGAGGCAGGAGAATCACTTGAATCCAGGAGGCAGAAGTTGCAGTGAGCCAAGATAACGCCACAGCACTCGAGCCTGGGCAATAAAAGGGAAACTCCATCTCAAAAAGAAGAAGAAGAAGAAGAGATGGGGGATCAGTGGAACAGAACAGAGCCCTCAGAAATAACGCCGCATATCTACAACTATCTGATCTTTGACAAACCTGAGAAAAACAAGCAATGGGGAAAGGATTCCCTATTTAATAAATGGTGCTGGGAAAACTGGCTAGCCATATGTAGAAAGCTGAAACTGGATCCCTTCCTTACACCTTATACAAAAATCAATTCAAGATGGATTAAAGATTTAAACGTTACACCTAAAACCATAAAAACCCTAGAAGAAAACCTAGGCATTACCATTCAGGACATAGGCATGGGCAAGGACTTCATGTCTAAAACATCAAAAGCAATGGCAGCAAAAGCCAAAATTGACAAATGGGATCTAATTAAACTAAAGAGCTTCTGCACAGCAAAAGAAACTACCATCAGAGTGAACAGGCAACCTACAAAATGGGAGAAAATTTTCACAACCTACTCATCTGACAAAGGGCTAATATCCAGAATCTACAATGAACTCAAACAAATTTACAAGAAAAAAACAAACAACCCCATCAAAAAGTGGGCAAAGGATATGAACAGACACTTCTCAAAAGAAGACATTTATGCAGCCAAAAAACACATGAAAAAATGCTCATCATCACTGGCCATCAGAGAAATGCAAATCAAAACCACAATGAGATACCATCTCACACCAGTTAGAATGGCGATCATTAAAAAGTCAGGAAACAACAGGTGCTGGAGAGGATGTGGAGAAATAGGAACACTTTTACACTGTTGGTGGGACTGTAAACTAGTTCAACCATTGTGGAAGTCAGTGTGGCGATTCCTCAGGGATCTAGAACTAGAAATACCATTTGACCCAGCCATCCCATTACTGGGTATATACCCAAATGACTATAAATCATGCTGCTATAAAGACACATGCACATGTATGTTTATTGCAGCATTATTCACAATAGCAAAGACTTGGAACCAACCCAAATGTCCAACAACAATAGACTGGATTAAGAAAATGTGGCACATATACACCATGGAATACTATGCAGCCATAAAAAATGATGAGTTCGTGTCCTTTGTAGGGACATGGATGAAATTGGAAATCATCATTCTCAGTAAACTATCGCAAGAACAAAAAACCAAACACCGCATATTCTCACTCATAGGTGGGAATTGAACAATGAGATCACATGGACACAGGAAGGGGAATATCACACTCTGGGGACTGTGGTGGGGTGGGGGGAGGGATAGCATTGGGAGATATACCTAATGCTAGATGACGAGTTAGTGGGTGCAGCGCACCAGCTTGGCACATGTATACATATGTAACTAACCTGCACAATGTGCACATGTACCCTAAAACTTAAAGTATAATTAAAAAAAAAAAGAAAAAAAAAAGAAGAGATGGGGGAGCGGTGTCCTCCAAGTTCCCCTCCTGCCTGGATGCTGGTGCTGCCCCCCACACACTGTTCTGCACCTGCCAGCACATATGATGTCCCTGTCCTTCCTCTGTCCCTCCACACAGTCCTGCCAGCACCCCTCATCCAGCAAGCCGGGGTCCTCGCCTCCCTCAGCATCTCAATCCCGTTCCTGTCCATTCCTGCTCCTGAGCCTTGGAACCTGTTGTTCCCCCATCCCATCTGAATCATCTCCTTTCCCTTCTGGCCCAACAATCCAACTCCTCTCCAATCTTCAAAACCCAGCCCAAGTCCTGCCTCCTCCAGGAAGCCCTTCATTCCCCTCTCTCCAGCCTCCAGCCCCTTCTCATGCTCTGAGCTTCATTTATGAGTATTCCCCAACCCACTGACAAGCAGGTTCCATCCATTCTTGGTGCCATATCCACATCCAGTCTGTTTAGCTCATTTTGTAATATTTGTATTTAAATCAATTCACTTTAACATTTTCTCAAGGAGACTCACCTTCAAGGAGACTTGAATTCACTACACTGAAATGGAGAACCAGCATCATTCACTACAAACAGCAGCCATTAAAATAAACACGAGAAAAGCCAACTGCAATCGGATCTTGGCTAAATGTGCCACTTTGTCCCGGTCACTGCGAGTCACCCAAGACCTATTCTTTCTGCACGAGCTGAAGGGAGACACGCTGTTGGAGAGGTAGTGGACATGTATCAGCACCCACCAGAGAGGTCCTCATTGTCAGAACCAGAAAGATTTCAGGAGACAAGAAAGAGAGTCCAATGCCATATGGTTCAATGGTTCGGAAAGCATTTGAGGACATCTCCGCAGAGCATATTCACTTTGTCACCTACTGTATGTTGTATTATCCTGTCATCTGTTGAACACATGAATATTGGTTCATTCCCAGACGAAACAGGAAGCTCAGTAGCTTCCCTAAGTGTCTGCCAAGGTGACCACATAATAGAGCTCACAGAAGTTATCTGATGTAGACTGTGCTTAAACTGGTGTCCTGAACATGATTCAAATTCTTCTTTGGTAGCTGCAAGCCCCACGGGGGATTTGCAAAGATGGAATCAGGAATTCCTTATGAAATTAATCTCCTCCAGACTTTGGTACATTAAACACTCGGGACGTCAGCCTTCTGTCCTAAGCCCTTTCTGTCCTAAGAGAAGTCGGAGACTGTGTGTCGATAAGACTTGCTAACCAGTAATTGAAAAATCAATATTCAGATCTCCAGTGACTCTACCCTCATATCCCAGCTATAGTCAGTAACAACAATGAAATGTAATAATCCTTTTCAGGAAGACCCTGGCAGGGCTGTCAACACAATTAATTCCAGCAAAGTAACGTGGGCTCTTTCATCAAAAGATTCTTACATACAAACACACACACCTTCACAAGTGCACATGTGCGCACACATACAACACACGCTTTGTTCTGTTTTGTTTTGCTTTCTGCTAAAATGAATAGAAAGACTCTATAAAAAAAGAAAAAAGAAAAAGAAAATAGCTCTTGGTGAAAAGCACTCATTGATGTACTCAATGAATCACTTTCTTCTCTGCAAACAAAGCTCCTTATTTCTCCCAGGAGGCTGCTTTGAAATCTTCGCTGGAGGATAGGGTCAGCCCCAGGACGAGATGAAGGCTATGGCTTCCAGTCCTGCCACACAGGCAGCTAACTCCTGAAACTCCACCAAATGACTGACGGACGGAGTGCCAGCCATGCCCAGTTTGTTCTCACCACAGAAAAATACTAAATAGGTGAGGTGATGGATGTGTTATCTTGATTTAATCCTTCCGCAATGTATAAATAGATCGAAACATCACAGTGTACCCTTATAGACATTATTATCTTTAAAATTAAAAATTAAGTATTTTTAATTTTTTAAAAATTGACCCAGTTTGAATAGCTCCTCCTGAACCCACCCTGATTCCCAGTGAAAATTAGAGCCTACCTTGAAGCCAGGCTTTGCAAACTTATCTTCACACTGAAATTACCAGGGGATTTTTTTAAACCCCCAAAGCCCCAGCCACATCCCAGAGCAGCTAACCCACAGTCCTCAGGGTGAGGCGCTGGCACGGCCCCCTCGGGCTCCCCAGGTGCAGATGTGGTTAGAAACTGCTGTTCTTGAGTGAGTTTCTGGGAGGGATTGGAGTCTTCGACTCTCAGATACAAATCTACTAAGAATTCATTACATCTTTACAGGAAACACGTGAAAGCATTCTTCCTGCAGACGCTTCTACACCAGGAAGGCAATCCCCACACCCACGGGGAAAGGCAAGTTTAGAGTCAAATAACACAATGCCAAGCGGTCTCCCCAATGAGGGCTCTCAGCACAGCACTGGACATGAAGGAAGCAGAAATCCACATGGAGGAATGTCATCCCCACACCCTAGGCTGAAGCTCAAGGCCACCTGCCAACTGACAACACACGTAATTGCTCCTAATCAACCTCATCTCCCCAGAGACCAGGAGATAGACTCCCCAGGGCCACAGCACAAAGAGGCCAGCGGTCCCCAAATAACAAGCTCAAGCTTGCATCCCCACTGTCCCTCAGCTCCGCCCATCAGAGTCCATGCTAGAATAAGCAATTCCAGCAACCATCCCCACTGTCCCTCAGCTCCGCCCATCAGAGTCCCCGCCAGAATATGCAATTCCAGCAACACTCCACAAAGTCTTCAATCCACCCAAGGGCTCCCCGCAGCCCTCTCTCATCAGTGGACAGCACACACTTTTCAGCTGGTAAAAAAGTTGAGGATCTTGCACTAAAGAAGGATGACAGATGAGGTTAGAAAAATAAGAGGGTTTACATCTGCACAAGGTGGCAGGTGGAGCTCCCTGCATTTCTTCTGAACACAAAACTTGTTTCTTTTGGAGCCCTCCGCTTGCCAGGAGCAACCAGACCTCCCCGCTTCTGAGGCACCTCTCATTTGCTGATAGTTTTGAAGGAATGCAGTTTTTAAAAACTGCCAGGAAAGCCTAGGATGGCAAGGACTCCACCTTCCATTTTTACCAGCAAAACAATCCTCACCCCCAAGGTGTCACCCGGACAGCTGGCTGGCTGGCTGGCTAGGTGCAAGTTGCACACGAACTTCCGTGAGGAAGCGGATTGTCGCCCCAGAGCAAGTGCAGCCGGGGGAAAGCGGGATGCAGACTCTAGCGTTCAACATCATCCAACAACGAGAGCAACGCACTTGGACTTCAAGAGAAGGATTAACATCTTCTCAGGGTGCATACTCCAGGTCATATCCATCGGGCTAAGCTTGCTGTTACCAAAAATGTTGATTAAATATCATTTTCCTAGGTCCTGGGTATGGAACCAGAAACTGACTTTAAAAATTAGGAGGTTAATAGGAAGTCAAGACACCACAATCCACAATGGACTTGTTGGTTCTGACATGGACCCAGCACATGGCTGGAACGTCAACTCTCCACAGATAGCCAGAACCACTTTCTGTAGAGAGTCATTATTTTTTTAGATCTTGCAGGCTAGACTGTCCCTGTCGCAACCACTTTGCCATCGAGAGCAAACTCAGTGACAGAGGATTCATAAATGGATGGGGAGCACGGCTCCTAGGCAGGAAGGATCGCCTGGGTGTTGAATGCACTGTTCCAGGGAATATCATGCTGTTTCCTAGGACTGCCTTGACACATTCCCACTAACCGAGTGGCTTAGAACAGTGGAAATTTATCCTCTCACAGTTCTGGAGGCCAGAAGTCTGGAATCGAGGTGTCATCAGGGCTGGGCTCCCTTGAGAGGCTCCGGGGAGGGGCGGGGGGGCTCCTTCCAGCCCCTTCCAGCTTCTGGGGGCTGTCGGCAATCCAGCCTCCGCCCTGGCCCTCATGTGGCCTTCCCCTTTGTCTCTTAGAAGGGCCCTTTTCTTTGGGTTTACCACCCACCCAGGTGCTCCAGGACGATCTCACCCAGAGATCTGTAATTGAATTACAACTGCAAAGACCCTTTTTCCAAATAAGGGCATATTCCCAGGTTCTAGTGATTGGGACACAGACATATTTGGGAAGCCACCATCCAACCCCAGATAGAGACACTAAAAATCACTTGTTCTGAAACTCAAAGTTAACTGTGCATTTGCATCTTATCTGACAGCCTGGATGGCTGCCCTGCGCTGCACCACTGCCCCAGCCGAGCCACGTCCCGGGCCTGGAGGCAGAGAGGCGTGGAGGAGGCCTGTTGGGCGGAAACTCTCAGGGTCTGCAGGAGAGCTCAAAGCTGGGTCAAGGGGCTGTGGGGCTGGGTGTCCACAGCCCTTCTTCCTCCTGAGAGGCAAGAAACGGACAGCTGTTTCATGACAGTCTCACGACTGATTACCAGCACATGCCATACGCTGGTTATGCTGGTTATAGGTTAACTATGTCCTCTTCCACCTGTGTAACTGAGTCAAGCAAGCTTCTTCACCACAACCTGTTACCATCAGCCCTGGCGGGTGTTTCCTGGAAACTCAAAAATTATCCTAAGTCCCAGTGCCAGGGAGGCTGTGGACACAGAGAAGGGGAACGAAATAGTGGTCTCTTTTCTGTTTTGACAGCCACCCCTTTGCCTGTGGGCACTTGCTTCTCTGTGTAAAAATGGATGCGCTGGCCAGATGCAGTGGCTCACACCTGTAATCCCAGCACTCTGGGAGGCTGAGGAGGGTGGATTACCAGGTCAGGAGTTCAAGACCAGCCTGGCCAAGATGGTGAAACCCTATCTCTACTAAAAATACAAAAATTAGCTGGGCTCAGTGGCAGGCGCCTGTAATCCCAGCTACTCAGGAGGCTGAGGCAGGAGAACCACTTCAACCCGGACGGCAGAGGTTGCAGTGAGCTGAGATCGCACCACTGCACTCCAGCCTGGGCAATAGAGTGAGACTCTGTCAAAAAAAAAAAAAAAAAAAAAAAAAAAAAAAAGGATGCATTGCCCAGCAGGCAGTTACTGAGGGCACAGAGAACCCGGGGGACCTTGGCCGTGGCGGGCCAATCAGCCCGCATTTGTGAGAAGAGCGTTTCGCCCAGCACGTGGATTTGTTTCCCAGGCAGGGAAATCGGGAGCAGGAGAGATGGACAGCGAGCTGGTGAGGATCCGGGCTGCGATGTCGGGAGCGGTGAGAGCGAGCGTGGCTTCCACGCTGACCCTCCTGGCCTCATCTTCCATACTGTCGCCAGAGGAAACGTCAGACCCACAAACCTGGTCATCTCACTGCGTTGCTGAAAACCCTCCCAGGGCTCTGCTTTCGCTCGGATAGAATCCACATCGCATCATTCAGCCTCGGCTCAGTTCCTCAAACAAACTAGGCGCTTCCCGGGCCCATTCCCTCTACGTGGAGCATCCTTGCCAGCACATTCTCCACCAGCCCATTCCCACCCACTCCTCATGGCCTGGCCCCGGTGTGGCTCCCCAAGGAGGGACCCTCCACCCACTGACAGCAGTCTCTAACTGTAGTGGCAGCCGCCCTCGTCATCACAGCACTGGACACCTTTCTGCAACAGGGCGTCGTTCACACTGCTCTCCCACCACTAAATGGCTGGGCCCAGGAGGATGGGGTTGGGGGTGCTTCACCTCCTCCACATACCCAAGGACAGGCACAGTGCCCGGCACAGGGAAGACGCTTGAGAACACTCCTGAACCTACGAATTGAGAGACCAATCTTGTTAGCCGTGGGATTATCTGCATTTGCAACTTCGACGGGAAGAAAAGAAAACCTTTCTCTGCAGGAAGCGAAGTTCAGCACTGAAGAAGGTCCCGCACCCTTGGCGGCTGGAGGGAGAGGAGAATCTGGGTGCTCCGTGGGCTGGATGGCAATGTGAGTTGGGCAGCTCTGTTCTTGCAGGAGCCATTCCACGTCATGCATGTCCAGTCTGATTTTATGGGAAATCCTGACTTTATGTGAATTCTCTCCATTTTAAAATGTTAGCAACTATTTTTTTCTAAACACTGCATGCCAAGCACAGTGTGTCTGTCTGAAGGCAACATTTGCTGATCGACCTCTCATTGAAAATCCCTGGTTTCATGGGTGGTTGAAAAATAATTACTGACTTGTCAAGAATTGCTCTTCTCACATTTCCAGTGGACTTTCCATCTCCTTTCCCAATCGCTACAACTTAGGTTTCTATTTCAATAACGGTTAATGTTATGAGTTCTCTTCTGGTGGTTTGCGTTACAATGTCTTCCAGCTCCACACCAGCATCTCAGTAATATTGTTATGATTATTTCCAATACCAGAAGGCTGTGTCTTGATCCATAAAACATTCAACACCAATAATTTCCTTTTACCCTCCTAACATTCTGGAGGAAAGTATAATCTGTCCACTGTGGACACTGAAGAATTTGCTGGCCTTGTCTTCCTTTCCTCACTTCACCAAGTGAAGATGAGTTTCACTTTTGGGAAGAACCTTCCGTCATGTTGCACAGTCATGTGATGTCAAGACCCTGGCAAAGATCCCCGACTCCCAATTCAGACTGTTCACCATCAGAAAGCTAACTCTGGCTGAGCTCTTGCCAGAGAACTGTCCTTCAAAATGTGGGTCACAATTCATGCTCAGGTCAATCTAGTGGATTATGACCAGTATTTTGTAAACAAGACAGAAGATAAGACAGGTAGAGGAGAGCAGAAGACTCTAGATTGCATTGCACATAGAAGAGGGAGGTTTACTTGTACAATACTTATCTTTTAAGGCAGGGGTGTCCAACCTTCTGTCTTCCCTGGGCCACATTGGAAGAAGAATTGTCTTGGGCCACACATAAAATACACTAACAGTAGCTGATAAGCTAAAAGAAAATTGCAAAAAAATCTCATAGTGTTTTAAGAAAATTTATGAATTTGTGTTGGGCTGTGTTCAAAGCCATCCTGGGCTGCATGTGGCCCATGGGTAATGGGTTGGACAAGCTTGTTTTAAGGGGGGGTGTGGGTATGTTTGTGTATATGGAAGTATGTATGTACATGTGATTACTATATCTCTATGTACATGTCTATGATTTATGGTCCCAAAACTCTAAAAACCTATTGTTCTAAAGTAAACAACTCCCAGAGATATTTTGGATTTATTTTAACCATAAATCATCTTCCATCTCAATTTGGGGTGGGATGAGAATGTCCTGAGCAAAGAAGGCCAAACTATTCTTGCCGGGGAGTAATACAATGAAACACAGCAATGGTAATTACGGTAATGGTGGCTGCTCACATTTGCTAAACTTCTACACCCTATCAGACACTATTTTAAAACACTGCCTTCGTTATTAAGGCCATTAAATCTATAAGATTGGCACTAGCAGATATTACCCCTGAGCAAGTAAAAGAACAGCCCAGTTAAATAATGCACTTTAAAGACATACAGTTAGTAGCAGTCAAAGACTGGATTTGAGCCCAGGAAGTCCAGCTCTGGAGCCTGTACTCACACCCATGAGATTGAACCATCTCTCTCAGCAAACCATGCCCAAAGCCTGATGGGCTGCCCTGCAGCTAAACTCAGACTATTAAAACTTCATCTTGGCCGGGCGCGGTGGCTCACGCCTGTAATCCCAGCACTTTGGGAGGCCGAGATGGGCGGACCACGAGGTCAAGAGATCGAGACCATTCTGGCTAACACAGTGAAACCCTGTCTCTACTAAAAATACAAAAAATTAGCCAGGCGTGGTGGCAGGCGCCTGTAGTCCCAGCTACTCAGGACAGGAGAATGGCGTGAACCCGGGAGGCAGAGCTTGCAGTGAGCCCAGATCACGCCACAGCACTCCAGCCTGGGCGACAGCGCAAGACTCCGTCTCAAAAATAATAATAATAATAATAATAATAATAATAATAATAATAATAAACTTCATCTTTAACAAGCATCTCTCCTTGCCTTGAATAATTAACAGCTGTCATTGCTTCTGCAGCGGCAAAGAGCCTGTGTGAGAACAGATGCGCGTGCACTCACAGCAGAGGGAAGGAAGGGAAGCTCCTCCAGGAGACTTTTGCTCAAAGACAGCACCCCTGGGGCTGAGCAGGGCAAACGCCCTGTGCCAGGGAGCAGGGGAGAGTGCAGCATGATGCCTTCAGCCAGCGTTCGGCTAAGGAACTTGAGTTTCTGAAATCAAGTGTGCAAGGAGCTTAAAGGCGGAAGGACTCAACGTACCCAGTGTGGATATTGTTGGCATTTTCCAACACAGACAGAAATCTAGCACTGATACCATGATACCTCCTCTTTTTGAAAATCTGCTGTGCAGTTTCTGAACATACTGCTTCAGCCAAGAAGTATGCTAGAAAGACATCCCAGTAACCAACACAGATGTTGCAAAGCCATCGTCCCTGATGTTACACAGTTTACTTTCTAGGAGGCCATTTCAGACCTTCCCTTTGAATCCACTCACCCCGAATGTGCGCACGGTTCCAACTAATCAGCTGATTTTGTTCTTAAACTCACAACTGTCTGGAAGCAGGTAGGCAGGAAGGCAGAAAACAGACACGTGGAAACTCATTCATCAGGAAGCCATGGGTGATAATGCCGACAGCCTGCGTTTACTGAGCACTGACTGGGTGCTAGTCATTACACCAAGGGCGTTACTTTCATCTCCTCATACGATGCTGACAAAACCCAGAAAGGGGCACTATGACCCACCCCCACCTTCCCATTTCACAGGCGTTGAAACCAGGCTCAGACAACCTTGCCCAAGGCCACATAGCCCATCAATTGCAAAACCAGGATGTGAACTCTGCCTACAGGGCTCTGAAACTGAGGCTCATCACCCATAGTTAGTAACACCCACTCACAATGTAGGAAAACCGTAGAGTGAATTCACAAGCACACAAAATGCCGAAGCCTAGAGCCACTGAGGGTTTTCTGTCTTTTCTGCCGTAGTCACAGCGCGTAATGCGGTGCATGGGACACAGTAAGTGCTCGGTAACAGTTGTTAAATGAAATAAGGACACACATTTTAAGAGCCCCTAACAGCCCCACTGATATTCCTGTGCCATTGGGAAAGGCCATCCAATCACTCTGCTCTCTTCAGTCAGATTTTTCAAAGATAACCAAACCGTATATCTGAACTAAGTATTTCTACAAAAATAACTCACATTAAATGGATGAATTTCGTGGAAGATACAAATGCCAAGAGTCCATTCAAGAAGAAATAGATAACTTGAGTGGCTCCATGTTTATTAAAGAAACTTAATTTATAGTTAAAGCCTTCATACAAAGAAAACTCCACAGATAGTTTTGCTGGGGATTTCTAACAATTATTTGTGGACAAATTAATACCAATTCTGCACAAACTCTTCCAAAAAACTGAAGGAACGGAATTCTACCCAATTCATTCTTTGAGGCTAGCATTAGTTACCCTGATACCAAAGTCAAAAGCATTATAACAAAATTGTAGGTCACTATGACTCATAAACAAAAAAAATTATAAACACAATTTGGAAAATTAAATCCAACAATATATTCAAAAGAAAGCCCATCGTTTTTATTTTTATTTATTTATTTATTTATTTATTTATTTTTGAGACGGAGTCTCGCTCTGTCACCCAGGCTGGAGTGCAGTGGTGTGATCTCTGCTCACTGCAACCTCCGCCTCCTGGGTTCAAGTGATTCTCCTGCCTCAGCCTCCTGAGTAGCTGGAATTACAGGCACATGCCACCACACCCAGCTAATTTTTGTATTTTTAGTAGAGACGGGATTTCACCATGTTGGTCAGGCTGGTCTCAAACTCCTGAACTCATGATCCGCCTGCCTCAGTCTCCCAAAGTGCTGGGATTACAGGCGTAAGCCACCATGCCTGGCCAAGGTAACCCATCTTAACCAAATAGAGTTTATCCTGGGATTGCAAGTTTAGTTTAACATGTGAAAAATCAATCGATGTCATTCATTATACAAAGAATTCTATGATGATCTAACTAGACATGCACACGAAAGTATCTGAGAAATGACAACGTCTATAACTGATAACACCACTCAGCAACATGATAAGAGAAAGAAACTTCCTCCATGAGATAAAGAGCACCTATGAAATACTTGCAATTAACAACCTTAAGGTAAAAAATTGACTGCTTTCTCCCTAAGATTGGACACGAGACAAGGATGTCACCCTTACCACTTCTATTTAAAATTGTACTGGAGATTTAAGCCAATGCAATATGACAAGAATGAGAAATAGACAGCATTTATAGATTGGAAAAGAAGGAGGAAAATGGTCTTTATTTGTGGACAACAGGATAGGCTAGGTGGAAAATCCAACAGAATTAACAAAAGAGCTACAAAGAACTATTAAATGAATTTGGCGAGGTAGCAGAAAAGGAGATCAACATACAAAAAATAATGTGTCACTATATACTAGCAACAAACAAAAACTTAAAGTTTAAAAAATACAGATTAAAATAGCCTTAAAAATACAAAATATCTACAGGCACACTTGACAAAAGATATGAATGACTTGCCAACTGAAAATGACACAATATTGCTGAGAAAAATTAAAGATGACCTAAATAAGCAGAGAGATATCTTGTGTTTGTGGATCGGAAGAATCTATGTTGTTAAGAGGTCATTTTTTAATGAATTGATCTACAGATTCAACATGACCCTGTCAAAATCCAATTATGCTTTTTTTGTAGAAATTGACAAGCTAATCCTAAAGATTCACATTAAAATGCAAGGGATGTAAAATAGACCCTGCCAAAAAAACAAAATTGGAGCCAAGCGCAGTGGCTCACGCCTGTCATTCCAGCACTTTGGGAGGCCAAGGTGGGTGGATCACAAGGTCAGGAGATCGAGACCATCCTGGCTAACACGGTGAAACCCCGTCTCTACTGAAAACACAAAAAATTAGCTGGGCGTGGTGGCAGGTGCCTGTAGTCCCAGCTACTTGGGAGGCTGAGGCAGGAGAATGGCGTGAACCCGGGAGGCGGAGCTTGCAGTGAGCCAAGATCATGCCACTGCACTCCAGCCTGGGTGACTGAGCAAGACTCCATTTAAAAAAAAAAAAAAAATTGGAGAACATTATTTTAAGGCTTACTATAAAGCCACAGTAATCAAGATAGTAAGGTAATGCATCAGATAGACAAATAGTCCACTGAAAAAGAATAGAGATCCCATAAATAGACCCACAAATGTATTAGCAACTGATTGTCTTTTGGAATTTTTGATGGGGTCTATGTCACTCAGCCTGGCCTCAAACTTCTGAGCTCAAGCGATCCTCCTACTTCGGGCTCCCAAAGCACTGGGATTACAGTTGTGACCCACCACGCTAAGTTACAACTGATTTTAACAAAGATGCAAAGAGAATTTGATGGAGAAAGAGTTATCTTTTCCAAAAATGGTGATGGAAATATTGGAGAGTCATACGCAATAAGTAAACTTCAACATCCTTCACATCGTATGCAATAAGTAAACCCATCATTCACATGATACGCAAAAATTAACGCAAAATAGATAATCAATTTGTGACTTTAGATTAAACAACTTTTTTTAGATCTGACACCAAAGTACATTCTGTCAGAACAAACTGGTAAATTAGATGTCATGAAAAGTACAAGGTTCTGCATTTTGAGTGACATCATTAAGAGAATGACAATAAAAGCAACATACTGGGAGAAGACATTTGCAAATAATATATCTGACAAGAGAGCGTATGCAGATTATACAAAGAATTTTCAATATTCAATAAAAAACAAGCCATCCAATTAAACTAATGGGCAAAATGATTTGAAAAACACTTCACCCAAGAAGACATATGGCAAATAAGCACATGAAAAGATGAGCAATAGCATTAGTCACTGGGGAAGTGCAAATAAATCTCAAAATATCATAATACCATGACTTACCCATTAAACTAACCAGAATTAAAAACACTGGGCATGCAAGTGCTAGCAAGGATACAGATGATTGGAACTCTCATATACTGCTAATCGGAGTATATAATGGCCCTACCATTTAAATAATTTGGCAATTAACTACAATGTGTTATAGTTGTACATATTGACAGTTTTACAGTTTCTGCAAATGTTAAATGCACACCTACGTATATCCAGCCATTTCATCACTACATTTTCCACCCAAGTGAAATTATTGTGAAAGGAAAATAATTCTTGGGGCCCCCAAATCACTAAGCTAAAGGGAAAAGTCAAGCTGGGCACTGCTGAGGGTAAACCTGCCCCATTCTATCCAAAGTCCCCCCTCTGCCCACAGAGAAATGCATATCCAATCGCCTCCTTTGGAGACGCTTATCAGAAACTGAAAAGAATGTAACCGTCTGTCTCTTACCTACCTGCGACCTGGGAGCCCCCACTCTGCCTCCACCTTTCTAGTCTGGAGTTGCCCCAGCTTTCCTGACTGAACCAGTGTACATCTTACACATATTGATTGATATTTCATATCTTCCTAAAATGCATAAAATCCACCTGTGCCCCGACCACCTTAGGCACATGTTGTCAGGACTGACAGAGCAGGAGCATTGCCATCTTGGACAAGTACTGCCATTTTAAGTTTCACCTTGATCAAAACCCACCAAAATCCAAAGGGCATCAGCCTAATGGCTAAGGTCAGCATGACCATACAACACAAATGACGTCTCCGACCAGAAACATTCCAAACCCCTCCCCGACCAGAGACCTGCCAGCCCCAAGATAACCTCCCCTCCTGCCGGAAGGATGTCGGCCCCAACAGAACCCCTACTCTGGCCGGAAGGATGTCGGCCCCAACAGAACCCCTACTCTGGCCGGAAGGATGTCAGCCCCAGTGGAACCTCCCCTCTGCCCAGAGACATTCCAACACTGCCATAAACTTCTCCTCTACACAAAAACATTCCAAGCTTGTGATAAGCCCCCTCACCCTAAAACAAATACGTACTCTTAGTCTGTAAGACAGAATGCTCCTGACTGAAATTGGCCAGAAGCCCGTGATCCGGTAGTTCATCTGAAAACTCATTTAACTGAATGCTCCAAGGGATGACCAAGCTGCTACAACGCTGCTTCTTCCCCTTCAAGTCTAGGGATGGTAACAGCTTCCTGCTGTTGCTAGACCCTGTATGCATCACTACTAATTGGTTCTCTTAACCTCCCCACACCTCTATAAGTTGTCCCTTGTAGCCATCTCCAAACCCTAGCTGAGCACACCCTTCATTTCCTGCCAGGGTGCTGACTGCACATTCTCTGCAAGTCCACGCTCAACTCACGGTGAGCATTTATACACCTTGTCAGGAGAGCAAGCATGTTTGGGAATCAGGGTTTGGTTAACACTCTTACTGACAAGGCTAATTCTCTGTGTGATTTAACCAACCAGAAGGACGACCAGTAATCAAGATCACAAGCTAAAACTGAGTTAGTCCAGGCCGCCGGAGCTCTCACCTGAGTGAAATCAGACAAACCATATCAACTGCCTAAAAGCCACGGGCTGCTCACCCACCCTGGGGATGGGGTCAAAGAGGGCAGCCAAAAAAAAAAAAAAAAAAATAGCAAACCGGCTGGTGAATGTGATTATCTTTTACTTCTTGTTGGATTGACAGCCTCTGGGTTGTGGTACATCCATCATGTTGAAAAGCCAGCTACATCCATGGATTAAAAATTAATTTACTGCCCAGCCTGGCTTCCAGCTTGATGCCTTAATTTTGTTATTGCAGTGGTGCTGAGCTCCAAGGCATCATTCAGCCCAGTCTAGAGACCTCAGTGTTTGGGGAGAGGTTTATGAGCTCTGTAATGCAATTATCTTCCAGCACACATAGAATGCTTATCTCCAAAGTCACTCTGAATTCATCCCAGGTTCTTTGTGCATATGTAACTAGGAAGAGAGTTATTGATCTACTTCTTCAAAGACACACTCACAATAGTCTTGAATCTCAAATGACAGGAGAATTTGATCCTATTGCTGGGAAAGACACTGCTTGGAGGAGCACATTAATTTAATTAAACATTTAATTGAGCAGCTACTATATATGTTCAGTATGCAAATAGGTGTGACATAATCCCTGTAGAAGCTTTCAGCGAACCTTTTAACTAAATGGAATGTCAGTGAGAAGGAATAAAGAGACAGCTCCTTATCACACCCCCTGCAGCCTCTGGCCAAGAAAGGTCTCCAGAGATTTTTCTTTCTTTCTTTAAGAAATATTTGGCCAGGCACGGTGGCTCGTGCCTGTAATCCCAATACTTTCAGAGGCCGAGGCGGGTGGATCATCTGAGGTCTGGAGTTCAAAACCAGTCTGGCCAGTATGGCAAAACCTCGTCTCTACTAAAAAATACAGAAAAAGAAAAAAGAAATATTTATACAGTGCTAACTTGTACCAGGCATATGACAAACATTAACCCATTAACCCTCATAATAATCAGAGAAATCCTAAGGTAGGTACCCACATTGTTCACATTTTGCTGAAGACGACACAGGCACTCTGCCGCCCATCTCTCTCGACACCTAACCTACCTTATCCATTTCAGCTCTGAGGTCCCAAAAGAACATTCAGCATCATAGGTGGGGCTGGCTGTGCTCCACACACCCTTTGGAGTTAGGAGGATGTGTCCCTTCAATGCCCTCCGCCCATTTGGGGGAGGTTTCTTGCATTTGCAAGGACAGTTTGGATGATGTGCACAAGTCCCAGAAATGCGGCCACCTGTGTGGCAGCGCTGGGAGCTGCTTCCCCAGGGACTCCTGTAAGCGTGGGATGGCTCCCGCCTTGTGTGCCATTGGCAGGGCTACCATTGACTTCTTTTGCTTGACTTTTTTGGTAGCAAACGTGTACTTTGATCATTGTCTGATGTGTAAGTAACAGTCATTAAAGAATTGAACAAACAGATGTAGACGGTCGCATGACAGAAGAATTCACCAACGGTGGTTCTGTTGCACCATATTGTAATCAACAATGTTAAGAATGTGTTTCCATTTTTAATAGGATTTGGTGTTCTTTTAGCATAAACAGAGAAGTGTTATTTTGGCAGCTCAAAAATTGAATTATGACAATGATACTTTTTAGCTACGAGAATTCACCCTGCAAGGGGTCTATCAGGAATAATTTACACACCCCCTCCCGGAAGAGGAGAAGAACATATTTCTCATTTATAGAGATGAGGTTTTCAGTTGCAGCACTGGTCAGTGAAGCAATACAATTTCCACTTGTCAATCTCGTAATTTTAAAACCAAAATTGGCACCATATTTCATATTCAAAATATATCAAGAAACAGTACTAATAAAAAGACAAGCAAAAGATAAACTCAAGTGGCAAATGAGCACATGAAAACATGGCCATCACTAGCCATCCAGGATATGCAAATGTAAACAATGGGTTCCCATCAGATGTGCACATTTTACCAATCTGACTATACCAAGTGTTGACAAGGCAGGGAAGCATGCCCAGGTACCTGTACAGAACTGGCAGGATCATCAGTCAGTTGGCCCAGCTGCTAGAAGCACTGGGAAGTCTCTGTTGAAATAGAAGTGAGCACATCCCATAACCCTACTAACTTCAATGGACTCAACACATGCACTTGGAAGGCAGGTGTAAGCACCTGCCTCATGGAAGAGTGGAAACAACCCAATAGAGAAATGGATAAGGAAAATTTGTCAGCCCCAGTGCATCTCAAAACACAATGCAGATCAAAAATAGAAGATGCAGAATCATGTGCCCAGTATGATATTTATGAAGAAAATTTACATAAAACCATGTTTTTATGGAGACTGACAGATGGGTAAGTACAGGCATAAGATACACTTGCAGTCACGAGCTGAGGAACAATGTTTCCGTCAAGGAGGGACACATACTTGCCATGGTGGTGCCATAAGATTCTGAGAGAGGTGAAAGCTCGCTGTAGCCCTATAGCCAGGTGACTTCACAGCCAAGGTAACATCGCAGCACAGTGCATGACTCATGTGTGTGGTGACACTGCTGTAAACAAACCCACTGCACCGCCAGTCCTAGAAAAGCCTAGCACATATGATCCTGCAAAGTACATCATGCTTGATACGTGATAATAAGCAACAGTGATAATATGTCACTGGCTTAGATATCTCACTATGCTCTACTTTTCTCATTAGAGTGTACTCCTACTTATAAAATAATAACTGTAGAACAGTCTCAGGCAGGCCTTCCAGAAAGTATCCAGAAGAAGGCCTTGTCACCCTAGGAGATGGCCGCTCCACACGTGCTTTGCCCCTGGAGACCTTCCAGCAGGACAGGACGTGCAGGTGCAAGACGGTGATGTGATGATCCTGACCCCGGGTAGGCCCAGGCTAATGTGTGCTTTTGTGTCTTCATTTTTAAAACATTTTAAAAGGTGTTAAAATGTTTTAAAATAGAAAAAAATTCTTATGGAATAAGGATATAAAGAAAAGGATTTTTGTGCAGCTGTGCAATGTCTTTGTGTTTCAAGATACGCGTTATTACAAGAGTCAAAAAGGTTTTTAAAAAGTAAAAAAAAAAAAAAACTCACAGTAAGCTAAGGTTAATTGATTATTGAAGAAAGAAAAACAATTTTTGAAAAATGCCTTTGAATCATGTTTTAGGCTACTCAGTGCGGCCCGAGTGTTCAGTGTCCATAAAGCCTACAGTCGTGCAGTGGAACATCCTACGCCTTCACATTCACTCTCCACTCACTCACCAGAGCAACTTCCGGGCCTGCAAGCTCCATTCATGGTAAGTGCCCTATACAGATGCCCCTTTTCTTTTTTTTTTTTTTTTTTTTTTTTGAGACAGAGTCTCGCTCTGTCGCCCAGGCTGGAGTGCAGTGGCACGATCTCGGCTCACTGCAAGCTTTGCCTCCCGGGTTCACGCCATTCTCCTGCCTCAGCCTCCCAAGTAGCTGGGACTACAGGCGCCACCACCACGCCCGGCTAATTTTTTGTATTTTTTAGTAGACACGGGGTTTCACTGTGTTAGCCAGGATGGTCTTGATCTCCTGACCTCGTGACCCGCCCGCCTTGGCCTCCCAAAGTGCTGGGATTACAGGCGTGAGCCACCACGCCCGGCCTCTTTCTCTTATCTTTTATACTGCATGTTACTGTGCCTTTTCTGCAAGGTTTAGATATGTTCAGATAGACACATACCTACTATTGTGTTACAGTTGCCTACAAAGTCCAGTACAGTCACATCCTGCACAGGTGTGTAGCCCAGGAGCAATGGGCTCCACCACACAGCCTCGGCGTGCGGTAGACTCCCCGGCTAGGTGTGTGCAAGTGCACTGCAGGGTTCACATGACGAGATCGCCAGCACGCCTTTCTCAGAACTCGTCCCATTGCTCAGGACACAGGACTGTGAAAGTATACTTTAAAACCTGGAAAGATACATACTATCCTAATAATATAATGGATGCTTCTGGGAGTGGAGGGTGGGTAGGTGTTGCAGTAGAGTCTATAAATCAAAGAATTGAACTTTACTTGTAATGCCTGATTTATTTTTAAAGGTGGTCTGGTCTCTTCAATAAGTCAATCACGCGGGGAAACCGCGTTTCCAACTAAAAGAGACTAAAAAGACGTGGCTGCCAACATCATACATGAGGCGTGGCTGGATCTGGGTGCAATCAAAATAACAAGGTATAAAAAATGTCCTGGGGATAACTAAAAATGTTGAATATGGGATGACCACCGTATGCTATTGGGGAATTACTGTTCATTTTTAGGTACGACAATGGCATTGTGGTTGTGTAGAAAATAATTTTATTTTTAATGATGCATGATAAAGTAGTAATAAAGTGACAATATCTACAACTTTGAAATAACTCAGTAAAAAAATAGATGATGATAGACAGGCAGACAGCAAATATGACAATGCTGTTACATGATTGCATCTGTGTGCTGTGTGGGGGTTCGTTGTGCTATTCTTGCCATTTCAAGGTATGCTTTCAATTTTTCATAAGTAAAAGCTAAAAATGGGCCAGGCACAGTGGCCCACACCTGTAATCCCAGCACTTTGGGAGGCCGAGGTGGGCAGATCATTTGAGGTAGGAGTTCGACACCAGCCTGATCTACGTGGTAAAACCCCATCTCTACTGAAAATTCAAAAAAAAATTAGCCAGGCATGGTGGCGGGAGCCTGTAGTCCCAGCTACTTGGGAGGCTAAGGCAGGAGAATTGCTTGAACCCAGGAGGCAGAGGTTGCAGTAAGCCGAGACCATGCAATTGCACTCCAGTCTGGGAGATAGAGCGAGACTGTCTCAAAAAACAAAAAGAAAAAGAAAAGAGAAAAAAAAAGCTAAAAATGAAAGGTTAATGTGTAACTTTTTGAAAGTATGAACAATAACAACTGGAAGTAAATATGGTAAAAAATAAAAAATAAAAAAGATTGGCCCTGCCTGAGAGTCTATATGGTGGGAATTACACACAGGTGTTTTCTTGTCTGTATGTTTCTGAGAAAAAACATTCTCCCAAATTAAAAATCACAGTCAGAACATTGCATTCCTGGGATTACCCCCTCTCACTATTATTCTACCACTAACTGCCTGGGCTAGGCCATAAAAAAGGAAGCACGGGGTTTGCAGAGAGGCACAAGTGGAACGCGTGGGCAGGGAGTCGCGCGTCTACACAGCTCCTCAGTTCCACGCAAGGAGGCAGGTCTTTAGGTGGCTGTCACCGCATCAGCGCTGCGGAGGCGGGGAGGAGTACAGGTTGAAGAGGCGGAAGCTGAGCCAACACGTCCCAAAAGGTATTCTGTGGAGTGTCTCTTGGGATTCACCATTTATAGCAAAACTCTTAGTGGCTTCCATCCAAACCTTATCTGAAAGTCTGCACTTCATGAGCTGTAAACTGTTGGAGCAAGCGGTAGAGATCATGAACTGGAGATACTCTCCAGCCTCCTCCTCACCTTCTAAATATGACCTGTGTGAAGAATTCTGCCCTGGTCCTACAGCCTGGCTTTTGCTTGAAGTCAAAAATAATGCAAAATGTCTCCAGGCTGCAACAGTCCAAGTCACCACAACAAGCAGTTCCAATTCTTTTTTAAGATGAAGTCTTGCTCTGTCGCCCAGGCTAGGGTGCAGTAGCGCGATCTCAGCTCACTGCAACCTCCGCCTCCCGGGTTCAAGCAATTCTCCTGCCTCAGCCTCCTGAGTAGCTGGGATTATAGGCACCTGCCACCACACCTGGCTAATTTTTGTATTTTTAGTAGAGATGGAGTATCACCATCTTGGCCAGGCTGGTCTCGAACTCCTGACCTCGTGATCTACCCGCCTCGGCCTCCCAAAGTGCTGGGATTACAGGTATGAGCCACCACGGCCGGCCCAGTTCAAATTCTTTAAACACAGCTCACTCTACCAGTGAGCCTGAGGTGTAGAAAGTATTCCTTCTTCACGTTTAATTTCTGTATATAGTCCCAGCTTAAATCCTGTAATGCACCTGGGCAGAGCACTCACTCTCCCACAGACCCGGTCATCTGAAACATTCCCACTAAGTGTTTGCTGATGTTTCCAAGCGGGGAGAAAGGGCCCTACCCATGACCGCATCTGCTCAGATCACAATTTAACAGGCTGATTAAGACGATGTTTAATAGACGGTGCCTCCAGTTGATAGCTTTCCTTGAATTTGCCACACAGTGCCCCGGCTAATCGTGGCTACTTGTGCATCCGTGGTTTTCTGCCACGTCTCCACACCCAGGACCATGCTTCCACACGCTCGGTGGGAACATGCTGCTTATTCATGGTGCTTTGATCATCTCCTGTGAGTTTCTCGGGGACAGGCATGAAACCACTGCCTCCTTAAGTCATCCTCACCAGCGACTGTTTCTCCACACTCAGCCCGAGAGCGAGTCAGACACAAATCCGACTCCCCAGCAAGGAGGAGCCTGCATTGGTCAGAAACTGCTCGGAATGCTCAGTAAGGGGAGCCCCAGAAAACTATTCATTCCACCAGGTTCAAGTTCCATCTCCTTTTTTTCCACTTTTCTCTCCACGCTGACCAAGCAGAAGCATCCATTTTCACAGCCGCTTAGGTTCTGTGTTGGGTGCAAGCATCAGAAATAAAGGCCATGACTCCACCAAAAGGGGAGCTCCCAGCAGGATGTGGGAATGTGTGGGGGTCAGAGGTTTGGAGGGCCAGGCGCAGAAGGTAGGGGTTCCCCTGCAAAAGGACCTGCCAGAAGTTCCTGTCCCCCAACCTGGAAACTTGCCACTGAAGTAAATATGCTCAAAACGTGGATTTTTTTCCTTGATTCACTCAAAGATTCAGCGTCCTAGGACAGCGTTTCCAGTCAACCTTCCATGTCTGACACCCCAGCCCCTGCCTGGGAACCAGGGCAGGAAAAGGAAAAATATCCAGTGGAAAGAGCTGCTAGAAAACGCTTTGGTTTCTATTGTGAATGGGCAAGTTCTCCAAGCTTACGGCTGAATAAAACAACACACAACAGGACAATGGGAAACCAAGAGACTCTTAGGAATAGGGGATGCTGGGCAGGAAGGCCAACGACACCACCACAGAGGGTCGCAGACAGCATTCCCTATGCACAGCCCACTGGCATTGCATGGAGCCTCCTGCCTACACTGGTTTCTCTGGGCCCTTCAGGGAAGTTTCAAGTTCTCAGGGCCAAAGAGACCTTCAGTCCAGGCTACGTGTCCCTCTTGCAGGTCTGATCACCCACCCTGGTGTCTCTCTACTGGGGAGGAGGGAAGTCTCAGCTCCCCAGAGATGAAGAGGCTTCCCCAGGCCAGGAGCTGTTGGGCTAGGACCCTCCTCCTGGGGGGAGGTGGGCAGTGGGGAGAAGCATCTCCACCGGGGAGGGGAGGCTCAGGCCCTGTGGGGACAGAGCGCTGCCCAGGCCACTCCTCTTTAGGACTCTGATTTTGTATGAGTTTATCATGTATCACGTGGCGTTTTGACATATACATACCTTGTGGAATGGTTAAATCTAGTTAATTAACAAGTACATTACCTCGTAGTTATTTTGTGGTGAGAGAACTTAATACCCACTCTCTTAACATTTTTAACCAATACATCGTCATTAACTATGGTCAGCTTGCAGTACAGTGGATCTGAAATGCACCCTCCCGTCTAACTGTAATTACATATCCTTTAACCAGCATCTCCCCATGCCCCCCAACACCCCAGCCTCTGGTAACCACATTCCATTCTCTACTTCTACGAGATCAGCTTCTTAGCTGCCATGTATGAGTGAGGTCATTCAGTATTTGTCTTTCTGTGCCTGGCTGATGACTTAATGCAGCATCCTCCAGGTTCATCCATGTTGTCAGAAAACTGTATGGAGGTTCCTCAAAAAGCAAAAATGGAATGGCCACGAGCCCACTATGCCACTGGCACCGACCCAAAGAAAATGAACTGAGTCTGTCACAAAGCTGTCTGCACCCCCATGTATGAACTGAGTCTGTTGCAAAGCTGTCTGCACCCCCACGTTTATACAGCACCATTCCCACTAGCCAAGGTGTGGAATCAACCTAAGTGTCCATCGATGGATGAATGGATCAAGAAAATGTGTTCTCTACACAACGGAATGCTGTTCAGCCATTTTTTTAAAAAATGAAATCCTGACACTGATGTTGGCAGGGCTCTTGATTAACCCTCCTTGGTGATATGGTCAGAGGGACCCCGACCCACCCAGAGGAGAACTGAGCCACCTGGGGGACCTTCTCTGGTGAGGTCGGGGGTCAGGAAATGTTGGGCCTGGGTCACTTTCTTCTGTTGGATGGAAGTGGGGTGGTTAGTCAGGGTTCCCTGGAGAAACAGGACAGGATAGATACACATGAAGATACTTATTTGGGGAGTTTCCTCGTGTGATTACAGAGGCCAATAAGTCCCATGATCTGCCATCTGGAGAGCCAGGAATACTGATGGTGGGAATTCAGCCTGAGACTGCAAGCTTGAGAACTGCAGAAGCCAACGGTATCGCTCCCAGCCCAGGGCTGCAGGTCTGGGAAGTGGGGGTAGGGCACTGGAGGGGGACTGGTCGAGGCCCAGAGTCCAGAGGTCTGAGACCCAGGAGCTTCAGCATCTGCGGGCAGGACAGACGGAAGTCCCAGCTCCAGAAGGGAGCAAATTCACCTCTCCCCTGCCTTTTTGTTCTGCTTGGGCCCTCGATGAATCAGAGGATGCCCTCATACATTTGTGACGATTCCTTAGTCCACTGATCCGAATGCTCACCTTCTCCAGAAACGCCCTCACAGGCACCCCAAAAAATAGTGTGTGGCCAGTTCTCTGGGCATCCCTCAACCTAGTTAAGTTGGCACAAAGTCAACCATCACGGGGGGAAAATGGGAAGCCTGCTCCTCCAGGTCCCTCCCGTTCTGGGGGAAAATGGGAAGCCTGCTCCTCCCGGTCCCTCCCCTTCTGGGGGAAAATGGGAAGCCTGCTCCTCCCGGTCCCTCCCGTTTTGGGGGAAAATGGGAAGCCTGCTCCTCCCGGTCCCTCCCGTTCTGGGGGAAAATGGGAAGCCTGCTCCTCCCGGTCCCTCCCGTTCTGGGGCCTCTGGCAGTTCAGCTTCCAGGGTCCTCTCTTCATCAAGTCTTGCTCCATTTCCAGGGCTTAAAGCTACACTTTGAAGGGAGGGTCTACGCCATCTGTGTGGCCCCAAAAGTCAGGTAATTTTTTAAAAACCTCTCCATGCTTGTATAATACTTAACAGATTTAATAAACACTTATCTCTTTGATAAATAAAAACAAAAGGATAAAAACTAAGTAATGTGTCCTAGCAATGTACAAGAGACTAACAAACATTTTGTGACTCATCAAAGTAATTTTCCTGCTTTAAATTCACTGTCACCTCCCCCCAGTAACACCTGCAATGTCTCAGAAACTCACATCCATTGGAGACTGTTGCTGCCCAGCAAGTCCCCGGCCACTCTGCCTCCGAGTTCCCTCATTTCTAAAGCTCTAGCAGCGTCAGCTCCCAGGTGACTTCACCCTGGGTAGTCTCATCCAACACCTCATTTCACAGAGGAGGCCTCAAAAAGGCCAGGGGAAGGGAGCATTGTGCCTCTAGCCAGGCCGCCCAAAGCGGGCAGAGCCTGAACTCAGCCTCAGGCCACTGACACGGGCTCCGGCCTCCAGGCATCGCTGCCAACACCACAGGGACCGGGAACCGCCGCAACTCCTGGAACCGCACATTCCCCTCCCATCCCACGAGCTCTGTCCCCACGTCCCCCATACCCCACAGGGGAGGCACTCAGTGCCTGCCTCTCCAGGAGCCGCCTTCTCCTCCCTGATGATTGACGTCCCTCCCGTAAAGGATCTCTTTGAGCTACAGCCTCCATCAGACAATACGTTGCAGAATATTTGGGGCCCTTTTGTCTTCCACTCCCGCAGAAGCCAGGGCACCTGGGGCCGCTTCATTTACCCGCATCGCTGCCCCCGATCCTCGGCTGGAAGACACTGGCTGCCGGCTACCGGGCTTCGCTGCAGGTGTAAGTGGCAGATGCCACCATGCTGGCGGCGACGCATCTCCTGCGGAGAGGATTTACCTCCGTAGCCTGGGCTAGGACTTTCAGGAGGCCTGCACGGCCTCGATTTAGGAAGCCCTTTGCCTCTAAATACACTGATGGCTATCTCCTCCAACAGCTCGTGTCCCGCCCCGGCACACACATGCTGCGGAGTCTTGGATTCTGGTCTGCAAGGTTCTCGGTTGTACACCTGACAAACAGCTCAGGCCCGGCAAGCAGGACACGGAACCCATGTCGACCCATGAAACCCATGTAACTGCCTGTTACACGAAGGCTGTGGTGGAAAAAGTTCTCTGCCATGCAGGGCGCCTGCAAGAGAGGACCCCAGGCCTAAGAAGTTGCTTTGCAAGTAGAAAGTTGGGGAAAACCAATTGGCTGCAGGATTGATACAATGCATCCTCTGAGAAGCATGTCCTGGATAGTTAAGGCGTCATGAGTCTTTGCCCTGAAGAGCCCGCAGGGCCTGCAGGGATCTGGGCAGCAGACCCAAGTCCTCCAGAGACAGCGTGCCAGGGCAGGTGCTCAGACATCACACAGCACAGCTCAGAGTCACGCAAGGTCACCTCTCTGGGCCAGAGAGGTGACCTCCAAGGAGAGCAGCTGCTTGGATTGACCTGTGTCCAGCCCAGACTGGAGAACAGGCCGCCACCTGTTCGCTCCTCAGCCTCACCTTCCACGGTGAAAACAGGCCTTCTGAGGGCTGAGTGCGGCCCCGGGTGTTTCAGTTGGCCAGGGGATCCAGCTTTTGGCTTTTTCATAAAGCATCACCTTCTCTCTCATGTATGAATATTTACTCAGCTTGGACAAGCCCTCAGGCCAGGGGTTGAAAGGTCACCATGCGTGAGCTGCTCTGCTGTGCGCAAAGCCCAATCCAGACAAAGTTTGGCCTGGCTGCTGGGTTAATGAAAAGCCACCCCAGGTTGGGGGTCCCCAGCCCAGCACCCAGTCTGGGGTATTCTGTACAGCAACCCAAGCTAAGAGAGCACATTATGGGAAAATGGTGTTTTTTAAAATAATTTTTAAAACACCATCTTGACAGGATGGTGAAGACCATGGTGGGAAGGAAGACTTCAGAGGAAACAGTGTAAATGCAAAACGGGAGAAACCTGGAGGAGCTTGTCAAACACAGCTCTATGTCTTAAACAACTGGCTTCCCCAGTAACCAAACCGTGCGGACATCACCGCAGGCCCCCCTGGATGCAGACACTGGTACCTTATTCTGGGCTTAGACCCCATCAGGGTGAAGCAAGGTACACAGCCCGCAGGGCTGAGCTGGGATCTGTCACTTGCAATAGAGAGAGTCCAGATGGGTAAAACAGCTTCTCCTTTCCCTCCCCCTCCCCCAAGTCCAGAACCTCCCGGGTAACCCCGATGATTACACAGCCTCCACCTAGTCTCCAGCCCCCCGTCATCGCCACCTGCACAGGCTACTTAGACCCTGGGTTACCATTCACCAGCTGTTTCTCCCTGGCTTTCCTTGATATACATTTCCCAGCTCCCCGGCCGGCAAGGATGACTAGGTGACATTTTTGTCCTCACGAGTGTCCTTTGGAAAGTCGCATCTGTCAGAATCCAGGACACCAGCCAGAAGGCCATGCCTGGTGAGTAATGAGGGGATGGGACGGAGGGAGAGTTGACAGCAGTGCCGGCGGGTTGCCGGGGCCAACAAGGCAGGGGACGCCGCCCCCAGGTACTCCAATTGTGGGAGCTGCAACCGCCCCGCCAGAGGGCCAGTGGGCAACCCACAGATACCCCTGCCGCAATCTCCAGGCTCCTACTGCGACCTCATCGGCCAAGCCACCTGGAAGCCACAGGGCAAGAGAACCTGAGTGAGGAAGTCCAGTGCGCCCAGCCCCCCACCCCGCAGGCAGAGGACAGCACAGAAGGAGGTAGAGGGTGGATCTGGGAGGCAAGCAGAGAACGCCCAGCACAGACTTCTTCCTTTCTTCGGTAAAGATTCAGTCTCGGCCGGGCACAGTGGCTCACGCCTGTTATCCTAGCGGTTTGGGAGGCCAAGGCAGGTGGATTACATGGTCGGGAGATCGAGATCATCCTGGCCAACGTGGTGAAACCCCATCTCTACTACAAAGACAAAAATTAGCTGGGTGTGGTGGCAGGTGCCTGTGATCCCAGCTACTCAGGAGGCTGAGGCAGGAGAATCGCTTGAACCCGGGAGGCAGAGGCTGTAGTGAGCCAAGATCGCACCACTGCACTCCAGCCTGGGTGACAGAGCAAGACTCTGTCTCAAAAAAAAAAAAAAAAAAAAACTCAGTCTCCTTAAGAGACAGCCCTCATCGGCCTTTTCCGTTCTTCCTGCCTGGGATGCAGGCACAATGCCAGAAGGCTCAACAGCCACCATAGGACCCCAGCAGAGAGGGAGGGAGGCAGGTCCTTTCAGCCCTCGTGCCACCCCTGCAATGGTGGCCTCTGACTTTCTGCATGAGAAAAGCCAGCCCGGTCTCTGCAGGGCAGCGTTAGCAGGTTCTATTGTTACTTGCAGCTGAACGCTGTCCCACCTGACGCAACAGGCTGGCTACACTTTATGTTTCAGTAGCACTTCAGGCTTGGTAACACAGTTGCACGTATACTATGTGACTGGAAGCAGAAGAAATCAATGCCATTGCTCCCATTCCTTAAAGAGCACAATAAAGAAACAGAAGTTACTTACGGCCAAGGACTAACATGAGTTGGGGCAGCACCCACAGGAATCAGCGAAAACCATGTGATTCATTACCAACCTTGTGCCCAACCTCCCTTATCCTCAGAAGACGTTCAGTGAGCAACGTAAACAAACCGACGACATTCCCTCTGCCCTAACAACACAACACTTCTCACATGTTAGATGTGGAAAAACTGAAGAGCAGTAACAGACAGCACCGGGGTTATAAGGAAAAAGCAATAGGCCGCTCCACACAGAACCAGTGGGAATGTTGATTCCTGGAGTCTTTCTGAGAAACCATCTCTTGGAGGTGTAATTAAAAAGCATAGACAAATTCTGACCCAGAGATTCCCAGAAATTGATTCCATAAAATAAAAATAAGAATGTGCACATGAAGATCTTCAGCATAGCGCTGACGGGGCAAAGAAAAAAGGAGAAATCTTGCAGGTCTGCAGAGGAACATCTTTTTATGGTGGTCAAAGAAAATTGTGGTGTATCCGTGCCACCGACTACAATGAGGAAATGCAAAATCACAAGTTAGAATTCTATGTGTTGACATGAAAAATGTTCATGACGCACTTTTGAGTAAAACAAGTTATCAAATATATGTATATAAAATACAGATATATAAAATATATATGTATATAATAAATACATATATATTTTATATGTACTTTACAAAATGTTTTATAAACTATATACATATTTTTGATAACTTGTGTGTCTAGTCATCTTCAGACGTGTAGGTATGAAATAGGACAGCTTGGACAGCTCCCCATTTGTCTGGCAGGAAACGTGCAGATACTGTGTATGTGTATAAATACACATGTATATTTCATATACATATATACACGTGTATGTGTATATATGTGTATTATGTATATATACATATGTGTATTATGTATACATTATGTATATACATATATATTATATTGTATATTATATAATGTATATATTACAATATTACAACATATACATCATAATATATTATATATTATATACATAAATGTATATATGTACACATAATTATGTATAATTATATATATATACATAATACACATACTATATATATGTACACACAAACATATATAGATTTTTTTTTTAGATGGAGTCTCACTCTGTCGCCCAGGCTGGAATGCAGTGGCATGATCTCGGCTCACTGCAACCTCTACCTCCCGGGTTCAAGCAATTCTCCCATCTCAGCCTCCAGAGTAGCTGGGATTACAGGCACCTGCCACCACACCTGGCTAATTTTTGTGTTTTCAGTAGAGACGGGTTTTCACCATGTTGGCCAGGCTGGTCTTGAACTCCTGGCCTCAAGTGATCTGCCCGCCTCAGCCTCCCCAAAGTGCTGGGATTATAGGTGTGAGCCACTGGGCCTGGCCTAGATTCTCATTTTAATAAACCAACAAACCCCCCAAGGCCTAGCTGTGGGGATACAGGTGTTTGTCTTTGATTATAGACAGGGAGAAAGGGGTGGAGGGACATGCATTGCTTACCTGGGCTATGGAATGTGACACTGTATAAGAATTAGGAGAGGAGAATTAAGAAAACCAATGCCCACTAAGTTTAAACAGCACCATTTTTCATGAACAGTGACAGGCATTTTCCTGTGGTGGTTGGCACAGGTTTCAAACGTCTGCCATCACTCTTGGAAGCCCCCCTGAGCCCACCCAGACAAGCTACATGGAGAAGTCCCCATACGCCTCTTAGATGCCCTCCTGCTCCGGGCGGGGACGTGGTCTGGACAACAGCGTTTGCTTTTTCACCTCTGGCAGGCACCAGTCTCCCTGCCTGGCAGGAGAGTGACGCAGTCGGATGCACACACACCCTAGCCTTTTGCATTCTTAAACCTACCCGCTGGGCTCTGTGTCCAAGAAGGGATGTCTGATGTTACAGATCACAACGTTCCGCCTGCACGTTTCCCACCAGACAAATGGGGAGCTGTTCACGGTGTCCCCTTTCATCCCTAGACATCTGAAGAAGATGACTAGACACATGCCACGTTCTGTCTCCGGTTCCCCGCTCTCCTCTCCTTTCTGTACCCCCATCTGTTCTCCCCCCATGTCTCTCTCTCTTCCTCCGCTGTCTTGCTCCCTTCTCCTCCTCTCTCCTTCCTTATTTCTGCCTCCCCTATTAGTCTCTCCTCCTCTCATCTTCTCTGACTGTTGCCGTTTTCAGAAGGGCTCCTGGCTCGGGCCAGTGCGGAATCACCTGAGCAACTACCACAGTTGCAAACCTCTTCTTGAGGGCTTGCTGATTTCTCCTCAAACCTGTCTACAAGGCAGGATTATTTTTAAACCCATTTAAGAGCTAAGGAAACTGAGGCATAGAAAAAGTCGCCCAACCCATCAGCCATGTCTACTGGGCGCCCAAATGTGCAGGACACCATCCTAGGAGACAATGAATGAGATAGAGGTTACGGAATCTTCCCAATCCCGCACCTTCCCAGCTCATCAAGGCAGAGCCCGGGGCTGGCAGGAAGACGTGAATGTCCCAAGATGGGGTCAGCACAGTGCTCTGGAGTCTCTCCAGTGACAGGAGAGCTCCTTCTACATCGCCATGTGGCAGCCAGCAAAGAGTTTGGCCGGCACAAGCAGGCCACAGGAAGGAGAAGTCAGAGGGTGACTTTGGTTTCCAGCACAGAGGCCTGGAGAGCTCTGCCAGAGGCCTGAGCAGGAAGGAAAAGTTTTCAGGGACTGCTTGTGTGGGCTGTGGGTCCCCGCAACATGGGCCTTGGCGTCAGCTGCTGACCTGAAGTTGGGGTGCAGGGGCCCCCCTCCTCCTCTGCAGAGCCCCCCATGTCCCACTGATGAGAGGTTCCACCCCATCTCTCATTTTTCCAGGACTGCCAGCCTTACATCTCACGTTCTGAGCTTCCTGTGGGCCAGGCCTGGTGCTGAGACCCTACCAGTCTCTTCTGTGTTTCATTGTCACCAACGATCCCCCACCCCTGCCCCCTGCCCCGAGTTAATGCTGCCACCTCCATCCAGCACACAAGGGATGCAAGGCTTAGGGAACAAGAGCCCAGGCCCACGCCCTGCAGCTGGGAGCTGCTGGACCGGGCTTAGAACCCAGGTCCATCCTCATGCAAATGGCGTCATCCCTGCCCTTTGCCTCTCACTGACATTTCCTCTCCCTCCTCACTGGAAGGAGTGAGTCACCATCTCCCTTCACCAGACTCCATTTTTTTCCTAGCACACATTGCCCTGGGGCACCAGCTGAGAGTTCAGTCAATGCTGTGGCCCCACAGGCCTAGGCCAGCTACAGCTCCAGGCAGAAACGACAAGCTGGTTTCAGCTGACACCAGCTTTAGATACTGCTACAGGCTGCTTAGTGGGAGGCATTGAGAAGGGCTTGGAGGCGGCCTTTCCTTTAGCAAAGGTGGGCTGCTTCTTATTTCAGCTGAAGCTTCAGAAAGTAACAGAGAGGGCCTTGGGCTGAGTGTCTATGACCTGACGCTAAGCAGCCCAGCACCTTCAGTCCTCGAAGGTCCGCAGATGCACCCCAGTTCTGAATTCACAGAACGCACGCAAATTAGATTATTCTGGTAGAACAGGAATCGCTCCGTTGTCTGGGCTACTTAGAGATGTTGTCCAATCATTGGAAAACTTTGATTGCATCAGCTGATTTTCAGATTGCCAGGTCTCTTTAGAACTGGGAGATTCTTAGAAACATCTAACTCGGCCGGGTGTGGTGGCCCACGCCTGTAATCCCAGTACCTTGGGACGCTGAGGCGGGAGGATCACTTGAGCCCAGGAGTTTGAGACCAGCCTGGGCAACATAGAAAGACCTCTTCTTTACCAAAATAAATAAATAAATAAATAAATAAAAAATAAAAAAGGGGAAAAAGAAAGAAAATCTAACTCTCATAAGAGTCACAGATCCCCAAAGCAATTTTGCAAATGAAGAGTTAATGATGTTCTCCAGTCCCCTAGATGGCAGGCTGCTTGCCCGTAACTGTGCGTCAATGCCAGGCCTAATATTAATGTATTATCTAAATAATCATTCATACTGCATATGATCAGCACTCAACGCCTTCCTCTCATCACATTCACTCCTGGTTTGATCCAGTCAACACAAAAAGCTCTTTCCAGAGAACATCAGATTAGAAGGTTACACGTGTTAATTAACCTTTTTTATAGACAATGTACAGCACTGGATATATCATAGGATCTTCATCTCACTCCATGGGCCCTGGTCCAAGGAGCGAGCCCCACAGCGGATCCTCCTGGCCCCCTCCTCCTGGTAAAGACAAAAAGATCAGGTTCCCTTCAGTCTTAGGTTTCTCGCCCTCCCTGAAACATCCCGGTGTTCAGCAGGTGGGGAAGGATGAGGTTTGCCACATCCAGTGGCTAGTGTATTTGCCTTTTTGCCTAGTGCTGTGGGCTCCCAGGAGTTCTGCGGCTCTTCCTGCTCACAGCCACACCTGAACAAGCATCCTGAAGGCAGGTGGGAGGCTCCTCAGGAAGTGATTCAGGCAAAATGCCTTCCATTAAAAGTGCCTAGACGGAAACATCTTTATAGCTCTGTAATGTAAATAATCTTAAAGTCAAAATTTCAACAACATAAGGCAATGTAAATGGGAGACTGTGCATGAACAGGATGGAGAAGAGATTTTAGCTGCACCCAGTTGTACAAGGATCTGGCTAATAGTGCAAGCCTCAGCCCACCTAGAAAGAGAGGACAGAAGAAGGGATGGAGGGAGGAAGAGAGGGTGAATATTTGGACCTCTATCCAGACTTTCATCACAAATGGGTCTTTATCTAAAAGCCAGAAGTTAGTTAACAGCTTTATTGCTGATGGACTTTTTATGTTAAACACACACACACACACCCCTTACTTTATAGCAAGCAACCTTCAAATTATGGCACCAAATAGGCAAAACTGAAGAAATACGTTTTCCCATTATGTTAGTATTCATTAATCCACTTCTTCCTTCAGTCATCCAATTATTTATTCCACAAACTTCTGCGCTATTTTCAGAGCAGCTTTCCAGGTACTGGGAATACTACGCGAGCAAAGGTGAAATCCCTTCCTCAATGAAGTCCACATTACAGCAGGTCACACAGACCACAAACGCACACGATTTCAGGCAGTGGAGGGTGCTACGCAACAGTCACTGCTTTACAAAACCAACCTCTGGAGCTCAGTCAGAGCTTTCATTCCCTCACCTCTTCCAGGACTGAAATCATTATGCTCTTTACTGATCATGTTATTGATTTTTTTACTCCTTGGGAAGCTGGTCCTTCAAATTCAGATATCTAAAACTTTCCAGTGTACAGAGTGGAGATGCTGCATGTGAGTCACCCATGCTAAACCAAGTGGCGATTTTGGAAAGTCCCAGTTCTGTATTAAGGGGTCTGGGAGATGTTCACACAAAACAGGAAATGCACACGCACGTGTTATTCTTTCCATGGCGACTGATCAGTGTGGATCTCTAATCTAGCCACAGTATGTCGTCAAAGGGACCGCACAGACACCACGGCCCCAGGTTAAAGAGTAAGCTCTAGCTGTGCTCACGGTCCCTTATCAACCTCCTCTCCTAATCCGAAGCCCTTTTGTTTGCACCGGGGAGCTGGCTGCTGTCTGTGGATATCTATCAGCGGCAAATGCTTCCGTTGCCTGGTTACTCTTGGAGACTGCACAGGCCTGGGGTGGACAGACGGTCAAAACACGTAAAGGGACAGTAACTGTGTCGGCAAAGAGGTGGCCCTGCAGACACATGCTGTCCTTGGTGCTCTGCGCCAGGAAGACAGAGGGCCAACATGGAGCAGGTATGCGACACTGTGCTGAAATCTGCCCCCGACACATGGTGTGCAGACTTGACTTGATGTCGAGAAAGAGGGTCCTGGACCCCTGCAGCAACCGGTTGAAAAGGGCCTCTGAGGCAGTGGCTCAGTCTTCTGGCCAGAGCTTCCAGACTCTGCTTTGGAAGTGGTCTGCTGAGGGCAGTCACGGTGCCTCACCCTGTCAAGCCAAGGGATGGGCACAAGACCGAAGTGGTGGCAGTTAAACAATCAGTCCCCTGAATTTAAATCTTGAGCAGAGGGACCCAAGGACAAAAAAAAGAACCAGCGGCCAGAGCATGTCCCCCCCTCCCTCCCACTCCAGGCGGGTCATCCTGCAGCTCTCCTCCTCCCTGAGGCTCCCAATCCCTGATGCTTCGCTGGCCCTCGCCATTGGTCCTTCTAGCAAATCCCCTTCCCCTTTAGGTGGCCAGCACCAGGTTCTGCTGCGTGCAACCAGAGACCTCACGTTAGTTTCCTCCAGCCGCCGTGACAAAGTACGACAAGCCAGGAGGCTTGAAGAACAGGCATACACGGCCCCACAGTCCCAGGGGCCAGATGCCCAAGCTCGGGGTGTCAGCAGGGCTGCTCCTCAGGTCACAGGCAGGCTCTGCCCATGCCTGTCCCCGGCTTCTGTGGTGGCTGACATTCTTGGTACTTCGTGGCTCCTAGAAGCACCACCCCAATCCCTGCCAATGTTCTCTGCATCCAAATCCCCCTCTCTGTAAGGACACCAGTCATAGTAGATTAAGGCCTAATCTAATGACCTTGCTTTAAGTTGGTCACCTCTATAAAGACCTCGTCTCCAAGTAAGATCACATTTTGAGGGGGCTGGGCCTCCAACATTCTTTTTGCAGGGAACACCCCTCACCCTGTAACAGACCTACCTCTGTGACCCGCAGTCAACCACCCCACCCAGCAGTGGTGAGCACCTGGAACCTGCAGACCTGGACTCCGGGCCTGGGGCACCTGTGAGCCATCCTTGGCATGGTTACATTAGCCATGGGCGGGCGAGCAACCTGCCTTGAGATCTGGCTGAATGGGGAGGCCTGAAAATATGCACACACCTCTGTAAGGAGATGGAGTCACCCCTTAGTGAGGGTGGGTTCATTTTTTTACCAGCGCCCTGGGAGCTGGTCATTCCTACGTGGAAAGTGACCTTAGGTGAGTTGGAAACCCTGGAGTTCAGTCACCAGGCTCTGGAGATGGGCCTTCTGAAAGGTGAGGGTTAGGGTGATGGACTCCAGGTGGATCCTCCCCCTGAGAGAAAAGCAGGGGGCACGTGCCATGGTCATACACAGCCCTGCTGGCTTTTTGGGCCTAACTGTAGATATGATAATACAATGCGGGAACAGCGCCAGGCCTGTGAACTCCAAGTGCACCATTAAGGGACTCTGATTAAAGACTGACGCCAACACAGAGGAAAAGGATGGAGATTCCCAAAACATCGGCAGAGTTCCTGGACATAGCCGTTCCTGAAGCTAGAATCTCCTCTCTTCAATTACACCTGTCAAGAGCTCCCGTTTTTGCTGAGGCTAGTTTGAGCTGGTTCTCTGTCATCTGAAATCTGAAGACCGCGACACACATAATATAACACCACGGGGCATAGCAAGCCCCAAGGCCTCTCTGAGCCCACGGCTATATCAGCACCCTCATTTATGTGTCCTGCAGAACAAAAGGAGCAAGTAAATGACATCCCAGGGCCCGAGTTTACCAAGAGACACGAGTGAAATGGATGATACCGAGACCTGGGTACCATAGCTGGAAGTGTGACTATTTCCTCGACATTTCCAAAGCTCTTGCCAAACACAATGGTACTCTACCCTTTTACTGCCCTTGAAGGTAAACCCGGAGCCATCGCTGAACCCAGCCTGGTACTGAGGCCAGCAGGCCAGCATCACACACACTTCCCGACAGGCCCAGGACAGCACTAATGACTCGTTTGACTGTAACTGGCACTGAGACTTCAGTATCAACAGAGCCCATTCCACGTCGACTTGTCTACTTTAAAAAATAATAACAGAACAAAATGAAACCAACAAAATGGAATTTAAAATACATAATTGCTTTAGTCGTGAAGAGTAACGACATTAAGAGCCATTTTAACTAGACATTTCCGCACAAATAAAATTAGGCCGAGACAGTTAGTCTTGGGGTCCTGACCAAAAATGAGCCCTGAGGGCTTGCAGGCCTGTTTGTTTCAGGTTGGATCCTGGGTAACAGGCAGGGCCTGCGGCTCACCGGAGCAGACGTGAAGCCCCCACAAGGCTGCATAGGAGGTTCCGGGGAACAGATTCCCCAAACATCACAAGTTTTGCCATCCCTGTGCCAACTATCAACTGACCCTCTTTCTTTAAATGAGCTTGTGTTTTACATACATAATTATATTGAAAAAGGAAACTACATATAACACAAAACTGTTGGTTAATTCACTAGTTATTTTGTACATAAATTCACTATTCACTAATTGTACGTATAATTCTCTATTTTTCATATATTTATATATAATATATATTTGATAATAGAGATGGAGTCTCACTTTGTTGCCCAGGGTGGTCCCAAACTCCTGGACTCAAGCGATCCTCTCACCTCTGCCTCCCACAGTGCTGGGAATACAGAAATGAGCCACTGCACCTGGCCTACTAGTTATATTTTTCCTAATAATTGTATTTTTTCCAATAACTACATGACCATAGCTAGCTAGGGTTTGTTGGTTGTTTTTGTCTATTTTATTGCCTGTACAACACTCTTGGAAATATCGGGCTAGTTGGCAGATTTAGGCAATGCCTCCACCAGGCTGATAGTCGCAAAATTCTCCACAAAAGGCATAGAAGACAAAATTTCTCTCTCTCTGACCCTGCTCATTGCTTAGATGTAACCTCTGTTCCCAGAGCTCATGGCATCGAGTAAACAGTTCTTGCCTACTAAGCCCTGCAGGTAGGAACAAGAAGACTCATCTAACAGAGAAAATGAAAGAACAGATGGCGTGGACTGAGGTCTGGGGATACTGTTGGGGCCATTTCCTTCTAGTATCAATGGTTTCTTATCTCAACAAATATTTGCCAAGCATCTGTAGTGTACAAAATCAGGTTGCTGGGCTACTTACACAAATACATACAAAACTAAGGTTAACTGAATACTATTAAAGACTGAGGTAATTCCATACTGCATTATTGAATTTAAAAAGCATATTATGATGAACACACACATGTATTCCCCTTTAGCTTTTTCTATATATTTCAACACTTATACAAATAGAAGCACTTTTATTTTACTTTGAGTTCTTGGCTACATGTGCAGAACATGCAGGTTTGTTACACAGGTATACATGTGCCACGGTGGTTTGCTGCACCTATCAGCCTGTCATCTAGGTTTTAAGCCCCACAAGTATTAGGTATTTGCCCTAATGCTCTCCCTCCCCTTGCCCCCACCCCCTGAAGTAGAAGCACATTTGCACAGATTCTCGAGTAATGTACACAGGTAGCATGGACAAGTATGTTCCCTGCTGTAGTACTGATAATAATTAGGCATGGTTAGGGGACAGTTAGTTAACTGTTGTCATCTATGTGTGCATCTACATATAGCACAATTGTTCATCAACAGCAGCAAGTGCCTTCAGTGGGCATAAGCTGCCTCCCATAACCTCTTAGCACTCAACTCCATGCACACCAAGCTGGTTACCACCAACACCTGCATTTCTGTGCCTGGGGGCTCCATCTAGCTGAGACCCAAGCCTGGCCTACATGCAGGGCAAGCAAGACATGCTGGAGCCTCCATGCACCTGCAAGACCGCCTCAGCCAAGTGAAGAGTGCTGGTGGATAAATACCCCAGCTCCCTCATCCCTCAAGCAGATAATCCCACGGTGTACACCACAGTCTCCCAGAGGTTCCACAGCAGGACTGAGCCCCCATCACCCACAGTGGCAACTGGCTGGATAACACACACCCATTACTGACTTCCTGCCCTACCCTGTCTCACTTCCACACTCCCCTCCCAAAATTTCCTGGGGTCACCTTCCCGTGAAACCACTTTTGCTGGAATCCTTATCTTGGGCTTGCTCTAGGAGAGCCCAGGCTGAGACACTCAGTATAGCTACACTGCTGGGTGAAACACAGCAATTTACAAGGCCGAGGTTGGGTGCCAATGTACTCATAGGAAATAACAGGCAAAGGTCTCTAGGAAATGTTCTGGAAATGGAAAATACTAATCTGCAGAAAAATATAGTTTTCTTTAAAGCACATACAAAATTATAGGACAGAGTTTCACATATGTTTGGAAGGTCCAAACTGATGACAGTGGTTAGCTTGGTAGAAGAGTCAAGATACATGAGATTTTACAAATTAAATATATAAATTTAGTATGTAAGTAATGAAAATTAAAAGTTGCAGAACAGATTATGTGTGTACTTGGACATGCACACATGGAGTTGTGTGTCCACATCCACTTTTGTCTATACACCTGCCTCTATTTTACACCAAGACGTGTGTGTGTAAATTTGTGTGTGTAGATTTGTGTATGCATGGGGAAAGGTCTGAGAATTCTGAAAAGAAACACCAAACTCTTCATAATGATCGCCAATGGGAATTAGGAACGGGAAATATTTATCAGGTGATTTTAATGTTTTACTTTATACATCTCTGTGAGATGTGACTTTTTCAGTGAGCATCTGCTGCCCTTCAAATCTGACAAGGTAAAATAATTTTGTTTTTTCTTTTACTGTACTGATTTAATTCACTTTAACTAGGATTATATTTGGGTTTCTTTGAGACGGAGTCTTGCGCTGTTGCCCAGAATGGAGTGTCATGGCACTATCTCAGCTTACTGCAACCTCTGCTTCCCGGGCTCAAGCAATTCTCCTGCCTCAGCCTCCCAAGTAGTTGGGATTACAGGCACACGACCCCACGCCCAGCTAATTTTTGTATTTTTAGTAGAGCCAGGGTTTCACCATGTTGGCCAGGCTAGTCTCAAACTCCTGACTTTGTGATCCGCCCACGTCGGCCTCCCAAAGTGCTGAGATTACAGGCATGAGCCACCACGCCAGCCGATGTATCTGGGTGTCTTAAATTGATACATAATAAATGGACATATTATTGGGGTACACGTGATATTTTGATACACCCATATAATGTGTGAAAGTCAAATCAGGGTAATTAGGATATTTATTACATTAATCTTTTTATGCTAGGCACTTTCAAGTTATTCTCTTGCAGCAATTTTGAAATGAGCATAACTTTAAAGCTGCTCACACATACTCACAACCCCTGTGAAAGTTGTTGATAACTTTTCCAACTCAGATCTGTGAATAAGCATCTTAATATGTTTTATTGACATAGAGGGGCGCCGAGACCTGTCTGGATGGAGGGAAACGACAGAGCCGTTGAGAATGGTCATTGTGGATTTAGACAGGAAATGCTGCCTTTGGAGAGATTAAAATTTAGCAGCCACTGAGGTGTGCTTCAGGCAGCTCTAACTTCCTCCAGACTGGAGCTACTCTCAGAGAGCCTCCTCTTCCAAGTCAAATGTGCAGCCCATCTCAGACTCACGAACTAGGCCCACTCTTTCAAACAGTCATGAGGACCTATTTTCTAATTGCTCTCCCTTCATGGTGAAATAATTCAAACATTCCATTCCCTTCTAGAGTGAGAACAAGAGCTAAATTTAAATGCAATAGCTTAATGATGCATCTGCAATTCCAAGCAGCCAACAATCTATCAAAAAAAGACCAGCTCATTCCAAATATAGGAAAGACTCATACACACATACATCACTTCACTCTAGCTTCCAACCCCAGAATGACCAAAATTTAAAAATATCAAAAAAGTAATAAGCCCTCAAAATAATCTGCTTGTGATCCCTAGGAGGACAGATTGGCTTCTGTATCCCATAGGCCAAGTATAATAAATGCACTGGAAAAAGATTACAACTAATAACCCACACCACTCAGTTGAAACACACTCTTTGAAAGTGTTCTTAATGACACAATTTGTCTTTTTAGGGCATACAGATAAACATATTGTCATAAATTATATTCATTGAAGAAACTGATACCATTATATTAATAATGAAAATGAAAGCATTTTGAAATATTTTTCAGGAATCTTACCCACCTCCAAGGATGCTGCCTTTACTCATTAAGTGATGATTAGTGGCTCTATTGTAATGAGAAACAAATGATTACCAAGTGTATATCCTACATTGGAAACAGTTAAGTTTCACATCAGACCTTTTCTGCCTTCTTCTATGGAAAATGAATGCATAAAATAGGAATCAGAGGATTGGGTGTGGATTTAGGTCTACTGAACACATACTGGCTGGATCCATTACCACCATTATCACCACGACTACCGCCAGCATCACCATCAGCTCCTCCATCACCATGACTACCGCCGGCATCACCATCATCTTCTCCATCACCACGGCTACCGCTGGCATCACTACCATCTTCTCCATCACGACAACTGCCAGCATCACCATTACCACCATTATCACCACGACTACCGCCAGCATCACCATCATCTTCTCCATCACCATGACTACCACCAAAATCATCACCATCTCCTCCATCACAACTACCACCAGCATCACCATCTCCTCGATCAAGTCTACTGCCAGCATCACCACCGTCTCCTCCATCACTACAACTACCTCCAGCATCATCAACATCTCCTCCATCACCAGGACTACGGCTAGTATCATCACCATCTCCTCCACCACCACCACGCTTACTGGAATCTGAGACTCAGACTCATTTGCCAAGCCCAAGCAGGGGCACCAAAGGTCCAGCTGATTCATCTTCTGCTGCGCGATCAAATGCAGGTGGAACAGTCAGTGCCACCAGTGCCTAGCCAGCCATTTCCAGGTTGAAAACCTTTAGTAACAGAAAGCAGCTGTTATTCTTACTACCCAAGATTGTCTCATGAACACACAGGGTGAAATGAACTATTTCCCTGAGTTCAGATCACACCTCTGCACAGGAAACCTCAAACCAAACATTTCACAAGGAATGAAGAAACCAGCCTAGAGTTCTCTCCTGAACCCTGAATCTGACCATCGAACTGTGGATTTTCCCCTGTATTTAGGTGTCAGTTGGGTAACTCAAACTCAAAACTGGGCTTCGGTGCAAACCTGAATGTGAATCTCCCCACACTTCTACTGCTCTCTCAGTCTTTCTCATCCTAGGAAATGGTCCTCCCCTTCCACCATGCAGCCCATGCCAAAAATATGAAGGCCATTCTTGTCACCCCCTTGCACTCCCTCTCAGCCCAGTCTATCACAATGGCTAGCAGGTCCTGCTGCCCCAATATATCCAGGACCTCTCCAATGACCCTCACGTCCACTACCATCCTAGTGCAGGACACCCTTGCAAGTCATGTGGACTACATGGTCGCCGCCTAATCCTCTTTGCTCCCATGCTTACCTCCACCTCCATTCAGAACTGGAAGTGATCTTATTAAAATAAAAATTGGATCATGTCACTCTCCACCTAAAATCAATCACTACTCTCTGGACATTGTTCTTAAGATTTAGAATCAATACCCTAGCACAGCCAGCCCTGAGGTCCTGAATGAACTGCCCTGTCCATCTGTCCCCATCTGTGCTCCAGACACCCAGATTTTCAGGCATCAAGTTCTTTCTTGCCTCAGGGCCTTTGCACGGCTGTTCCCCATGATGTTCCTCTCTCTGTGAGGGTAAGGACCACATCTGCTCTGTTTACTACTTAGTCCTCTTAATTAGGGGACATACAGTTGGCACTCGATAAATATGCCTCAAATAAATCAACAAACCATGAAAGAACAGATACAGCCCCTAACTGATACAGAGGAATACTGCTTCTGAGAAAAGAAAGGACGACTTACCACAAAGTTTCTCTGCTGAGTTCCTGGTCTCAGGAGAGGAAGTGGGAAATTTCCCCAGCGGTCTCCCAAAGCTTGGGTCTGATCGAATGTGGCCTCAGCACCTGCAGGCTTCAGGTGTGGCGGGTCATTTCCAAGCTGCGGGAAGAAGCAGACACAATCTTCTGTCACCAAAGAATGACTTGCAATTTTGCTTGTCTGCCTCCTTCACCTTCCTTGATGCTTAAGATCCAGGGAGAAGCAGGAATTCTGCTACCATTTCCCAGTTCAGAACACTGAGGGCTGAGTGAGGGACAGATTTGAAACTGAATTCACGGTCCTCCCAGCCTGAGATTTTTCTTTCCCTTCAACCAAATTTCCTGGTACGGAACAGTGCAACAATACAACACAGCCATTGACATGAAGCTTTCGTGACTCCTTGAGTAGACCATCAAGTTCCTGCATTTGCCAAGAGAAATGCTCTTAGGGCTAATTATCCAGGATAGACAGATGATAGCAAGGGACAGAATTGAGGGCACAAGTCAATAACTGGGCATGCACTGCACATATCCTTAATTATCAAGATGTGACTGATGCCCAGCCGATGACAGAAAGAGTTATTATAGGTGAAATTAATTAATAAAAATAAATATAAAAACCAACAAGCATGCTACGCATAGTAAACTCTTAAAGAATTCCCACCTTGGCCATCAAATATTCAAAAACAAAAATTCCTGTATATCAGTAGACCTTCATGTTGACATGCACAATCAAAATATCAGAAATCTCTTTACTTCTGTTTTGCTAAAAAGAGTTATTAACCTGCTCAGAACCACAGAATAAGATGATAAATTGAATTAACTTCGGTTTCATCGAAAAGCTTGCTGATATCCTGCATCCATATGAACCAGCAGGAGTGAGAGGAAGGATAAAAAGCAAGTGAGGCTTTATCCTAGAACTTGGAGCTGAAAAACCATCTGTATGGTCAAAATTCAATTTATTTCAATTTAGCAAACATGTTCTGAGCACCTGCAAAGTTCCTGACAGCTGTTAGGCCCAAGCATGAGTAAGATCAAGGCCTTCCAGGACTCTCCGTCTGACAGGGAATACCAGAACAGGCATGCATAATGTTAGTTCAAGCTAGAATCTAATAAAATTTAGAATTTTGTGCAAGCAATCTGTGAGGGAAACACATCTAGGCAGGAGACTGAAGTTTATTTTCTAGAGATATTTAATGAGGGAGCTCAGGACTCACATGCAGCAGGTAGAGGTCATAACAGCCAAGTGCTATTATATTGAAAACAGAAATTAGACAGTCCACCTGCGGATACCCCTCCCCAGATCCAATGCATTAAGCAGGTAGGTGGATGCTACCCCTCACCACTCTCAAACTAGGCAAGAGACTGGAAATATTTTGGTAGAAAACTACAATCCAAGAGCAAAGACCATGTTTGACATGAGGAAATTCTACAACAAAATGTGTTCAGCTCCCTCACAGCTACCCTGGAGTGAGCTCACCACTGACTTCCCCCAACCTGTCTAGACTATGCTCCAAAAGCAGTCTTGGAGTACCAAGGAGTACAACCAAGGAGTACAGCTTCATTTAAAAACCTCTAATATGGAAGAGTAAAAGAACATAACGATAAAACCCAGAAGAGAGAGAGATCATCCAGCCAACCAACCAAGCTTAAAAAAAAAAAAAAAAAAAAAAAAGCAACAAGTCTAACAGACTTGTTTCTTCAGAAAGCACATAAAAGTCAAGAACAAGATGCTAAAAAGACCAATGAAGGACAAAAAGAACTCTTGTGAATGAAAAAGATAGTTGCTGAAATAAAAATTTTAATGGCAGATTTGGATGATAAAAGATATGCCCCAAAGTGCTAGAAAATATTAAAGATAAAAAGAGACTATCAATCCAGGAGGTCTAACTTTTACCAATAGGGTTTCTAGAAAGAGAAAATAATAACAATCAGCTGACTGATGCCCAGCCAACTACAGAAAGAGTTATTGTCAAGTTAATTAATAAAAATTAACATAAAAATTAATTATAAAAAATATAAAAAGCATGCTACACATAAACTCTTGGGGAATTCTCATCTGGGCCACCAAATATTTAAAAACAAAAATTCCTATACATATATGTATCAGTAGACCTTCATGTTGACACAAACAACCAAAATATCAGAAATTCCTTTACTTCTATTTTGTTAGAGTTTTTAAACTGCCCAGAATCACGATAAATTGAAAATCGTCAGAAAAACATAAGAACATGTTCTAGATTAAAGGATCTCTGAGTGCTCTGCAACACAGATGAGAACAGACCTAAGCAAAGAGTACCATGAGATTCGAGAAGGTGAATGATAAAGAGAAGGCCCTAAATACTTCCCATAACCGTTAGAAAGAAGAGGTGGAATTTTAAAGAGGAAAAAAATGGGTTAGGGCATTAGACTTCTCAGCAGCAATCTTGGAAGCCAACAGAATGTCTTTAAAATTCTGATTGACTATTATTTCCAACTTAAGGTTCTATACCCAAAACAAGCTGTCAGTCAAGTGTGAGGATAGAGAAGAGAGATTACCATACATGCAAAGACTCATAAAATGTACCTCCGCAGGCTGTTCTTTCTTAGGAAATGACTGGAAGCTGTGCTGCAGCAAAACAAGTGGGAAAAAAAAAAGATAAAAGGGAAAGCCACAGGATCCAGGAAACAACAAATCCTACCCTAAACAGGGATAGAGAAGAATTCCAAGGTGACAGCTGAGCCTTAGCTCTCAAGAGCAATGGGTTTGAAACAAGATTACAAAGGGCTTTAGAAATAAAGAATCTAGAGAAAAGAGAGACTCAAAAAAAAAAAAAAAAAAAAGAGGCATGATAATAGGGTATTAACTGAGATAATGCAGGTGAAATGCAGAATGTAGTGTCTAGAATGTAATGAGTGTTCAGTTAATGATGGCTGTTGTTACTATTTAATTGTCATTGTCATCATCATCATTGCATAACATGAACCAGTTCTGGGGGTCAAAAAAAAAAAAAAAAAAAGTCCCTGCAATTCTTTCTTCAATATTCAGCAAAATTATCTTTCAAAAATAAAGAAATCTTTAGATACTTCAAAAAAAAAACAAAAAAAAAAAAAGAAAAAAAAAGAAAAGCTTTTGATATCAGAAAGAACGGGAGAAGAGTTTTTAATATGTGGATTGCAAATGGCACAATTGAAAATCAGGCTATTAATAACTCCAGGAAAACTAAAAAGCCATACAATGAAAGGGATGTAACCACAGTCACTAATTGTTGCTACCATTAACAATATACACACAATAACAATGTAACGACTAAGTATTCACTTAAATAAAGTAGCAATTTAACTATGTGTATAGACTGGGGGAGGGAAACTAAGATAACTAAATCTTCCTTTACCACAGAGCTTCTTAAACTCAGCAGTGTGACATTTGGGGCCAGGTAATTCTTCCTTGTGCAGGCTGTCCTGTGCACTATGGGGTGTTTAGCAGCATCCCTGCCAGTAGCAACCAGAGGCCAGTAGCACACATGTTTCCCTGAATCATGACAAACAAAAGTGTCTCCCAACGCCAACCCTGAAAGGCAAAACTGCCCACTCAAAGTCCTTTGAGAACCACTTATCTACCACCCCAGAAAGTGCTGCTAATATTTTTTACTTTGGAAAACTGGTAAGTCAAAAAAAAAAAAAAAAAAGTTACAATATTGGCAAATTTTACTATTACTTAAGAGCTTCAAGAAGAAACCACTAGAAGTATTGAAAGTGGGCTCAAGGGACTGGGTATGGAAAGAAGAGACAGCACGAGATTTTTTCCATATACCTTTATACACTTAATTTTTCAAATTACATGCATGCACTTTCAAGTTAAAAACTACTGTTGCAGCACAAAAGAAAGCATGCTTGTGTCTAGCTTGGGAACTCACTGAAGTCTTCCTCCACAAATCTTTCTCAAAGGAAACCTTATACTATCACATTAACTTACTTGATATGCCCATGTCTTTTCTTTAAACTACATGAAACAAATAGTTATCACATAAAAACATTTTTAAAAATCTATACATCTCCTAAAATCAACTGATGTAACACCACTGGTCCACCTACTTCATCGTGGGACGATTTCAGCAAACAATAAAAGAGACGTTTCTAACCAGATCAGATGGGCTGGATGCAAACAAATCAAGGCAGACACCTCCAGTGAGATCCTTGCAGGCAGAGGCACATCGTCGTCATTGCTGACTACCTCCTGTTAATGCAAACCCCCAAGTCCTTACCTCCACCAACACACATCCTATTCTGCTCCTCTAAGGAATCATGTTCTCTCAGAGAAATCATTAAGAATAACATGAAAAAACGAGATTACAGGAAGTCACGATAATCTGCAAGTGATGTACATTTTTTTTCCTAGTTCTATTAAAGAAGAAAAAATTTGGGGGTGGGGAAATGATTCCTGGCTTCTCAATGCATTTAGTGCAGGTCGGTGCCCTCCGTATAGAACAAGTAAACCTACCGCTTTCTCCCCTCATCTTCCTGGGCTCCCGGAATGTGCTTTTTCAACCACCCTGTTCTCTTTGCTCTGGGGCCCCTCCTGTCCTCGGCTCGGCCTACTCCATCGTTAAAGAGGCTAAGGGGCTTTAATATCTCACCAGGCTGACTGGAGAGCTTGCTAATGATTATAGGGCATAAAAAACTACTCTGTATGGTTACATGTGAAGTATGTTAATTATTAATTCAAAAGTGGTCCAGCAAGATAAAGGATTTGTGGGGCTGTGCATAACCAACCCTAATGAGCCCATGTAAAATTGAGTACAGAGCTTGAAGACCACTTTACACAAAGTTTTAATTAACAGAACCATTTAGGCAGAGAGGAAAACAAAAACAATGATTCATTGATGTGCGTTTTACTGCTGCCATGGAACACCAGGACACATAAAACACCGGCCACCTGCTCTGCCCCGTAAACATCTTCCTCACGGAGCATAGGATCATGCCTTCTGCCAGGAGGGAGGAGCCAGTTCTTGCTATTTAATGTTAGGCATAGACGCAGTTCATTTCATCTGTTTACTGCAAGGTCCTCGCTACATAGAATAAAAAAAGAACCCCCCAGGTCTTAAGCCAGAGTCAGCACCCTCACATTTTGCTGTATATTTCAACTAACAGCGGACCTACATGAAATTAAAATGCTACAATTATATCTATTGTCTGAGTATATTCATTATCTAAAGGGTGTTCAACTTTGTCTCATCATTTGAGCTCAAAGCATTGAAAATGTTGCACAAAAATTGAATACAGAGTAGGAATTTCCACTTGAGATTTCACAACTTTGAATGGATGCTGTTTCTAATGCCAGTTCTGTGATGCTTAAACTAGCAAAACCAAACTGTTTCCACCAGAACGGTGAGTTCCTGAGGGAGGAAAGTTGGAGGGACAAATACGGGAACACCCAGCCCTTGCCTTTCCTCCTGAGCCACATCCTATCCCGAGTGTCCTGCCCACAGCCTACCGACACTGACCCTCGAGACCCAAGGTCTTTTCTAGCCTGATACAAGGCCTGAGGACAGATTTGGAACAGCATACCCACAGGGTAGTAACAGCGATTTGAGCCGCAATTAAGACCCAAAGGTTTCGAAACCAGGAGTTATCACAACCCCCCTGAGGCTGGAAATGCCTCTTCCCACCTCTCAGCCCAGAAGACAACCCTTGCTCTACAGCCCACAGCCTAGAAAGAGATCGATTTCCCATCTGTGTCTAAGCTGTATCTCATTAACCCACGGGGCTCTTTCCCCAGCCCCAGAAGCAGGTACTTACAAGGCACCGGAGATCAGTGGTCTAGTGGACCAGACAGACTGGTCCAGGCCTCCCCGCCGGCCCCCCTTCCAGTCCCCGTGGACGCCAGCCTCTCTGAGCCTCGGATGTTTGTGCTCGGCACCAGGCTGGAAGGCTATTTACTTATTCATGGGCTGCCCAAGCCGGCCAGGAACTGCTTTGTGTCAGCTGAATAGCATGGTAATTCAATCTGCGAATGGGAGCCGTTGGCACACAGCACGCCTGTCATAATGAGTCACAGGAGAGACAAGCACCCAGCGTTCAGAGCCACTGGGAACCTGTCCTTCGACAACGAGCTGTGTCACAAGACACCACCTTCCTTTCCTCAGTCGCTCTCTTCCCCCCGAATCTCCCCACCCCAGATCAACTCTCCTGGAGATGCATGACACAGAATTACATATCCTTGGGAGCGGAGACGGGTAAGGCCACCTGTTCTCTTGAGCTGTATACATGGAAAGAGAGGAGACAGAAGGGTTGGGAAGGTATCTGAAGCAAGAAACGCGGAGTGAGGAAGCGGGAGGAAAAGCTCACCTGCACCAGGAGTCCTCAGGTTTAATGTTTTCTATGCCTTATCTCATATACTCCTCATCAAAGCCCTTGGAGCAAATGAACAATTAGCCTCAGGCAGGTTAACAATCACACCCGAAGTCTCTGACTGGGGGTCTTTGAGCCCTGGTCCATCTCACGTCACAAGCCACATGCTGCCTTTGGTCCAGCACGTCACAAGCCACATGCTGCCTTTGGTCCAGCACGTCACATCATCCAATGCAAAGAAACCTGCCTCTCTTTAAAGATGACTTTTTTTTTTTCCAGACAAGGTCTCATTCTGCCACCTAGGCTGAAGTGCAGTGGCGTGATCTCAGCTCACTGCAGCCTCGACCTCCCAGCTTCAAGCTATCCTTCCACCTCAGCCTCCCAAGTAGCTGAGGCTACCGGTGCTTACCACCATGCCTGGCTAATTAAAAATATATATATACATTTTTGTAGAGACGGGATCTCACTATGTCACCCAGGCTCATCTCAAACACCTGAGCTCAAGTAATCCACCTGCTGCAGCTTCCCAAAGTGCTGGGATTACAGGCCTGAGCCACCACACCCGGCTGACTCTACCTGTAAACAAATCATTTTCTGTTTCCAATAACAACAGAGTCTCCAGCACATTAATTAAAGTCACAGAATCCAGAGCACACAAAAAAAAGGGAGCTGAGATTCAGAGATGAGAAGACCCTAGCCAGGTGACACAGCCCAGCTCCCCCTGCCCCAGGGGACCAGGCAGGATGGAGCCCATCCCCTCCCGTTCTCCTTCCGGGGTTTCTTGAGAGTTAAGGACATGCCTTTCATCAGATTGCTTTGTTCCAGCCTCAGGAAGCTCAGCAGTTCATTTTCTCCACATCCACTGCATGGGCTGCTGGTTACTGCTGTAGAAAAACCACAAGCCAGGCGGGCCAGCGCCTGGACCTACCTCTGTCCCCATTAGACTGTCACTCCAGGAGGGGAGGGACCCTGCTTATCGTATTCTAAGCACCCAGGAGAGCATCCGGCCAAAGGAGCTACTGAAACACTTGTTGAGATGCCAAATGAATGAAGTCTTCAACCTCTCTGTTGCCTTCCCATATGTAGCAGTGAGGATAGGCTGGACTCTGCTGTGGTTACAAATAATTCTGATTACAGTGGCTTAAGATCACCTGGGTGCATTGGTGGCACCTGCCCTGTGTCTGCAGCTCTGCTCCAAATCATCCCCACCTGGGACCCAAGCTGACAGAATGGCCACCACCCAGGTCACTGCACATCAGCAGGAAGGAGAAGCTCGAGGGGATACTGCTGGCATTGAGAGCTGCACCCCAAGACACTGGCAATTTCTGTGCTCTGGACACCAATTCGTGACTCACAAGTTATTTATCCAATGCTATCTCATTGTGGCACCTGCTACTGTTTCCATGCATCATGCACAGGCCCAGATGGAAAGATGGGGCCCAGGGGTGCAGTCCCACCTAACATCTGAAAGGGACCTGATGAATGCCCACACGTCTCATCGTCCTCCCAACCCTTCCCCACTCTACATTCCAGCTTCTGACTTCACTCCCCTGCATTCTCCTACCGGGGCCCCCTATATCCACTCCACCACCCCCTACTGTCTTCTCCACACAGCCAACTTGCAAAACGGAAATCTATGTCCCTCCCCTGCTAAAGCCCCTCTGCCTTCCAGCCTCTGAGTGAAGGTTACCATGCCACTCGTGACCTGGTTCCACTAAGCCCTCAAGGTTCATCTCTTGCCACCACCCTCCATTTCCACGCTTTATGATGAACTACTCCTTCCAAGATCTCAAACGGAGTCTTTGGCCTCTCTCGGCCAGACCTCACACTTGCTATCCCCCAGTGAGGCTGGTCTATACTCCTTGTCCCGACATGGCTGGCTCTATTGTCTTTCAGGCAGATGTCACTTCGCCCAGGAAGCCCTCCCTCTAAGACCTTTCATCTGTGTTCTCATGTCATCTTCCCTCCCTACTGGCACTCTTGAGCACCACACAGATTCCTAATTTCCTAACTACCTATTGGTGGTCCTCACAAAACTAGAACCAAGTGGAGATTGGCGGTTGTATGTATCTTATTTACCAGCTGGTTCTGTGCAGGTGCGAGGACCCAGCTTTGTTTTTTTACCAGCTGAATCACCTTGAACACTCATTGGACCTCACTGAACCTCAATTGACTCAGCTGTGAAGTAGGTATAATAGTATCCCCTAATCCAAGGGCTTCTTAAATGGACTAGATGAGGTAATAACCACATAGCTCTTAGCCCAGTGTTGGGTATGTGCCAGATACTCACGCACTATTGAAGAAATGAACGGATGGGGAAATGAGTGAACACTAAACCATCAGCCAGCCCCATGACATGAGCCCAGCAAGGTAGGAATGTCAGCCTGGCGTTACAGAGAGTTTGGGTGTGGAGTCAGCACTGCAGAGAACAGCGCTGAGCTATGAGGAGAAACCAAGTCCTGACAGCATTACTGCAGCCCCTGGATCAAGCTGTAACTGAAGCTGGATACCTACAGCTGGGTTTTTCAGTTGTGTTTCAACACATTCCCTTTTAGGACTAAGTCAATATAATTAGGTTTTCTGCCACTTTTAGTAAAAACCAAACCCAAACCAATACACACCTAGTAATGCCTTGGGGATGGTGTCTTGTCACCTTGTTCTGGGTACAGAAGAGCAGAGAATCATGAAGGTGTGTACGCTATGCCTATTCAGTACCATCTCTTTGGCTCCAGGTTGCATTTGAATGTTAAAATGGTAGTGTTCATAGCAGTATATATAGAAAATTCCACACTCCACAGCCATCGAATCTTTGCACTGAGATGTTCTGCGGAGCTGCATCCTGTTTTCCTGCCTCTGCTGCCTCATCCTGTCCTCAGATCACCTCTCAGCAGAGGCTAAAGCCCCACCGCATCTCCCCATCCCATCACCATCACCAGTTGCCCCAGTGGAATGGGAGGCCCCTGGGAGCAGAGCCCTTGTTGGTCTCACAGCCCATGGGGCCCCTCCCAGCCTAGAGCAGTGCCTGGAACGCAGGAAACACTGGATTGACACACGTCGAGTGAATGAATGAATGGATGCGTGCCTGAGACAGCACATCGGACTGGAGGATCCACAATGCTTTAGTGTAATTAGTCATGCAATTAGTGAGTTCAAGAAGCAGCCCCCATTAAAATGAAAGCAATGTAAACCAACCCTGGGAACACATAATAAGAGTAATGTGATTAGAACCAAAGCTTCAGGCCACAGTTAAGGAATCCTAAAATTAATGAAGATAAAGAATTGATCAATGTATCCCTGCACTGTCTGCCGGGAGCAAAGCGATTTGTGGGACTTGGTTAGAACCAACCCTGATGCCTAATAGAATGAGGTAGAGCTGCAATGTCCTGGTGTAAATGTCCTTCTGGTAACAATGTCCTCTTTCCTATTTGTTGTTTATCCAGAAACCTTCAGGCCTGGCTTGGGGTACCTTCCCGTACAGCTCATGGGAAAGGAGAGGAGGGATGAGCAGATTCCCTGGGTCCTGCTGGCTTTACTGACTTTGGTTATTAAGAAGATAATATTCTGGTTGGTAAATAAGTTATTTGGGGACTTTGGCATTGACTCTGTAGACAGTTGAGAAAATCAGCCTTCTTGGAATGCAAACTTAATGACCATAGGTTCTAATGTCCTCTGAACCCAGCCCCAGCTGCTTTGGTATAGTGACTTCACCAACATCTAGCTGCTAGAATGAGATAGTATTGGATGAATAACTTGTGAGTCACGAAATTGGTGTCCAGAGCACAGAAATCACCAATGTCTTGCCTTCTTGATTTCTCCAGGGTCTCCCCAGATGGACACACATTAAAGCCACCCTGTTTGGGAATAGACACCGACTAAGTTCAGCTTAGAATTACTCCCATAAGCAACCAAGATGTCTTTCATAGGCGAATGAATGATATATCCAGATACTGGAATAACTCAACACTTTTAAAAAATAAATTATCAAGCCACAGAGAGATATAGAGGAGCCTTCATTGCACATCACTAAGTGAAAGAAGCCAGTCTGAAAAGGATATAAACTATATGATTCCAACTCTATCGGGGTCCCGAAGCCCCGAGCTGCGGGCTAGTAAATGTAGCCTGTTAGGAACGAGGCCGCACAGCAGGAGGTGAGTGGTGGGTGAACAAGTGACTGCCTGAGCTCCGCCTCTTGTCAGATCATCAGGCATTAGATTCTCATAGGAACTGTGAACTATGCATGCGAGGGATCTGGGCTGCATGTTCCTTATGAGTATCTAATGCCTGATGATCTGAGGTTTCATCCTGAAACCTTTCCCCCTCCCCATCCGTTGTCTTCTATGAAACTGATCCCTGGTGCCAAAAAGGTTGGAGACCACTGAATAGTGGAATAGTACATTGCAGAAAAGGCAAAACTATGGAGATAGTTAAAAAAAAAAATCAGTGGTTGCCAGGGGTGAGCGGCAGGAAGGGAAAAACAGGTAGAACAGGAGGGATTTTTAGGGCAGTGGAACTACAGGGTCTGATGCTATGACAGAGACACATTTGTCAAAAGCCATAGAATGCACAAGACAAGGAGTAAACCCTAATGTAAACTATGGACTCTAGTTAATAATACAATATCAATATTGTATCATCAACTGAAACAAATGTACCATACTAATAATAGGGGAAACTGTGGGGTCAGGAAGAGGGGGTGCTTGGGAACTCCCTGTACTCTTTGATCAGTTTTTCTGTAAACCTAAAACTGCTCTTTTAATAAAAGCCTGGCCAGGCACGGTGGCTCACGCCTGTAATCCCAGCACTTTGGGAGGCCGAGGCGGGTGGATCACCTGAGGTCAGGAGTTCGAGACCAGCCTAGCCAACATAGTGAAACCCCGTCTCTACTAAAAATACAAAAATTAGCCAGACATGGTGGCAGGCACCTGTAATCTCAGCTACTCAGGAGGCTGAGGCAGGAGAATCGTTTGAACCCGGGAGGCAGAAGTTGCATTGAGCCAAGATCACGCCATTGCATCCCAGCCTGGGCAATAAGAGCAAAACTCCATCTTAAAAAAAAAAAAAAAAAATCTATTGGCCAAGTGTAGTGGCTCACACCTGTAATCCCAGCACTCTGGGAGGCCAAGGCACTCCAGCCTAATAGAACAAGACCCTGCCTCAAAAAAAAAAAAAAAAAAAAAACAACTAAGTATTACATTTTTTTCAAAACTGACCAAAAAAGTACCTCACCCCTTTAATTGCTGTTCTTTTGTACACAGCAAGCGTCTACACCATTCCGGGTCAGTGGATTTCCTCCTGGTCAGCAGGCTGGGCTCATTCAGATGAGTCTGGGCAGCTCGGGGACTGGGACTACCGTGTCCTCTGCTATACTCCCAGTCCCCGAATGGCACCTGGCTCATGGGACCCGCACCCTAACTATTTTGTTGAATGAAGTATTTTATTTCTTGTATCTCCATTTAGCTACAAATGACAGATCATTAACAAGTGAAAATTGAAAGCCGAGATGAAAACCTCCCCCAGGAAACGTAGTCAGGCTGCTCCATTCTCCAGAGATGTAAATCAATAAAATAATTCCAGAGAGCTTAAGACGCTTGGATCACTCCATAAATTCCTGACATGTGAGGGAGCCCTCAACTTCCTGGCGTTTCTGTTCCAGGAAGTCTAACCCTGTGGGGACCTGGCTAGCTTTCTAGTCAGTTCTAGTTGGTTTGAATTATTGCAGACTGCACAGGTCATGCCTGTACACTCCGTCCCAGAACAATGGGCATCTCACGATGTTATTCTCGATCACAGACATTTCAGCCACCAAGGAAGATGGGGAACAAACACACCACCTAGAACCGCCCTTGCTGCTCAAGGAAACAGCTCAGAGAACAGGACACTCCCCGGGGACAATGTGTACCTGAGCTCAGCGATGCTTTGCATTTAATTAAACACACTTACCGCTCAAGAGCAATTTCATCAGCTTAATCATCTTACACGAAAATTAATTTTGCTCCCACTAAAAGCCCTGGAACAATTATGTATGGAACCTTCCATCACAGATTAAGTTTATCTTCAGCCCAATTGTTTCTTTATTTTCAAACCGAAGTTCAGTGTATCGTGCTATTTTCTAAAATAAAGTTATGTCCAGAATTTCATTTTCCGTTTTAATGCTAGTTATTAACACTATTTGTGTTTGTAACCACAGCCAACATTTTGAGAGCTTCCTCTGTACTAAGAAAGTTTCAAAGCATCTTACTCAAAGTGATCACCAAAGCTTCGAAAGAGCCCGTGAGGTAGGCACTGTGATGACCTGCGCTTGTTACGAGGGAGACGCCACGGCCCAGAGGGCTTCAGGCACCTCCTGGTCCTACAGCTTGAAAGACGAGGCGTGGGGATTTGGACGTCGGCATCTGGCCCCAGGGACCGCACAGCCACTGGGCTTCACCTCTGCCCCCTCCTGTGCCACCCCCTAAGTTAGAGGATCAACACAGACCAAGGGGAGAGAGGCAGCTGCTCTGGGCCACCAAGGTTTTCAAAGGAAAAATTATTCTCTTTTCAGATGTGAAAGAAAAGCCTAAGTGGGCCTTTGGAAACATTAAATTGATAACTTTAATACTAGGAAACTACTGGGAACGCCACCAACCAAAGAAAGGGCAGACATGGCCCTATTAAAGCTAACTAATGTCGGCATCACAGCCGTCCTGGCACTCAGCGCTGTTTCTGTGGATGGGCAGGAGAAACCGCAGTCTTGCCATCATTTTAACTGATTCTAACACGTGCCTTGGAATGCCAGTGCAGTGCTCTACTCGCAGCCACTGGCAGGCATGCAGTCATAATTACGAGATCACAGAGGGGTCAGAGGGTCCCAAGTCCTCTTCTGTTTGCCATTCCAAGGACAGAAAGCTAAATCATGAGCCCTGACTGCACCGCAAGGGCCAGGTCTCCCAAGACTGGAGGGAGCCTTCATTTCATGGTGACTGCCGGACACTCAGCCCGGCATCACGGGCTGGATTTAGGATGGTGACTGCCGGACACTCGGCCCGGCATCACAGGCTGGATTTAGGATGGTGACTGCCGGACACTCGGCCCGGCTTCACGGGCTGGATTTAGGATGGTGACTTAAGCGCTTTGCCTTTCTTCTGCATCATAACTGCTGCCCTCAATTCTTCTCTGCTAATCAGCCTCATGGGCAGAGAGCCCCTCATTAGTGCCTGGGAATTAACTGCCGTGCAAAACAGAAAAACAAACTGCGCCTGTGTTGTTCCTGGAGTCCTGGGGAAGGAAGAGGTGGCCGTGCTGAGAGCACTCCGGGAAAATGAGTCAGCCTCAGGGCACCTCATGCCCCTTATGCTTGGCTGGAGAGTAAACCAGGAGGACAGAGTGGTCAACACAGCAAGGGGTGCCGAGCGTGGCTGCACCAGGCTGGGCCCCTCAAAGCCATAGGTGACAATGACAGCTCGCCAGGGCCATCCGAGGATGGGGTCATACCTCAGTGCTGTACGTCACTAATCCCCACCCTGACTCTATAGATAAGCCACTATCCCCATTGTACAGATGAGAAAACTGAGGCAACCAGAGGTCAAATGCTGTGTCTAAGGTCACACAGTTTGTAAATAGCAGAGCCCAGAGTCAAAGCCACGTCTCTGGTGCTAAAGCCATGTTTCTAACCACTGTACCCCCAGCTTCCTGCCACTAGAGCCTGAAAAATCTTTGCATTGGTACTCGGGGCTCAGGGGACAGGATGTGGGAATCAAAGGCAGACCAGAAAGAGAAGATGGCTTCCCCTCCAGGACACCCCAAATGATGCCCCACACTCCAGGGAGAGGCCCTGGCTCCGGCTGGGACTCTGGGTTTAGTTTTGTTTTGTTTTGTTTTGTGTTTTTTGAGATGGAGTTTTGCTCTCATCACCCAGGCTAGAGTGCAATGGCGTGATCTCGGCTCACTGTAACCTCCACCTCCCGGGTTCAAGGAATTCTCCTGCCTCAGCCTCCTGAGTAGCTGGGACTACAAGTGCCCGCTACCACGCCCAGCTAATTTTTGTATTTTTAGTGGAGACGGGGTGTCGCCATGTTGGCCAGGCTGGTCTTGAACTCCTGACCTCAGGTGATCTGCCCGCTTTGGCCTCCTAAAGTGTTGGGATTACAGGCGTGAGCCACCATGCCCAGCCTGGGTTTAGTCTTATAAGTCAGACTATCCGACTAGGAATAATAACCTTTATTACTTCCACAACCCACATCGACTAACATGCATCTATCCTCTTCCAAGCACCAGGCACTGTCCACGATGTTTTGCTTAAAGTCACTCATTTAATCCTGATAGCAACAACCTTATAAGTCAAGTCCCATCATTATCTCCACTTTGGGGATAAGAAAACTAGGCTACACATTGAAGCTCACACCAGCGGGTCACAGGCACCTTGATCTGAACCAGGCTGGCTCTGAACGGGTCACGTGCCCTCTCGGCCAGGCCACACTGCCGCTCACTGAGAGAGGGGCTAGAAGGAGGAACCTGCTTCCCTCTGTGGAGCGCCATCAATTCTTTCCCCAGAATGGCATGAATTTATATCCCCACCTGCTCTTGAGTTTGAGTCTTGGACTGGACACATTCCAAATCCCTGCCTCTCTAAACGGCAATGGTTCTCCAACAGCTGCCTCAGGGGTCCTGGCTCAGCTGGCTGTGCTTAAACGAAGTCCCTGCAACAGCCATCTGCCAACCTGTGCCAACCTTTCATTTTAAGAGGAGAGCTAAGCCCCGGCGAGAGTTCCCCCCTGCACAGTGACGTGTAGGCCTCCTGCCTGTGGAACGCAGGGAGCTCACACTCGCCCTGGCCCCGGGTGCACGGGCCGCAGCAGCAGCTCCCAGCTCCCATTGGCAGGTCCTGTGATGTGTGTGGAGCGTATGTCTCCTGTGTCAGGAAGAGGTGAGCCCCACAAGTGACCAGCAGGAGAGGATGAAGGGCAGGAAGGCGGAGCCCAAACCTCCTGAGGACCAGGACCATGGAAGCGCAGAGATGAAAGCCGGTCCCTACAGAAATCACTGGGCCATGGACAGGCCCCCCATGGGACCGGGGACAGGAGAGCTGGTGCCTACAGAAATCACTAGGTCAGGGGCAGGTGCCCCATGGAACTGGGGAGAAGAAAGAAATCACTAGGTCAGGGACAGGTCCTCCACTTTACAGATAAGAAAACAAATTCTGTACATGCAGAGGGAAAGAAAGCCCACCCAGGCTGCACTCTGCGGAGGCGGGGACCACTGCTCCACGTCCCTCCACTCACATTTATTGAACACTTGCGTGGGACATGCGTCAGTGAATAACACGGGGCAAGGGTAAGGTCATGCCTCAAGGAGCGGACATGCCCACAGAGCAACAGAGGCAAGAAACACGCAAGCAAACAACAGCCAGTTTCAGCTCATGAGAGTGAAACAGAACAAGGAAACTGGAGAGCAAGCAGTGGGGTCTGCGAGGGGCAGCGATTTTAGACAGTGTGGTCAAGGTGGGCCCCCCAAGAAGGTGTCCTCTGAGCAAAGCCTAGAGCAGTGAAGAGGAGGTGGCCATGCTGAGACAGAGACAGAGAGAGATCCCAGGCAGCTGGCACAGCACATGCAAAGGCCCTGAGGCAGGAGCTGGAGCCCAGGCAGCCACCCTCCCAAAACAGTGCTCACCAACAGTCCTGATGGACATGAAGGATTCCGCTCTCACTGGCAGAAAAGCTATACTGTGGATTCAGGGGCCTGTAGCCTCTCCCATTGAGACGAAGGAAAGGAAGTGGAGAGGCAGACTCCCTAACAAGGCCTCGAACTCACTCACACACACACACTTGCTACAAGACTGGAAGGCAGAGAGGGTGCTGTGAGGAAACACACCACGTCCTGCCCCGTGGTTTTAGACAAATTAGCTTTCATGAGCCGCTCAGCTCTTAATCCATTAGGGCAGACACGTGTCACCTTGGTTAAGAGCACCGTAAGATCCAGCCCTGAGACGCCTGCTGCATTTAAAATACAATCGCACATCGATCTGGACTCTACCTGTGGCCGAATTCATTATCCAGTCTGGGAAGATTAACCATCACAAAGAATCTATATAAATGGGATGGGAAGATTAAAAGTATCCTTACTTCAAGGAGCCGTATCATCAAGTGCAAATTAATTTGTGCAAGGTAGCACACCTGCGTCTAAGCCCAGTGTCTGCGTATAAAGCCCAGGAATTACGGGAGACATTTTGAAGTGATCCTAATCACCATCAGACTTCAGGGGCAGCAAGGCTAGCGAGTGACGTCGGAAAAGCCACAGGACAGAGACCCTGAGCCCTCAGGAGCATATGGCCACAACCACTGCGTTACTTCGGTATGTCTGAAATCATCCTCCGGGCTGAGAACATGGCACAGAGTCACTGGGCGAAGCACCCAACGGCTCGGGCTGACTTCACATGCTGACTGACTTCAAGGGCTGTGGCCCACTGGGTTTCCCCACACAGGCCCCTTAAGCAGCACCTGCCAGCGGCAATGACCAAGGACATTCTCCCAGTTGGGTCCGGGAGCCAGCGCCTAGTCTCTCAAACTGTGAAATACTCAGGAACACTGTGAACCCGTTGTTAAGTCACGGGTAGTTTGAAATCAGTTGTGGTTGGAGTGTTTACACCACAGAAATAGGCAAAGACTACAAATCAGAACTTTTTTTTTTTTTTGAGATAGTCTCACCCTGTTGCCCAGACTGGAGTGCAGTGGCGCAATCTTGGCTCACTGCAGCCTCCGTCCACCTCCCAGATTCAAGAGTCTCCCGCCTCAGCCCCCTGAGTAGCTGGGACTACGGTGTGTCCACCACGCCTGGCAAATTTTTGTACTTTTAATAGAGACGGGTTTCACCACGCTGGCCAGGCTGCTCTCTACAAATCACAGCTTTTACCAACACACCACTCCCCCAAAACCAACTTCTATTATCCAGAGGAGAAAATAAACCAGAATTGAAGTTTGTATGCTACAGACATTGGAGTCACTCCCTCCAGGCCCCTGAAGTTCACTGCTGTTCCCCAGCACTGGCTGGATGTGATATCGGGTTAACCAGCCAGCACCTTTCACCCCTACAGTCAGGACACGGGATGGGCAGAGAACTCAAGCCAGTCCAAAGTGAACTTTAGGATTGGAGAAAGTCATGCCCTCTCCCACTGGAGCAAGCACATAGCCTGGGGGACAAGGTCAAAGCCATTTTGTGGCTACAAGAGGAGTCGGCGTTAGCCCAAAGAGCAGAGAGAAGGATGAGAAGAAACAAAGTCCTCGCTGATGACATTAAGTCTCTGGATCAAACCTTGCCTGATCTCTTCCTTATCGCTGGACTTTCAGGTTATTTAAACCTACACATGCTTTTTATATTTAAGCCACTTGGAGATGTACTTTCTTTGAATAGAAAGATTTCTTACCAACAGAAATCTGAAACCAACTCTTTACAGTTTAGTCTTCCTTGCCTAAGTAAATGGATTCATTAAAGCTCTTTTCAGTTACTAAGTCACTGAATAGCTTTGTTTGCACTCCCAAGCTTTTAAAGAAGGAAAGAAAAAACCCAGGGAACAACACTTTGCATTTCACCCAAGCATTGAAATCTGTGGTGCGGCAGCCAGTTCCCTCACTACCTCCCTCACCACCTCCCTCACCACCTCCCTCACCATCTCCCTCACCACCTCCCTCTCCATCTCCCTCACCACCTCCCTCACCCCCTGCCTCACCACCTCCCTCACCACCTTCCTCACCACCTCCCTCACCACCTCCCTCTCCATCTCCCTCACCACCTCCCTCTCCATCTCCCTCACCACCTCCCTCTCCATCTCCCTCACCACCTCCCTCTCCATCTCCCTCACCACCTCCCTCTCCATCTCCCTCACCACCTCCCTCTCCATCTCCCTCACCACCTCCCTCTACATCTCCCTCTCCATCTCCCTCACCACCTCCCTCTCCATCTCCCTCACCACCTCCCTCTCCATCTCCCTCACCACCTCCCTCTCCATCTCCCTCACCACCTCCCTCTCCATCTCCCTCACCACCTCCCTCTCCATCTCCCTCACCACCTCCCTCTCCATCTCCCTCTCCATCTCCCTCACCACCTCCGTCTCCATCTCCCTCTCCACCTCCCTCACCACCTCCCTCACCACCTCCCTCTCCACCTCCCTCGCCACCTGCCTCGCCACCTCCCTCGCCACCTCCCTCGCCACCTCCCTCGCCACCTCCCTCACTACTGCAGAAGGGATTGTTTCCTCCAGCTCCTAATGGCCCTCTGCTCCCATTTCCTCCTCGAGGTCCTGTTTTCAGATGCTTTCTTGCCCCAATCCAAGGTCGCAAGCACACGCATCTCCACAAGAAGAATGACAACCAATCTTAGAGGTATAGGGAGCTTTAAATTTACCCCATTGTCAGGAAAAGAGAAGCCCTATCTAAAACTTAAAATTGTACAAAGCTAGAGTTGGAAAAAAATCTTCGATGTCACCTCCTACAGGGCAAGAGAAAGCCGCCTCCAGGGGTGAATGATTTATTGCAGGTCGCACAACTCACACACAGAGTCCCTGAACCAGGGCTGAGAACCCAGCAGTTCAGACTCTGCAGCCATGACCCACAGGCGCCATGGGCATGACAGTGGGTGAGGACACCCAGCAGCCCAGGAGCCACATTGGTGTTTGCCAGCTGCACCTGCTCCCCATCTCCTGGCCTAGAGGCCCAGCCTTAGCCTACGCAATTCTCATGGGACAGACATGTGCATGTGAGGCAGAGTGGGGACCCATCTTAAGGGGCCTGTGGGCCCTCTCCCCTCAGCATGGAAATAAAGGAAAATCTTGGGTTCCTTCACGGGGAATTCCAGGCACCTAATTGGCCCTGGGAAGTAAATAAGCAACTTGAGAAGGAAAAAGCTAATAGTATTCAAGACCAGCTTAGCCAACATGGTGAAACCCTGCCCCTAATAAAAATACAAAAATTAGCGAGGCGTGATGGTGCACACCTGTAATCCTAGCTACTTGGGATGCTGAGGCAGGAGACTCTCTTGAACCCGGGGGGTGGAGGTTGCAGTGAGCTGAGATCGCACCACTGCACTCCAGCCTAGGTGACAAAGCAAGACTGTCTCAAAAAAACCAACAACAAAAAAGAAGGTAATAGCAGCTTAAAACAACAGCCAAGGGAGTTAGAGTCGGGAGATGTTTGCTTCCCTATAGAAGCTAAAGCATCATCACATCTGTCTCTGGGTTGTTTTTCAAAAACCCAGACCCCCACCAAAATGGATTCACCTGCACCTAGACCTCAGATACGGAGAGCCGAGGACTGAGCTCTGAGCACCAGTCTTTGTTCTAAATTTCTTCCTGAGGGGCCTGGAGGAGGTCACACCCATGAGCCAGAGCTAACATTCTTTTCTGCTGACCCTAAATTTTTACACAAAGTTTCTCCTCCTAACCAACTACAAATCAGAAAATCTTTGCATATACCTACAAGTTGTAAGCCCCTGCATCCAGAGATCCCACCCTTTAGGTCAAACCAATGCATAACCTCCATGTATTGGTGTGTGACTTTGCTGGTAACCTCTACCTCTCTGCCTTTAAAGACCCTCCCCTTTAAGCCATCTGGCAGTCCGGGTCTTCCACATAAGGTTCTCCCCGCTAGACGCCCTGCACTAAATGCCTCTCTTTCTCATGCTGCAAACCTCGGTGTGGCTGTTTGGCCCGACTGCAGTGGGTGAGTTGGACCCCAGCTCCGTTGGATAACACATGCACACACGTGTGCACACACATGTGAACACACGTGTGTACACACCCGCCTCACGTGGTACAGAAAGCCAAAGGGCATGTCAGGAGTCACGCGCTGATCATCACCGAGCAGATACATCCCTAGATTATGGTTCCTAAACTTTTACACATCTTTCTTTTCTAAATTTTCAACAGTAAATACTAAAGATGAAAAAATGTTTCTCACAGCTGTCAAGGGAAAAGGGGAAATCCCATTTCACGCGCCACTAATGGAAGAGGAAACAGACACGAACTCTCACTTCTCAAATGCCCTAAAAACATGGTTTTTTGACCCAGAAATTCCACTTTCATAAATTTATTTAAAGGATCATAATGGACAGGACTGAATCATCCTATCTTTTAGAATTACACACATAAGGTATTCATTGTAAAAAAAATTGAAAAGCATAAAGGAGAAAATAAAAACTTCATAATATCCCCTTAAAATACATTCCATCTGTATGCGTTTTCTAAATCCCCCAGCAAAATCAAATTCAAGCTATATACATCTGATGTTATCCATGATGATTTTAATGAGGTATGTGTTTTTCTAAATTATTTTCTGTGCTTTAAAATTTTTTCTACAATAAATATATACTACTCCATTAATCATAATCAAGTTAAAAACTATCTAAAATTAGTATCTTTTTTTTTTTTTTGAGACGGAGTTTCACTCTTGTTGCCCAGGCTGGAGTGCAGTGGCGCGATCTCGGCTCACCGCAACCTCCGCCTCCCGGGTTCAAGCGATTCTCGCTCCTCAGCCTCCCAAGTAGCTGGGATTACAGGCCTGCACCACCACGCCCAGCTAATTTTGTATTTTTAGTAGGGACAGGGTTTCTCCATGTTGGTCAGGCTGGTCTCGAACTCCTGACCTTAGGTGATCTGCCCGCCTCGACCTCCCAAAGTGCTGGGATTCCAGGCGTGAGCCGCCGAGAAACGGATCACACATGGTAATTTTTGCAGCACCACGGGTTAAATACTGTGGGCCCTGAACACCATTTTCATGTGGATTCCATGATCCTCAATGACCTCCTGACTCAGAGGCACGGGAGCAGATCTCCCGGCTTTTCCTGCCCTTCGTGGCGGCCGATAGGCTCAGTCGGAGGTGGGTATGGAGGTGGGTACGGAGGTGGCAGGAGGAAGCTATGGATAAGAGAGCAACCGGAGGGACAGAACCGTGCCAAGTGCGTGTGTGACTGCAAAGCCAGCCTCTAGGCCAAGTAAGGCGCTGGAATGTGAGGCTTGCTGCGACGTACATTTCTCTCTTCCTCAGAGGAGAGATGAGTGCTCCTGGCCGGAGGCCGCTCCCCTCCATGCAGTGACTTAGAGACCCAGGCCCCCTCCCTCCGTGGCCGCCCAGGCCCCCTCCCTCCGTGGCCGCCCAGGCCCCCTCCCTCCGTGGCCGCCCAGGCCCCCTCCCTCCGTGGCCGCCCAGGCCCCCTCCCTCCGTGGCCGCCCAGGCCCCCTCCCTCCGTGGCCGCCCAGGCCCCCTCCCTCCGTGGCCGCCCAACCCCTGGGGCCTCATGGCCTCGGCATCCAGCCAGTGGGGTACTGGGAAGGGCGGCGCCTTCCCCCGACTCAGGGCTCCACTCTCCCATTGGCCAGAACAAGCCACGTGGCCACCCAGACCCAAGGGCTGCTGGGAAATGCGCCCCTCCACTGAGAAATGGCTTCCCACAGCCAGTCTGTGCAATGGGGAAAAATCTGGGGTGAACGGCTAGCAGACTCTTCCTTGGAGAGATAGCGCGGGCCACATAGGAGACCCCCAAACAATGGATACCCCATGCTAGGAGGACCAACTCACTCACCCTGGTAGGCCTGGATTTTCCCACTTTCAGCCCTGGAGATCCTCTCAGCCCTGGGAAAATCAGAGATGTGGTCTCCCTGCCCCCTGCTCACAGTTTCACCAAGACAGCACCCGAACAGGGAGGGGTGCCCTGCTACCCCAGCCCCCGAAGAGGGCGTGTGGGTGCTGGGAATACTCTACTCAGTGACCCCAGCACTTCACACTCTGCGGGCCCTGGAGAAGCTGCCCCACCTCCCTTCAACCCATAGGCTCAGGAGACTCTGAAGTCAAGCCTTGTCTGCAGGTCGGAGATTCAACAGGAACAAGCGGTACGAGACTCTCAGAGATGAGGGAGGTGCAGAGCATATTGTTGAAGCTGAAAAAAAAAAACCAAACCTGAGGACCTGTCCCTCCAGTGTGGGGTGAACCCTCGGGGAGACGCAGTGGGGACTCGCAGGCAACCAAGGAGGCAGTCTACACAGAAAATTGCGGCTGCTGCCTTGCCCCCAGCACCAAGGGGGCTTGGTGGGCAGCTTGCAAGCTGTCCAAAGGGTACATTTCTGCCCTTCATGTGCAGCGTGGTCCCTGGGGGCTGACTCGTGCCCACCTTCCCCAGCAGCCAGCTGCCAGGTCCATTCTTAAAAACCTCCAGGGGACATCTGGGCACCCTTCCGAAACGTGCTGCCAGCTCCCAGCCTGGGGCTCTAAATAGAACTGCTCTTAACACCGCATGTGTGCTCTTCCTACTCCAGCCAGCCTTCTGCTCGTTGCTACCACTTTGCTAAATGCAAGCTTCTCACAACACTTGTTTTCTTTATCTGTGGATTCAGCAGGGAAGCCCTGCCATAGGGCGTGACCCAGTCACAGGGGCCTGCCCACCTGGGGGCTCCCTGTCCCCTCCAGCAGCACATGTGAGCAGATGGGTCCCCAGAGCATGCTCCTGTCTTGGCATTTGAAATCCGCCGTGGAAGCCTTCTGAAAATTGTGCTTTCAAATACAAATACTGACCTCAGTCCAAGCCCAGATTTACTCTAATTGCCTGAAGACCCCTTTCCACCAACTCAGTAAACAAGGGAGACTCTGAGTTGTTTTCTTAACCGATCATTGTTTTCTGGGGGGCAAAGTGGAGCGTCGGGGGAGAGATTTTTCCCCTCAAAACAAGCAATTGCTTTTATAATTTAAATTAGGCCTGTGTCCTAAAAGAAAATCGCTGGTAATAAATGCAAGCCTGCTGACCTTGGAGGAAAATATCAGAGAGATTTCAAGCAGCATTTTCTTGAACAAAAATTTACACAGCCTTGTTTTTTTTTTTAAAAAAAAAAAAAAGAAAGAAAGAAAAGAAACTGCTTTGTAAATGTCACAGGAAGGATGCTTGGCGGAGGCTGAGAAAGCTTCCGAGCCACTTATTTCTGTTGAGAATGAAGAACTACAGCCTGGGTCAGGACTGAGGCTCCACTCCTGGCTTCTTAAAGCATCTCTACCTCCAAGCAAAGCTTCTCAGGGATGCTTTCTGCAAAAGACCAACATCTGGGGTCCCACAAAGCTCAGCACTTTTCAATTTTATTCTGCAGGGCACTCAGGCAGGTGTGAGAGAGATCAGCGGGCCCTGCTGGCGGCCTGAGGAGACCTCAGGGGGCTCTGAAAGACAGGTTCCAAAGCATCCATTGTTAGAGGGGAACGTAAGGACTATGATGACATAGATGGCAGGGCGATGGCGTTGAGGAGGCTGTCAACATCTCGGAGTTCTTCCCATGTGCAAGGCAGGGTGCTGAGCCTGTGATGCGTACGTATGAAGCCGTGTCATGCTCACCACTCCCCTATTGAGCAGGTGAGATGGTCATTCCCACTTTATAGACGAGAAAACCACGGGCAGCCCTGGAGCCTGCCCACGGCACAGCCGTCCTGGCATGGCGGTCCCCAGGCTAATGGAAAACGCAGCGATGAACCCAGAAGAAAGCAAAACTTCACCTGGGTGGGATCTGGAAACACCCTTCGAGCTGAATCTTTTCATGTCTGTGTGTCTTTTCAAAGAACCAGCCCTTTGTGAGAGTCTTAAGTTAAAGATTTCTAGTGATGCACATTCATGAATTTAACACATTTCACATTATGAATTTGTGCTTGGAATTTAATTATCTGCAGGATTATGTACCAGCTCTACTCTTCGTTGAGAGACTGAACAAGTCCTGTGTCTTAGCAGTTATCATAGCTTTTGGAAAGCTTTTTGATGTTAAAAAAAATGTTTAGGAATTAAAAGCATTTTATTTCATAGAAGTTTTAAAAAGCACCAGGCTTTGAGGTTGTTTGCTGGTTCTGCTGTTGTCTACTAAATCATTGTGTTCTGCTTTTCTCTTTATTTACTCTTCCCTCCTGCCTCAGCTTTATCTTGTTAGTCTTCTAGTTTCTAGCATTGAATGTTTTGATTAATTTGGGTTTTTTAAATACTCTTCTTCATATAAGAGGATCTGAAGCTATGTATTTTCCTTGGAGTGTAGCTTTGGCATAACCTTATGTATTGGTATATAGCAGGACCCAGGAAACTATGTAGCCTTTAGGCCAAATATGGCCCACCACCTGTTTTTGCAAATAAGGTTTTGTTGGAACACAGCCACACCACTTGTTTACATAGTATCTATGGCTGCCTTAGTATATGGCAGCAAAGTTTAGTTGTTGCCACAAAGACTCTCTAGCCTGCAAAGCTGAACATGTTTACCATCTGACTTTTTTCCAAAAAAGTTTGCCAACCCTTAGAATGTAAGATCCTCGTCCTTAACTTCTAAATGGCTTGTAGTTTTGTTTCCCTCTTTGGTGCCCTCACTTTTTAATCTGTTACGCTCATTTTTGTTAATATTGTCCAATGGTTAGATTTGCAGAGTGGGGGGTTTCTATTATCAACTTCTTAATGGATTGTATTGGGCCGTATCTGCATTCCCTTGAGGATATGGAGCATCTCAGTGGTCTTGCAAGGCTCTTAGGTTTTGCCATATGTATTAGATTGTTTTTTCATTGCTATGAAGAAATACCTGAACCTGGGTGATTTATAAAGAAGAGAGTTTTAATTGGCTGATGGTTCTGCAGGGTGCACAGGCAGCGTGGTGCCGGCACCTGCTTCTGGTGAGACCTCACAGAACTTACAGTTATGGTGGAATACAAAGGGAAGCCAGCACATCACGTGGCAAGAATGGGAGCAAGGGAGCAAGGGGAGAAGTGCCACCCTTTTAAACAATCAGATCTCACGTGAACTAACCAAGTGAGGACTCACAATGGTGCTAAGCCGTTGATGAGGGATCCACCCCCATGATCCAATCACCTCCCACAAGGCCCCTTCCCAACAGTGAGGATCACATTTTGACATGAGATTTGGAGGGGGCCAACATCCCAACCGTATCGTTCTGCCCCTGGTCCCCCAAATCTCATGTCCTTCTCATATTGCAAAATACAATCATGCCTTCCCAACAGTCCTGCAAAGTCTTAACTCATTCCAGCATTTACTCAGAAGTCCCACGTCTCAAGTCCCAAGCTCTAAGTCTCATTTGCAGATAAGTTCCTTCTACCTATGAGCCTGTAAAATCACGTCGTTTACTTCCAAGATACAGTGGCGGTCTAGGCGTTGGGTAAAGATTCCCATTCCAAATGTGACAAATTGGCCAAAGAAAGGGGCAACAAGGCCCATACCACTCTGAAACATAGCAGGGCAGTCATTAGATCTTAAATCTCCAAAATAATCCTTGACTCCGTGCCCGACATCCGGGCACACTGGTGCAAGGGGTAGGCTCCTGTGGCTTTGCAGGGTGCAGCTCCCGCGGCTGCTCTCACAGGTTAGAGTTAAGTACCTGTGGCTTTTCCAGGCTCAGAATGCAAGCTGTTGGTGGATCTACCATTCTGGGGCCTGAAGGGTGACCCTCTTCTCACCAACTCCACTGGGCAGTGCCCCAGTGGGGACTCTGTGTGGGAGCTGCAACCCCACAGTTCCCCTCAGCCTGTCCTAGCGGAGCTTCTCTGTGGGGGCTCCACCCCTGTGGCAGGCTTCTAGCTTGGAACCCAGACTTTCCCATAAATCTTCTGAAATCTAGGTGGAAGCCACCAAGCCTCCTTCATGCTTGCATTCTGTGCACCCGCAGGCTTAACAACATGTGGAAGCCCCAAAGGCTAATGGCTTGCACCCTCAGAACTCTGGCCCAAGCTATACCCAGGGTCCTTTGAGCTGAGGCTGGAGTCAGAGTGCCCACGATGCAGGGAGCAGTGTCCTGAAGCTGTGCAGGGCAGCGGGGCCCTGGACCTGGCCCCTGAAACTATTCTTTCCTCCTAGGCCTCTGGGCTGTGATGGGAGGGGCTGCCTAAAAGATCTCTGAAATGCATTTGAGGCCTGTTTCCTGTTGTCTTGGATATTAGCACTTGGGTCCTTTTTAGTCATGCTAGTTTCTCTAGCAAGTAGTCACTCCACAGCCTGCTTGGATTCCTCTTTTGAAAATGCTTTTTCCTTCTCTGCCACATGGCTAGGTTGTGAATTTCTGAAACTTTTATGCTCTGCTTCCTTTTTAACTATAAGTTCCAACTTTAAGTCATTTCTTTGCTTCTGTATCTGAGCATAGGTTATTAGAAGCAGCCAGGTCCCATCTTGAATGCTTTGCTTCTTAGAAATTTCTTCCACCAGATACCCTAGGTTATCACTCTTAAGTTCAAACTTCCATAAAGCCCTAGGACACAGATACAATGCAGCCAGGTTCTTTGCTTAGGCATAATATGGGTGATCTTTACTCCAGTTCCCTTAACTTTCTCATTTCCAGCTGAGACCACATCAGCCTGGACTTCACTGTCCAAATCACTATTGGCATTTTGGTCACAACCATTTAACCAGTCTCCAAGGAGTTCCAAACAATTCCTCACCTTCCTGTCTTCTTCTGAGCTCTCCAAACTCTTCCACCCTCTGCCTATTACCCAGTCCCAAAGCTGCTTCCACACTTTCAGGTATCTTTATAGCAATGCCCCACTCCTCTGTACCAATTTTCCATGTTAGGCCATTTTTGTATTGCTATAAAGAAATACTGAGGCTGGGTAATTTATAAGGAAAACAGACTTGATTGGCTCATGGTTCTGCAGGCTGTACAGAAAACAGGGTGCAGGCATCTGCTCAGCTTCTAGTGAGGCCTCAGGAAGCTTCCAATCATGGTGGAAGACAAAGAGGAGCCAGCATGTCACACAGTGACAGCAACAGCAAGAAAGCCAGGGAGGAGGTGCCACACACTTTTCGACAACCAGAATTCACATGAACTAACTGAGCAAGAACTCACTTATCACCCAGGGATAGTGCCCAGCCATTCATGAGGGACCTGCTCCCAGGACCCAAACACCTCCCACCAGGTCCTACCTCCAGCACTGGGATCACGTTTCACATGAGATTTGGGGGAGACACACATCCAAACCATATCAACATAACCCAGCAATCTGGATGCAGAAAACACACAAATGACACACTAGAGGTCTCTACAGGGAGAGAATGGGGTGCTGGACAGAGGACAAAGAGGAGTGTGCCCTAGGCGGGGCAGCAAAGGCCTCTCCAGCATGTAACATCGCCCCACCCCGCCAGCCAGCATTACTTCCCTGTTTTATTTTCTTCACTGCCCTTGCTGCTGTCTGAAATTACCTCGTTATATACCAACTGTCTGCCACTCTGTGAGAATGCAAACTCTGTAAGGACCTTATTTATCTTGCCTGATGCATTGTAACTATTCAAATATCTGTGGGAGAGAGGAAGACAGGACCTGAGGAGGACACATGAGAGGGAGGAAAAGACCAAGGAGGGGTGGGCAGGGCAGAGAGTCAGAGAAACACCAGCAGTGGAGGGAGGCTCTGGGGCCATAGAACAGGCCCCAAACCATTGATTTCCACTTTAGGGAATTTATTGAGATTTTCTTTCTGAACTAAAAATATGATCTATGTTTGTAAATGTTGCATAGACACAGAAAAAAATGTGTGGTTACTACACAGAGCGAACAGAGTTCAATTATTCAAACATTCACACACAGGCACACACATGTATATACAGGCAAACACAGATACATATGTGCACACACACACACCATCAACTTCAGCTCTCCCTCAGCTCCTCGAATTTGCCCTTGTTTGGACACCATCTTGAAGCCAGCCAGAATGAAAAGGGAGGGGCGTTGGCTTCAGACAGAGCAGCTCGGGTCAAGGCACAGGCGACAGGAATGTGGGCGGAGGCACCACGCAGCCCATGGCAGAGGAGACAAGAGGGAAGATGCTGGGAGAGCCAGGAGTGAAAGGAGGATGCTGCTGGGAGCGCTGTCCTGGAATCCAGCCCTTCTGGGGGATGGAGGAAGCTCCCTCATGTCCATCTTAGAGCATGGGTTCCAGCAAAGCCGGCCTGCAGGCTTGGGGCTGGGGACACGGTGGAGGGTGGGGAGAAGGGACATGGCCAGCTGCTCTGCCAGCAGAATAAAGAGAGGTTTCTGTATGGGCCCCGGGAGGGCCAGGAGCAAGAGAGCGAGCCTCGGTTTGTCTAATGTTCTATGGAAGATGGTTCTTAAAGGGGTGGGGGGACCCGGCAAGAATCACAAGGGAGCCATCTGAGAGGCACCTTCCCTCCCACAGGGGAACGGAGGGAAGAGGAGGAGGAAGTAGGATCTCCAGGGACCCCTGGCAGGCAGGGGCTAGAATTCTGCCTGTCCCAGTGGGGCTGGGCCAGCTCCTGACAGCGTCATACAGAGAGAAGCTTTCCCTTTCATGTCCCCTGTCCTGGGACTAAGCCAGTGCATTTGTGTCCTGGTTTGAGGCAAACAAAATGCCACAAACCAAGTGTCTTAAACAACAGAAATTTCCTCTCTCAGCTCTGGAGGCTGGAAGTCTGAGATCAAGCAGCCCCAGCAGGCCTGTTTCTTTCTGAGGCTGTCGGGAGAATGTGCCCCGGGCTCCCCCTGACTCCTGGCAGCCTCAGGCACTCCTCCGCTTGTGAGCGACCTCACCGCGTCTTCACACCGTCTTTCCTCCACGTTTGTCTATCTCTGTGCCCAAACTTCACCTTTCTAAAATTTTTATGTTATTAACTTTCTAAAATTTATGTACTAAAAAAAAAAGCAAGATCTCATTAGCCGGGTGTGGTGGTGCACACCTGTGGCCCCAGCTACTTGGGAAGCTGAGGTGGGAGGATGGTTTGAGCCTGGGGGGAGGAGGTTGCAGTGAGCCAAGATTGCACCACCGCACTCCAGCCTGGGCAACAGAATGATACCCTGTCAAAAAAAAAATTAAAACGGTCTCACTCTTTCACCCAGGCAGGAGTGCATTCGTGTAATCATAGCTCACTGCATTGAACTCCCAGGCTCAAGTGATCCTCCTGCCTCAGTCTCCTACAGACCTGGGACTACAGGTGTGTACCACCATGCCTACTATTTTTTTACATTTTTATTTCTAGAGATAGGGTCTTGCTATGTTGTTCGGGTTGATCTCAAACTCCTGGGCTGAAGCAATCCTCCCAGCTTGGCCTTTCAAAGCTGGGATTACAGGTGTGTGTCACCACCCGTGGCCAAATTTCCCTCCCTTAAAGAACACTAGTCATATGGGACGAGGGCACATCCTCATGTCCTCATCTTAACTTTGCCCATCTGCAAAGACCGTATTTGCAAATAAGGTCACATTCACAGGTACTGGGAGTTAGGACTTCAACACCTTTGTGGGGTGGGAGGGCCACAATTCAGCTCATAACAGCCAGGAAATAAAGCAGAGATCACCCCTTCTACATACACTGCAGGCTCCCAGCCGGAAGCAGGCCCCGGGAGGAGAAAGAAAAAGTTCTAAGTTCAGACGAGGTCAGATGTGGTTTGGATATTCTCATAACTAAACTGATAGAACTTGGGGGATGGAAGACAGAGAAAGATCCATCGTCGAAGCAATGCAGCGGCATCCACCGGCACCTCCGTCCAGGGCACAGGGGAGAAGTGACCCGCAGAAGGGCTGTGCGGGGGCAGTGAGGGCGGAGGATGGAGCCCCAGCTGCGGGGGGCAGTGAGGGCGGAGGATGGAGCCCCAGCGCGCTAGGCCCCAGGTCCCGCCTTCCACTCAAACATTTTGTCTCGTTTCAGGGTGCGATCCCCAACCTCTGATGTTACACGGAACCAGCTACCCAACAAGTTGTTTTTTACATTTCCCTTTTGGTGTTCTGTTTATCTGGCTTTAAATAGGCCTGGCTGAGAATATTTAACATCAGAGAACGCACGGCTGGACACAAGGCAAACCGTATTCCACACGCGCATTTGCGTAGGAGCAGAGTTCAGCAACGTGACGCTGCCTCCCGAGTGCTTGGGTTGTTCCCCCACCCTCTCTCCACGACTCCGTCCCACCTTCCCAGTACTTAAAAGAGGGCGGCACTAACCAACAATGAATGCCCCAGCTCAGGAGAGCAGCTTTGTGACCGGAAGGCCGGGGCTTCCAGGAGCCTGAGGAGGGAAGGTCAGTCCTGAGGAGGGAACAGCACAAGCCAGGCTCGCATGTTGACATGAAGGGTTCTCTGAGCCCAGCCTGAGCAAATACTAACACACACCGCCTGTGCTGGCTACTGTCTAGCAGCCACTGGTCCCGAAACTCCACACAGTCAGGCCATCTCTGAAGCCGCCAACACGCACCTACCTTCTGGGCAAGAACACGAATCTGTCATTTGCACTCGTGTATTTGCAATCGGTGCGAACACTCACAGTCTCTATGCTGCTTTTGGGGAACACGCAGCCATTTCAACTATGAAAAAAAGAAGACGGCAGACAACAGTTTTAAAAAAGACCAGGAGCATCATATTTCACTGAGTAAATTGACAAAAGGTCAAAAAGCTTGATCTTGGCCACTGATGTGCTTGGTCTGAAAGCTAAACTGCCACTTAAATATTCATAGGCAAGCGCGGTAGCTGCAGCCTCCGGTTGCCCTGAGTCCACAGAGGAGCAAGGCTGGGGCCATTTTATGAGAAAAAACCAAGCTCCCTCCCGAGCGGGGTTCTGGGCAGGAGAGGACTCTGCTCCTGCAACCAGCCCGCACCCGCTGAGCCTTCGTTGCTGTGTCCTGTATCCCAGAAGAATGTGAGTGATGGTCTTGCACAGGGAGGCGGGTGGCAATAGACCAGGCGGAGATGCAAGTGCACAACCTGAGAAAAAATGCTGAAACTCTCGGCTCTAAACCATGCTCCTGGCATCCTCACCTCACTCAACCTCCCTTCCTCCACCATGCCAACCTCCCTTCCTCCACCATGCCAGCCTCCCTCCCTCCACCATGCCAGCACAGGGACTCCCCGTAAATCATCTTCATCCCCCTTTGTGGAAAAGACTGAAGATCTATATATGACAAGGTCAAGAGTGGGCTCACCCAGTGCTATCCAAGAGAAACACAGTGTCAGCCACCTGCATAACTTTACACTGTCTAGTGGTCACCTTAAAAAAAGTGGAAAGTAACAGATAAAACTAATTTTCATATTTTATTTCACTCAATGTATCTGAAATATTACCATTTCAACATGGAATGAATAATTAAAATTATTAATGTCAGCCGGGTGCAGTGGCTTATGCCTGTAATCCCAGCACTCTGGGAGGCCAAGGCAGGTGGATCACGAGGTCAGGAGATCGAGACCATCCTGGCTAACACGGTGAAACCCCATCTCTACTAAAAATATAAAAAATTAGCCAGGCGTGGTAGTGGCGCCTGTAGTCCTAGCTACTCGGGAGGCTGAGGCAGGAGAATGGCGTGAACCCGGGAGGCGTATGTTGCAGTGAGCCCAGATCACGCCACTGCACTCCAGCCTGAGCGACAGAGCGAGACTCTGTCTCAAATAAAAGAAAAAAAAGTGGAAGTAACAGATAAAACTAATTTTCATATTTTATTTCACTCAATATATCCAAAATATTACCATTTCAACATGGAATGAATTAATAATTAAAATTATTAATGCCAGCCGGGCACGGTGGCTCATGCCCGTAATCCCAGCACTTTGGGAGGCCAAGGTGGGCAGATCACCTGAGGTCAGGAGTTAGATACCAGCCTGGCCAACATAGTGAAACCTCATCTCTACTAAAAAATACAAAAATTAGCCAGGCATGGTGGCATGCACCTGTAATTCCAGCTACTTGGGAGGCCAAGATAGGAGAATTGCTTGAACCCATGAGGAAGAGGTTGCAGTGAGCTGAGATCTTGTCACTGCACTCCAGCCTGGGTGACAGAGCAAGACTCCATCTCAAAAAAAAAAAAAAAGAGTTATTAATACTATTTTACATTCTCTTTTTTTTCCCACACAGGGTCACTCTGTCACCATGGCTGGAGTACAGTGGCACAATCTCGGCTCATTGCAACCTCCACCTCTTAGGCTCAAGCAGTCCACCTGCCTCAGCCTTCCAAAGTGCTGTGATTACAGGCGTGAGCCACCATGCCCAGCCCATTATTTTACTACGTCTTCAAAAGTCTTAACATGACACATTTCTGTTCAGTCAAGCCACAGTTCCAGAGCTCGATGGCCACACGTGGCTCCTGTGTCTACGAGACAGGCAGAGGGCCAGGCTAGTGCTGCACCATGCATTCAGGAAGGGAGCAGGTGCTGACATAAAACATCGGGGAGACCTCCAGGAAGCACGAACACCGCCCATAGCTCTTGGCTTTGGTAAGTGGAATGTAAATATGCCGGAAGGCTGGGCTCAGTGGCTCATGCCTTTAATCCCAACACTTTGGGAGGCCAAGGCCAGTGGATCACTGGAGGCCAGGAGTTTGAGACCTGCCTGGGCAACATGGTGAAACCCCATCTCTACAAAAAATACAAAAATTAGCTAGGCGGTCCATGCCTGTAGTCCCAGCTACTCAGGGGGCTCAGGCGGGAGGATCACCTGAGCCTGGGAGGCAGAGGTTGCAGTGAGCCACGATCACGTCGCTGCACTCCAGCCTGGGCAACAGGGCGACCTTGTCTCAAAAAAATAAAATGAATAAATAAACAAGCCCAAAGATTTTGCCAGGAACCTCCTCTCTTCATTCTCTACCCTCCTCTCTGGAATCTCATGGGAATCTCCTCTCGGTGACTGTTCTTATTGCCACGTGAACAACGGACCAAGGAGGACGGAGGTCTCTGAGGAGGGGCAGGATTCTGGTGGGAACCGTATGAGGGGAAACTGGGAGACAGGCATGGCCTGAGATGGGGACGTGAATATGGAGAAATCTGGACGAAGCTGGAGCCCCAGGGTTGGAAGAGTTGCGGTCTCTGGGCTGGTGAGCACAGACTCCAGCTGCCTCGAACTCTGGGGCCCATGACAGAAACTACTCTCCTGCCCCATGCTGGAGGCTGCAGGAGTGGGGCCACCCTCCTGCGCCCCCACCCCAGGTTCGGCTCTTTGGTGGGTGAGGTGGGGGCCTTCCCTAGACCCTGTTTCTCTGATTGAGCATTTGACATAAAGACGCCAGAGCCCCTTGAACCCATGTGCAATTTCACGTGGCGGCACGCACCAGGGCTCTGAAGTATCACAGCTGGCATTGTCACGCAGGCCACCTGCATCATGGCCAGGCAGACTTGTATTCAGACACACCACCCACCTGCCCTCTACAAGCCCCATGATGTTGAAAATGACATAATTGGCCCAGCACGATGGCTCACGCCTGTAATCCCAGCACTTTGGGAGGCCAAGGCAGGAGGATCACTTGAGCCCAGGAGTTCAAGACCAGCCTGGCCAACACGGCAAGACCCTGTCTCAAAAAAAGTACATAATATCTCAGATTCTCAATTTTCTTACCTTAAAACCAGAATAACTGCCATGGTGGACAGCTGCCATTCGCAGTCTGTATTCCAGCAGCCATGCCTCGTCTTGGTGGCAAGGACGCCTGGCTTTCCTTGTGGACTAATCTATTGTTCCTCAACTGAGTCCAGGTGATCTGGGTGCCCCTGCTGCTTAGGGTCAGTCATGTGACCACACCTTAGCCAATCGGAGGGTATCATTCTCCTGGGCACAGTGATTGGCTCAGGGCTAGACAGGTGAGCTGAGCTGGTAATTAACTAGTAATTAACTATCCTCAGCATTGCTGTGGGAGTTATACAAAAAGGCTCCTTTCCATGGCCCTCTAGCCCAGAAGCATGTGAGCCATTGGCTGAGAAGTGCAGAGAGACCAAGAATCTACACACGGTATTTGAGCTCCTAAACCATTACTGGTCATATGACCCCTTTGCACAAACTAAAAAGAGGTGCTAACCGCTGACAGCTGTCTAGTGAGGTGAGCAAATCTGCAGTGCTGTGGTGTGTGTAGCAGGCGTTAGCATCCAATGTGGCATAAAGCTTACATAACTACACGCAATGACCCTATCAGTGCCCAGCCTCTGACAGGTCAGTCTCACTAATAAATTCCCCTCTCTGCTTAAGCACAGTTTGGGTTAGAGTTTTGGTAACTGATGAGTCAGAGCTGATGCAATAACTACGGTCAGTGAAGATAAAATGAAGCCATCTAGATAAAAACCCAAGCCTCGCACCTGCAGAGTAGCCCCTTCATGAGTATGCATCTCTGTTCCCGGTCACGATTGTGGAAATGAAGGTTCCAGAACTCTGAAAGTCTGGACTGTGTTCCCTCTTCTCTGCACTATTTCTGTACGTGTCACATGAGCAAGACCCTTAGGAGCTCCGAGTCTCAGCTGTGCAGGACTGAAATCACCTGGGCTTACCTACTTGGAGGGAATGGGGCTGCACTAGGTGCTTCTGCAGGCTGCAGCTGGCCCCACGCCCCAGCAGGGGTCACACGGACTCCATTGCCCTGAGCACTCTCTCCCAGGTGCATTCATTCCCGCTCATCACACAAGACCTGGATTCTCTCCTCGGTCCCTCCAACAAATTCCCTAAATTTCACCCTCAATCCAGCCAGTAGCTGACCCGTCGAGCTCTGGGGAGAGGTCAGTCTGGGGCAATTCTCGCCAATGTGAAAGGTGCATGAGGGCTTGCACAGTTCGAGTCTCGCGTCTCCTCCTTGGCCAGGCTTCCTGCTTATGTTTCCTAGGCCAGCCAGTTTCAGCACCGAGCCACCTGGGAGGCTTTTAGGAATCTGGAGGCGGGGCGCGGTGGCTCACGCCTGTAATCCTAGCACTTTTGGAGGTTGAGGCATGTGGATGACGAGGTCAAGAGATCGAGACCATCCTGGCCAACATGGTGAAACCGCATCTCTACTAAAAATACAAAAATTAGCTGGGCATGGTGGTGTGTGCCTGTAATCCCAGCTACTTGGGAGGCTGAGACAGGAGAATCACTGGAACCCAGAAGGTGGAGGTTGCAGTGAGCCAAGATCACACCATTGTACTCCAGCCTGGTGACAGAGCAAGACTCCGTCTCAAAAAAAAAAAAAATCTGGATAGGCTGGGCACAGTAGGTCACACCTGTAATCCCAGCACTTTAAGAGGCCAAGGCAGGAGGATTGCTTGAGCCCAGGAGTTTGAGACCAGCCTGGGCAACATAGCAAGACCTCATCTCTACCCCACAAAGAAAAAATAGCTGGGTGTGGCGGTGCACCCCTATGGTCCCAGCTACCTGGGAAGCTGAGTTGGGAGGACTGCTTGAGCCCAGAAGGTTGAAGCTTCAGTGAGCCATGATCGTGCCACTACACTCCAGCCTGGGTGACAGAGTAAGACCCTGTCTAAAAAAAAGAATCTGGATGTCCCAGCTGTTCCATAGGATAATTAACCAGAATCTCTGTGGGTGGGAAAGAAGGCACCTGGATATTTTTAAACCATCCCAGGTGGTTCCCACGTGCGGCCAAGTTTGGCTCTAACACCTTCAACCAGCAGGTTCTGCAGGCAGGAGGGGCCGGCTGGGTTATTTTTGCCAAGTGTCAAGAGGATGACAGGGTGGAGGGAGGGCTGGGATGACTGATGGTCAGAGGTCAAGTATCTGCCACCTTCCTCCCCTCCTGCTCCACCCCCTCAGAAGTTGCTGTCAACCATCCTAAAGACAGAGAGGAGACAGCCCTGTCCATGCGCCCTGAGACAGCCTGGGAGGGGACCAGGCACCTGTTGACAGAATTTCTGGCCTTTCATGGATTCAAATCCACATGTCTGGCCAAAGAATAAAATAGTGATTTCAACTAGGCAAGTTCAGCAGCAGACAGAAAGCTTTTATTTCTTAAAACTGCCTTTTTTTCTATTGAAAACAGGAAGAAACACAACTAAGAGTAAAAATTAGATTTATAAAAGTACAAAGTGCCAGAAACATAAATAGATGACTCACCAAAAAGACATTAAAATGCCACTCAAAAAACGAAAAGATGTTCAACTTCACCTGTAAGAAGAGAAATGCAAATGAAAACTACACTGAGATACTCTCAAACTGGCAAGTTAGCCAGCCTAGCAGCACCGTGACATGGGTGCCCCCAGACGCCTCTGAGTGGGGTAGGAGTCAGAACGGAACTTCCTGCTGAGTCCTTTAACGAAGTTTTGGGTTCACTGGCTTCCTGACTGGCAACCCTGCTTCTAGGAATTTACCCTCAAGACAACATAAAAATGGCCTTTAATGATATGCAAATACATATGCACAGGTTATTCCATGCCGGTTTGTTAATAATTGTGAAATACCAGAAACAGCCTAAATGCTCACACATAGGAGGCAGGTTGAATAAGCGCTGTCTTCACACAGCGAAGAACTGTGCAGGACCTGAGGAGGGGAGATCTCTGTGAAGCATTGTGGAGCAATTTCCAGGCTATATTGTGGGTTTTTTAAAAAATCTATTGTTTTAATTGACAAAAAGAATTGTGTATATATGTATTGTATATCTATAGTAACCCCTAGGCTCAAAAAAATAAAAATAAAAAAGAAATGTCAACAAATACTGAACCCCACTTGGTAAAGTCTTTTCCCCTAGGATTAAGCAGATAAATATGTATGTTGCCTAAAATAGAATCCAGGTTTCTCAGTCTCAGAGGAGGGAGTTGAAATACAGAAAGAGGAGAGGCTGGAATAAAACATGTGTGGTTAAACTGGATTTGAAAGCATCAAATAGAGATAAGTTGGAAATAGACACAGAAATACACACATACATGCACACACATATGCACGTGCATGCACGCACACGCACGCACGCGCACACACATGCATGCACACGCACACACATGCACGCACACACGCACACACACATGCACGCACACACACACATGCACACGCACGCACACGCATCACACACTCCCCATCCTGGCTCTGTCGACTACAGGACCTGGAGGTCGTGACACCCCGGTTGTCATGAGCACTCCTCGCACCCAGATCTTGATTTCTAAATATCACTTGCCACCCAGAGAAGCACGGGCTCCTTCAGGAAGGGGCTAACTCTACAGCTATGTCAGAGAAAGTATAGGTTGATCCTACAGCATCTCATTTCATAGAAAGTAAAGAGGGACTCAGAAATGACAGCCACGTGTCCAAAAGACATGGGAACCAGCTTTGAAGGAGCTCCCGCTGACCTTTCAATTTCAGCTTTAAAATAATGGCAATAAATTTAACCTTGGAATAAAATAAGAATCCATCAGTCCATACTGATATAAATGAACATAAATAAAGGGGGGCGGGGCAGGGAAGGCTTTCCTGCCAAGGATGGGCCCGTTCACAGAGGCCGGAGGGACAACAGGAAAACTGCCCCTTGTACTAATCAATCAACCGGAACAGCGATTGGTCTGGACCAGAGCCACCCTCAGCAGGTGTAAGCAGCATGCTGGAGTCCGATGAGGAACCAGAGTCTCCACTCACTCACCAAACCCTACCACAACTCCTGGCTTCACCAAACCCTACCACAACTCCTGGCTACGTGAAGAGGGGACCCTGGGAATTTCACAGGAGAGCAATTCAACCATGTGATCAAGTTAACATCCCCAGTAACATGACATCCTGAAATCACGTGTTTCCTGATGCCGTGCTCGGAGATGGAGGCAAATTCCTGAAAAAACACAACACCCCAGCTCATGCCTGTAATCCCAGCACTTTGGGAGGCTGAGGGGGGTGGATCACTTGAGCTCAAGAGTTCAAGACCAGCCCGGGCAACATGGTGAAATCCCATCCCTACTAAAAATACAAAATTTAGCCAGGCACAGTGGAGTGCACCTGTAGTCACAGCTACTTGGGAGGCTGAGGCAGGAGAATCACTCGAACCCGGGAGGCAGAGGTTGAATTGAGCTGAGATCATACCACAGCGAGCCGAGATCACGCCACTGCACTCCAGCCTGGGTGACAGGGCGAGACCCTGCCTCAAAACAAACAAAAACACCCGAATCTAATTGTGAGGAAACATCAGACAAACCCTCCGTGAGGAACCTTCTGTAAAACTACTGTCCTTCACTCTTCAAAAATGGTCCAAGGGAAGAAAGACAAGGAAACATTACAGGTTAAAGGGGGTTAACTGGACGCCACCAGTAAAAGTAGTACATGGTATTGGATTGGATCCTGGACCAGAAACACACACACACACACACACACACACACACGCAGCTCTAAAGGACCTTATGGGGCAACTGAGACCATCTGACTGCAGACCCATCACGATACTGCAGCCATGTTACACTTCCCCCTCTTGATTATTTCCTGTGGTTTTGTAAGGAATGCTCCTGCTCTTCGGAAATGCATGCTGGGGCACGTATGGGGTGAAGGGAGTATCGCCTCTGGAACTCACTCTCAAACACCATTTGCCTCATCCTCTCTCCCTCTTTTCCTGAATCATCTGACAGCAACTTGTAGATAAGAGAGAAAGACAAAGCTAACAGGACCCAAGGCTGGCAGTGAGTGGATCCTCAGGGGAGGTGTATGGGTTCTATCTCTGCACATTTTTTTGGTAAGTGTGAAATTATAGCAAAATTAAAAGCTACCAATAAAGATCCCCCTTCTTTCTAAAATTAATACTAAAGGGCCTAAAACAAATGAGCACAGAAGCACACCTGGAAAGTTGTTATTTTATCGGAACTATGCAAGGGATATGGAAGCAGCAAGTGTGCAAGAAGAGAGAGTCTAAAACATGGCACACCCCTCGCTTCTAAGGGGCTTGGCACAGGTCACCAAACCCTGGAGGACTCTCTGTTTACCCACCAATGCCACTCATGAGCCACTCTGCAATACAACGGCACCAAGCAGTATTGTCTTCCTTTATCCTAATGCTCAAAAAACGGCATATATTGCTAAAGGCAGGACTGCCTTTGCAAGACAAAGTTTCAGTCCAAGATACCAAATTGTGAATCACACTCAATGCACCCCAGCTTCACTATCACCTGCTGTGAGCTCAATCCTGTGTCCTACAAAGGAGAGGTGGTAACTATCCCCCATACCCAACACAGATCCTGGCACATAGAGATCAGTCAATAATGCTTACCAAAGGAAGGGAGGGAGGGGAGGGATGGAGGAAAGAGGGAAGGACAAGGGAATGAGGAGGAAGGGAGAAGGGGAGGAAGGGAGAAGGGAAGAAGGGGGGAAGGAGGGAAGGAGTGAGGGAGGGAAGGAAGGAGAGAGGGAAGAAGGGAGGGATGGAGGGGGGAAGGGAGGGAGGAAGAGATGGAAGAAGGGAGGGAGGGAGAGAATGGAGGGAGGAAAGGAGGGAGGGAGAGAAGGAAGAAGGGAAGGAAGGAGAGAACGAAAGGGAGGGAGAAAGAGAGGGAGGGAAAGAAGGAAAAAAGGGAGGGAGGAAAGGAGGGAGAGAGGGAAGGAAGAAGGGAGGGACAGAGGGAGGAAGGGAAGGAGGAAGGGAGGGAGGAAAGGAGGGAGAGAGGGAAGGAAGAAGGGAGGGACAGAGGGAGGAAGGGAAGGAGGAAGGGAGGGAGGAAAGGAGGGAGAGAGGGAAGGAAGAAGGGAGGGACAGAGGGAGGAAGGGAAGGAGGGAGGGAGGGAGAGAAAGAAGAAGAGGAGGGAGGAAGGGAGGGAGGGAGTGAAAGAAGGGTGGGAGGGAGGGAGGAAGAGAGGAAGGGAGAAAAGGAAGAAGGGAGGGATGGAGGAAAAAATGAGGGAGGGAGGATGGGAGAAAAAAGGAATGAGGGAGGGAAGGAAGGAGAGAGGGAGGGAAGGGAGGAAGGGAGGGAAGAAGGGAGGGAGGGAGGAAGGGAGGAGGCAAGGAGTGAGGGATGGAGTGAGGGAGGGAAGGAAGGAGAGAGGAAGGAAGGAAGGCAGGAAGGAGGGAGGGAGAAGAGAGAGACAACATCCCTGTCTTTCAGGGGAGAAAAGAGACTTGACAGATTCCTGCCCCAGCTGGAAACAGATGGCTCACTTAAACTGGATAATTTGAAGAGCATGAATAGAGGAATTGTTTACAGAGTTGTCACAGGATACAGGAATCAAAAAGACAGTGATGTTTCCACAGGCTGGCAAAATCTGGAAGCCCACCCTAGTGAGAAGAGAGAAGGTATGAAGCGGCATGGGAGGAGAGCAATGTGAGGCAGGCACTGTGGGTTCGGGGAAAGGGATGAAGCTTCCAGCAGGGAGGAAACAGCCACCACCCTGCTTCCTTCCAGCCAGGACCCCTGGTGAGGGGATCATGCTGAGCCCCTACACAGCTGCAGGCGGAGGACTGGTCATGAAGGAAAGGTGGACCTTGTGATTAGAGGTTTGGGGCTTGGAGCCAGGTGATGTCAGCCTGACCCCCAGGAAGGGCAAGGGCTGGAGCTGGAGTTTGATCACCTGGCAATGACTCCCATCAATCACACCCATGGAATGAAGCCCCAGTAAGAACTCTGGCCACCGAGGCTCAAGGAGCTTCCTTGCCAATGATAGATGGGGGTGGTGCCGTGTCCTGAGGATATGGAAGCTTCGCATTTGGGACCCTCCCTCAGACCTGGCCTTGTGTGTCTCTTGACTTGTGTCCTTTATGACAAATCTGTAATAAGTATAGCACTTTGCTGAGTTCCCTGAGCCGTTTTAGGGCATTTTCAAACCTGAGGGGGTTGTGGGAATTCCTCAGGTTTGCAGCCAGTTGTTCAGAAGCACAAGTGGCCCGAAACCGCTGCAATCCCTGAAACCACCTCCCTGGAGCTTGTAACTGGTGTCTGCAGTGCAGGGGCCTCAGGTGGACCATGCCCTTAACCTGTGAAACCCGACCTAATGCTGAGGAATGAGTGTCAGAATTGCATTGAGACCAAGTTCAAAGCGAAGGTGACGGTAAGAACACTCGATAACATTTTAGTGCTTCCAACATACAGGGTCCTGACCCCAGGCCCTACTCAGCCCCACAAACAGCCTGTATGGCAGGGCAGCCTCAATGTCCTAATTTTACAGACACAGGGCCCGTGGCTGAGAGATATGGACCTGGGACGGGAGGCTGCACAGAATGGCTGCAGAGTGCACAGAAGAAACAGCGGGCAGCCTGCGCGCCTCCTGCACCTGAGGAGCTGCAAGGGCAATGGAGGCAGCATATGTGGGATGAGATGGTCAGATGGTCAGATCCTGGGGTCCAGGTCCAGCCCATGCTGAGGTCTGAGGGGAGTGGGTGGATGAGCAGAAAGAACACTCGGGGGCCATAGGCAGGTGAAATGGTTTTATTCAGCAGCAGCTCTCATTAACAGCTTTCTCACACTGGCTCTTTACACCACCCGCCCAGTCTCGGCTGCTTGAGCCGGTGGCTCCCACAAGCAGCTGCATGGCCAGCTCTCCCCTGCCCTCAGGGTTAGCAGCTTAACTCTTTCTCTCTCTGGGCACAGCACAAGCTGTGCCATGCCATGCCGTGCCATGCCAAGCTATGCCCTGGCTCCCCAGATGGACAGCTCTGGTTCTCTCTCTCTTTCTCTGGGTGCCAGTGCACCCTCCATGTTAAGCCAAGTTGAGCCAAGCCAAGCCCCGAGAGCCCCTGTACAGCGTTAGCAGGGCAATTATACCTTTTGCAGACAACAGTGGCTCAGAGCCACGTATGAACTTAAACAAACAGGTTATATAACACGTGGAGGTGTGCGCCTGCGTGCCGAACTCACTGAGTCACTCTGGCCAGACATCTGCCTCGGCCTATCCTTAACCAAACACATCCATGTATCTTACAGAGACCAGCGGGAAGAGAATTCTGCACAGGGAACAGCCCAAACCAGGGCACAGGGGTGAGAGGGGACACAGGAATTTGGTGAGAGAGACATGGCTGAAGCAGCAGGACTCATGCCTGGGCTGGTGGGGCAGTGTTCACAGCACAGCATGCAAATAGCACGTGCTTGATAATTATGTAATAAATAGGCTAAAAACTGGAATAGTAGCTTGCACTAACAAGATAAGACCCAAGGGAAGACACATCAGATGATATGGTTGGGCTCTGTGTCTCCACCCAAATCTCATTTTGTATTGTAATCCCCACAATCCCCACGTGTCCAGGGAGGGACCAGGTGGGAGGTGATTGGATCACGGGGCGGTTTCCCCGTGCTGTTCTCGCGAGAGTGAGGAAGTTCTCACGAGATCTGGTGGTTTTATAAGGGGCTCTTCCCCTTTCACAGCTCACTCTTCTCTCTCCTGCCACCCTGTGAGAAGGTCAAGCTTGCTTCCCCTTCACCTTCCGCCATGGTTGTAAGTGTCCTGAGGCCTCCCCAGCCATGTGGAACTATGAGCCAATTCAACCTCTTTCCTTTATAAATTACCTGGTCTTGGGTATGTCTTCATTGCAGTGTGAGAACGGACGAACACACTAGGAATGCAGGAGGTCTTTCCTAGTGCCTGTGGTCAGAATACCCTTTCTGAGTGTGCCAGGATTCTTCTCTCTAAGCAGTGTAGCCACTGATGGTGAAAACCACCCAAGAAGTAACAAGCACCGTCTTCAAGTGTCTGTACTTGAGATCTGTGGTGAGTTGAAGGCTGGGGCTCAGTAAGACACGTTTAGGCCTTTTTCTGCAGAACCTAGAATGTCGCCTTATTTGGAAAAGAAGCTTTGCAGATACAATTAAATTAGGGATCTTGAGATAAGGAGAGCATCCTGGATTATGCAGGTGGGCCCTGAATCCAATGACTGCTGATTTTATAAAAGACTCACAGAGGAGCACACAGACACACAGAAGAGGAGAGGGTAACATGAACCCGGGGACAGACACTGGAGTGATGCTGCCAGGAGCCCAGGAATGCCTATGGTTGGGAGAGACAAGGAAGGGGCCCTCCCTTGAGCTCTGGGAGGAAGCACAGCCCCGCCGACACCGTGATCTCGGCCCCAGGACCTCAGACTTCCGATCTCCAGAACTGAAGTTTTAGGACTCTATATTTATGGTGATTTCTTACTCATGGACATCTTAAGGAGGCTTGGAGAAGCGGATCTTCCCGGCAGCCACCAGCGTGTGAGCATTTTGCCTTGGGAAACTAGAGGGCAGTGGTCATGTGGGTTCTCATGAACACGCCAGCCCTGCTCTCTCTCCTAGCTCTGGGCCCAAGGCCTTGGTATGTGCAGCTCCCTCCAACTGAGGCACCCTTCCCCCAGGGGTTCCATGGTCAGCTCCTTAGCCGACTTTATATATATGGAGGTCTCAACCTAAAGTTTACACTTGTTCAGCACCATGAAGCCGCCAGTCCTACATCCATTCCCAGCACCCTTCTCTCACACCTGCCTCCACTAGAGAGGCTGGAAAGGAGAAACGCTCACTGTCCCACCCTCCCTTGCAGCTATGGTTGTCCATGGGGCATAGATCCACCCACCAGCTCATGAGAAGTCTGTTAAAGAAGATTTAGGAAGACTTTTCTTTCCATTTATTTATTTATTTATGAGATGCAGTCCGTCTCTGTTGCCCAGGCTGGAGTGCAGTGGCGCAATCTCAGCTCACTGCAACCTCTGCCTCCCAGGTTCAAGCAATTCTCCTACCTCAGCCTCCTGAGTGGCTGGGATTACAGGTGCCCACCAGTACGTCTCTTTTAGTAGACACGGGGTTTCACCATGTTGGCCAGGCTGGTCTCAAACTCCTGACTTCAGGTGATCTGCCTGCCTTGGCCTCCCAAAGTGCTGGGATGACAGACGTGAGCCACCACACAGGCCGGGAAGGCTTCTGCTTTTCTGATAGGACAGAAAAGTAGAAGGGGCTAGATGGGGCTGGTGCCATGTTTCCTACCATGAGCACAGATGTGGTGCCTGGAGCTACAGCAACCATTTTGTGACCTTGAGGGGGCAAAAAACATAAAACAAGAGACCCCGGCCCTGATCCAATGTCACAGCTGCCCACTTCCAGACTTCTAATCAAGTGAGACATGAAGCCCCCCTTGTTCACGCCACCTCACTGTCAGACGCCGTCATTCCTGACTGCTCTGTTTCCTCACCCAAGAGGACGTCCCTAACATCTCTGACTTGGTCTTTCCCTCCATCATCTCTACCACGTTTCTCTGATCGATTTCCCTTATTGCACAAACTAAAATTATCTCATTATTGACTGTCTGCCTCCTCTACGCCACCACCGGGATTTAAGCCACGTGGGAACAGGACCTTCTCCTAGTCACCAGCCTATCCCCAGTGCCTGGATGGGTGCCTATGAACACGAACCTCCCCACCCCAAAGATTTGTTCAAGCCAGGGTTGCTCAGTCTCAACACTGTCGAAACTGTGGGCTGCCTCATCTGTTGCACAGGGCTTTCCTGGGCATGGAAGGATGTTTTGCAGCACCGCTGGCTTCTACCAACCAGAGGCCGGCAGCACGTCCCCACCCCCACCCCAGCTGTGATAACCAATAACTTCTCCAGACATTACCAATAGTCCCTGGGGGCAAAATCATCCGGTTGAGAACCGCTGGTTTAATGAATGGGTTTAATGATTGCCTGAAATAGCCTCCTCCAAGTGCATGTGGAAATGATACAATATTGAAATATACTGGTAGATGAGAAAGTCAGGCACCAAAAACAAAATTATTTTCATGCCACTTAGAAGAAAATTATTTATTGTCACATAAATCACATGATGCTATGGTCAGTGGGCCAGCATATTTGCGTACGTGTTCCTGGGCATAATTTGAGATGATATGATATGGTTTCAGCGTGGAAAAGGGCCACATTCTTACATTTCCCACCTCCAGTGGAAGCTGAAAATTCCACAGACTCGTGTCGGTTGGACGACTCGGAATGTGCCTCCAAGTCTCATCAATGCTCGGAGAATTCTAAGATAATTCCCTTTTAAACCCTCAAATCTCTCACTCAAAATGCTCTGCTCTAATTCTAAGGAAATTTCCACAGATGGAGACAAAGATAAATATGTGCTCTTGGCCAGGTCTGCATCTCACAATACGACTCATTAAATCAATTAAATCACTCGCTTGGCAGCATTATTTATGGAAATAAGAAATCGTTTTCCATCAGCAAGTTTGAGGGTGGCTAAACACCGCTTCACGGCGGTAGGGTGGATTGAGCTCATGCTCATATAATTATGAACCAAAACTTCCATCTTGTGAGGCCTCTTTTCACTCTCCCAAGTGCTTCCAAATCCACTTAGGACCTTGTGTCTCCCAGAACAGTATCTCCTTTTGCAGAGGGGAACAGCCTCACAGCATCTCTATGTGCAGATGAGAACTGGAAGCAGCACATAGGCAAGTTGCCAGCTAAGCCAGAACCAGAACTCCAGATTTTAACAGGAAAACCTCCACGGGGGGTTGCAGAGGCCAGCCTGGCAGGCAGGGAGGCAGGAGCTTTGGGGAACTGGAGAACCACTGCTCCCCTCTGCAAGCTGATTGCAGCCGCTCAGAAACAGAGTGGGTGTCGCCGGAGCCTCTCATTTCTTTACTCAAGACAACTGTCAGAAATTCAGCTTATGATAGGAAAGTTTTGCGCTTTGGGTTGTTAACATTAGCCACCAATTCAAAATTGAAAACACAGCGTTTACAGGCCTTATCCTAGTATTTAGATCCACACTTCGTCACCTTCACACTTTCCTCTGCCCAAATTCCTTCATTCCTCAGGAAGCCACCTCAAGTCGTTTCCTTCTCAGGGATTCGTGCTGCTCCCAGGAAACAAAGGAAGCCCCGGAGAAAGAACAGTCTGTCTCAGAAAAAAGGCAGAGATTTCTCAAAGAGTTCCCCCTCGAGGATGGAAGAATCACCAGTGCCTGCTCCCGCCCTTCCTGAAGGACCACGACTTGGGCTAAGTTGTTACAACATCCACACATCGCTCCCCGTTTAGGTTCCTGGTAAACAGCAGGAGCTGCTCAGGCAGAGGAGGTGGGTCCCTCGCCGGACAACGCAACTCGCGGGCTGGCTCGTCTGCCAACCTCATCCTGGATCTGGGACTGGCCGTCAGATTTCCCAGGGGCTGCCACCCCAACAACCTGTTGCCGGCACAAAGAGGCTAAAAGCCTATTTGGCAAAACCCTAAACAAATGGTCGGTACCCCCAAAACCAAACCTGGAGCTGTAGCGAAGGAGGCTGAGGCACTGAAGAACCTTGTGATGACTCAGCCATGCCAGAATCAATCCCCGTGGCTCACCAGCTACTGACCTCCAGAGGCTGGGGAAGCGCCACAGCCCAAAGGCCCACGGAGCTTTGGGAAGAAGGCCAGGTGGGCATGCCACTCGTGGGCCAAGGCCTGCCAGAAATCCTGCTTCGAGCCTGGATGAAAGGCCATTGCAGTAGAACTGGAACTGCATTCATGGAACCTCAGAGGGTTTGGGTCTGTGTTCCCGCCCAAATCTGATGTCAAATTGTATTCCCCAGTGTTGGAAGTGGGGCCTGGTGGGAGGTGCCTGGATCATGGGGGTGGATTTCCCTTTTGGTGCTCTTCTTATGATAGTGAGTTACTGTGAGAGCTGGTTGTTTAAAAGTGTGTAGCACTGGGCCAGGCACGGTGGCTTACGCCTAGAATCCCAGCCCTTTGGAAGGCCGAGGCAGGTGGATCACCTGAGGTCAGGAGTTTGAGACCAGCCTGGCGAACATGGTGAAACCCCATCTCTATTAAAAATACAAACAAACAAAAAAATTAGCCAGGTGGGATAGCACGCACCTGTAATCCCAGCTACTCAGGAGGCTGAGGCAGGAGAATCGCTTGAACCTGGGAGTTGGAGGCTGCAGTGAGCCAAGATCGTGCCACTGCACTCCAGCCTGGGCGACAGAGTGAGACTCTGTCTAAAATTTAAAAAATAAAAAAAATGTGTGTGGCGCCTCCTCCTTTCCTCCTTCACTTTTTCTCTAAGTGTTTGGCGCCTCCTCCTTCGCTTTTCTCTCTCCTGCTCCAGCCATGTAAGACATGCCTGCTTCCCCTTTGCCTTCCGCCATGATAAAAAGTTTCTTAAGGCCTCCCCAGCCGTGCATCCTGTACGGCTGGTGGAACCATGAGCCAATTACGCCTCTTTTCTTTAGGAATTACCCAGTCTCAGGTAGTTCTTTACCGCAGTGTGAGAATGGACTCACACAGAACCAGAGGGGATGAGGACGTAGTTGTGCAGAGCAGGGCTGCTTCCTGGGGGACAGAGCAGGATGGCAGTGTGGTGACACCTGTGTGCACCTGGGCATCTGGGCAGTTCTGCATAGCTGGGCAAGCCAGGGACACAGCGGCATGCACCAACACCCCTGTACCATCCCTAACGTGATCCATTACCCCTCACATGGATTATTTTAAAATTAGGGTGAAATGCACACAGCCTGAAATTGACCATTTTTATACAATACGGTGGCATGGAGTGGCTTCACAATGTTATGTGACCATCACCATTGCCTAGTTCCAAAACCTTCTTATCACCCCAAACTGCAACCCCATATCCGTGACCAGCCGCTCCCCATTCCCCACTCCCGCCCCTGCACCCTCCATCAGCATGCTTTCCGTCTGTGTGGGTTTCGCCTGCTCGGGACGGGTCGTATACGTGGGATCCTGCAACACGTGGCCTTCTGGGTCCGGCCTCTTCCACACAGCGTGTCCGCAAGGTTCATCTGTGTGGTGACGTGTGTCAGGCTTCATTCCTTTCCGCGGCTGAATCAGATTCCATCGTGTGGATGGAACACATTCACGTTTCATTTATCTGCTCATCTGTAGAGGGGCGTGCAGTGGGCTTTTTACAGATGTTCCCACCCATTCGTGTCAAAGAGAACATCCTTGATCCAAAGACACAAACTACAAAAGGGCAGAGCCGGGACTAGGACCCAAGTTGTCCCGAAGGACCTGTTGGCTGTCAGATAGTGGTTGAAGGAAGGGACGCAAGCCCTGGTTGACGGAGCCGCGGCCTCTGCTGAGACAGGCGGGTTTGTCCGCAGGCCTTCCAGAACGACGGGTGTCTCATGCGTCTACCTGAGGCCAACCACCAGGCCTCCCTCTCTCCTCGTCCTGCTCCACACAGCGCCCCGTGGAGCAGTCCTCCCCACCCAGCACTTGTCCTCGTTTGTGTCTGTGCCCACAGGCTCCGCCGCCCCAGCTCTGCCTGACCCACCACCCGCCCGCCTGCTCCGCACAGAGGCAAAATCTGTCCCTGCTGAGTTCCTGCCTCCCCTTCTCCAACAGAGCCCCTGCTCCTGCAATGCCCAGGCCTCCTTCCTGTCCCCACTCCCTTCCGTCCACCCCCATGCCTCCAGGCCGTCCACCCTAAGCTCTGGGTGTCTAAAGAGAATCCTAGGTTTCCCCCGACACTGCTCTTTGAGAGCCACACCAATCAGATCGGTTTCAGCTTTGTACAAAGAAAAAATCCACGTGACTTTGACACAATTACAGCACTCCGATATAAAGTCTGGAGGTTCATGGTACAGCCAGTTTATTAAACAGCTGGGAGGTTTCTTATGAAACTGCTGTGCTTATGACCCAGAAATCCCACTCGGGTATTTACCCAAAACACATGGAAACGCACTGCCATGGTCTGAATGTGGGACCCCCGGCTAGACCTCGCATGCTGCAATTCTGAGCCCCTGAGGTGGTGGCATCAGCAGGTGAGGAGCTATAGGATACCATGAGAGCTTGAGTGTGGGGCTCTCACAATGGCATTAGCGCGCCATAAGGGGCTGAAGAGACCAGAGCTCCCGACTGCCACCGTGTGAGGACACAGCCTTGAAGACTCCATCTGTGAAGCAGGAGGTGGTCCTCATCAGGCACCGGACCTGCTGATGTCTTGATTCTGGGCTTCCCGGCCACCAGCGCTGTGAGCAACCAATGCCTGCTATTTATCAGCCACCCCGTTGATGGGGTTTTGCCACAGCAGCCTTGATGAACTGGGACACACATGTGTTCACACAAAAACCTGTAGGTGAATTTTTTTAGGGGCTTTATTCTTAACTGCCCAAAATTGGAAAAAAAAATCCAAATGTCCCTCAGTGGAGGATGGATTAAAAAAAAAAAAAAAACCGGGGGCCAGGCACAGTTGCTCACGCCTGTAACACCAGCACTTTCGGAGGCCAAGGCGGGCAGATCACAAGGTCCGGAGATGGAGACCATCCTGGCCAACATGGTGAAACCCCATCTCTACTAAAAATACAAAAATTAGCTGGGTGTGGTGGTATGTGCCTGTAGTCCCAGCTACTCAGGAGGCTGAGGCAGGAGAATTGCTTGAACCCGGGAGGTGGAGGTTGCAGTGAGCCAAGATCGACCCACTGAACTCCAGCCTGGGTGACAGAGCGAGAGTCTGTCTCAAAAAAAAAAAAAAAAAAAGAAAAGAAAAAAGAAAACACACACACAGTGGCACATCCATACAGTGGAATATTACTCAGCCACGAAAAGGAGCAAACCACCACACAGCCCAAATCATGGATGAGTCTCAAATATACCATGAGAAGAGAGGGTTCCAGACCCACAGGCTTCCTGCCGATCCCACGCGTGTGGCCTGCAGGGAGAGGCAGAACTCCGGCAGGGACAGGTGAGGGGCTGCTGGGGTCAGGGTGAGGGGAGGGAAAGCCTGCCAGGGGACAGGAGGGAACTCTTAGGGGTGACGGGAAAAAGCCTGTGGCTTAGTCATGTGGGTTACACAGCTGCTTGCATTTGTCAGCACTCACAGCAGTGTGCAACTAGAAAGGCACTTGTGTAAACCCTACCTCCACAAATGTGAGTTTCAGAACATAGTCTAGATTAGGGGTTTTCAATCAGGAGGTGATTGTGGCGCCCAGGGGACAGCAGGTGATGCGTGGAGACATTTTTGGTTGTTACGACTAGGGTGGGGGTGCTGTTGGCATCTGGTGGGTAGAGGCCAGGGACACTGCTCAGCCTTCTACGAGGAGCATGGCAGCCCCCTACAAATGGGCCAAGCATATGATGATTATGTCAACCACAAAGGTACACGGAGAGGCACTGGGAGTACACACAAGTGACAAGTCACGTGAGCACGCTGGGATGATGAGTGAGCGTCTTCCATTAAGGTTATCTTTAGGGCCGGGTGCAGTGGCTTACGGCTGTAATCCCAGCACTTTGGAAGGCCAAGGCGGGCAGATCACCTGAGGTCAGGAGTTCAAGATCAGCCTGGCCAACATGGCGAAACCCCATCTCTACTAAAAATACAAAAATTAGCTGGGGGTGGTGGCGGGCACTTGTAGTCCCAGCTACTCAGGAGACTGAGGCAGGAGAATCACTTGAACCTGGGAGGCAGAGGCTGCAGTGAGCCAAGATCGCAACACTGAACTCCACCCTGGGAGACAGAGCGGAACACTGTCTCAAAAAAAACAAACAAAAAAAGATTACCTTTAGCACAGCTGTTAACTATGTGTTAATACAAAACCAATCTGGGGTGGGGTCAAGCCTTTGTCAACTGTCCATCAGGGCCCCACTAGGCCTGTGTGTTTCCCTGAGCCCAACCGGACCACTGCAGCAATTTCCACCACTGTCCCCCAAAATCATTCTTTATCCAGCATTCAGAGCAATGTTCATTTTAAAGCATAAACCAGATCACATTACACCTCGTTACCATTTCTCCATCGCACCCAGATGAATCCTTGCCTTGGCCTGAAGGCCCCGCAGAAGGCACCCCTCCTCCACCTCGCTCCCTCTCCCCTCCTCTCTGCACCCACTGTGCTCAGCACCTAAGCAGGCACCTTCTTTCTTTCTCTACCCTTCTTCTTGGCAGAACAAAGGACTGTTCTGGATTGCCTGAGGGTGACTGGATGGGGAAGAGCCCAGTTCTTTCCTTATCGAAGTCCCTCCCACAAACAAACCTGGGTGCAGCCTCTATGACCCTAGACGACTCTTCCCTCTGCCTGGATTAGAGCCAGACACAGGCCTCCTGAGAGCAGAGGGCCTGATGCCACCCACACTCTCTAAGAAGGCTGGGGGAGCAGCGAAAACACCAACAGGAAACACGACAGGAGAACAAGCCCTGGCACACGTGTTCAGCGGCAACATCGTCCCCAGGAGCCCGAGGCTGACAGAACTGAAGCATCCGTCAGCGGATGGGTGGACGAGCGGATCGTGGTGCTGCTGCGCCACGGAATATTCCGCAGCCACCAAAGAGGCGAAGAGCCCGCTCAGGGTACAGCGTGGGTGCACCTTGGAAACACGACACCCAGTCAAAGGAGCCAGGCACGAAGGCCACATGCTGCAGGATTGCATTTTTTTTTTCTTTTTGAGATAGAGTCTCACTCTGTTGCCCAGGCTGGAGCGCAGTGGCACGATCTTGGCTCACTGCAGCCTCCACCTCCCAGGTTCAAGCGATTCTCCTGCCTCAGCCTCCAGAATAGTTGGGACTACAGGCACGCGCCACCATGCCCAGCTAATTTTTGTATTTTTAGTAGAGACGGGGTTTCACCATCTTGGCCAGGCTGGTCTCGAACTCCTGACCTCAGGTGATCCAGCCCTCCTCAGCCTCCCAAGGTGCTGGGATTACAGGCGTAAGTCACCATCCCTGGCCTAGGATTGCATTTCTATAAAATGTCCAGAATGTGCAAGAAAATCCACAGAGGCAGAACGTAGACCCATAGTCAGCGGGGGCTTGGAGTGGGGATGAGGCGTGACGGCCAGAGGGGACAGGGTTTGCTTTGGAAGTGATGAAAATATATTGGAACTAGACTCTGGTGATGTTTGCACAACATTGCGAGTGCACTAAAGGCTACTGAACTGGATACTTTAAAATACTTAATTTTATGTTATATGAATTTTACTTCAATATAAATTAAAAAAGACTAACCTGATCATTTCCCAACAACAACCAAAAAAAAGAAGGGTTATAGAATCTAGAAGAATGATAAATTGTGCGTGCGGACGTTTTTAGGTAATGCAAACGAATGAACACCTGCCTCTCCTATACAATTAGGAAACCCTGCATTTATCATCAGGAAAGCTGGGATTCCAGTTCGCTGGATTTGACTAATTCCCCTTTATCCAGTACAGAGCCTGGCATAACCGAAAGTCACTGGCCCCATGCATTTGTGTCTAGAGAACCATTTGTCCACGGGGCAGGACATAACCCACTACTCATTAATTACTAGGAAACAACCTCTTTTCTCTCGGAGAAACCATTAATCTCACAATCGCCTTTTTAAACATTCACGTTTGCACAAGAAAGTTAATCCTTGGTGTCAGAGGTCAAGGCGGTGACTTCTCTCACTGGGGAGGTGATGGACGGGGCATGAGAGCTCCCAAGGTCCTGAGGTGTCCTGTCTCTGATGGTGCGGGTGCAGGTGCAGGCGCATTCGCCTGGGGAGAATCTAGCAGCTCAGATGGCTGTGATGTGTACCCTTTTCTCTATGGATACTGGGCTTAAAAAATAAACACTCTGCACAAAAATACTTTACCCTCCCCTCAAATCCATGTTTTCTGAAAAAGTAACATAAGTGTCTTTTAAATATGAGAAAGACAAGCCAAACTTCTCTCAAACAAAGAAATAAAAAATATAAAGATGAATGTCCCTGTGTTCACCCACCGCGGGAAGGATCCATGAGTGTGATCACGCAGGGAGTGTGTTCACCCACCGCAGGAAGGACCCGTGACTGTGATCACGCAGGGAGTGTGTTCGCCTGCTGCGGGAAGGATCCCTGAGTGTGATCACGCAGGGAGTGTGTTCGCCTGCTGCGGGAAGGATCCCTGAGTGTGATCACGCAGGCAGTGTGTTCACCCGCCGCGGGAAGGACCCGTGAGTGTGATCACGCAGAGAGTGTGTTCACCCGCCGTGGGAAGGACCCGTGAGTGTGATCACGCAGAGAGTGTGTTCACCTGCTGTGGGAAGGACCCGTGAGTGTGATCACGCAGGCAGTGTGTTCGCCCGCCGCGGGAAGGACCCGTGAGTGTGATCACGCAGGGAGTGTGTTCGCCTGCTGCGGGAAGGATCCCTGAGTGTGATCACGCAGGGAGTGTGTTCGCCCGCCGTGGGAAGGATCCCTGAGTGTGATCACGCAGGGAGTGTGTTCGCCCGCCGCGGGAAGGACCCGTGAGTGTGATCACGCAGGGAGTGTGTTTGCCCGCCGCGGGAAGGATCCCTGAGTGTGATCACGCAGGGAGTGTGTTCGCCCGCCGCGGGAAGGATCCCTGAGTGTGATCACGCAGGGAGTGTGTTCGCCCGCCGTGGGAAGGACCCGTGAGTGTGATCACGCAGGGAGTGTGTTCGCCCGCCGTGGGAAGGACCCGTGAGTGTGATCACGCAGGGAGTGTGTTCGCCCGCCGCGGGAAGGATCCCTGAGTGTGATCACGCAGGCAGTGTGTTCGCCCACCGTGGGAAGGATCCCTGAGTGTGATCACGCAGGGAGTGTGTTCGCCCGCCGTGGGAAGGACCCGTGAGTGTGATCACGCAGGGAGTGTGTTCGCCTGCCGTGGGAAGGATCCCTGAGTGTGATCACGCAGGCAGTGTGTTCACCCACCGTGGGAAGGACCAGCAAGTGAGACCATGCAGGCAATATGCTTTGTATGGAAACAGGAGCTCTCATGCATTATTGGTGGGAGAGAAAACTAGTCCAACTTCTTTGGAAAGTTCTCAGTAAAAATCTCCCAAAACTAAAAATGCACATACCCTGCAACCCTACAGATTATCTTCCAGGAACTTTTCCTACAAGGATTCTAACACGAGCATGAAATGGCGTTGAGGATGACTTGGCTTGTAAGAGTAAGGTTGAGAAAGCTCCTGTGTGCCAGTCCATAGTACACGGTGCCATGGGTGCCTTTGAATGGAGGGGGCCAGAGCTGTGAGCACACGGATGGTGTCATGTTGTTCAGTGAGAAAAGCAGGGCAGTGGGCACAGTCAAGGAGCACTTGTGGGTTTTGGCCATGTGGGAACACACACTCAGATACACACATACACATGCACGCTTGGACATGCAAAGGCTCTCGCTCAAATAACACGAGACACCGACATCACTGCCTGCTTCTAGGACCGCGGCTCTCAGGGAGAGGCAATTTTGCCCCCACCCACTCATACACACAGGAAGCATTTGGCAATGTCTGGGGGCATTTCGGTTATTGCAACTGGGGAGTGGCCAGGGCTGTTCCCACCATCTGGTGGGTAGGGGCCAGGGACATTGCTGAACGTCCTACAGTGCATGGAACAGCCCCATGACAAGGGCAGCCCGGCCCCGTGGCAGCGCGACTGAGGCTGAGAGGCTCTGGGCTCAGAGGAGATCGGGGTGGGAGGAGGTTCCCGCCACACTTCATTTCGTGCTGTAGGGATTTTGTTGTGTGATAGATTAACTTTTGAAGTATGTTTTAAAATCTGTCTCCATAGCTGAACCCTGGAGAAATCTCAGCTTATGCAGAGGAATACTCATCTCTGTAGCATCTACAGGGCATTCTCTGTGCAGGCTTTCCTGATAATTAATAATTGGTATCAGGACACCAGAGGTGAGAGAGAAATCTCAAGCCCCAAAGCTGAATATTTCAAAAGAGGAACAATAATTGCAAGTTCTGTAAAAGTAGCTTCCCATACTTATCAACTTTTATTCACAAGGACTATGATTAGCAGTGGCTCAAGCCTGTAACCCTAGTACTTTGGGAGGTCAAGGTGGGAGCATCACTTGAGGTCAGGAGTTCAAGAACAGCCCAGGCAATACAGTGAGACCCTATCTCTAAAAAAAAATAAAAAATAAAAATAAATGCATGTACTTTTCACAAATTTTTTGTAATAAAATATAACATAAGATGTAAACCATTTTAAGTGAACACCTTAGTAACTTTAAGTATACTCACAATCCTTGTATCCATCACCTGTCTTTAGTTCCAGAATTTTTTATCACTCTAAACAGAATCTCTACGCTCATTAAGCAATAACTCCCCCTTCCTCCCTCCCCTATTCCCTAGTAACCTCTATTCTACTTTTTGTTGATTTTTTTTTAAAAAAATCAATCTCATATTTCATGTTAATAAGCCAAGTTTAAGCAACACTTTAAGATGAACTAAGGTCGTGTAAATTAATTGCCAGCCTTGGTAATTAAGATGTGATAACTCTTTATCCATCCCTCACATGACAACCTCACGCGAGTATTTCTCTTTCTTTTTCTTTTTTTGAGATGAGTCTCTCTCTGTAGCCCAGGCTGGAATGCAGCGGCACAATCTCAGCTCACTACAACCTCCACCTTCTGGGTTCAGGTGATTCTCCTGCCGCAGCCTCCCAAGCAGCTGGGATTATAGGGGCTCACCACCATGCCCGGCTAATTTTTGTACTAAAAATGTAGGTACAGGGTATCACCATGCTGGCCAGACTAGTCTTGAACTCCTGACCTCAAGTGATCCACCCGCCTCAGCCTCCCAAAATGCTGGGATTACAGGAGTGAGCCACCGTGCCCAGCCATGCAAGTATTTCTTATGCATACATGTGGCAAAGACAGATCTCACTATCCCTCGTAAATGTGGGGCCCAACTTCCATAGCGTGGCATTGCTGCTGGGTGGTGGCTCACCCAGGGACACCCTCCCAGCCCTTGTCCGCTATCCCGGTGAGGGGATGTGACCCAAGCCAAGGGATGCGTCTCCTTTCCTAGACAGAGAGCCTTGTCCGCCCTCCCTTCCCCCACTGCCAAGGGATGCATCTCCTTTCCCAGCCAGAGAGCCTCGTCTGCTCTCCCTTCCCCTACTGCCGGCTGGATGCTGGGGCCTCTGGGGCCCTGGAGCACCGCCAGCCCCAAGATGGAAGAAACCTGGGTTCCTGAGTGACCACGTGGAGGAAGCCACTCACTGACCATTGCACCTTCCTGCAAGGGGAAAATAAACGGGCTGTGCTGAGCCCCCGGAGTTCCTGGATTTTTGCTGCAGCTGACATTAACCTGACTAACACCAGCGCCGCTTATGGATGTGAGCAACTGAAATTCAAATCATGCATGGCGCACCAGGGGTGTTTAATAAAAGTTGTCACTGCTGAATGCTAAAAAGCTAAATTTTAAAAAATAGCTGTATGCTGTAAAACTTGATCTTCCAAAAAATTCAAAACATATTAGACATGGAGTGCGTGCAGTGGTGGGCAGACGATCGATTTCCTTGTGTCACTTTGTGACACTGAGCTGTGAGGGACGGGTCCAGTCACTCAGGCATTAGGAGGCAGCGCCCAATCTCGGCTTCCCAGACTTCTGCTCCTGGTGATAATTGATGAAGAAGAGACTCATTGGCCAAAGCTGTGCTCACAAGGGAAGGAGCCTTCCACAGGAGGCTGAAATTTCTAATAAGATTGTTCACATCCAAGTATTTCTTTCAGATACGAGTACCCCGAGCTATGAGCAAAACATTTGTCCCAAAAAGATTTTTATAAGTGAGTCATGTTTCTAGAAGCTGATGGGCTTATTTTGTTGTCTAATTATGTCGGAGGCGCACTATGTCTCATTCTTTTATCTTTAAGGTGAGGTTGTAGTAGTTGAATAGTGCCTTCCCCAAAAAAACCACATGACCCCATTTGGAAACAGGGTCTGTGCAGGTATAATTAAGGTAAGGGTAGAGATGAGATCCAGGGGGGTTGGGGTGGACCCTCCATCTGATGAGAGTGTCCACATAAGAGGTAGAAAAGGACACACACAGACACGGGAAAGCTCACACAGATGGCAGTGGAACCAGAGGTCGGAGTGATGTGGCCACGAGCCCAAGGATGCCAAGGACAGCCGGGGAACGCAGGGAGCCAGGCTCCCCACAGAGCCTCCAGGGGGAAGGCAGCTCTGCGGACACCCTGACCTCAGGCTTCCAGCTTACAGAGCTGTGAGAGGATGCATTCAGGTTGTAAAGGCCCCCAGCTCTGATCACTGGCAATGAATGAACTAGGAAATAAATTCTCTGGTGGTATTGTCAGAGGCATGTGAACCAGAGCAACTCCATCTTGAATAGGGGCTGGGTAAGATGAGGCTGAGACCTACTGGGCTGCATTCCCAGATGGTGAAGGCATTCTAAGTCACTGGATGAGATAGGAGATCGACAAAAGACACAGGTCATAAAGACCTTGCGGATAAAACAGTTGCAGTAAACAAGCCGGCCAAATCTCACCAAAACCAAGATGACCACAAGAGTGATCTCTGGTCATCCTCATTGCTACACTCCCACCAGCACTACGACAATTTACAAATGCCATGGCAATGTCAGGAAGTTACCCTATATGGTCTATTAAGGGGAGGTAAGAATAATCCACCTCTTGTTTAGCATATAATTAAGAAATAACCATAAAAATAGGCAACCAGCAGCCCTCGGGGTTGTCCTGCCTATGGAATAGCCATTCTTTATTCCTTTACTTTCCTAATAAATTTGCTTTCACCTTACAGACTCACCCTGAATTCTTTCTGTAGAGAATCCCCTTTCCCTCTCCAGGACTTTTTCCAGATCCAGGAGAGAATCAACTAAGAGTCTGGCACCTTTATAAGTCTGATAAGAAACATTTACATCTGTTCTCTCTGAAGCCTGCTGTCTGGAGGCTGCATCTGCATCATAAGAACCTCGGCCTCCACAACCCCTTATCTGAACCCAGACACCCCTTTCTATTGATTCCAGGTCTTCAGATGAACTCGTTCAACCAACTGCCAATCAGAAAATTTTTAAATCTACCTATCACCTGGAAGTCCCCATCCCTACCCCCACCCACACTTTGAGTTACACCAAATCAACGTACATCTTAAATGCATTGGACTGATGTTCCATGTCTCCCAAAAATGTATAAAACCAAGCTGCGCCCCAACCAGCTTGGGCACATGTTCTCAGGGCCTCCTGAGGGCCGTGTCACAGGCCAGGGTCACTCATATTTGGCTCAGAATAAATCTCTTCAAATATTTTAGAGTTTCACTCTTTTTGTCAAAGGCGTTCAAACCATAGCGACTCCATCTTGAGTGAGAGCTGGGAAAAATGAGGCTGGGGCTTGCTGAGCTGCATTTTTAGGAGGTGAGGTGTTTCCAGCCTGTAGATGTTTACGGTTAAGATAACAGTTTGATAACATTTACTAAAAAGACCCAGACTTAGGAGTGTCCTGATATCCCGATATCTTGAGAACAGAAACATTCCTAATTTTGCTTTAAAGATAATAATATCGATTCTTGCAAAATGTAGTAATTAAGAAAATTAATCCTTTATCACAAACCCTTATAGCAGAGCACATCTCCCCATGATCTTTTTTTATCCCATATATATACGAGTATTACCCTTAGGGTGGACACCTTCCTTCTCTTACTTTCGGGACTGCCCTGCTCCGTCTATGGAGTAGCTCTTCTTTCACCCCTTTACTTCTTCATAAACTTGCTTTCACTCTGCACTGCAGACTCACCCTGAATTCTTTCTTGCAGGAGATCCAAGAACCCTCTGTGGGGGTCTGGATTGGGACCACTTTCTAGTAACATTTTTGTCAAAATGAATTCATCACCCACATTTAAAACTTACAAGATAAATCCAGAAACCAAACTTTTTGGATTCTCTTGAAAAATAAGGAGCTCCTGCAACCTTCCTAAATGGCAGCCACCCTCTCTTATCTCCCCCACACCGGGGACAATGTCTGCTGCCTTCTCTCTCCAGCCCCACTCTGCTTCATTAATAATAATATGGAATTACAGTAATGATAGGATTAAGAAGAAAGCGCATTTTTACCTCTCCGTCTCCAGATGGTGGAGATGTTCCTTTGTTTTACTACAGTAACCCCTTTATATACGGATCTCATAACATCATGTTGTATATCTTAAATATACACAATAAAAGCTATTAAATAAATAATAAAATTGAAAAACAGATGTTAAAAATGGAACCAGGAAGGCTGCATGATTCCAGAACAATCGGAGACAGTATGTCCCTTTGGAGAAGTGAAGAAGACGACTGGGCAGGCGCCGTTGCCCTGTGATGTCATCCGCCTGGCCCTGTGAGCATTTGGTTCAAAATCTCTGCCCCTGGAAGACTGAGTGGCCCGGCAGCCACTGAAAAGCCTCATTTCCAAAAAGCCCAGGCAGGAAGGGAGCCGTGTGGCCGCCGTGGCTCATGGCAATGCTGGAGTCACTGGGCCTCGTGCTTCTGAGCCCTTGAACGGCTCAGGTTAAAGAGATCCTGCGACTCTTTATGTTCTAAAAGCAGATCACTCCAAACAGCCCCCTTCCCCTCAGGCCTGGGATGAGATTCACAGATGCCCTGCTCTGTTTACCTGTGACAAGGCCAGACACGGCCCCTCCAAAATCTCAGCCTTTGCCTTCTCAGAGATGAGCTGAACTGCGTGTCCGCTGGTGGACCAGAACAAAATGCGCATCAGCCAACCTTTCTTTAAGCTCCTCTCCTTCCCCTAGGTCCGCCCAGGCCCGCCCCCAAAGCATGAGCCCCAGAAGGCCCCCAGCATCCCCCCGGGGAGCAGATGCACCCCAAGGCAGGACTTTCTCCCATCTGCTGTCCGGTCCTTGCCACCGTGGCCCCAGCGCCTCACACCGCACACCGCCCGGCACCTGCTCTTCCTAGCTGGTCTTCTCCCTTTAAAGGGAAAACCCAGGCTGCCTGGCCCTGGAGACTGGCAGTCACGGCCAGAGCCCTCCCCACATTCCCGTTGCCCCTTCCTGCCGCCATAGGGATCAGTTACAATAAAACCCCTCCTTCTGGAGTCCAGGATTGCTTCTGTGGCCTCATCATGGAGCTATGGCCACTCAGGAGGACAATGGGTTAAGAAACGCCTCTGCCACGCTTCACTCCCCTCTGCAAGGTGCGGCAGCACAGACCCCGCGCCCCCAGGCTGTCAGATTGCTCAAACCCTCCCCAGGAAAGCGCAGCAGCACTGAGAAGCGCGGCCCAGACAGAAACCCGGGCACCTCATCCCCTTTGTCCCACACGAGGCATTCTTACACGGGCCAGGCACACCGGAGTCACGTTGTGCTGCTGGCCCCAGTGGCTGAAAGTAGAGGCTGATAAATTTAAATCACTGCTGAGATTACAGCCCATCGCTGTGCCAGGAGAGGAGCCAAGTCTGCCAAGATCAGGACTTGATGGTGAAGCAAACGCTGGCACAGCCGTGCTGGCCCCGGGCCACGCGCACACGGCCAGGGCGTTTAGCACTCGGGCCTCCGCACCAGCAGGAGCGAGGCCGTGTCTTCCAACTCCCTCGACAGGCGTGAGCGGCACCTGCCAGCGCCGTCGGGGGCCTGGGGCACCAGATGGCTGCAGGGCCGGAGGAGGAAGGGGTGTGAACTGGAAAAGGTGTCGAGGCGGGAAGGGGACGCTCTGCGGGGAGGAAGAGGCCGCTACGAGCCCAGAAGGCAGTGGGGAGAGAACAGCGCAAGGCACAAGGGGCTATTTGCACCAACCCATTTGCCGGCGGATACCTCGCGCTCGCTGGGAAGCATTTGCACAGGCTGCAAAGCGCAGCGATTACAGACCCGCTTCCAAATAAAATCACCGTGGAGAGACTACATTTTCTTTTCAGCTAATCCTTTCATTATCTCACCTTGCTAAAGTGAAAATGTCATTATAGCTTTTTTCAGGTCAGCGCCCAGATCCTGCTGCTAAAACCTCGTCTAGTTCCTGATACTTTATGAATCAGAGACCCATCCGCCAAAGCCATGTTCAAAGGGCAGGATCGGGAGTGGCAAGTATCACTGGTCACATCCAAGCGCCTCTTTCAGATGTGAGTATCGCTATCTATAAGCAGAATATTTGTCCCCGAAAGATGTATAAGTAAATCATGTTTAAGAGATCAGTGGCCCTATTGTACTGCATAACTATTTCAGAGATGCCTCGCGTTTTAATCCACCTGTAAGATGTGGTATAGGAGGTTAACCAGTCGCCCACGCCCCCCAGCACATCTGGGTGGTGGTTTCTGCACGTTTCACTGTGTAATTATTTTTATAAACTAAAGGAAAACGAAACAAAGAAGATGTGTGAAAGGTGGTCTTTGTGCCTTTGTTCTGTGTGGGTCTGTGATGTGTATTTTCCTAGATGTTTGTTTCTTTGGGTAAAGCTTCTAGGTGACTGGGCATTGAACAAAGTAGATGAATAAATACAAGTTGTGCTTTCAGAATGGAAAATCATTTAGGCAATACAGAAAGGTAAGGAAGAAAATGCTTAAAAATTAAGAAACTCCCATCATCTGGAGCATATAGACTTTCAGACATCTTTCTACCCATATTCACATATGGAAGAATATATGGGCTTTTACTAAGAAAGTATAATAATGGCTTATTTTTAATTCATTGATTTGCAAATGTTCATTGAACATAGAGTGTGCTTCGGGCACGTGCCTCAGGAAATGAGCTTGCAGCAGCATGATAAATGCTGGCAATTACTTCCCAACATGTATCCACAGATGAATTAAAATAGCGCTCAAAGTAATCTGCGATTTTAGAAATTATTGCCACGAGAGACAGTGAAATGAGCCCAAAGACCTGACAATCTCGGCCAACAGCTCAGATCAACTATTGTTAAAATTCGTACTGTGGGAAAGAGGGGCACATCACAGAAGTCACCAGAGAGCTTACAAAATGACACACTCGGTGACCAGGCTCTGATGCCATTCCAAGCATGGCCCCACAGCTCCCGGCCCAGCCTGCACTGTTCATGCCGCTTGGCTTTGTGAACAGTTGCGTGGTGGCTTCTCAGCAGCCTTGGTGGCACGGGCAACACGTGCCCAGCTCTGCACCATGGGCACCCGGCAGACCCTCCTGCTGTTTCTGAACTCCTCACCTCCAGCCTTTCCAGCCTCACTGGCCTCCCAAGCTTGCTCCCGGTCTCAGGGAGCCACAGGAACACTCTAGAACACTCTGGAACACTCTGGGGCCATTGGATAACACATACGTTTGCTTATGTATCAGATCTAATGAAAGAGAAAGAGAAGTAATTGACATTGAGTGAACATACACACCACTGTCCCTCCGTGGGGGCGGCCATGTGACCAAGAGCTCCCCCAAGCATGAGTCATCTTCACCCCCCCCCATCCGTTACCCCCTGTCAGTTACCCCGGGTGACCCTTAGGACTCTGAGCACAGCCGGCGGGCATTCTCCCAGCCCTGCAGCAGGAGGGTGTGCTGGCCTTTCTTGGTGCCCAAGGGCAGGTGACAGGTACAGGCAGGGGGACACTAAAACCCCACATTCTAAAGACCCCAAAACAGAGGCCACATGCCCCCTTGGGGCTCATACAGAGACACAGAACCACCTCCACCACCACTGTCTCCTCCGGCCCCCAATTCCAACTGCTCAGCTGAAATGTTTCGAACCAAGTCTAAACTCTGCAAAACACTGGCTGAAACGTGGGCCTCACGTTGCCTGAGGCAGCCCACCCCACTCTCGCCCAGCAGAACTGGAGCGAAGGTCGGTCGCAGGCAGCAGAGAACTGCCCAGTGTGTGCTGATATCCTCTGTCCCTTTTCATTTTTGAAACGCGCCGGTTACAGCCCACAAAATTGATTTCATGGCTCCCTAATGGGCTATGACCTGCGCTTACAGAAACACTGATTGATACACCAGATAAATCCTCGAGACCAATTTTCTCCCACCCACACCCCTCCATGCCAACACAGCTGCACCAAACATGAGGGGCTCCCGTGTCCTGGGCCGGGCACAGTGGCTCACGCCTGTAATCCTGAGGCGGGTGGATCATCTGAGGTCAGGAGTTCGAGCCCAGCCTGGCCAATGTGGCGAAAACCCGTCTCTACCAAAAATACAAAAATTAGCTGAGTGTGGTGGTGCGTGCCTGTAATTCCAGCTACTTGGGAGGCTGAGGCAGGAGAATCACTTGAACCCGGGAGGCGGAGGTTACAGTGAGCCAAGATCGCTCCATGGCACTCCAGCTTGGGCAAGAGTGAAATTCCATCTCAAAAATTAATTAATTAATTAAATAAGTAACGACATCCCCTTCTCTTTCATTAGACCTGACACATAAGCAAACTGCAGGCCTGAGAAAACGATGATCCAGGATCAGTAGCAGCTCAGCTGGGCCCCAGGCTGTCTCCCGTGCAGTACGATTCTCCCCTGGACGTTAGAACAGGTGGAGGAGCTGCCTCTGATCCCAAGGCTTAGCTGGGGAGGGGGACGGGCCCATCAACACTTCGAGACTGCACCCCAAGTGCTGATGGACACAGAGATACACAGAACCAGTGGAGCCAATCACTGTAAACCCTGCCCGCGAGTGAAGGACCCAGTGGAGAGGCTGTGTTCGTTTTCTACGCATCGTACCAAACGATCCCAGACGGCGGCTTAAACAGCCCCATGTGTTAGCTCATAGCTCTGTGGGTCAGGCGTCTGGGCAGGCTCAGCCAGGCGCTCTGCTCACAGTCTCGTGAGGCCAAATTCAAGATGCTGGCCAGGCAGGCTCTTGTCTGCAGGCTCAGGAGTAAGGACAGAACATACTCTCAGTGCACTCAGGCTGTGGGAGTTAAGCGCCTCGCAATCGCAGAGCTGAGGCCCCCTGTCCTGCTGGTGCTGCCGGGGCCTCTCAGCAACTGGCAGTGCCTTCGGGTCCTCACCTCTGTCTTCAAAGTCAGCAAGGGCGGGTCAAGTCCTCCTCCTGCCTCTGCTCCCTCTACCTCTCCCTTCTGCCACCTGACAGAGAAAGCTCTCGGCTTGTGCAGGCTCCAGGGATTAGGCTGGGTTCTCCCAGGCGGCCTCCCTTTCTCAGGGCCCACCATGCCCTGGGGGTGGGGATCATGGACACAGAGAGAGACCTCGTCCCATCCACAGGCTCCAGAGATTGGGGCATGGAATCTTGCTGGGCACTGCTAGGGGTCTGCCCGCCACGGAAACTGGTGCTCTTTCCTGCTGCCCGAGAACCTGAGAGAATGTGGCTCTAACAGCTTAGACAGCGGTTTTGCCACCATGGGGCAAGGGCCCATTTCAGAATGCAGAAAGAAGAAGAAACACAGACTCTTTGGCAACATGATTTGAGCCCTGAATTGAGCCACACCTGATGTCTGCGGTATCCTAGATTTTTCACTTACTCCGGCCCATGCATCCCCTTTTGGCTAATTCCAGTGGGAGAGGGATTTTCTGTTGCTTGCAACCAATGGTCCTGATTGCAATAACTGTACTATTTTAGCATAATCTTTAGGGCTAGCAGTGAGTCCACCAACTGTAGCAGGCCACGCACTTCCACTGGAAGCTCCAAACACCGAGGAAAATGACAAAAGGTCTGAGATTTTTCTCGGGCTGGAATATGATTTCACACATCAGGAGCTTGAAGCCTGGGACTCAAATATCACTTCTGAGGTGCGGAGAGAACCCAACGGCCCACAGGAAAGCCTGGTGAGAGACATCTTCCTCTCTCTCCCCAGTGAGATGCCCTGTAATTCACAACGGCCCACAGGGAAGAATGTTAAACAGCGTGTTTCTTGTTGGGGGAGGAGGGAGAGGAGCAAATGGGTTTCTCTTTCCTCAGAGGTCAGTTCCTCAAAGGAGCTGCCAGCCCCGACTCAACAGGGTGGAATGAGATGTAAAGGGAGAAATCTCAAACGCCTCCAGGACCAGGGGCTCAAGCCTCTCCAGTGCCCTTGTTTTCCTACAGTAACTCCACACCAGACCTAAAGGAAGCCTGTGACTCCAACACCTGCAACGCTGACCACAGCAACGGCTTCCTGGGAGTCAGTGAAGGCCCAGCGGAACCAACCTGAGGAACGTGTGCTCACAAAGAGGCCAGGAACAGGCAGGTGGCTGTAGCCCCTTCTACCCAGGAATGCCCCTTTCACTTAAGAAGTAGGTACACAGGCTGCGTGTGGTGGCTCACACCTGTCATCACAGCACTTTGGGAGGCTGAGGTAGGCAGATCACTTGAGCCCAAAAGTTTGAGACCAGCCTGGGCAACACAGTGAGGCCCCATCTCTCCAAAAAAAATACAAAAGTTAGCCGGATGTGATGGCCCACACTGAAATCCCAGCTACTTGGGAGGCTCAGATGGGAAGATCACCTGACCCCAGGAGGTGAAGGTTGCAGTGAGCAGAGATGGCACCACTGCACTCCAGCCTGGACAAAAGAGCAAGATCCTGTCTCAAAACAAAGAAGAAGCGGGTACCACAGGGAGCCCCACCCAGCTCTTGGGGGAGAAAAACAGCCCAGAAGGGAAGGAGCTCATGCAGACGGTGCAGCACACGGTGGAGGTGCCAGCACCCCCAGTTCAGATGATGTGCAAAATTATAATCTTCAAGTAGAAATTAGCAGGAGAATAGAGGCTTCCTGAGGGTGTGGACTGTGCTTTCCTTGTGGAGGCCCTGGATGGTTAGAGCGGGTCTGGAACATGGCAAGGGGGGACGGGTTTCTAGAACGAGGAGAAGCGGATACAGTCTAAGATGTGGTCTGCGGGTGCTGCGAGGGGTCTGAGGAAAACTGCCCTGGATGCTGCCACGATGAAAAAGGAGATCTTATTTGTGGTAATCACAGGACTAGAACGGGAATTGGAGAGGGCGTCTGCAGAGCTGGTGTGCAGCTGAACTTGCTGGGAAGGGATGAACTCACTACACTGGGAGATGAGAGGCCTGGGTTTGACTCTTGCCTCTGGAATGATACCTCAGCATTCTCGGGACAGAGGTGGGACAGAAGGAGAGTCCCCCTGAGATGGCACCTTCACCTGCACGTGGGGGGCCCCCCAGGGCCTTGTGGTCAGGGCGGGTCTGCTGCAGAAGCCTCTTCATGCCTCATTGATTCCATCCTCTCCCCTACCCCGTCCCTCTCCTCCCACTGCTTGTTTATAACAAAGCATCTTAATTGCCTGGTGTTGAGCCACCAAGAATGAAGAATGATTTGATGAGTCTTTTGTTCTCCTTTTTAGTTATTAAATTTTAATTAAAAACCATTAAAGGCACCCTGCCCCAATTCGCAATAATAAATCTCACCGAGACCCTCACGGTCTCCCCCTAGCCAAGACTGAAGCAGCCTCCTCTCCTCGTTCCTGACTCCTAGACCACCCCAAACCCTCTTTCCCCAGGAATGCCAAAGGTGCATTCTTAAAAAGAGTTACCCAAGCTGCAGGTCCTGCTGCATTGGATTGTGGAATCAATTTAGCAAGGCATAGCACGATCTTTAAAAACTAAACATGGAATGGGATGGGGTGCAGTGGAATGGGTGGAAAGGGGTAGAATAGAATAGAATAGAATAGAGACATGGAATGGGTGGAATGGAATCAAATAGAATGGAAAGGTGGGATGGGACAGGTGGAATGGGATGGGATGGGATGGGATGGGATGGGGTAGGGTAGGGCAGGGTAGGGTAAGGTAGGGTAGGATAGGATAGGATAGGGTAGGGTAGGGTAGGGTAGGGTAGGGTAAGGTAGGATAGGATAGGATAGGGTAGGGTAGGGTAGGGTAGGGTAGGATAGGGTAGGGTAGGATAGGGTAGAGAGATGGGATTGAACGGCTGGAATGGGATGGAAACAAACAGGTGAGAGTTAGGGAATAGAATGGCAAACACACTTATAAGTGAGGAACTTGCATCAGCTCCATTTTACAGACAAGAAAACTGAGAGTGAAGATTGCTCCATGACCAAGTACCTAAGACACGATTTGAACACAGAAGTTTCTCCCATGGCCCTCCAGCTGCCCCCATCCTCCTATGGGAGCATTTCTTAGGAAACACTCGTCTGTCTCCACACCATGTCCATGAGGTCCCTGTGATATGACTCCGTGCTCCATGCCATGGTCATGTAATGATTCAATTGATTGAAAGAAAGAATGAATGAATGAATGAAATGTGAAGAAAAGGCACAGGGCCATCTATCACTCCATTCTTAAAGATAATTTAGGCAATTGGGGAAAGTCTGGATATACACACACTTGCAGACAATCCCATGCTAGCCTAACGATGCCTGTGGTCGGGGGGTCGCCTTGAGGATTGTTAGGGCAAGCACGCAAAGGATGGCTACTTCTCAGACTGCTTCCATTAAGAACTGGTGACCCCCAAAGCCAGTGATGCCCAGCAATTGTGTGCAGAATCCACTTCTATGCCCACTGTGAGAAAGGCTCTCAGGCCAGAAAGTAAATGTCCACTGGGAGAGGAGAGCAGGTGCTTTGAAGATCACCAGGGTCTACCCCATATGCATTTTGGCCTTCTCCTTTCTAACAGAACCCAAGTCTCTGGAGGTGGTCACGGAAATAGATAAATAGCTACATTTCCCAGATTCTGGTGCAGACTAGGGTGGCACGTGACAGCTCCAACCAGTGAGTGTAAGCGGAAGTCACTGAAAGGCGTCATTCCCAAGAAGGCCCTTTAATTGTGGATGATTCAGCTGTCACTTACTTTCTCTTGCCCCTCGTCCATTACCGCTCCCTTGCTTCCTGCCTGGAATGCAGGTGTGCTGGCTGGAGCTCCACCAGCTGTCTTGAGAGTATTAAGACAGGATTGTTGTCATCAAGATGGCAGAGCAGCAAGCCAGAGGGAGCCCGGGTCCCTAAGGATGCAGTGGAGCCTGCACACCAGGAAGCTCTGGGATTCCTGCATCCGAACTTCCATGCCATAAGAATATAAACCCTTCTCTTGTTTGAGGCACTGCGTAACTGAGCATAATTCTGAATGAGATGTCCAGGACATTTATCCCAAGCACGTGGACCAGAAGGGGGTGGTGAATGCCAGCTGTGTGCAGGCCCCACCCCTGCCAAGAGGCTGCACAAACCAGAACCCTCAAGCAAAACCCTCCTTGGAGGAGGAGTCACTGCAAGGCCACTGCCCTCAACCAGGGGAACGAGCCATAAACCTTGACTTGAACATCAACTCAGCACTTTGCCCTTCATTCAGTCAGTCACCAGTAGTCATGGCCTCTAGTTCTCTCCCTACCTAGGAGGCAGAAAAATCATCTGAAAGAGGATATTCAACCATGTCATTCTACATAAAGGACCTTAGAGGCTACCCATGACCTTCAGGACAAAGTCCAGAGTCCTCACTGCTGCTCGTGATCTCACCCTGCCTCATCGCCAACCTCACTGTGTGCTTCTCTCCTTCCCGCCACGCTCCAGCATGCTGGCCTCTCTACGCTCCTGCCCAAGGCCTTCTTGGGACTGCTCCCCTGCCTGGAAGGCTCCTTCCCACGGCCCTCCCGTAGAGAATTCCGCTCATCCTTCTTCTCTGCATGGATGGTGCTTCCCTGGACTGGCTTAGTCCCCACTGCGGCAACGTTCCTTGCAGTTGTCATTGCTTGCCACACAGGAGGTAGCAGACACTGACAAAAGTGATTACAAAGATGATAGGGTGGGCCGGCTGCTCAGGACGGCCCTGGAGAGGGTACACAAAGAAAGGGAAGAAACCACATTGGACACGCGGACAGCCATGTTCTTAGCCCTTGTTCTTAACGCAGGGCCTAGCACGTAGTACGTGATCAGCAAACACTAACCAAATGGGTACACAAACAGAACCCAGTGCCTGAGCTGTAAAGTTTATTCCAGGCCAGACTGAGGATAAGCGAGATCCCACAACAGATCAGTTTCCCGTCAGTGTCACTCCCATTATGAACGCAAATGTCCAGTCGTGAACACAATCTCTGCCCTTGCACTAGGCTCTGGAGCACCTGTCCACTACAGAAACAGGGAGCATTTCATCTCCACTTAGTTGTCTGAGGTTTTCTCTTTTATAATCCAAGTGCCACCAGGTCAGGCCCACGTGCTACATCCTGCCTGGAGCCTTCCTTGGTCATGACGAGACCGCAGGGCCTCTCTTCTTCCGAGCCTGAGTTCCTGTTGACTCTGTTAGCTTCCAGCTGCATCAGCTCCCACGCGAGCCAGGAGGACCACGTGGCCTCAGTCTCCCATTTCACCAAACCCACACTCAGACTTCAACTTGATCTCCAAATAAGTGACACACTGTCTCAGAGCTACGTTGACAGGATGGAAAGGTGCTGCTCTCCACACAACCTTGTTAAACACTCGACATTTAAATGGACTATTGAAGGCCAGGCATGCCGGCTCCCACCTGCAATCCCACCACTCTCGGAGGCCAAAGTGGGAGGTTCGCTCGAGTCCAGGAGTTGAAGACCAACCTGGGAGGGAGGGTGGTACATGGTGAGAGTGGGGGGTCCAGGCAGGAACCTCATTCCAAGCGGGCAGGAAAACCACTGGAAGGTTTTAAGCAACAGAGTGAGGTGACCTAGTTTGTTTCAAAAAGATTAACCCCTGTTTCTGAGTGGCAACCGACCATTGATCAATAAGACTAGAGGCCAGGGGACGAGGCAGAGGCTAGGATGGCTGTCTAGGTGAAGGGCAGGCTGGTCTGGACTAAGGAGCTAGCAGGGGAGATGGGAAGAAGAGGTTAGGTATGTTGAAAGTTTAGAGACGTCCAGATGTGCTATGGTTTGGATATGGGCTTGAAGAGGAGTCATGGTTGATCCCAAGGCTTTATACTGCAGCAACTAGATGAAATAAGTTGCCATTTACAAAAATGAAGAACCCTGGAGGAGGAGTACATTTATGGGAGTAAGAAATCGCAAGTATATGATTTTGGACAGATGCATTTCAGATGTGCATTGGGTCACCAAGGGGAGATGCTACATGGGCAACTGATCACCTACTAAATTCCAGGAGCTGCAGAAGGTACCAACGATGCATGGACACAACCCTGCCCTCCATGCTCACGTCCCAGCCAGCAGGCTGACATGTCCACAAGGACAGGCACATGATAAGGGCTTTAACATGGGTACACGCAAAACCTTACTGGGAGTGCAGAAGACGCCTGCACAATGCAGCTGCCTGGGGAGGGCAGAGACAGACCCAGCTCCTGAAAGGAAGAGGCCGCTGATGGGAGTCTGGGGGATGTGTGTGGTGATCTGGTTTTTCTATACATCAGTCATTCAGAGGCTACCTTCAATATGTGTCATCTGCATCCCTCAAGTTTGATCTAATAATTTTCTTTAAATTACTGACATTAAACCTGAGTAAGGTTTAAATTTATAGATCACCACCACAAAATGAAAGCCAACGTCATCAGCCTTAAATGTAAAGTAACAATTAATATAGATATTGTTTTAAAAAGCAGAAGGATATGAATTTCTAGCTAGATAGCTGAGCTGACTCAGCATTTTGAGCCAGAGGTTCACAAAGCGATCACTGTGAGCATTGATCATTTAACAAATGAGGTTTAACAAAGGTGATTAGCAAGAATTAGAAATATCAAGCCCAACCAACACCAAACTGAGACTTTCTCCTTGATTTAATCAGAAGGAGTAAGGGGAATTAAAAGGAAATAAGTGTGCTATTCTGTAATGCCATGTTGTTCAGCAATGTTTGAGAAGCCGCTTAAACCTCTCTTTGGAGTCTCGGTTTGGGAAGCACTGTATCTGGTCAGAGAAAAGGCAGCATTCAGGGCAGTGGCAACAGCTTCTGCAAAAGCACAGAAGCAGGAAGCAGCCGAGCATGTTTTGAAAGCTACAAATCATCTCACGTGGCTAAAGGGAGAGGTGAACGGGGGCTGTAAGGTGGGAAGGAGTCAGATTGGGAAGTGCCTCGCCTGCCAGGCTGAAAACAGGGGATTTTATTTTGCAGACAATGAATAAGTGCCTCCGAAGGGTGTCAAATAAGAAGATGATGGGATCAGGTTCATATTTATAATGAACACACAGGATGGAATGAATGAAGAGTGTCAGACTGGAGGTACCTCAGAAGACACAAAACCAGGCGAAAGCCATCCTGAACTAAGACCACAGAAATAATAGAGAATTCCAGACCCAAGAAGTATTGATGTGGCCAGGTGCAGAGGCTCATGCCTGTAATCCCAGTGCTCTGGGAGGTGAAGGCGGGAGAACTGGTTGAGGCCAGGAGCTCAGGACCAGCCTGAGTAACATACCAAGACCCCTCTCTACAAAATATCTCTACAAAATAGCCGGGTATGGTGGTGGACGCCTGTGGTCCCAGCTACTCGGGAGGCTGAGGCGAGAGGATTGCTTGAGCCCAGGAGTTCAAGGCTGCAGTGGGCTATGATTGCACCACTGTTCTCCAGCCTGGGTGCAGAGGGAGACCTGGCCTCTTTAAAAAAATCATAATAATTGTGGTAGAATTGGCAGGCCTTGGCAACTGATTGGAGATAGAAGTTCAGGGAGGAATATTCTGCGATTGTTCTTGTCCTTCCTAAATTGGATGTGGTGCCATCAACCTTCATCAAGAACACAGAAGGGAAATTAGCCAGGCACGGTGGTGCCCACCTGTGGTCCCAGCTACTCCAGAGGCTGAGGCTGGAGGATTGCCTGAGCCCAGGAAGTCAAGGCAGCAATGAGCTATGATTGCACTGCTGCACTCCAGCCTGGGCCACAAAGCAAGACCCCATCTCTTTAAAAAAACAAAAATAAAAGTGGAAAGAAGGGCGAGTGTTGGTGAAGAGACAGTGAGCTCCATTTGGGATGCACTGAACTTGCAGCAAATGCAAGAATCAAGAAAAGTTGTCTAGGAAGCAGCTGGAACCATGTTTAATATTTAGGGGGACATTTGGGGCAGGGATTTGAGCCATCTTCAACAGCTAACTTGTGGTCACGGGCGTGGAGAGGGACAGCCTGGAGAAGAGGAGAAAGTTGAGAGCTGTGCTGTGAGGCCCTTCTTCATAGGAGGGGCCATGAAGGAGACAGAGAAGGACAGGGAAGGTGGGAGGGGAACCAGGAGGCAGCAGAGTAACAGACCCCAGAGATAAAGACTTTCAAGGGAGAAGGCGTGGGCCACAGAGCCAGAGGGGGTGCAACCGTGCCTTAGTGAAGCCCCTTCCTTTGGGTCTCGTTACAGCCACAGAACCTGCCTCCATACTGACTCAAACACTGTCCTTAACTTGCTCACTTCAGAAGGCCGTCCGTCCCTGCCACCGCTCCTAATGTCCTGGTCTCTGCCTCTCCTCCTGCTCCTTCACATGACCTGTCAGGAAGGGACAAGCATGACTCAGCCCCACAAAATTCCAGTGTGTGCAGTTTACAAAAGATGCTAGAAATACAAGTTTTAGACTGGACGCAGTGGCTCACACCTGTAATCCCAGCACTTTGGGAGGCTGAGGTGGGTGGATTTCTTGAGGTCAGCAGTTCAAGACCAGCCTGGCCAATATGGTGAAACACCATCTCTACTAAAAATACAAAAATTCCTAAAACCATAAAAATCCTAGAAGAAAACCTAGGCAATACCATTCAGGACATAGGCATGGGCAAGGACTTCATGTCTAAAACACCAAAAGCAATGGCAACAAAAGCCAAAATTGACAAATGGGATCTAATTAAACTAAAGAGCTTCTGCACAGCAAAAGAAACTACCATCAGAGTGAACAGGCAACCTATAGAATGGGAGAAAATTTTTGCAACCTACTCATCTGACAAAGGGCTAATATCCAGAATCTACAAAGAACTCAAACAAATTTACAATAAAAAAACAAACAACCCCATCAAAAAGTGGGCAAAGGACATGAACAGACACTTCTCAAAAGAAGACATTTATGCAGCCAAAAAACACATGAAAAAATGCTCATCATCACTGGCCATCAGAGAAATGCAAATCAAAACCACAATGAGATACCATCTCACATCAGTTAGAATGGCAATCATTAAAAAGTCAGGAAACAACAGGTGCTGGAGAGGATGTGGAGAAATAGGAACACTTTTACACTGTTGGTGGGACTGTAAACTAGTTCAACCATTGTGGAAGTCAGGGTGGCGATTCCTCAGGGATCTAGAACTAGAAATACCATTTGACCCAGCCATCCCATTACTGGGTATATACCCAAAGGATTATAAATCATGCTGCTATAAAGACACATGCATACGTATGTTTATAGCAGCACTAGTCACAATAGCAAAGACTTGGAACCAACACAAATGTCCAACAATGATAGACTGGATTAAGGAAATGTGGCACATATACACCATGGAATACTATGCGGCCATAAAAAATGATGAGTTCATGTCCTTTGTAGGGACATGGATGAAACTGGAAACCATCATTCTCAGCAAACTATCACAAGGACAAAAAACCAAACGCCGCATGTTCTCACTCATAGGTGGGAACTGAACAATGAGAACACATGGACACAGGAAGGGGAACATCACACACCAGGGACTGTTGTGGGGTGGGGGGAGGGGGGAGGGATAGCATTAGGAGATATACCTAATGCTAAATGACGAGATAATGGGTGCAGCACACCAGCATGGCACATGTATACATATGTAACAAACCTGCACATTGTGCACATGTACCCTAAAACTTAAAGTATAATAATAATAAAATTTTTAAAAATACAAAAATTAGTCAGCCATGGTGGCAGGTGCTTGTAATCCCAGCTACTCGGGAGGCTGAGGCAGGAGAATCACTTGAACTGGGAGGCAGAAGTTGCAGTGAGCCAAGATCACGCCTCTGCACTCCAGCCTGGGTGATGGTGTGAGACTCTGTCTTAAAAAAAAAAAAAAAAAAAATACAGGTTTTATATTAAAATATCCCAATTTTTAAAATGCTAGCAACCAATTTTAACCATTTTTTCCCTAATTCTACGTAGGCCAACTAGAAGGCGTGTGTGGGTGGCTCTCAGCCCACAGATGCATCTGCTACCCCTAAGGGGAAGCCATGTTCCCTCCCCAGCCACCCAACTGAGGAAAATGCTTCCTGAACTCTTACTAGCCAGAAAACATTTGATGGTCTTCCAGTTGGTGTGGTTTTTAGTTTATTTTCTCTCAATCTCTAATTGGCAGGCCATTTCTACAAAGACCCACACAGCCCCAGGCCCGCAACAGCCAAGGTCCTTTTCTCCCTTCACCCGTTCCCCGGAAAGATGCCTGGAGTCGAGGAATCTCTAAGACACCAGCCACACCCCACAAGGGTCTGCAAGACGGTCAACCACGGCAGTGGACTGAGGAATGTCCCCCGAGAATCACGTTCACTGGAGACCTCAGAATGGGACCTCACTTGGAAGTAGGGTTTTTGAAGATGCAATTCTTAAGGTAGGAATTCAGATGGGATCATGCTGGGTCAGGGGCCCTCAATCCAATGAGAATGTCCTTCTGGAGATGGAGAAGGCCACATAGAGCCACAGGAGAAGGCCATGTGGAGACAGAGGCAGAGGTGGGGGTGGGGGGGTGACCACAGCCAAGGAACACCTGGAGCCACTGGAAACTGGAAGAGGCAGGAAAGATCCCTCCCTGGAGCACAGCCCTGCCAGCGCCTGGATCTCAGACTTTCGCGTTCAGAACTGGGCGGGAAGGGATTTCTGTTGTTTTAAGCCCCCTAGTTCATTCTAAGTTATTATGACAGCTGCAGGAAACTGATCCAACCACCCAACAAATTCCAAACGTTCCATCACACAACAAGCACCTTGTGAGCACCTCCCGTGCACACCTTGTGAGCGCCCACTGCATACACTTCGTGAATGCCCACAGTGCACACTTTTTGTAAGCACCACTGTGTACAAGCACTTCCTGTACTGAGCATGGTGTGTGTGCCACATGCAACATGGCCCTGCCTTTTAGCAAGTAGTTTTCTAGGACAGACAAGAAGAGTGCACAGGTCTCTAGAACACAGGTAAACACTGAGAAGGGCTAAAACACAAATACAAGGTTTCCGTGTGATTTCAAAGGATGGGCAGGATGTCATTGCAGTTGGAGGCCGCTGGGTTCAGCTGTAGACAGGGAGCCACTCTGAGCCATGCCCACGGGGTAAGAAGGGAAGCAGCAGAGCCCCCCAGCAGGTGGGAGCTGAGCCGGGGCCCTCACGCTGTAAGCCCCCCTAACACAGCGGGGTGGACAGCTTTGCCAAGCTGCCTGGGAAGGCCTTGGAGTGTTCTATAAATACAGAACCAGCAGGTGTTGTGGTTGGAAGACATAAAAGCTACGTGGCACTTTCTGCCTTACACTCAGCTTACATCACACGTGGAACTGCTTGTATTGGAGTTTACAACCCCTGAAGACACAAGGGTTCCAAAGAATGCCGACAGCCAGTAGGTCACCATATCACACTCGGGGGCGGAGAGCAGCCCAGGGGAGCCGGGCACAGGAAACCTTCACAGTCAGGCCCGCGTCTGAACATGGGGTGAAAAGTACCTTGCTGGGCACGTTGTAGGGGAAGGTGTCTGAGCAAGGAAGGCGTGAGACTGTGAGACCGACTGTAGCACCTGATGCTGACTTGAGCCCCCTCAAAGCCATGGGACACAAATCGCTCCTGCTTGACAGTGTGGGAAGCTGCAAAATTCATTGTTTTTCTTCAAGATCTTTGGGCCAAATAATAGCACGTCTTTAAATAACGCATCCTTCAACTCAGTGGGCAAAACAAGTTATACCTGACAACCTGCCTTAAAACCAAGGAGCCGGGATCAGGGTTGCTATGGCCCACCCCTTCCCATAATGCTTCCTTCACCCCACTGGAGGTACATGCAGCCCACACACGTATGTTCTAGAAGGAACAGATGCTCTAGGGAAGGGACTGCAGGCACAAGGCCCACCAAAACATAATGCAGCATGAAAGAGGCCCCCATGTGGATGTTGCTCCCTGTGGCCAGCCAATTTCAGTCAATAATCCAGTACGAGGATGAGCCCAGCCCACAAGACACATACTCTTCCTAACTAAACAACAAGGGTCCCAGCTGTTTGCATTACAGTGGGGGAGGAAAATCTAAGCTTCTCTCTAGCTGAACCCTTAGCAATGATTTTGGGTAAATTTCCAAATTGCCTCCACCACCAAGAGCAATGAAATAACCACATGTGGGACCGGGCACAGTGGCTCATGCCTGTAATCCCAGCACTTTGGGAGGCCCAGGTGGGTGGATCACCTGAGGTCGGGAGTTTGAGACCAGCCTGATCAATATGGAGAAACCCCATCTTTACTAAAAATACAAAATTAACTGAGCGTGTTGGCACATGCCCGTAATCCCAGCTACTTGGGAGGCTGAAGCAGAAGAATCACTTGAACCCTGGAGGCAGAGGTTGCGGTGAGCTGAGATCATGCCACTGCACTCCAGCCTGGGCAACAGAGCAAGACTCTGTCTCAAAAAATAAAAATAAAAAAATAAAAAACAAGAAAGAAAGAAGGAAGGAAGGAAGGAAGGAAGGAGGGAGGGAGGAAGGAAGGAAGGAACCACATGTAAGATGAAGGAGAAGAAAATAGGAATGGTGTGTGTGAGAGCAAGACAGGCTGTGTGCAAGCCCTTCCTGTTTTGTTAGTATTAATTTCTTTCAGTAAGAACCATGGCCGGGCGGTGAGGACAGAGGCCCTGGAATCAGATGATCCCGATCAGAATCTTGGGCCCCTTCCCCAAACCCAGTTACAAATTGTGCACCTTTGGACAAGTTGCTTAATTTCTTGGAGCCGCTCTTTTCTCATCCATAAAACTGGAATTAATCATAGGGCTGTATGGAAATTCCATGAAATCAACGATCCCGGGTGCTCAGCCGGGACCTGCCTCGACAGGGGTTGAGAGCATCTACTTCTTTCCTCCTGGGCCGAGACAATGAGACTGTGATTTCCAGCAATTTATTCATTTCAGAAAAATGCTGCTGCTCCTCAGATGCCCGGAGAAGTTCATTAGAACAGGATTTTCCTGTAATGCCTCCAGGTCACCGGGTCACTGCAGCAGGCCAGGGGTGGGATTCTTTGCCTGGCAGTTGGAGATAATTGCAGTTGCCAAAGTGGTCCGGCCTCCTAGCATGGGGGCAGCCAATTAACCAGGAGAGTCACCCTCCTGGCTGACAGATGACGCCTGGTGTTGGCCTTGTGCACCCCGATTAACCTCCAGGCGGGCTCCCCCTCCGCCCCGGACATTTTCAGTTTCCTGCACTTATTATGAAGCCTGCCCAAGAATCCCTAATTCACTAATAAGAAAATCACCATCTAACATCAGTGTTTGAAAATGACCTTGTGTTAGAACTGTGGTGGGAAGAGTGCTGTATTCTCAAACGATCACTGTTTTTTAAAAGCGTGGCACGGGCACTCCCTCGGCCACCCGCCTGCCCTCCCCAATCCCTCACCCACTGCTGCGACCAGCCGGTGCTCAGCTCAGGGCTGAGCCGCAGTCTGAGGGCCGGGCCCTGGCATGGGCTCCATCAGATCCCATAATCGGATCCGGGCGCTTTAGCCCTCACGTGACTAGGGGCCACCGCCTAACCCTGATTAGCACTCTACATCACCCACCGCTCAGCCTCCCCTGGGGTCGGGTGGCTTCTCCACGTCTTAAATAAGATTCAGCAGTTGTCATGTGTAGTATATTGGGGGTGTGTTTGAAACGGTGTTTCCTAGGGGAGAAGAAAGGAAAACAGCACCCACAATTGAACAGCTTAGGAAATACAGAGAGAGAGAGAGAGAGATCTAGAAGCACGGAGGGAACCCTGAGCCTGAGCCTGAATGCAGCGCAGAGGTCTGGGGCCCGACCACCCTGGGAGGCAGTGCCCCAGCTGTGCTCACCGGTGAGGGGAACACACCACCTTCCTGCTACTTTAGGGACATCAGCAAAGTCTCCCTTAAATATCTCCCTTTCTGTACCAAGAAAGCTATAAATCGGAGCCCCATCCTTCCAGATGAAGCAGCATTTTAAAACCTCAGTTTCATCTGGAAAGCAGCTGGGGAAGCACCCCATGGCCAGGTCGACTTCCCTCCAGGCACCAGAACACAGGCAGGGAGGACAGAGGAAGTGCAGGAGGAGGGACGAGGACCGAGGAGGCAGAGGGAGGGTGCTCTGTGGGCCCTGGCAACTCAACCCGCGTCCCAAAGCAGCTCTCATTAGGGCTGGGCTCCTGACGTCTTGTTTAAAAAATAAACAAAAAGCCAGGGGTGGTGGTTCATGCCTGTAATCCCAGCACTTTGGGAGGCCAAAGCAGGTGGATCACCTGAGGTCAGGAGTTTGAGACCAACTGGCCAAAATGGCAAAACCCTGTCCCCACTAAAAATACAAAAATTAGCCAGGCATGGTGGCGGGCACCTGTAATCCCAGCTACTTTGGAGGCTGAGGCAGGAGAATCACTTGAACCCGGGAGGCAGAGGTTGCAATGAGCCAAGATCATGCCACTGCACTCCAGCCTGGGCAACAGAGCCAGACTCCATCTCAACAATAATAATAATAATAATAAACAAAAGTAAATGGCTTCTAAAGGGAAGTTTTTAAATCTCAAATTAATTAGATGGCACTCCGCATTTTCTAACCCACTTTCCAAAGGTGTTCCCTCCGTGGACTCATAACCCCTCGCCCTGCCACCACCGCCTCCACAGGTCCGTTTCCCAAAGCGTAGACTGCCAGCCAGAGAGCACCTGCAAGACGGGCCGAGGCTCCGGGGCTCCACCACCGGGGTCACCGGTTCAGGTCCTGGCGTCGCTGCTCTCTAGCTATGCGATCTTGGGCTAGCTGCTTCACCTGTCTGTGTGTCCAAGTCCCTGTCTCCACGATGGTGGGGACAGTGATACCCTCCTGTGCTCGTTTCCTGGGCTGCCGTGACAAATGACAAAAAACTGGGAGGCTCAAAACAACACACATCTCTTCTCTCATAGATCTAGAGGCCAGAAGCCCAGAAGCCGGGGTGGCAAGACCAGCTCCCTCCAAAGCTGCGTGAGGATCCCTGCCTCTGCCAGCACCGGCTGCCTTTGGGGGCTCCTCTCTGCGGCCACATTGCTCTGGTTCCGCCTTCAGAGTCACACGGATGTGCCTGAAACTGAGTTTTTCACAAATCAATGACACTGGAGGATGCATGAGTTAGGAAGAAGATGCCTGCACACCCGAAGCCCAGGAGAACCAATGAGATGTTAATATTCCCAATGGTGAAAAGCAGAGACCAAGACTAGACAGGCTCCTGAAGCCGCCCGGAGCCTCCCGGCCAGTCACCACGCAACAAAGACCGGGGCCCTGGCGGCCGCACCACCGCCCTGTGCTTCCTAACGCATCTTGCACCTCTGGGGAAAAGGAGGTTCAGTTTCCCCATTTGTCATGTCCGTGACTGTGGGCCACAGAAGCCTCCTGGGGGAGAGGCTGGCAGGGAAGGGACGCAGCTGTCCCAGGCCCACACAGGAGCCCACGTGGTTCCCTGTAAAACGCTCTTCCTGACCAGCTCCTCACTAACGAACAACTCAGCACAGGTGTTTGCTGTGTTTCTCTGCGGTTCTCACGCCTCTCCCGCTGCACACCGCTTTTCTGCTCTTTCTCTCCTTCTGTGACGCTGGAGCACGCTGGGTAGGGCAGGAGTGAACGGCTGCAGGGCCACAGGCGCCCAGCCTGCAAAAACGTCCCAACACAGACAGGGCAGGCCCAGTGCCCCAAGGCAAACGCCCACCAATGGGGTGGCCAGGTGTGGCTGGGACCAACGGAGGCAGAAGCCGTTCTCTTCCCAACCTACCCATCCCTGCAAGGTCACAAAAATGCTGATGGTTACTTCGTGCAAAAGTCTCCCCCTCCTACCGTGACCGGCTCACTTCGCACACACTTTAGACAGCTCTGCTCATGAGAAAGGAAAAATAAATACACTGCGGAAGCATCTACAAGAAATCTGGGCTGCACAAGCTTCAGAGGACCCGTTTCTGGGACTATCGGTATTATTCTACTAATTCCATTCACATGCTAATGATTGGTCTGTTTGGAGTTTAATAATAATAGCAGGAATCATAATAGCTAATGTTTGTTGAACCCTCACACTATACCAGGCCCTGTTCTAAATGCTCTGTGCCATTGAAGTCATTTAATCATCAAAGCACCCCTTCTGCCGTCCCCATCTGAATGGAAATAAAGGCAATTGCTAATCTTTATTGAGTGTTGCAAGATACTAAGCACTTTTCCCCGGTGAATGCCTTCAATAACAATCCCTCGAGGAGAAGACGGATGCTATTGTTACCTCCATTTTATGGATAAGACAACGAAAGCCCAGAGAGGTTCAGAAGAGAGCCTGTGGTCACACAGCCGGAAGTAGCAGAGCAGAGATCGGGGCCTGCCAGCCTGGCTCCAGACTCTGCCCTGCGACTGTGGCTAATTCCACTAGTGAAGGCTGCTTCTGAGGGACACGTTCACGGAGCAGCTCCCCGCACAGATGCTGTGGGGCACAGGCAGGTCCGCGCTCCCCATGGCAGCATGGCGTAGTGGCCAGGGGCAGGCGCTCTGGCGAAAGTGCCCAGTGAATCTTGGCTGCTCCACTCAGGAGCCATAAGGATTTGGGCAAGTGACTTAACCTTTCTGGGTGTTGGTGCCTTTTGACAGTTAAATGAGCTAGCTGGTGGGAAGAGTGCAGAACAGGCCTGGGGTATGGTGAGGATTCAATGAGGCCGGCTCTTGTTTTCATGGCTCGTGCTATTGCTCTCCAAACAGACTTATCACCAAAATTATCATGCAGTGATTCGGCAGCCGCCAGTGGTCCCAAATGCCGCAGGCTCATTCTGCAGATTGATGGAGAATGGGCATTTCCCACAAGCTCCGCCAGGTCTAGCTTGTGCCTCTGCTGAGAGACCCACCTGCCCAGCCCTACCCCATGGAAGAGAGAAAAATCCTAAATTAACAATGTGAAATCCTGAAATGACCAAGAAAACATCAAGTAACTGAACGTGCCCTCAAGCGACAAGATTCTCTTTCCTGTTCTTAAGCAGGGCCCGGGCATGAGAGCTGAAGCAGGCCGGGGTATACACAGGACAGTGGCCCAGGGGACACCCAGGCCTGAGAGCGGGAGGAGCGGTGGGGTCACAGAACAACCTGGAAAGACGCAGACACACTCAGAACTTCCAACTGCCAGCCGTACCCAGCTGCAGATGCTGGCATAGGTACCCAGAGGATTTGTGCCCTCACGGAATGGAACGGTGCCCACCTGAAGGGAGGCAGCCGGTAGGAGCAGGGAACAAGGTCCCGCCCACACCCAGGAGTCCTCCCATGGGGAGGGAGGGAGGGAGGCACATCAAGAAACAGAACAGGTGATAGGACAGGAGGTCCAGATGGCTGCTGTCATGGCAGGTAGTCAGGGAAGGCTTCTCAGAGGCGGTGACCTTTGAGCAGAGCCCTGAACAACATGATGAGTGAGTAGCTGGGAGAAGAGCCTTCCAGACAAAGACATGAAGGAGGAAGAGCCGGCAGGCCTGTGGCCATCAGGAGGCCCTTGCGCTTGCTGTAAGTGAGAATAAATGCAATCAGAAGCTTCCAAGAGTATGCGTGGACTGAGCCGTTTCCAACAGGAGCCCTCTGGCTGCTGTGTGAGAGTGCCCTGCAGGGAGAGGTGGACACAGGAGGCCTGGGGGCGCTCAGGCAGTGTGGCCCAGGGACAAGACCAGGGGTCTCTGGCCAAGGGGACCGAGGCGGCCCGAGCAAGAAGAGCTCAGAATCAGGATGTGAAGGGAAAGTGGCGGATATTAGTGGATCACATGTAGGCAACAGCTAGATAGAGGCTGGGAAGAGGACATGTTTGGCAAAGCAAATGCTTAGCCAAGAAATGGGGGGATTGAGAGAGAGGGAGAGAGAGAGAGACTATACGCATTACACATGACTATATTTGCAATAATCTCAGGCCTTTTAGAAAGTACTGATGCCTGTGGGTAAACATGTGGTCCAGCCACACAGTGGAATATTATTCAGCCATAAAAAGGGATGACGCTCTGACACACACCACAACACAGGTGAACCTTGAGGATGCTGTGCTGAGGGAAAGAAGCCGGCCACAGAGGACCATGTGTAGAATGATTCTGTTCACGTAAGATGTCCACAGCAGGACATCTATAGAGACAGCAGATTCGCAGTTGCCAGGGCCGGGAGGAGGGGAGAGAGGAGACCGGCTGCTTAATGGCATGCAGTTTCTTTTTGAGGTGATGAAAATGTTCTAACATTGATGACAGTGATGGTTGCACAACTCTGAATATACTGACAACCCCTGACTTGTACTTTAGATGGATGAATTGGATGGTAGGTAAGTTATATCTCAGTAAAGCAGTCTTAAAGCTGGGCATGGTGGCTCATGCCTATAATCTCAGCACTTCAGGAGGCTGAGGCAGGAGGATCGCTTGAGTCCAGGAGTTTGAGACCAGCCTGGGCAACATAGCAAGACCCTGTCTCTACAAAATATAAAAAATTAGCCAGGCATGGTGACACGTGCCTGCAGTCCCAGATACTCAGGAGGCTGAGGTGGGAGGATCACCTCAGCCTGTAGGTCGAGGCTGCAGTGAACCGGGATTATGCCACTGCACTCCAGCCTGGGCGACACAGTGAGACCCTGTCTCAAAAAAACAAATTAGTGAAATAAAGCTGCTTTGAAAATACTGTTATACCTGCGCCCCAGCTCATTGCACCTTCTCTAAGAGGCTCGCGTGGGCCCTGGACACAGGCGTGTTTCAGAGCTCCCTGGGACTGCATCTGGCCCAGAACCGGCTCCACCCAACTTCTCTGGGATCTCACAGGTCCTGCAGCGCTGTAGCCCCAACCCAGCTTCGCAGTCAGGCAGCCCGGGTTTGAAACTGGGCCCATCTCTCCCCAGCTGTGTGATCTTCAGAGAGCCCCTCCATCTCTCAAAGACTATTGTCTCATCTGTAAAATGGGTCTACACGAGCAACAGGGCCTGCCGCAGAAGGGCTGTGTCATGCATGTAACCGAGGAAGGCACCCAGCAACGTGCCGGCAACAGCAGTCCGATGCATTGCTGCATTTGAGCTGGAAAAGCTGTTTACACAAGTTCCCATCTTTAATTCTCACGATCCAGAAGCCATGATGTGGGAGGCAGTCACCAGGGCTGGTGGGCTTGGGGACAAGTGGGAAGGAAGCTGGGGAACGGTCTGGACAGAGGCACAGCCCTCCCGGGGCCCCAACTGCCATTCGCTGCATCCACCCTTCCTTCAGAGACAATTATTGAGCCCCAGCCAGGTCTCAGCCACTCGCTGGGCACTGGGGACTCAGCCACAGGCTGAAGACGCAGAACCCACACCACAGCTGGGGCTGGGGCAGGTCTCTGGGCGTGACGCCCGACAGCAGAGCTCTGGCACCCGCAGCCTGTGGGGCAGCTCCAGGCTAAGGAGTCAACACGCAGCTCGAGCCCTTGGCCCTTGAACATGGAGCTCTTTACAGACCTGGAGCTGAGTCAAGGCACCGTTTCCCAAGATTTTGGGGCTCCCCTCTCAGGGAGAGGGAAGGAAGAGTGGGAAACAAAGCGGCTTGTTGCCCCTGTCCCAATATCTCCGTCCAAGGAGGTACAGGGGCAGCGTGATGGGGTGTGTTTCTGGTCTTGGAAACCACGTCGGTAATAAGCATGAAGAATGCCTTGAGGAAAACCCCCCCTTCCCACCCAACCCAGCGGCCCGTTCCTGAAATTCCCATCGTGGACACACACTGGGTGTGGCACCAGGAGCATTTAATCAGAGGAACCTGTACCAACGCGCCCCCAGGCCCCCTCAGGAGGCCCCTGCTGCCAAAATGGCCAAATGGGCTTTCTTTTTGGTAGCACTGGGCAGGAGGCAGGCAGGGGAAGGAGCGTGGTAAGAGGCATAGGAGGGGCAAGGAGGACCTTCCACCCAAAGGGACACCATGACCAACTCCCCATGGATGGAAATGACAAAAAGTACACCACTGGCCCCCTGGTTTCCGGGTATCCCTGGGAGCTCATGGGTGGACACCGAGGGTCTCCAGGAGAGGGGTTGGCTCTGCAGCCCCTGTGGTCCCAGCTGCTCCAAAAACACCCAAGGAGCAATTTCTGCACATACCTATGAGAATCAAAGCCACCGAGCAGCTCGCAGATCCGTTCCTCCCTCTGCCCTCGGGGCCTGAACCTCTCTCCCCGGTGTCTGCACCTCTGGCTCCTTTTCAGGGTCCTGTCTCAGCTTCAACGCCACCTCCTCCCTGAGACCCTCCCAGATCATCCAGGTGCGGCCCCTGACATCAGCCATTGGAACCCTCTGCTGGGCACTCCATCAGGGCAGCTGTCTCTGGTGTAGTGATTATTCATTCACTTGCCCGTTGTCTTACACATGCACATACACACATACACACACATACACGCACACACACACACACACACACACGTGTGCTCCCCATGAGGGCAGCACCCTCCTTTAGCTTGTTCACTGCTCACCTAAAATGTGAGTCAGTATTTAGCAGGTACTTAAAGGTTTGCTGAATGAATAGGTCATGCCCTGCCTTCCTGGGGCCCACACAGATAGAGAAGTGGCAGGTGCTGCACCTCCCCCGCCCCAGGCTCAGCACCATCAGCAAGGACCGGTCCACACAGCCAGGCCAAGGAGAGAGCCCCCCTCATCTCCCACACTGGGTCTCTCCAGCAAGTGCTTATCCAGCACCTACTAACGACAGACCACAAAACACCAACAAATGAGAATATCCCAGATGGACGTCTTCAGGCCTCTCCCTGCTCTACCTGCTCCTCCACAAGCCCCACTGCTCCCAATCCTCACAGGCCCCACACGTCACACGTGGGGTCCCATGTAGCCCTGACAGCCACCTCCCTTTCTCGTGTAGGTGAGCATTAAGAAGAGGCTATCTGACCAGGCACAGTGGCTCACGCCTGTAATCCTAGCATTTTGGGAGGCCAAGGTGGGCAAATCGCCTGAGGTCAGGAGTTCAAGACCAGCCTGGTCAACATGGCGTAACCCCATCTCTATTAAAAAATACAAAACTTAGCCGGGCGTGGTAGCCCACGCCTGTAATCCTAGCTACTCAGGAGGCTGAGGCAGGAGAATTGCTTGAGCCCAGGAGGTGGAGGCTGCAGTGAGCTGAGATCATGACACTGCATTCCAGCCTGGGTGACAGAGCAAGACTCTGTCTCAAAAGAAAAAAAAAGAAGCTATCCAGCCTCTCACAAATCCAGAGAAGCCCCAATTTCCTCCATTTTCTGAGGTTCCTTGTCCAGGGAAAAATTAAGAAATGTCTATTACCCTTTTCACGTTTTGCTGGATTCCATTTTCTAATTTACTAATACTTGACTTAGAATGTGGTGTCTGTGACCATGAGAGTTTGGCCAGTACATGTTCTTCCTTCTGATGCCCTCACTGGGGTTTTGTATCGAGATTATTCTGGGCTTTTAAAACGAGTGTGCTTTGTCTTTTTTCTGCATTTTTTGAAGATGCTATTTGGAGTGAGTTACTTAGGATGTCATTTGGACTTAAAGTTTATATTGTGTGAAGGTTTCTCATTACAGATGCATTTGCTTCTCATACATATGAAAATAACCACAAAAAAGTTAAAATAGATTTAGATTAAGTGTTACTTTTCAGGGACCCACCTCATAAATGAATACTTTTAACCCCACAAACCCTAGTACAGTGTGACTGGCTTGTTCAAAGACAAATGCAGTCACGCCTTGCTTAACAAGGATGCGTTCGGAGAAATGCCTCATTAGGTGATTTCGTCACGAGCGCACCTCACACACAGTGTACCTGCACACACACCCGGGCCGCACAGCCTCCTCCACGCCCTGGCTCCATGGGCAAGCCCATTGCTTCTGGTTTCACAGCTGTGCAGCCCGTGACTGTACTGAGTACTGTAGGCCACTGCCACACAATGGTGAGTGCTTCTGCATCTAATAATAGAAGAGAGGCAGCGGCAGTAAGATGTAAAAGATAAAGCATGGTGCACCTGTATAGGGCGCTTAGCATGAATGGAGCTTGCGGGACTGGAAGTGACTCTGGGTGGGTGAGTGAGTGAGTGAGGAGTGGATGTGAGGGCCCAGGCATTCCTGTACGTGTCTGTAGACCCTACAGAGGCTGCACGCTTAGACTATGCTAAATTTATACAAAAATATTCTTCTTTCTTCCATAACTGCCCTCAGCTTACTTCGTTGCCTTATACATTTCTTAATTTTTTACCTTTTGGACTCTTTTGTAATAATACTTAGCTTAAAACACACATTGTACAGCTGTACAAAAATAATTTCTTTCTTTATAGCCTCATCTATTTGCTTTTCCCTATTTGATTTTTTTGTTTGTTTGTTTGCTTTTTAAACTTTGCTGTTAAAAGCTAAGACATAAACACACACGTTCACCTAGGCCTCCCCGGGGCCAGCATCATCACATCACCGCCTTCCACCTGCAGGTCCTGTCCCGCTGGGAGGTCTCCAGGGGAATAACGCAAGGTGTGCCGTCGCCTCCCACGATGGCCATGCCTGCTGTCAGATCCCTCCTGAAGGACCTGCCGGAGGCTGTTCCACAGCTCACTTTTGTTTAATAAGTAGAAACAATACACTCTAAAATCATGATAAAAGTTACAGTAAATCCATAAGCCAGTAACATAGTCATTTATTATCATCGAGCATCATGTCCATGCATGACCGTATGTGCTGGACGTTCACACTCCAGGCAGCACGGTGGGTTCACCCACACCATTGTCACTAAACACGTGAGACTAAAGCTTCAAGCTGAGCAGCTACGACAGCCACACTGGGATGGGGATCTTTCAGGTCTGTTCTAATCGCACAGCTACCGCAGTACGCGTGGTCTTCACTGACGGAAATGTCCTTCTTATGCAGGGCGTCATCTGGGAGATTTTCTTCAAGAAAAGACGGATCCACACAGAAGCGTGGCCCAGTGGTGGACACAAGGAGGGGTGAGTCAGAGAGAGAGACTGAGAGAGGGAGAGGAGGAATGAGGGAGGGAGGGAGACTGAGAGAAAAGGAAATAAAAAACAAAGAGGGAGAGAAAAGGAGAGAAAGAGAGGGAAGAAGGGGACAGAGAGACTGAAAGAAACGGAACAAAAGAGTGAGAGAGAGAAGAAGGAAGGAAGGAAAGAAGGAAAGAAGGAAGGAAGGAAGGAAGGAAGGAAGGAAGGAAAGAAGGAAGATAGGAAGGAAGGAAAGAAGAAAGGAAGGAAGGAAGGAAGATAGGAAAGAAGGAAGGAAGGAAGATAGGAAGGAAGGAAGATAGGAAGGAAGGAAGGAAGGAAGGAAGATAGGAAAGAAGGAAGGAAGGAAGATAGGAAGGAAGGAAGGAAGGAAGATAGGAAGGAAGGAAGGAAGATAGGAAGGAAGGAAGGAAGGAAGATAGGAAGGAAGGAAGGAAGGAAGATAGGAAGATAGGAAGGAAGGAAGATAGGAAGGAAGGAAGGAAGGAAGATAGGAAGGAAGGAAGATAGGAAAGAAGGAAGGAAGGAAGGACGGACGGACTGAGGAGTATGGTTCAGTGAAACCTTTGCACACAAGGGTGGTGGCAACAGCATCACCAACAAGCGACGCAGGTGTCCTCAGCTGGTTGCAAGCCTCCTCCCACACCATAGGGGATCAGACAGCTTTTCAAATGGGTGAAAGTCAAAAGAGAAACTGAGGACATAAGCCATGCACTACCACTATCTACACGGGATGAGGTAAGTGGAGAACAGAGTTTTCTGGAATCAGCAGCTCTGCTTGATCAACAAGAGACCAGCACAGCCGATCCGGTTCTCCCCCGGGGTTCCCAGCACCATGCGGATTCCAAACCTTCGGGCAGAAGTGGGAAACACTGAGACGTTCAGCCGGCGAGTCTCCGCCCACCTGGAACAGACGCTCATTGCCGTGCCCTAGGGAGACTCCCGGACACAAAGGAAGCTCCCGGGTCAGGCCCTCTGGTCCCTGAGGTTTGGCACTTGCGGGTCTAGACCAACCTATGAGGCGTGCACTCAGCTTCACATATGACCTCAGCCAAAGGCCAACAGAGAGCTGGCAACATGCCCCAGAGATGCGTAAAGCGCCTCCTGGTCACGCTGTATTCAAGGATCCTCAAAGTGGGGTCCCTGGATGCCTCCACCTCCCCTGGGACTGCGTGGGAATGCGGATTCCCGGCCCCTCCCCAGACCTGCTGGATCAGAGGTTCTGAGATTTGTAGCCCCTTAACCCACCCGCCAGGATGCCAGCGCTCACCAACGTGTGCGAATCGCTGCTCCAATTAAAACTTCAACCAGACTCCAAAAATACAAACGTGGCAGGGGGTGGATTTGAAATGGAAAGCGAAGCAAGCTCAGGAAAGAGCCAGCTCCTGCCTCTCCTCCCGCCCCCTGAGCACATGCTGGTCTCTTCCAGGCACCAACAGTGCATGGGGCCAAAGAGATGAAACTGAAAGCCACAGTGTAGGGCCCACCGCTTGTCTTTTCATCTTCATGGCCAGGAGCTCTCAGCCCGGCTGCACGCAGGCCTCACCTGGGAGGCTTCTCCACCACCCACGCCCACCCCCGGACTCTGCAGGCTTGGGGTTCTCTGCCGGGCTTGCAGCATGGGGGAGGCCGGCTGCTATGCCCCGGGGAGGGCTGCGTGGCGCCTGCCTCCTGCGTGGGGAGCGGCCCCCATAGCACCAGCATCTTCCTGTCTCCCGGGCACGTGGGCAGTGCCACCCTCTCCCTGACCCAGTTTGCCATCCTCTAGGAAGGGGCACGGGGGAATAGCCGCTGCCAGCGCCTTCCCTGAAATAACCCAGAAGGGCTCCACTCTGGGCCCCAGGCGGCTGCCATATGGCCACGGCACAGCCCTGGACCCCAGGCACGCCCCACCACCCCCCACTGCAGAAGGGGTGCCCGCCGGCCTTCCCCTCACACCCCGCCCCCAGGGAACCTCCGGAGCCGGTCGGACCCTGCCCATCCCACTGGGAGCTTGGGATCACGTCTCACACGACAAGCCAAGACCCCACAGCCCAGCGGGGGATGAGTCTGAAGCTGATTCCAGGACAGCCCAGCAAGGCTGGGAGGGAGCCGGGGAGGGGCCGTGTGCGTGGGGGAGGTGGTGATTTTTTAGAGCCTTCCCCCACTGTTCCCCTTAGAAACCGGGTGAGTGAGCCTGCACGCCAGCTCCCCTCCCCTGCCCACTCCTGCTCAGAGCCCGACGCGGCTGCCGCCCGCCAGCAGCCTGGCCTGCCGCAGGGCCCAGGAGCCCGGACACCTCCTCTTCCCACCGATCTTCCATTTTCAGAGGGAGCCGCTCTCCCTCCTCTCAGGCCTGCTCCATCTGTGACGTTTCCCTTCCCTGGATGAAGTGGGGTTTTCACCCTTGTGAGCAGAGTCTCCTTCAGGGCTCCTCCGTGAGAGAAATATGGGGCTGGACAGGGTCCCCTTCCCTCCCTCCTCACTCACCCTAAGAACCTCCAGGGACCCAGAGGCCACGCAGGCACGGAGCCAGCACCCCCGCCTCCCCTGGGGCCAGTGACCAGGCCGGGAGGTGAAGCAGTCCTCCCTCCCTCCGGCCAGCCGTCACCCCGACCTCAGCCAGCGTGCGCTCCCCGGGGACAGGAGGGAGGCTGCTTCCACCGAGGCCTCTGCTGACAGATGTCCGGGCCCCCACCTGGACCTACCCAGACCTAAGCTCCTGGGCGGGTGGTCCCGAACGCGCTGCCCTTCCCGGTGAGATACGGTTTCCACTGGGAGAGTCTGCCCCGGCCAGCAGCCCGCGCACACTGCTCACACAGGCACACGCATGCACGCACACACTCTGCCCAGGAACATCTGTTCTGACAAACACATTATTCAAGTCAGTCCATGGGACGTGAATTGACAGATTCCTGGGCGCAGCCTGCGGGCTTTGTGCATTTGCACCTGAGCCGAGCTGGGGACTCTGATGTGTTTGTCCCACGTCCCCTTCCCCCCTCCACCCCGCCCCCAAGAAGACAAGTCCAGGCCCTGAGCCGCTGCTGTCTGAGAAGCCTGGGGCGCACTCCCCAGGCGAGCGGGGCCGTGTCCATCGGGTGCCAAACTTTGCCTGGAGGGGCCTTTCTTAAAAGCCTGGGGTGGGGGCCATGACAGAGCCACAGCACCCCTGCAGCTGACACCCGGCACCCAGGAAGAAGCCCGTCAGCCCTTCCCTTCCGAGACGATCCTGAATTCCAAGCAGCACCGACATGCCAGCAGGGCGAGCCGCTGCTCCCCGCACCCAGCGCCCCCGGACCCCACGCTGAAGGGCATTCTCCATAGGCTGCAAGATAAACTTTGTCTGGGCAAAGAGTTTCCGGCTAACCCCCTGTGATCAACGCCGCTGCAGCTCGGGTGCAGAAAGGCGAGGGGAGACGGGAAGCTATTTTTAGGAGAAAAAAATAAATCTCTGCCTACCTTTAGAAGCGAGCTGTGCCAAGGCTCCGGAGGTTCACCTCGGAGACAACTGCAGTGTACTGTGTCAGATTACAAACTGGGGGCGAGAGGGAGGGAGGGAGGAGGGGGAGAGGGAGAGAGGGAGGGAGGGAGGAGGGGGAGAGGGAGAGAGGGAGGGAGGGAGCAGCAGAGGGAGAGACAGGGGGCGAGAGGCAGGCAGAGGCGGCGCCCAGTCAACATTGCAGGGCATTGCTGTGTCTGCACTGCTTGCATTCAGCTAGACATGATTCATTAGTTTTCTGCAGGCAGGCAAGCAGGTCGAGAGGGAGAGAGGGAGGGAGAGAGAGGGAGAGAGAGAGGATCATCCGCCATGCAGCAGTAACCAGAGCCTCTGAAACGTCAGTGTTTGAACGCACACACACACACACACACACAAATACACATGCACACACACGTGCGCATACACACACCAAGATGGCTATACCCCTCACTGCCAGTTTCTCTTTCACAGAGCTGTGGTGAAAAGCTCGGACAGAGATGGAGGCAAACAGCTCTCAGCCACGCGGGGCTTGGGGTTGGTGCTTTTCTCTCCATCCCTGGGAAAACAGCACAGGATCTTCCCTGCAGGAGGCCGGGGGTCTCCTGCAAGCGACAGGCAACCGATCAGCACATCAAGGTAAAAGCTGCCCTGGGCTCTACTCCAGGAAGTTCAGAAACTCAAGCGCCCTCAGAATTAAGTGATGAAGAGGAGCGACCCAAGCTGCCTGGGTCTTTGCTCTCCTGTCCGGCTCCCCTCCCCACCCCAAGCCTCCAGTGGCCCCGCGGGTTCCCCCTTCCCACAGAACTTCAGGTGGTGGCACAGATGTACCCGCTACCTAGCAACCGGGTGGTGCAGGAGGGAAAAAACCCTGGGAAACACACATGGACTTCACACACTTGCTTCCTTCCCTGGGGTAAACATCCCATGGCTTGTTACTGAAAGGTGCTGAATAAGATAGCTCATGCGGAGGAAAGCCCCTTTGGTATTTTGGGCTCCACATACCCTAATTGAGGCTCTGAGGGCTCCTACTAATGATGGCCCTGTGCAGGGACAAGACTCGAGTGTAGGACACGAGAATTCCAAGGAAGGGCTCACCACGGGTCCTTTGTCCAAAAAGGAAGGACTTGTCCTGAGGTGCTTTCTGTTGCTTCTCCAATTAAGGCTCACTTTACAAGTTTTTAAAAAAATGGGCTCCTTAGTAAAACCAATGCATCCTCCCATCACCGTGGTTTTGCTTGTGATCTTAAAGGAATCGCAAAGGTCTCAAACCTAGACAGCCAGAGGAAACCTCTTCCCAAGACAACTTTTTCAACACTGTGGCAGACGGGTCCAGCGAGTTTTCCCAGTCAGGACTCCTTTTGGCCTCCCGGATAGGCTTCTGAATTATATGCCTCTGAATTTGGCTGCAAGACTGGAGGCTTCTTTCAAGCCCTGTGTAGAGTGGCCCCAGCCTCTGTGCATGGAACAAAGAGATACGTGCTGTATCCAGGAGTAGGTGGCAAACCACAGACGATTCCTTTTCACCCTGCAGCAGAGTTATCAGGTCACAGAAACTACAAGACTGCAGAAAATCGTGGAAGGGACTGGTTACCAGATACTCGTACACACATGTTCACAGCTGCACTGCTCTCAACAGCCAAAGGGTGGAAATGACACAAGTGCCCATCAATGGATGAATGGGGAAACAAAATGTGGCATATCCATACAATGGAATATTATTCAGCCAGGAAAAAGGAATGCAGTATGTGATTCATGCTACCACATGGATGGACCTTGACAGCACCATGCTGGGGAAAGAAGCCAGACACAAAGCCCATCTATCGTATGAGCCCATTTTTATGAAATATCCAAAATAGGCGAATTCATAGAGAAAGAAAGGAGACTGGTGGTTGCTGAGGGCTAGGAGGAGAGGAGATGAGGAGTGACTCCTTACTGGAGTGGGGTTTCCTTTTGGGGTGGTGAGAACACATTGGAACAAGAGAGAGGTGGCAGTTGCACAAGACTGTGAATGTATTAAATGCCGCTGAATTGTTTACTTTAAAATGGTTAATTTTATGTGATGTGAACTTTACCTCCATAAAAACATATGAAAAGACCGTAGAAAGTGCCTGTGAATTGGGCCCCACTGACCCAGTCTGCCCCTTCCTGACTCCATCTGTGTGGCCTGGAGCAGGTCAGTCTTTTCCCACATCTGTAAAACGATCGTGTCTACTTATCACATAATGTCTACTTCACAGGGCTCTTCTAGGGGACAAATGAAATATTTGACAGAAGGAAATAAAGCTATTCCCCCTGAGAAAGGATTCACTCTTTTAAAAGGTCATTCAGTGGCATGAAAATGACTCTCCACCTTTGTTTTCTCAGCAGAGAGGAAATTAATTGTTAAGGAATGCCATGGATCATATAGGCCAAAAAGCCAAGGTTCGAAAACAAATAAGCTGCAAAAAATGTTTCCATTCAAAGATGCTGGGTTCTCCCCATACAGGGCCATTGCTGTCTGCACCAGCCCCACTGAGTCTCTGTCATGGCTGCACTGTCGTCTGCAGTATCCCATGTGTGTGGGGCTGCATGTCATGGGTCTCGGCGTGAGGAGCCCACTTTTTCAGCTGGACAACTTGAGACCAAAGAGTTGACTGTAGCTGCCAAGAGACACATGGTCAAATCATAAAAAGAATGCAGGGCCAGGCACAGTGGCTCATGCCTGTAATCCTAGCACTTTGGGAGGCCAGAGTGGGAGGATCACTTGAGCCTCGTAGTTCAAGACCAGCCTGGACAACATAGTGAGACCCCATCTCTACAAAAAATACAAAACTTAGCTGGGCATGGTAGTGCACGGCTGTGGCCCCAGCTACTCAGGAGGCTGAGGTGGGAGGATGGCTTGAGCCCAGGGGGGGTCAAGGCTGCAATGAGCTATGATTGCTCCACTGCACCCCAGCCTGGGGGACAGAGTGAGACCCTGCCTCAAAAAAAAAAAAGAAAAAAGAAAAGAGAAAAGAAAAAAGGAAAGAAAAGAAAAATAATGCAGGATTCCATTTCTTGGTGTCATGTTCTAACTTCACAAAAATTAGTAAACTTTGTGCATAAAATACTGAAAAAAATGTAACAGACCAGAGACTTTCATAGGTAACTAACAATCCAGATGAAGCCATTCTGGGCCTGTGAAGAATGAGGATGTATTCAACCCAGCAGGAAGGAGCTAGCCAGTTCTGAAAAATGAGCTGCTGTGGTGGGGACCAGTTTCGGTGATGGAATCAAAAGTGCTGACCCCCTCCAGCACTTGTCATAGGCAACCTGCTAGCTCTGGACTGCACACAGGCCACACAAAGGCATTGCTACTCATCGGGTCTATTAGGCTGTTAAAGACTCCTGTGAATAAGGCACCATTTGTTTTATCTGGTCCTGGATGGAACGAGTGTTTGCCAGATGTCAGGAAGTGTCAGATGCAAAGCTGCATAATTGCCATTCACAGTTTTCCAGCCCTCCGTATGGAGACAGCACAACTAGACAGTTTCCACTTGGAACTGCTGTCTGAGAAAATGCCAGTCATTTTGTTTGCAACGTAGTTCTGAAGCTTCAGCATTAAAGTGGAATCTCCTGTCGCTGGACAGCTAATAATAGGTCTGTGCTGACACTGAACATCAGCACCTCTGCGGGCCCGAGCTTTCACAAAGCACAGCAAGTTTTCTATGAGGCCAATTCCAAGGCCGGCAGGTAAGTGCAGCCCCCTAAATCCTTCCAAGTAGCCTTTGAAGCTGGGTGTTCACCATAAGTGCAGCACTCAGCTAGGAACATCTCTCGGAAAAACCTGCCCTGTTTACAAGTAGTAGGGTAGTCAGAAAGGTCTAAAAACTAGGCAGTATTGGAGATGACATGATGATCTACCTGGAAACCCAGATGAACCAATCACAGAAAAACTGTTACAAATAAGAATTGAATAGGAGAGGATAGAATAGGTCTGGCATGGTGGCTTATACCTGTAATCCCAACACTTTGGGAGGCTGAGACGGGAGGACCACTTGAGCTCTGGAATTTGAGACCAGCCTGGGCAACATGGTAAAAGCCTGTCTCTATGAAAAATACAAAAAATTAGCCAGGTGTGATGGCTCATGTCTGTAGTCCCAGCTACTCAGGGGCTGAGGTGGGAGGATCACCTGAGCCCAGGAGGTGAAGGTTGCAGTGAGCCATGATCACACCACTGCACTCCAGCCTGGGTGACAGAGCAAGACCCTGTCTCAAAAAAAAAAAAAAAAAAAAAAAAAAAGGAGAGCTCTAGATATATTCCATAATTGAATAGAATAGTATATTATTTTAGGTTCCCAGCAAATATATATTTGTATATTATTGCATATTATTTTGGAGGAACAAAAATAATATACAAAAGTCAATAGGTTTCCTATATAAAAGCAATAATCAGTTAGGAAGTATAATGGAAGGGGAAAAAAATTCCATTTATAATAGCATACAAAAAGAAAGGCGTGCCTAGAAATGTGCAAGATATATATGAAGAAAACTGAGGAAAAAAATAAAAGAAAAATGGAGCAAAAAGAAAAGCCAACCCCACACTTGGAGAGGGTCCTTAAATTTTATAAAATTCTCCTGAAATCAACCTTAACATTTAATATGATTACAATCAACATAAAGCCGAGATTTTTTCCAGACCTCTGGAAGCTGATTCTAAACTTAGTATGGAAATATAAGCACAAAAGTATAACCCAGACATTTTATTGAAGGCAAGAAAAAGTAATGAAAGAAAACTAGTTTTACCAGACATTAAAATATATTATAAATATATAAATAAAATTGTTTTGTCATGGTACATGAACAGACAGACCCATAGAACAAACTGGGTGGTCCATAAACAAATCCAATTACATATGAGAATTTAATATATGATAAAATAGTATTTCTAATCAATAAGAAAATATAGAATACTCAATAAATAATGGTCAGAATACAGGATAATTAAGGGAAAAAGTTCTTACACATAAGTTAATTCCAGATCAATCAAGTATTCAAACATATAAAAGAAAAATTAGACATTCTAGAAAAATTATGAATTTTTTTCATTATTGTCAAATGAAGAAGGACTTTCTAAGAAAACTCAGGAACAATAAAAGGAAATGCTGATTAAATCTGATTACATGGAAATGTAAGCTTCTGCACAGTGGGAAAATGCCACAAATAAAACCAAAAGATTTGCTACAACTGAGATAACATATTTGCAACACATATTTCAGATTCAGTTGTGGGTCCAATTTTGTGGGGCCTGGAGTTTATATAATGTGGGGAGCCCTAGTTAAGAAAAATAAAACACAAAGAACACCAATACAAAATACACAAATGATCATTTATCGAGAATAAGAAAATAAATCACAACAAATTCCAGATGTTAAAATGTTGACAAATCCCACAAATATCACAAAATCCAGAAAAATAGCATATATTTATTGTAATTAACTGCCTAAGACTCTACTATAATATCATTTTTATTGATATATGATAAATGTACATAATTTAGGGGTACATGTGCTAATTTGATGCATTCATGTAAGTATAAAAATAAAATCAGGGTAATTGGGCTACCTATCACCTTATAATACTTGTATAATATTTGTTTTTAACACATTTGTGTAATCTTTGATTACTTCTCCAGATGACAATGATTTTATAATTTTGTTTTCTTTTGAGAGAACAGAAAGAAAACTCTTTCCTCTAGCATGATGATCAAAATTGGCTTTTTAAAATTATTATTGAAGGCTTAAATGTCTTTTTTAGGCAGCTAGAGAGAAAGGGCAGGTCACCCTCAAAGGGAACCCCATCAGGCTAACAGTGGACCTCTCAGCTGAAGCCCTACAAGCCACAAGAGATTGGGGGCCTATATTTAACATTCTTAAAGAAAAAAAAAATCTTCAACCAAGATTTTCATATCCAGCCAAACTAAGATTCCTAAGCAAAGGAGAAATAAGATCCTCTTCAGATAAGCAGATGTTGAGGGAATTTACCACCAGACCTGCCTTACGAGAGACCTTGAAAAGAGCACTAAATATAGAAAGGAAAGACCACTACCAGCTGACACAAAAACACACTTAAACACACAGACTAGTGTTGCTATAAAGCAACCACATACAAGCCAGCATAATAAGTAGCTAACAATACAATGACAGGATTGAATCCACACATATCAATACTAACCTTGAATGTAAATGGGCCACATGCCCCACCTAAAAGGCACAGAATGGCAAGTTGTATAAAAAAGCAAGACCCGATGGTATGCTGTCTTCAAGAGACCCATCTCACACATAATGACACCCATAGGCTCAAAATAAAGGGATGGAGGAAAATCTACCAAGCAAATTAAAAACAGAAAAAAAAGCAATGGTTGCAATCCTAATTTCAGAAAAACCTACTTCAAACCAACAAAGATCAAAAAAGGCAACAGTACATAATGATAAAGTGTTTAAATCAACAAGAAGACCTAACTATACTAAGAACATATGCACCCAACACAGGAGCACCCAGATCCATAAAGCAAGTTCTTAGAGACCTACAAAGAGACATAGACTGACATACAATAATAGTAGAAGACTTCAACACTCTACTGACAGTATTAGACAGACCATCAAGGCAGAAAATTAACAAAGATATTCCGGACCTGAACTCAACATTGGACCAAATGGATCTGATAGACCTCTACAGAACTCTCCACCCCAAAACAACAGAATATACATTATTCTTATTGCCACATGGCATATATCAATGACATAACTAGACATAAAACAATCTTCAACAAATTCAAAAGAACTGAAGTCACACCAAACACACTCTCAAGCCACATCACAATAAAAATAGAAGTCAAGACTAAAAAAATTGCTCAAAACCATGCAATTACATGGAAATTTTAAAAACGTGCTCCTGAATGACTTTTGGGTAAATAATAAAATTAGGGCAGAAATCAAGAAGTTATTTGAAACTAATGCAAACAAACATAAACATACCAGAATGTTGGGGACACAGCTAATGCAGTGTTAAGAGGGAAATTCATAGCACTAAAAGTATTCATAACATCAAAAAGTTAGAAAAATCTCAAATTAACAACCTAACATCACAACTGAAAGAGTTAGAGAAACAAGAAGAAATCAACCCCAAAGCTAGCAGAAGATAAGAAATAACAAAAATCAGAGCTGAACTGAAGGAAATCAAGACACACACACACACACACACACACACACACACACACACACACAAAAATCAAAAGATCAGCTAATCCAGGAGTTGGTTTTTTGAAAAAATAAGTAAGGTAGATAGGCCACTAGCTAGACTAATAAAAAGGAAGAGAGAAGGTCCAATAAATACAATTATAAATGACAAAGGGAATATTACCACTGATCCCACAGAAATAAAAATAACCATCAGAAACTACTATGAACAACTCTATGCACACAAACTAGAAAACTGAGAAGAGATGGATAAATTCCTGGACACATACACCCTCCCAAGACTCAACCAGGAAGAAATGGATTCCCTGAACAGACCAATAATGAGCTCTGATTTATTAAATCAGTAATAAATAGCCTACCAACCAAAAAAAGCCCAGGACCTGATGGATTTACAGCCAAATTCTACTAGGTGTACAAAGAAGAGCTGCTACTATTCCTACAGAAACTATTCCAAAAAATTGAGCAGGAGGGACTCTTCCCCAACTCATTCTATGAGGACAGCATCATCACGATACCAAAACCTGACAGAAACAGAAACAAAAAAAGAAAACTTCAAGCCAATACCCTTGATGAACATTAATGCAAAAATCCTCAACAAAATACTTGCAAACCAAATCCAGCAGCACATCAAAAAGCTAATCCACCATGATCAAGTAGGCTTCATCACTGGGATGCAAGGTTGTTTCAACACACACAAATCAGTAAATATGATTCATCACGTAAACAGAACTAAAGACAAAAACCATGTGATTATCTCAATAGACACAGAAAAGGCTTTCAATAAAATTCAATATTCATTCATGTTAAAAACTCTCAATAAACTAGGTATTGAAGAAACATACCTCAAAATAATAAGAGCCATCTACGACAAGCTTACAGCCAACATCAAACTGAATGGGCAAAATCTGGAAGCATTCCCCTTGAAAACCAGCACAAGACAAACCAGCACAAGGATACCCTCTCTCACTACTCCTATCCAACATAGTACTGGAATTCCTAGCCAAAGCAATCAGGCAAGAGAAGGAAATAAAGGGCATCCAAATAGGAAGAGAGGAAGTCAAACTATCTCTGATTGCAGATGACATAACCTTTTTTTTTTTTTTTGAGACAGTCTCGCTCTATCACCCAGGCTGGAGTGCAGTGGCACGATCTCGGCTCACTGAAACCTCTACCTCCTGGGTTCAAGTGATTCTCCTGCCTCAGCCTCCCAAGTATCTGGGACTACAGGCATGTGCCACCACACCTGGCTAATTTTTTGTATTTTTAGAAGAGATGGGGTTTCACCATGTAAGCCAGGCTGGTCTCGATCCCCTGACCTCATGATCTGCCTGCCTTGGCCTCCCAAAGTACTGGGATTACAGGCATGAGCCACCACGCCTGGCCTAGATAACATAATTCTATATCTAGAACACCCCATAGTCTCAGCCCAAAAGCTCCTTCAGCTAATAAAAATCTTCGGCAAAGTTTCAGGATACAAAAGCAATGTACAAAAATCACTAGCATTCCTGTACACCAACAACAGTCAAACCAAGAACCAAATCAGAAAGGCAATACCATTCACAATTGCCACAAAAAGAACAAAATACCTAGGAATACAACTAACCAGGAAGGTCAAAGTGCTCTACAATGAAAATTACAAAACACTACTCAAGTAAATCAGAGAAGATACAAACAAATGGAAAAACATCCCATGCTTATGGATAGGAAGAATCAATATCATTAAAATGACCATACTGCCCAAAGCAATTTAGAGTCAATGCAATTCCTATCAAACCACCAATGACATTCTTCACAGAACTAGAATAAGCTATTTTAAAATTTATATGGAATAAAAAAAAGAGCCTGAGTAGCCAAGGCAATCCTAAGCAGAAAGAACAAAGCTGGAGGCATCTCGTTACCTGATTTCAAACTATACTACATGGCTACAGTAACCAAAACAGCATAGTACTGTTTTGGTATAAAAACAGGTACATAGACCAATGGAACAGAATAGAGAGCCCAGAAATAAGGCCATACACCTATAGCCATCTGATCTTTGACAAAGCTGACAAAAGCAATGGGGGAAAAGACTCCCTATTCAATCAATGATGCTAGGAGAACTGGCTAGCCATATGCAGAAGATTGAAGCTGGACCCCTTCCTTACACCATATACAAAAATCAACTCGGGATGGATCAAAGACTTAAATGTAAAACCCAAAACCATAAAAACCCTGGAGGACAACCTTGGCGATACCGACCTGCGCATAGGGCGAATATTTCATGACAAAGATACAAAAAGCAATCACAACAAAGGCAAAATTTGACAAGTGGGATCTAATTAAACTTAAGAGCTTCTACACAACAAAAGAAACTATCTACAGAGTAAGGAGACAACCTACAGAATGGGAGAAAATGTTTGCAAACTGTGCATCTGACAAAGGTCTAATATCCAGCACGTATAAGGAACTTAAACAAATTTACAAGAGAAAAAACAACCCCATTAAAAAATGGGCAAAGGATATGAACAGACACTTTTCAAAAGAAGACATACATGTGGCCAAAAAGCACATGAAAAAAAATCTCAATATCACTGATCATTAGAGAAATGTAAATAAAAACCACAATGAGATACCATCTCACACAAGTCAGAATGGCTTTTATTTAAAAGTCAAAAAATAACAGATTCTGGTGAGATTGAGAGAAAAGGGAACACTTACACACTGTTGGTGGGAGCGTAAATTAGTTCAACCATTGTGGAACGCAGTATGGCGATTTCCCAAAGAGCTAAAAGCAGAATTACCATTCAACCTAGCATTCCCATTACTGGTTACATACCCAGAGGAATGTAAATCATTCTACCATAAAGACACATGCATGTGAATGTTCATAGCAGCAGTATTCACAATAGCAAAGACAAGGAATCAACCTAAATGCCCATCAATGATAGACTGGATAAAGAAAATGTGGTACATATACACCATGGAATACTATGCAGTCATAAAAAAGAATGAGATCATGTCTTTTGCAGGAACATGAATGTCACTGGAGACCATTATTCTTAGCAAGCTAACACGGGAACAGAAAACCAAATACTACATGCTCTCACTTATAAGTGGGAGCTAAATGATGAGAACTTATGAACACAAAGAAGGAAACAACAGACACTACTGTCTACCTGAGGGTGGAGGGTGGGAGGAGGGAGAGGAGCAGAAAAGATCACTATTGGGTACTGGACTTAATACCTGGGTGATGAAATAATCTGTATGACAAACCCCCCGACACAAGTTTATGTATGTAATAAACCTTCACTTGTACCCTCGAAACTAAAACGAATGTTTTTAAAAAATGGTTTTTTTAATGAATTTATTTCAAGTAGAGTTGCAGTAAAAATGGGCTTGTTGTTAAGCTACTATTATAGAGTGTGTCCTTTAAGCATAGGAATTCTGACGTCTTTTTTATTTGAATACCATTAAGAAACAAAATAAATTTAAGATGGTTCATACTTGTGTTTGCTGCATTATTGAGAATATTCCGGACAGAAGAACTTCTCTTCTCACCGTGCATTGGTGACAGCCACATCCCCCATTTGCAGTTTATATCTGAAGACTGAAAGAATTAGCCACAGACTGGCTTTGCTCTCCACCCATTTCAAACCTCCTTTCTCACCTGCTACTCATGTTTGTGGTGCCAAATACCATACATGTTATATGATGATAAAAGCTTTGGTCACACAGGGTCATGAAGAATAATTCAGTACAGAGAGTGGGGGAAGCATGACAGGAAGTGGTACCATAATGGCTGCTGATAATACAGACCCAGAAGTGACAGCAAACCAGTTAAAACACATCCCTCTAAATTCAAATTCAAGGTAACTATAACTTAGATTTATCTTAGCCTAGTCCCCAAAAATGCCCACAGCCTCTCTGACATCACTCACACCAGGGAAAACCTCGGTGGAAAGATACAATCATTTTAAATGCTTGCAGTTAAAATAAACCTGAGTCAACTTTGTGAACCCATTGCTCGGTCCTCTCCGGGGTCTCATGAGAGCTTATGCAAGGGAGGTCTCTGAAATTTAAGCATCATTGGTTTCATAAGTCTGTCTCTTGACAAGCTGATGACTACCTTGCTTAATATATAAAGAGCTCTTACAAATCAATAAGAAAAAGACCAACAATCCAATAGAAAAAAATTGGCAAAGGATATAGACACACAGTTCAGCAGCCCCCAATGAGGTGGTGCTACAATACGATCTCCAAAACATACTGAGTGGGGAAAAAAGAATGGTATTATGTAGTCTTGCATTTGCATATTAGACAAGGATGCCTGTATGTGTACTGACTGTTACAGGATGCCCACCATGGGAATGGCGGTTACCTCCATAGGGAGAGAGGCTGGGGACTGAGAGTCTGGGAGTGAAAGATCCCTTTTACACCACTATCTCTCTTTTACTCAAAGCTCTATTATTTAGTAAAAATCATTGAACTTAGGCCTAAAAAGGGTAAGTTTACTGTATTTATGATAAAATCTTACAGGTATTTTTAAAAGCTATTATTAAATATCACTAAATTTATACTATACACATGTTAGATATTACACATATTCACACACATGCACATATATCCACATAGGACGCAAGCATCAAAGACAAAATCGGCCCTTGATAATCCACCAAAGTAAGACTGCACCGTGCAGGATGGAAGGTTGGTATCTCAGGTCCCCTGACTCCTGGGTTCTGGGACTGTGGGAAGAGCTCTCCTCTCATCCAGAGCCTTGTGCCAGGGGGAAGGTGGAGCGTCCACACTCACACTAGCACTCACACTCGCACTCACACACTCATACTCTCACTTGCACTCACACTCACACTTGCACTCACACACTCCCACTAGCACTCACACTCGCACTCTCACACTCATACTCACACTCGCACTCACACACTCACACTCGCACTCTTGCAGTCATGCACTCACACTCGCACTCACTCCCACACTCACACTAGCACACTCGCACTCACTCATACTCGCACTCACACCCTCACTTGCACTCGCACACATACTCTCACTTGCACTCACACTCAGTCACACTCGAACTCGCACTTTCACACTCGCACTAGCACTCACACTCGCACTCACTCATACTTGCACTCACACTCACAAACATACACTCACACACTCGCACTCGCACACACTCACTTGCACTCACATCCAGTCATATTCACACTTGGACGCACACACACTCACTCGCACTCACATTCACACTCGCACTCACACTTGCACTCACTCACACTCGCACTCACACACTCATACACACTCATACACTCACTTGCACTCACATTCACAGTCACATAGTAGCACTTGCACACACACGGTCACACACACTCACACTCGCACTCACTCTCACACTCACATGCACACTCACACTCGCACACTCCCTGTGGAGACACCTGTCCCAACAGCCACAGCAGCTCCCGCTGAGGCTGTCTGAGCAATGGCTCCATGTCCCGGGGCTGCCACCGAGCAGCTCTTCCTGGGCTGGAAAATCACAGTCCCACGTCCCGCCGTACACTGCTGTGGCTGTGGGTGACTCCGCGCTTGCTTCTTGTGTTTTTCAGTTTCCTATAACACATACATTAACTTTTTAAAAATAAAGGTTACTTTCAAAACCTGAGAAAAACAGAAAATCACAGTCCTTCAGGGCACAGTTAAGAAAGCCTGAACCACCGGGCCCAGCTACTGGGGAAACTTACCCCCGAGTTCAGGAAATGCTAAGGGGGCCTGCATCCCATCACAGCGCACACCCGGTCTCCCTCTGCAGGTGAGACAGGCCTTCCTCCACCTCCAGCAGGGGTGGGTGTGACGGGGGTGGGGAGGGGGAGGAGGAGGAGAAAGAGGAGCAGAAGAAGAAAGAGAGGAAGAAAGGGGGAGAGACAGGCCGACCACTGTGGCTGGAGTAGAGAAGGTTCTCCTGCTGTGGACTCTGTGGCTGGAGTAGAGAAGGTTCCCTCACCCCCCCCCCGCCCCCCCACCTTCCCCCACCCCTCCTCCCCACCCCTGCGCTGAAACTGCTTCCAGGCATTCTTCCTGCCCAGGCTGGTCAGCTTGCAGAGTGGATGCAGGACAGCAGGTCTTCCCGTGCCTCAGGGCTGATGTGAGGATCTGCCTGGCCCCTCTACTTAAAGGACGGGGTCATTCCATCAGGACATCTTTCCAAGCATTGACTCTGTGCCGTGCACTGCCCGCGGTGCTCAGAGCTCAGCAGAGGCGCTGATAGGGCCCCTACTCTCACCGGGCCTCTGTGCTCAGGACGGAAAGGCAAACAGTAAACAAATACCAATCAATACTAGCAAGGCAGTTACAGTCAGTGCTAAGAAACCAGGGACTGGGGAGAGATGGGCCTGGGGTGGCCCGGGAGGGCCTGGGAAGGTGGCCGTGGAGGGAGTGATCTGGGGAATGAGGGAGCCGGTGTGCATGAGGAACGCGTGCCTGGTGGAGGGAATAGTGAGGACACAGGCCCCAGGAGGAGATGTACAGCATGTCTGAGGAACTGCAGAGGCCAGCATGGGTAGGTTACAAGGAAGGAAGAAGGGAGGGAGGAAGGGAGGGAGAGAAGGGACCCGGAAGCCAGCTGGTGTGGCTTTTAGATGTGCAAGAACTCCTGCTTCATTGTGAGCAAGACAAGAGTCACTGGAGGGATCTGGGCAGAGCAACGCGGCCTGGTGTCTGCTGTTTTTAAAAGCTGGCTCTAACAGTCATCCCAGCGGAGCGCAAAGTCAAACATCACAATTCTCCACTGGCTCAGGGATGAAATCGTTTGGTAACAGCCAACAAGAAGGCAGCTGCCCTGCAGAGAAGGAACCCGGGAAGGGGCAGGGGCACACGCTGGCCACTGGCTGTTTCCACGCATCACTCTTAATACACTTCCCCAGAGAAGCAAAAAGCCGCTTAGAACCCACATGCCTGGCGCTTCATCAGGCTCAGCCCCTGTGCTCACAGCTACAAAGACATCATGTTCAAACCCAGAAGTCCCAGAGATGCGGTTTCTCTTATTTTATCTTCCTTCTGCTTAGAGTGTGTGTGTTTTCTTCAGTCCCTTTAAGAACAAGAGCTGTTTACAGATTTTGGAATTTCTCCAAAAATTTATAAAAAGAATGACTTGAAGCCCAACATAGCGAAGCACAGATAAACCCTGAAAGACATTGGTTGGAGACATTTCTGACGGCCTTAGACAGCTCTGAATTGTTTCATCTCCTTGATTACGTGAAAAAAAAAAAACACTGAGAATATTTCACCTAAAAGCAGAGGAGACCCATGTTCATGAACAAGGAGCAGTAGAGACATTTTGGACTTTTTTTTTCCTTTGGTACAGAAATTTCAAAAATGTGTGTGTCCCACCAATTACAGAGAAGGCCCCAGCGATGAAACCAGCATCAGTTTACCCAGCTCGTCAGGAAACCCAATAAACTCAAATAAAAAGCACTCGTCTTTCTTGATACTGCTTTAGCAGAACAGTTGAAAGCTTAAATCAGGGTTTGCAAAGTCAGATGCTGACCAGGGACTAAGCAGGTCACATGGGAGAGTCAACACCTAGCGAGAGACACGTGTCGCCCTGGGGTCTCATATCTTCCAGCTTTTGACAGACACATAGGATTAAAGATATGTCACTTTCCTCTTACTTCTACTATAATAAAAGTGATAAGAAAACACTAGGTAGTTTAATAGGAGGAACTTGATATCCATTGCCAAACAGAGGATGGTGAGTATATGAGCCTGTCCAGGCTGCCATAACAAAATACAGCAGACACGTGGCTTAAACAATAGAGGCATATTATCTTGCAGCTCTGAAGGCTGGAGGTTCTGGATCAAGGTGTTAACAGGGCTGGTTCCTCCAGAGGCCTCTCTCTCCTCAGCTTACAGAAGGCATCTTCTCCCTGTGTCCTCATCCCTCCATGCATATCTGTGTCCTAATCTCCTCTTTGTAAGAACACTGGTCCTATTGGGTCAGAGCCAGCCCTCATGACCTTATTTTAATTAAATCACCTCTTAAAGACGCTGTCTCCAAATACAGCCACATGCTAAGATGCTAGGAATTAGGGCTTCAATGTATAGATCTGGGGAGACACAACTCAGCCATGATAGAGAGGCACCCCAGAGACCACAGCAGGAAGCCAACACCATAGGCTGGGTAGGTAGGGAGAGCCCAGGACGGGGCTGCTCCCCAGAAGCTGGAGCCACAGAAGAAAGTGCTGTCCAGGGGAGCTGGGGCCACAGAGAAGGTGCTGTCCAGGGAAAGCTGGGGCCACAAGAGATCCACGGGCATAGGTGGTGCTCTGAGCAGAGACAGCAGGAGAAATGCCCTGGCCTTTCTCTGTCCCACTCGCCAATCTCTGGAGATCCATAGCTTCCTGCATGGATCCTCCCTGCGGCCACCCAGCAAGAGAGCCTGGGGGTGTATTTTCAGGGGCCACGGAGCAGAGCAGGAAGTGAAGGGGGTGGACCCAAGAGCACACAGTCACTGACCTGCTTAGGGCCACCAGTTGGGTCGCCACCTAAGAAAGGAACCTTCTGAGTCTTTAAGACAAATTGGAGATCTGTGTGTTTATGTGGCATCTTCCCATTATTTCTCTTGTGTGTAGGTCTCCGGTATGCAACGTGCGGTTTAAAGTGATAAAGATGGTGGATGGAGGTTTCTTCCGACTGAATACAAGGAACACACAGGACCCTGTCCCAAGAGCCATGGGGGCACAGAGCCCCTCCCAAAGGGCCTAGATAAAGCAGGAAGCAGGAGGGCTTCCTGGAGAAAGCAGCCCCCACAACACCATGGATGAGGCCATCCCGAGAGCTAATCTAGAATGTTCCTAAACCAGGATCTTTACCAAATAATGATTCTGATCTCAGAAAACTGTGAGGGAACAAGACGGCGCCACGTGGAATGAGCAGGAGTCTATCTTGAACAACGTAAGAGGAAGACAGACCAGGCCGGGGGGTTTGGTGTCCAGCCTGTGGTGAGGATATTGGCCAATCCCTTCACAGGGACTCACGGCAGAATCCCCCCAGTGACGTCTGTAGTCAATGTCTGAGTTATTTGTCGAACTATCCAGTCTTTCCCGAGCAAGCTTTGGTTGTTTGCGCAGTACCCTGGGCTAAGGACGCCGCTGGCTTCGTGATCAATAGCTATCGGCCAGGTAGGGGCCACCTGGCTGTTACAAGAGGCTGGGCCGTTGCAGATGCCTCACGCAATGTCCTATTCCCAGTGCATGTCTCAGCCTAGGTGCGTTGCTCACAACGACCACCTCCTGCTTTCTGCGCATGCTTCCCACCACTGCCCTCTTCCCCACCCTGCAAGACTTCCATAGACAGAATGTGGACTTCACGCAGCACTGTTTGCAACAGCCAAGGTGTGGAAACAACTGACACGTCCATCAACAGATGAATGGATACACCAGACATGGTCCACGATCCACACCCTGGAATACTACACAGCCTTTCAAATGACGTCAGTTCTGCAACACGCAACAACACCAGTGGAACTTAACATTGCACCAAGTGGAATAAGCCAGTCTCAGAAGGACAAATCTTGTATGATTCCACTTAGATGAGGTCTCTGAAACTGTCAAATGCCTCACAGAAGCAGAGAGGAGAGTGGTGGCTGCCGTAGGCTGGAGAGGGAGCGCGGGGAGCTGTGGATCAATGGTGTAAAGTCTCAGCCACGCTAGGTGAGTGTGCACTAGAGATCTGGCACACTACATCAGGCCTGCAGTCAGCAATACTGTACTTTGTGCTTAAAAATTTCTTGAGGCCAGGTGTGGTGGCTCACACCTGTAACCCCAGCACTTTGGGAGGTTGAGGCAGGCAGATCACTTGAGGTCAGGAGTCAGCCTGGGCAACACGGTGAAACCCTGTCTCTACTAAAAAAAAAAAAATACAAAAATACAAAAATTAGCCAGGTGTGGTGGCACACACCTGTAGTCCCAGCTACTGGAGGGGCTGGGGCAGGAGAATCACTTGAACCCAGGAGACGGAGGTTGCAGTGAGCCAAGATCGCACCACTACACTCCAGCCTGGACGACAGAGCAAGACTTCATCTCAAAAAAAAAAAAAGAATAAAAATAAAGACAGTTTCATTCCTTCTGTCCCAATCTGTACATCTCCTACTTCCTTTTCTCATCTTACTGCACTACCCGGGACTTGCAGTATACAAAGTTGAACAGGTAAGAGGGGACATCCCTGCCCTGTCCCCAATCTTAGAGGAAAAGTGTCCAGTTTCTCGCCACTAACTATGATGTTGGCTGCAGCCACCTGGGCTGTGCTTGTTTTGCACGCTTATTAAGTGTTCACTGTGTTTCTTTAATAGATATGGGACTATCTAGATCACCTGTTTCTCTTGAGTGAGTTTTAGTAGATTGGGTCTATCAAAGAATTGATCCATTTCATTTAAATTCTCATATTTGGCCAGGCGCAGTGGCTCAGGCCTGTAATCCCAGCACTTTGGGAGGCTGAGGCAGGTGGATCAAGAGGTCAAGAGATCGAGACCATCCTGGCCAACATGGTGAAACCCCGTCTCTAATAAAAATATAAAAATTAGCCAGGCGTGGTGGCGTGCACCTGTAGTCCCAGGAGGCTGAGGCAGGAGAATCGCTTGAACCTGGGAGGTGGAGGTTGCAGTGAGCCGAGATCGTGCCACTGCACTCCAGCCTGACGACAGAGAAAGACTCCATCTCAAAAAAAAAAAAAAAAATTATTACATTTGTGGACATAGTGTTGTTCATACTTTTTTCTTAGTATCCTTTTTTCTGCCCGTATTGGTTTTGGGTGAGTGTTTGATATGATTTCTCTCTTAGACCTTCACTTATATACATTTTCAAAGTCTTTCGAGTGCCTGTGCTGGAGCTCTCAATGGACATTCACCTGAACTAAGTCCACCGTGGAATAACACTGCTCCAGCCCGAGTGAGTGCAGACTCTTTGTGGTGGGGCGTCCTGGTTTACGTCTCCCGTTCCTTGTGACATGGCCGTTTACTTCAATTAACCAGAATCTAGAATCATCCAATGCATTGTTACTATTATGAGGCTAAGCAAGACATTCTATTTTAGATCAATTAAGAGTAAGAAAAATAAAAGACCTTACCACCTCGTATTCCCTCCCCAACACTCTTGTTTCTATAGATCTGAGTTTCTGACATACTGTTTTTCTTTTCCTGCAAGAACTTCTTTTAATGTTTCTTGCAGGGCAGGTCTGGTGGTGGTGACTTCTCTCTGTTTTTATACTTTTTTTTTTATTTCTATAGCTTTCAAGGTACAAGTGGTTTGGGGTTACATGGATGAATTGTATATCGGTGAAGTCGCAGATTGTAGCACACCTGTCATCCAAGTAGTGTACACTATACCAATGAGTTTTTCCTCCCTCCCTGCAAAGCCTCCCCTTCCTGAGTCGCCAGTGTCCACTCTATCACTCTGTCGACCTTTGCATACCCAGAGCTTAGCACCCACTGATAAGTGAGAACACGTGCTCCTTGTTTTCCATTCCTGAGTTATTTCACTTAGAAGAATGGCCTCCCGCTCCATCCAAGCTGCTGTGAAAGAAATTCTGTCATTCTTTTCTACAGCTGAGTTTGCGAAGTATTCCGTGGTGTATACATACCACATTCTCTCCATCCACTCATCAGCTGACGGGCACTTGGGTTGGCTCCATATCTTTGCAATTGTGAACTGGGCTGCAATAAACACACAGCTGTGTGTGTGTGTGTTTTTCATACAGTGACTTCCTTTGTGCACTCAGTAGTGGGATTGCTGGATCCAATGATGGGACCGCCTTTTAGTTCTTTAAGGAATCTGCATGCTGTTTTCCAGAGGTGGAACTAATGCACATGCCCACCAGCAGTGTACACACGCTCCTTTTTCAATGCATCTAAGCCAACATCTGTTGTTTTTTGGCTTTTTAATAATGGCCATCAGGTGATATCTCACTGTGGTTTTAATTTTCATTTCTCTGGTTCCCTCTGTTTTTGTTTTTGTCAGAGAAAGTCTTTGTTTCTCCTTCATTTTTGAAGGATAATTTTGGTGGATATAGAATTCTAGGTTGGGGTGTGTGTGTGTGTGTGTGTCCCTGACACTTTAAATGTTTCACTCTTCTCTCTTCTTGCGTATGTGGTTTCTGGTGAAAATTCCCCTGGAATTCTTATCCCTGTTCCTGCACAAGTCAGGTGATTTCCCCCGGCTTCTCCCAAGGCTGTCTCTCCATTGGTTTTCCGCGGTGTGACTGTGCCATGTCCAGCCATGTCTGTTGGTATATTTCCCGCTTGGTGTTCTCTGAGCTTCCAGGATCTTTGGTTCGGTTCTGACATTAATTTCAGAAATTTATCAGCCTTTATTACTTGAAATATTTATTCTGCTCTAATCTCTTTTCCTTCTAATATTCCAGCTATACGTATATGACACGTTTGATATTGTCCCGCAGTTGTTGAATGTTGTTTCGACTTGACTTGTTTGGCTGTTTGTTTTCCCATTGTGTTTTTCTCATGTCAGGCTGGGAAGTTTCTACCGACCCGCTTTGAAGTTCACTGACTCGCCTGGGCCACGCCTGATCTACCGATGAGTCCGGGAAAGGATTTCACCATTTTTGTTTCAGTGATTTTCATTTCTAGCATTTTCTGTGATTCTTTTTTAGCATTTTCATTTCTCTACCTACCCATCTGTTCTTTTTTCCCCCAAGTTTATTGACGTATAATTGACAAATAAAAATCATATCTATTTAAGGTATACAATGTGATGTTTTGCTCTACCTACACACTGTGAAATGATTACCACTATCAAGCTAACATAGCCAGCAACACACAGTTACCTTTTGGTATTTGTGTGTGATGAGAACATTTCAGATCTGCTCTCTTAGCAGGTTTTAAGTCTGCAATACAGTATTATTAAACATAATCATCATGCCGCTCATTCAATCTCCAGAACGTATTCATCCTGCACACGTGAAACTCTGTACCTGCAGCCACATTTACCCATCTGTTCTTACATGTTGTCCACTTCTTCCATTACAGCCTTTAAGACATTAATCGTAGTTATTTTAAATCCTTGTATGGTAATTCCAACATCTGTGTCATCTTTAAGTCTGGCTCTGATGGTTACTTTGTCTGTATTTTTCTCTTCCCTTTTTACAGGCTTTGCAATTTTTTGTTGAGACCAGACATGCCGTGCCAGGTAACAGGACTGAGGTGAGCAGGGCTGCAGCTTGAGGACGTACATGGCTGGGCCTGGGCTGTGCTGACTGGTTGCTGCAGCTGCCGGTGCCAGAGGCTTCCGGCTCCTCTAACGTCCCTGCTGGTGTCTCCCCTGTTGACCTGGGGCTTCCCTAAGTCCTCCTCCTCAGGGAGGGTCCACATCTTGCAGCCCTTTCAGCTGGAACCCAGGGTTATGGCACCGGAGCCGTGTATGTGTGGCGGTGAGGTGTGGGGGAAGGAAAGCATCCAGTCATCCCACGATGGAGTCTCCGTTTTTAGGGGCTATGACCTTCACAAGTGTTCCTCCAGTGACGTAGCTTTTCTGTTCCCCTTGGGTGAGACAGGGAGGCTAAAGAGGGCCGGGGTGGAAGAAGTGCCTCCCCAGCCTCGGCAGGCCTCGGAGCAAGCCTGTGCTGGGGAGAACACTCTGGGCAGATTCCACAAGGGTGACTCTTCTGCTCCCCTTTCCGGAGCCAACGGGGATCTTTCCTGGACCTTCACTTGTGAGAACCTGTGGGCTTCCTGGAGGTTTGAACCACAAGAGTGTGAGGGACCCCTAGGAGGGTGGCCCCAGGGTTTCTCACTCTCAGGCTTCCACACTCAACCTCCAGCAGCTCGCAAAGTCAGCACCGGAGTGTTCCCATCCTCCCCCACTCACTCGAGGTTTCCACGACTTCTGCCCCAGGCCTGCATTCACCCGTCCTTCCAGATTTCGGGGTGGTGGCTCATCCACAACCTGTTCTCTGAGGGGGCCGAGGACATCCTCGGGTTCTGAGCCTGTTCAGCTGTTTCTTGCTGGAAGTAAATGATGGCTTCTGGGCTTCCTACACGTCAGAGCTGGAGCCAGCCGTCTCTCTACTGCCCCTGTTTTAACTATTTTATTTCCTCCTTTTGTTCTTCAGCTACTGATTCCCACCTTTAGCTTTCCTTATCTTAAAAAGAAGATGCCTTGAGATCTAGCTCTCGAGCTATTAAATTTTTCTACTTAAATGATTTTAGCTCTCTTAGTTCTCTAGTTTTATTTTTTTTATTTTGCTTATCATCTGGTCTTATAGTTCCCTTTATTTTTATAGCAGGTCCTGTGGTAACGCATTCATTCAGCAATTCTTTGTCGCGTGGCCCCTACGTGCAGGCTCCTGCACTGGGACACACAACGGTGAAAGCAATGGGCTCAGGCCTGCCCTTGGGAAGGGACTGGCATCAGCACTCTAGTCGCAGAAGCTGTCATTGCAAACTGCAGCAACGTGCATGAAGGAAAAGTGCTGAGAGCTGTGGGAACACAGAACAGGGGTCCCGAGCCACTCCAGGGATGCAGGAAGTCGCCCTGGGCAGGAGGCATCTGCACTGAGACCTAGGGAGAAGCAGGAGACGGCAGACAGAGGCTGCAGGTAAGTCCCGCGCCATCACCATCGTCATTTTTGTCAGTCTGCTTGTTGTTTTTAGAATTCCTCATGACCCGGGAGGAAGGGTGGTCACTGCAGGAAAGTTCAGACCCGAGGCAGGAGAGAGTCATGCTCTGTCCCCTCAGACTGGTCCAGTGCCTCCCTCTGACCTCCCCCATGAGATCACCTAAGTGAAGAATTCCTTTTTTAAAAATAAAAGTTAGATGCTACATAATATTTACCTTTAAAAAAAATTTATTATACTTAAGTTCTGGAATACATGTGCAGAATGCGCAGGTTTGTTACACAGGTATACATGTGCCATGGCAGTTTGCTGCACCCATCAACCCGTCATCTACATTAGGTATTTCTCCTAATGCTCTCCCTCCCCCAGCCCCTCCACCCTCGACAGGTCTCGGTGTGTGATGTTCCCGTGTCCATGTGTTCACATTGTTCAACTCCCACTTATGAGTAAGAACATGCGGTGTTTGGTTTTCTGTTCTTGTGTTAGTTTGCTGAGAATGATGGTTTCCAGCTTCATCCATGTCCCTGCAAAGGACATGAACTCATCCTTTTTTATGGCTGCATAGTATTCCATGGTGTATGTGTGCCACATTTTCTTTATCCACATAATATTTACCCTTATAATTGTCTCCAGTAATAGAACCCAGATTTTTACCTGGCCACATTGCTGTCCAGAATAAAAATTAAGTTCTTTAATTAAGTTCCTGCACATCTAAGTATAAGAGGAGATTGTGTGTCAAACTGCAGGAAAGGCTGCTTAATGGTAGGCCCCTCTGGGAGGGGCATTCTTGTCCCATTTCCCCTTCTTCTGGTCTACCACCTGGAATGTGGATGTGATGGCTGGAGCTTCAGCCACCATACTGGCCTATGAGGTCACCTTAAGAATGGAGTCTTCACATGAGGATGATAAAGCAAAAAGATAAAAGCTCAGTCCCTCTTGGAGCTGCCAAACTAGCTTCTGGAATTTTTTTTTTTTTAGACAAGGTTTTACTCTGGTTGCCCCGGCTAGAGTGCAATGACATGATCTTGGTTCACTGCAGCCTCCACCTCCTGGGCTCAAGCGATTCTCCTGCCTCAGCCTCCCAAGTAGCTGGGATTTCAAGTGTGTATCACTGCGCCCAGCTAATGTTTGTATTTTTTGTAGAGACAGGGTTTCACCATGTGGACCAGGCTGATCTTGAACTCCTCAGCTCAGATGATCTGCCCACCTCAGCCCTAGATTTCTGTTACATGAGAAAGGAGTAAACGTCTATGTCTAAGCCACTATTATTTTTGCCTGTAGAAGCAGCTGCGCCCAGGCCTAACTGGCACAACTGGATTATTCAGCAAACCCAGAGACTAACACGTCCTCCAGGATAACTATGACCTTACAGTGCCCTTGAACTGATTCCACAAGTCAGCCTGCAGCCTGAGGTGGAACTGAGCCTGCATACATTTTGGTCCACCCAATTTTTAAACTGAATTTGATAGCAAGATTTAAAAACCTGGGGGTTGCACATGCAATTCCAGATTTCTGACTTCTCTTGAAAAACCAGATCTAGGGACACTGGACCCCTGCCCTCAGGCCAGCAGTTGGCAGCCTCTGGGCAGGGGGTGCCCACTGTCCTTGGGCCCTCCGCTCCCCTGCCCACCCCAGCATCCTCTGTCTGGCTTCACCCGCTTGTTCGTCCCTCCCACCCTGGAAGGGTGTGAGTGTGTGAGCCCCAAGTCGCACAACCTAAAGTTGGTGACACCTGCCAGGCATAAGGACAGACCACAGATACAGCATGAGAGGGAAAGCAGGGCGTGAGAGACGGCCAGTGACCCCATCCCCGCAGAGGGGCCCCCGCGGGAGGAAGCCCAGGAGAGGGCCCTTTGGGGACACTTGGTTCCACATGACACCGAGCAGCTTCAGCTCAGTGACTCCAGTTTGACCTTTCCCCCTAAGAGGGTCCCCTCCACGGTCTGGGTGCTCCCAGACCTCTGGTGAAGAGAAGGTTCTCTTGCGATGAGAAAGTCTGTATTTGGATTTTTTAATGGAATCAGGTGAACTTTTGCTGGACTATTTCCAAAACCCCAAAATCACGGCTGCAAAACATGAGCATGAAACATCCACTTCAACTTTTTAAAATACGTATCAATCCTCTTTGCAAAGGGAAAAAAACAGAATACACAGAGATGGCTCGAGATGTGGGTCTCCAGCACCCCCACATCCTTCCCCGATAGACAGATTCCTACAGAGTCCACATACATACGTCTCCCCAGATACGTTCCTATATGTGCTCACGCTGCATGTTTCCGCCAGTGCCGGACATCTTCACGTTGCGTGTTTCACTGGCTGACACCCCTGCCCCATTGGCTGGAAATCCAGGAGCAAGAACCCCACTGCTGGTCGAGCCTGTGTGGCAGCTATCACACAGAAGGTTGACTATCTCAATCTAGTCCCACTGTGGGAATTGCCCACAAACCTCCCTCTCTGAGAAATTAAACTAACAGATTGTCTCCAACCAACCCCCAAGCCTAGAACACTCATTCCCCTCGGCTGCTGACTTGCTGGCGCCCACCCGAAACACCCTGGGACCAGAAGCCTGGGCTCTTGTGCCACCAAGAACCGGCTGTGGGTGCAATACTTTGATCCAGAAGTGTCCTGGCCGATCCAGGTTATGTTGCCCAATCTGCACAACCAGACAGAGCTAAACAAATTAAGCAAAGAGCCACATCCTTCTGAAGCGTTGGGTTCCCTGGAGTGTGCCTTACAATGATGAAAATTCTCTTCTTGGAGTGTGGCTAATTGAGGCACTAAATATAAACATCCTGATTTGGTGAATTTTCCTTTTGGGATTTAGCATCCTATGGCTGCAAGAGATAGGAATTCTAGAAAATGATTCCCTAATTGTCAAGACCTCACAAAGAGGTGGAAAAGAAACATCATCTCACGGTCAAGCGGAACCCATAAATGCGGGGAGGCGGGAGGCAGAAGTAGGGAGTGGGGCTCGTGGGAACTGGAGGAGCCCATGCCCACCAAAAATAATTCAGATTAATTTAAAACTGTACAAGACAAACAAAACCCATGTGTGTCAGCTCTTGGTTGAGGTCCTTCTTTATAATAATTTTGATATAGTTTGGCTGTTCCCCACCCAAATCTCATCTTGAACTGTAGCTCCCACAATTCCCACATGTTGTGGGAGGGACCCAGTCGGAGATGACGGAATCATTTGGGCGGTTTTCCCCATACTGTTCTTGTGGGAGTGAACGAGTCTCATGAGAGCTGATCTTTCTCTCTTGCCTGCCGCCATGTAAGACATGCCTTTGCTTCTCCTGGCCTTCTGCAATGATTGTGAGGCCTCCCCAGCCAGGTGGAACTATGAGTCCATTAAACGTCTTTTCTTCGTAAATTACCCAGTCTCGAGTATGTCTTTATTAGCAGCATGAGAAAAGACTAATACAAGTTTCTAGAGGAAAACCTCTTGACACAGGCAAAGGGGACTTGGCCGTTCTAAGCCCAGTTGATGTCAGTGCCCTTGAGATCATACAACGGGCTGCTGCACAACTTGATTCCTTCATTGCAAATTTATGTGCCAGCAATTAAGACCCTAAAGCTTCTAGGTCAGATGCTAGAGAGTAGAAATATCACCCCTAAGGAGGAATTCTGAGTTTTCAGGGCCAAACAAGTTGACTGTGGCATAAGGTGCAGATCAGTAGACTATGGCCCATGAACCAATTCTGGCCCACCGCTTGTTTTTATAAATGAAGTTTTAATGGAACACTGTCACAGCTAATTGCTTACATATTCTCCATGGCAGTTTCTGCACTCTTATGGCAAAGTTAACTAGTAGTGACAGAGACTATAAGGCCAGCTGAGCCTAAAATATTTACTGTCTCATTCTTTACAGAAAACGTTTGCTGTTCCCTGGTCAAATGTTTTGTTTGTTTTTGGTCAAAGTTTTTTCCAAACATTTTGATCATATACATATATTTAGCATACCTCTACTGGCAGGAATGATCAAAGATTTCTAAACTTTAGATATCCCTACTGGTAAAAAAGCTATGGGGGCTGCACCTCTAATATATGGGTGAAATACCAGATATTTACACAGCTTCAAAGCATCTCCCCATGAACTATTTATTAATTACAAAGGGGAAACCAGTAGCCTCAGAGTGGGAAATCTATAACAGACACTACCTGAACCAGGCGACCAAAGTCAACATCACCAGCAGCGGGACTGACCAAAGTCCTGCGTGTCCTGATAGGGATACTGAGGCCAGGACATCACTTCCACAGTAACTTATCTACATACCATGGGCCTGCCAAGAATGCACAACTAAACCAAATCATGACGAAACACCAAGCAAACCCAAACCCAGGGACGGCCTGCAGAGTAACTTGCTATACTCTTCAATCGTGTCAAAGAGACGGGGACTGCTCCAGGTGGAAGGAGACTGGAACACGTGGCCAACACATGCAGTGTGAGATCCTGGGTCGGCCTCTGGACTGGGAAACAAAGTGGCCATTAGGAAGTTATTGGGGCAGTTGATCAAATGAGAATAGGGACTGCAGATTAGGTCACAGTATTGTATCAGTATTAGATTTTCATATTTTGAACTTTGTATTGTGGTGGTATAAGAGAATCTCCTTGTTTATAGAAAAAAACACACTGAAATATTAAGGATAAAGGGTAAGATATCTGAATTTACTTTCAAATAGATAATTCTGGGGGAAAATCTCTTTCCTCTATTTCCCTCTCTTCTCTCTGTATGGATAGCAGATGATAGAGGGATGATAGATAGAAGATGGATAGATAAATAATTGATAGGTAATAAGGTAATAGATAGGTGATAGGTAGACAGATGATAGATAATAGCCAGATGATAGATAATAGATGATCAATAGATTGATAGATGATTAATAGATATCAATAGATAGATAGATAGATACCAAGCAACCAATGATAGAAAAATTGGGGCAAAATATAAACAGTTTAATGATTCTGGATAAAGGTTTGAAGGAGTTATTTGCACTATTCTTGCTGCTTTTCTGCATTAAATTATATCAAAATAATAAAAGTTTTTTAATGCAGTAGAAAAATCTCTAAATCATCCCAAAGACAGAGAAAGCTCTTTTCTTTGTGTCATTCCTGGGGGCCATGCTCTCCAGGCTCATTTGTCTACAGGCCAATAATGCAAAAGGGTGTTTACTCTGAGCTACCTGAACACCGACCCCAACACCGACCCCACCCCAGGCCCTCACTGTTCACCTCCAGTGGACTGATTTCTGGGTGTCTGTCCAGACTGGCATCCCTGGGCACCTGCTGGAGGGGCTGGGATTCTCTGTGGCACTGATGACGTTTGGATTTGGTGGAGAGAACCCTTGCAGAGGGCATCGCCCTCTCCCTAGTGAGGTACAGGGTGAACAGTTCTCCTAAACAGAAGAGGAGAAAGTCATTAGGCAAAACTCAGTACCCCTAATGGGACAGATACTGCTAATGCTTTCTGATATCCATTCACCCCTTTTCCTATATAAACAGAAATATACTGATTAATTCAGGGTGGCAGTGAACCCTGATTCTGCTGGAGCAACAGGTAGCTGTGTTACCCTCTTCTGGCCAATGAGGTCTTAGCAAAAATCTGATGGGCACAGAGAGGAGAGAGTTCTGGGAAAGTGCTGGCTTTCCTTATAAGAGGAAACAGATGAAATTAGTGTTATCCCTCATTCCTCATTCTCCTGCTTCCCATTCTGAATTCAGATGTGATGGCTGGAGCTGTGGCAGCCATCCTTCAACCACGAGGCAAAGGCCCAGAGAATCATAAGAACGACAGCCAGGCATCCTTGATGCATTGAATCCTTGCTCTCAGTTGACCGTATTCAAACCCCTCCTCTTGTGAGAAAAACAAAGCCCTATTTGTTAAGCCACTGTTAGCTGTGTATTCCATTGCTTTGCTCAAACCCATTTTAAACCAATGTAACAATTTTCTTCCTTTTCATTTTAAGCTCCAGATATAGTTGTAGTAAAATAGACTGCACTATATTTTCTTAGGGTTTCTTCCTGTCCTTCTCCCCACAAGGTAGTTTTCAGTTAAAATATGAGCAGCTCTTAGGCCCTAATTCAGGCGACATTCCCACTGGGGGAAGGCTCTGCATGAGGCTGACCACTCCTCCTCTCCTCCCCAGAGTCAGCGTCCTCCACATCTACTTCGCTACTGAGATGCTGCTGATGTGTCTAAGAGGTGAGCCCAGCAGGAAGGATGTTTAAAACACCAGCGAGGGTCTCCATGAGACTGGTAACTAAGCGCCAAGCTGCTCCAGCCCACCTTCCCTGAGCCACCCAGCAGCTCATGCACACGTTTCTGGCTTTGCAAGCAGCTCTTCTGCCTGGTCTGTTTGTCCAGTCGGCTGATAGATCATAGGGTTCATGCCCAGAAAAGCTATGAACCCTGGACTCCATGGGGAATAGCAAATGCCGATGCCAGCAGAGAAGTTGTGTGTGAGATTCGTTTGTCAACAGATCCAGAAAGGAAATCTAGTTCCAGGAACAGATGCTCCCCAGCCCACCTCAGGAAGGGACACAGAAAACTGTCAATATCATGCTTACTGCTTAATGCATGATCCAGAAACAACAGCAACTAAAATACACAACACTGGAATGAGAGGATGATAAGACTCTTGGGGCAGAAGCAGCTAAAGAAAGAATGGTACCAGTGAAAGGGCCAGGATGAAATCTTGGTGTAAATACATCTCATGCAACAACCTATTGCTCAAAGATCGAATATTCTACCACTGAAAGATAATCCTTTAAGTTAAGAGATGACGATTCCAAAAAGCCAAGTATAATTGGAAAGAAGAAAAATCATTATATGGTAATGCTAGGGGTTTTATGCTTCACACAGGAGATTTCCCCAGAGTCTTCCAAAGACTAAATATCCGTATGCATCACCGACATGTCTACAAGTGTGAATTAACATAGCAATCTGCTGTTCACAGGTTGATTACCACAGCGTACATAACAGAGTCTCTTAGGCCACCCCAACCCCTGTCTCGGTTATTTCTTAGAGTCCCTGGAGGATATTTTGATTAGTCCTTATTTTTTAAGTTCAGACGGACAGCCTCCATCTGAACATAAGCATATGTGCACACACATGCATACCTGTGCACACACAGACAGGTGCGTAGGTCATTTCCCATTCTATGTCTTGATGTCAGGGACTCAAGAATTTGTAGTATTTTTCAACTGTACCACATACTTGATTCCACTATTCATCTCTCATTTAATATCTCAACAATCTCTTCCCAAAATATCGGAATTTCTTTGTGAAAGTCCTCTCCAGAATCCTAGTTTCTTTCTATTACTAAGCTATTACATGCTACATATAAACTCGAACGTGCCACCCAATTTCCTAAAACGTAACTGAAAACCAGTACGTGCCCTAAATATACACAACGCGTTGTCGTGTTGGTAGGTAGAAATCTCAGAACATCACTCCCTGGCCGTCAAGCAATTCATGAGATTGTCACAAACCGTCGTTTTGAATGCGGTAGCTCCAGGATTTCTCCCTTAGTGCCATAACGTCTGAGATGCCTGGTGAGATGCCCGGTTCTTTTGCTGACCTTTTCAAAATATCTACACAAGATTTCAAGGCTCTACCCATTGCATGTTGAGTGTGAGTTGAGATTTTGTCCACTTATCATTTTGTTTAAAATATTGTGTTGAACTTAGGGACCCAAAATTTACATTTTCTCTTTAAACACATTCCTGAGAAGTGATATATGTATATCATATATATATTATATTCAATACTGTATATGTTATATATATGTATATGTATATATACACGTTACATATACATATATGTGTATATATGTGGATATGTGTATATACACATGTATGTATATATATAACATATATATACCATGTACAATATTTAAATACAATATTTAAATCATGGAACAATATATACACAAAGATTTAAATGCAATTTTTAAATTGTATTTAAATATAGATAAATATTTAAATGTAATGTTTAAATTGTATTAAAATATATATGAATATTTAAATGCAATATTTAAATACCAAATATTTAATATCAAATCTTACTTTATAAACCAAGAAGCGTACTCTTCCTGGAACGTATTTACTGAGACCGCCTCCCCGCCGTGGGATATAACTGTTTTTGAAGAGCTGGGCTTTGAGACTGGAACAGAGCTAAGGTTGAGTCATACACGCTCCCCTTAGTAGCCGTGTGAGCCAGGGTGTGCTACAGAAACTCTGTTTTCTCTTGCATAAAACAAAAATAATAATAACGCCTGACACAGTGTGTTGTAAAATCAAATAAAATAATGGACGTTTTCCAAACCAATGCACGTTAATAGGAGCCAGAGAGAAGCCGTCCCCAAACTTTTGGCACCAGAGACTGGTTTCGTGGAAGACAGTTTTTCCCACAGACCGAGGTGGGGAGGGGTTCCACCTCAGATCATCAGGCACTGGATTCTCCTAAGGAGCAGGCAACTAGATCCCTCACAAGCACAGTTCACAACAGGGTTTGAGCTGCTATGAGAATCTAATGCTGCTGCTGGTCTGACAGGGGGCAGAGCTCAGGTGGTCACGCTCGTCCACCACTCACCTCCTGCCGTGTGGTGTGGTTCCTAATGGCACCACTCTGTGGCCAGAGTGGGGACCCCTGCTATGGAGAATAAGGAAACGAGATACTTGGTTCCCTTTCTTGCAAGAGGAACATATTCATGCCCATCCCCCTCTACTGACTGAAGCAGAGCCATGGCACCTGCTCCGGCCAACGCACTATGAGCAGTCATTGGTGTGCATGTCACTTCAGGTGAGGCGCTCTAGGAGTCCATGTGTGGTTTACCATGATCTTTTCCTTGTCTCTACCCACATAAAAATGCTTTCAGATGGAGCTTCCTTCCACCCAGACCCCTAGGAACTACAACAAGCAGAGCCCTCTTGATGACATATAATGGACATATAACATGATTGAGAAATAAACATATTTTTCAACCACTGAGGTTTTCAATGTGTTTGTTACAGCAGCATAACCTGCCCTATCCTGACTCACTCTCCTTGGCTCCTATTAAGTGTGCAATAAGACCTAGCCACGGGTGACCTTGGAAAAGTTGTTTCACCTCTTTAAGCTTCAGTGCCCTCGTGTAATTCGGGGATGATGGCAGTCATATCCACCTGCTGGACCATGGTGGGGCTTAAATGCAATAACCCATGTTAAGTACTTAACACAGTAAGGGTTTGATAAATGTTGGTGGCAATTGTAATTACTATTATCATCATTATGATCATTTCCAAGGTAGTCAATAAACACTTTTGGAATTTAGCTGAGCCGGCCGGGCACAGTGGCTCACACCTGTAGTCCCAGCACTTTGGGAGGCCGAGGCAGGCAGATCATGAAGTCAGGAGATGGAGACCATCCTGGCCAACAGGGTGAAACACTGTCTCTACTAAAATACAAAAATTAGTGGGGTGTGGTGCCGCGTGCCTGTACTCCCAGCTACTCGGGAGGCTGAGGCAGGGGAATTGCTTGAACCTGGGAGGCAGAGGTTGCAGTGAGCTGAGATCGTGCCACTGCACTCCAGCCTGGCAACAGAAAAAAAAAAAAGAATTTAGCTGAGCTGGGTTTATCTATTCTCATTAATGGAGGGAGAAACTGACTCCATTTTTTCTGAGAGCCTGAACCCATACATCTCTGGCTTCTATGTCCAGGTGAAGGTCTCTCAACTACTACACTGACCTAAAGTATCCGTGTCCTCAGGGTTGCTATTTTCACTCCTGCTCTCTCCATAGGAAAGGGTCTAGACCAACAGGGTCAGCTCTCCACTCTCCCAGCCTCTCTGTCCCCTCAGAGGAAAAAGCTGCATAAGATTCTTGGCAGAACTCTCCACTGTTTCTCTCTCCACCGACAGCTTCTCCGCCCCTTGCATTTTCCTGTTTTCACTTTGCTTCACACCCGCCTGAGATTATCTGATTTTTAAGGGCAGCACTTGGCTCTGGCTGTGCTTTATAGAGCCCAAGGTGTGCTTAGGTGCCCTTGATGGTAGTAATTTGTCACTGTCTAGCTTGGCATGCCCCCTGCTCCATGCAGGCCTCCAGCCACAGGGGAGCCAGGCCCCACACAGATGCGAAATTGCAAAATCACCAGTTGCACATGGGATGGCAGAGAACCAGGGGCTTCACTTTAAGGCCAGGCTGGCTCGCACCAGCCCTGACGCAGCCTGAGACAACTGCCACCCTCTGGCGCCACCTACTGACAGCTTTCCCTCTCCCTCGAAGCCTCTGCACCCGCAATAAAAAAGGGAAGCGTTTGAGCTGACTGCAGCCTCTTCTGTAACTACCACTATGAGAATGGAAGGATAGCATTCAGATTCCTAAGGTAATACAGTAATGCATGCCCCTTGCAGAAGACACAAAAAAGCCCAAAGCAAAATGCCAAGTCCACCCCAAAAAGCCCTTCTTTGAAATAACCGTTGCTGGTATTTTTGGTACCTACCTTTCCAATGTATTTTATGTTATTATTTTATGGACTATACATACATTATAATTATGTGTATTTGTATACACATATAACAGTAGACGAAGACGGTTGTGATTTTATTTTGTTTTCCTAAATTCTGTTTTGTAACCTGATGTGTTCTACAGAGTAAACACTTTCTCATCATATAAATTTTTCTTTAAATCGTGACCTGTGAACATTACTATTACAGGAGCATTTCATAACGTATACGATAAGCATCTTCTGCTGCTTGGTGCCTCACTCGTCAAATTCTCCGGCGAATACCCCTGGATAGGACATTGGCTCCACCTCTTGATTGTTTCGTGGCCATTTATTCCTGGGAACAAAATGCCTGGATCAATCGACACACGCATTTCATGGCTTTTGAGTCATGTTTGCCAAACAGCCTTCCGGGATGTACCGATTTACATTCCCGTGGGCGGGCCTCTCTCGCTGCATCCCTGCCAACAGGAAGCATCATCCTTTTTTACAGATCGCGGCTAACTTGGAGGGTTTAAAATGGCACCTCTTTGCTTTGTCTGGGAGGCAGCATGGTGTGCTGACAGGTGCCAGAGATCTGGGCTCTGGTGAAATCCCAGCATGGCCCCTGACCAGCTGTGGGACCCTGGGCAGGTCACCTAAACTCTCTGGGCCTCAGTTTCTTCATCCATAAAACGGAATGATGAGAGCGCTGATGCCCCACAGGTATCAACGAAGAGTCGGACTCTGTAAAATATTCGAAGCTTATTCTGAGCCAAATATGAATGACCATGACCCGTGACACAGCCCTCAGGGGGTGCTGAGAACCTGTGCCTCAGGCAGTGGGGGCACAGCCTACTTTTATGCATATTAAGGGAGACACGAGACCTCCACCAAATACATGTAAGATTTACATCGGTTCCATCTGCAAGGGTGGGACAACTCAAAGCAGGGGTGGGGCTTCCAGGTCAAATGTAAATTTAAAATTTTCTGATTAGCAGTTGGTTTGTGAAAGGAAAATATCTTGGGCCCCCAAAATCACTAAAGAAAACTCAAGCTAGGAACTGCTGAGGGCAAATCTGTCTCCCATTCTATTCAAAGTCATCCCTCTGCTCACTGAGATAGACGCATATCTGATCTGCCTCCACTGGCAAAGCTCATCGGAAACTCAAAAGAATACAACCATTTGTGTCTCACCTACCAGTGACCTGGAAGTCCCCTCCCAGCTTCGAGTCTTCCTGCCTTTGCTTCCAGTTGTCCCGCCTTTCCAGACCGAACCAGTGTACTTCCTACATATATTGATTGACGTCTCATGCCTCCCTAAAATGTGTAAAACCAACCTGTGCCCGACCACCTTGGGCACATGTCATCAGGACTTCCTGAGGCTGGGTCATGGGTGTGTGTCTTCAACCTTGGCAAAATAAACTTTCTAAATAGTAACTGAGACCTCTCTCAAATGTTCTAGGTTCACAGGTTGAAAGCATTACTATCAATAGAAATAAATGTCTGGGTTACAATAAGGGGTTGTGGAGAGCAAGGTTTCATGATGCCGATGAGGCCTCCAGGTAGCAGACTTCAGAGAAAATAGACTGTAAATGTTTCTTTTCAGACTTAGGGTCTGCGTTGATGTTAAATGCTAATCAGCTTTTCCTGAGTTCCAAAAGGAAGGAGAGGAAGGCCAGGCGCAGTGGCTCACGCCTGTAATCCCAGCACTTTAGGAGGCTGAGGCAGGAGGATCACTTGAGGTCAGGAGTTCAACACCAGGCTAGCCAACATGGTGAAACCCCATCTCTACTAAAAATATAAAATTTAGCTGGGCATGGTGGTGCACACCTGTAATCCCAGCTACCTGGGAGGCTGAGGCCTCGTGAATCACTTGAACCCAGGAGGCAGAGGTTGCAGTGAGTCTAGATTGCACCAGCCTGGGTGACAGAGCAAGACTCCATCTCAGAAAAAAAAAGGTAGGATAGGAAAATGAGGCATGACTGACCTGCGCTTTCCATCATGCCCTGAACTAGTTTTTCAGGTTCAATTTGGAATGCCCTTAGGCGAGAGGAAGGGCCCATTCAGATGGTTGGGGGCCTTAGAATTTTATTTTTGGTTTGCGTAGGTTTGTATGAGCCTGAAATAAGGGAATCCGTGAACGGCGCTGAGAACAGTGCCTTGCACACATGAGTATTGGCTACCTCGATCGTCCCATGTTTAACTAACTGTGAACCCTGAAAATTTGAGACAGATCTCAGTTAATTTAGAAAGTTTATTTTGCCAAGGTTGAGGACCCACCCATGCCCCAGCCTCAGGAGGTCCTGATGACACGTGCCCAAGGTGGTCGGGGCACAGCTTGGCTTTATACATTTTAGGGACACATGAGATGCCAATCAATATATGTAAGAAGTACACTGGTTCTGTAGAGAAAGGTGGGGACAACTCAAAGCAAGTCCCCTACACTGGGGGCTTCCAGGTCACAGGTAGGTGAGAGACAGATGGTTGCATTCTTTTGAGTTTCTGATGTCTTTCCAAAAGAGGCAATTAGAATATACATCTATCTCTGAGCAGAGGGGTGACTTTGAATAGAATGGGAGGCAGGTTTGCCCTGCATAGTCCCAGCTTGAAGAGGCCCAAGGTATTCTCCATTCATACAATGAAAGGTTGGCATGCTTTTTCAATCACCTGTGTATTTGGACAGATTTCGTTACCCTGAGTTCACAGTTGCTCTCTTGAAATGAGACTATTTGTGAGCTGCACTGGCTTCTAGGACATTTACCATTAGGAAGATTTGATCTAAATATTACCCTATGGAGTGGAAGGGACTTTAGGATGCCGACATAACTTTCAATTGTGTAATTGAAAGTTAGAATTGAGTCTATAATTCAATTTCAGAATTTTAAAAGCTGCTTTTGGTTAAAGAATACTACGACGGATTCCGTGATGGAGAGGAGTGATGGTGAGATGATGGATGCTGCTAGATGCTAACCGCAGGATCCAGATGGTGGTTTGTCTGTTACAGAACAATTCTTTCCCCCTTCTTAGATGTTTCAAAATTGCCATAAAAATTGTTGATGAGAAGAGCTGCTTTCATTGCATTGTTTCATTTATTTACTCTGGCCACGTGGATTTCTCCGTCTTTTTAGCTAGATCTGTCTTCTTTGACTGATTTTCAGATTGTTTTTACAGGGTCTGGCACTCAGCTCTTTTTTTAATAGATGTAAATGTGCATCCTCCAGGAAGTGAAACCACTCTCAGGTGGTCGGCCTTCACTTCCCCCTGATAACTTTCCCGTCTGTCTCCAACTCAAACCCCTTCTCTGTCCACACCCATAGTGAAAGCGGGCCACAGACCTCACCCCAATGTGTCTGAGCAGCATCTCACATTTAACAAGACCAAAGCCAGTGGCATCATTATCCTCACAGCTTCCAAACCTTCAGTCCTCCCACCCCACCCTCAGTTCAGCTGGTCACTGAACCGTGTCCCGCCGCCTCAGAGCCGGCATGTGGATGCCGCAGCAGCCTGAGGATAAAATAACCCCCATTTCATGTAGACACAGTCGCGTTCCAACCAGGTCTAAACCCTTTCACTACCTGGCCAGCCTCATCTTATCAAGAGAGCCTTAGCGAGAATATGACTGTCAGGGCATTGTTACATTCCTTTAGCACAGTGGGTTTGCTTTTATTTTTTTTTTATTTTTTTATTTTGAGACAGAGACTCGCTCTGTCTCCCAGGCTGGAGTGCAGTGACGCGATCTCGGCTCACTGCAACCTCCACCTCCCGGGTTCAAGCGATTCTCCTACCTCAGCCTCCTGAGTAGCTGGGATTACAGGTGTGTGCCACCACACCCAGCTAATTTTTGTATTTTTAGTAGAGACGGGGTTTCCCCATGTTAGCCAGGCTGGTCTTGAACTTCTGACCTCAGGTGATCTGTCCACCTCGGCCTCCCAAAGTGATGGGATTACAGGCCTGAGCCACCGCGCCCAGCCTGTTTTCTTCTATTATTGATTGTTTTTTAATCTTGGGATTCCACCAGAGCTCAGACTCCCAGAGCACTTCGGGACAAGCCACCTGCTGAGCCGTTTGTCCCTGCCACGGTCACCTAGGAATTCTCTTCCATGTGCTCCCTCTCTCCCATCCCAGGAGGATTACTCAGAGCTGCTGGGCATTGTGGGAAACTCCCTGGAGTCCTCCCCTCAGGAGGCCCTTGTGCAGGAAAGCACAGGCCGGCGGGCTCATCCCACCCATGGAGCACCAGAGCCCCCTGCTGTCTGGGATCCTCCACGGGGCCTGAATGGTCTCCATCTCACAAAAGCACTCTCGGCAGGGATGCCCCAGAGCAACGCCCTACAGGTGCCATTGTGTGCGGATCATTCCTACACGCTGGATTTCCAGGCCTTAAGTCCCCGAGGCCCCTCTTCAGCAGCATTGTACACAGCTCTTAAGGGGTCACGTAGGTCAAGGAGAAAATGGGATTTGATTGACACAGATTCTATTGACCCAAGGTTTTTAAGAAAACAGTTGCCACAGAGACAAAGCAGCCGCATCCACAGCTGGGCGCGAGCTTCTCCTGGGAGCTGTGTCAGAGCGCTCTCTGCTGCTCACCCCATGCTCTGCAGGCCTGCAGGAGCGAACACCCGTGAGAGGGCAAGTCCCAGTCCCAAGTCCTGCACGGAGAAGGAGACAATCACTGCTTTTTATTTGTTTTTTGTTTTTTTCTTTGAGAGGGAGTCTTGCTCTGACCCCTAGGCTGGAGTGCAGTGGCATGATCTCGGCTCACTGCAACCTACAGCTCCTGGGTTCAAGCGATTCTCCTGCCTCAGCCTCCCAAATAGCTGGGATTACAGGTGCGTGCCACCACACCCGGCTAATTTTTGTATTTTTAGTAGAGACGGGGTTTCACCATGTTGGCCAGGCACTGTTTATTTTTATTTTTTTTTAACTGATACATAACAGGTGTACATATGTGGGGGGTTCATGTGATCATTTCATTCATATCATTTATAAAGATCAAATCAGTGTAACTGGGATATCCACCACCTTAAATATTTGGACAATGATTTTATTAAAAGCAGCTTTATAGGATTATAATGAATATACAGTTGATCCATGGTAAAGATGGCATTGGATGGCTTTTAGTAAACGTATAATTAAGCAACCATCACCAAAATCCAGTTCTAAGGCAGCCACATCAGTCCAGAAAGCTTCACTGTACCCCTGGCAGTCAATCCCCACCCGCATCCTCAGGGAACCACGGATCTACTTTTTGTCTCTACCGTTTTGCCTCTCCCAGAAATTTCCTATCCATGAAGTCTTGCAGTGTCATCTGGCTTCTTCCATGTCAGGCACTATTTGGGAGGCCATGCCTGCTGTGGCGTGAAGCTGCAGCACATCCCCTCTGACAGCGGGGCAGTGAGTCCCCGGGCACATGGGCCACACTTGCTCAGGTGGGCACCTGTGGATGGGCATTCAGGCTGTTTGAAGTTTCTATAGTAATTAGGAATAACGCTATGAGGAACATCTGTAGAAAGCCTTTGTGTGAAGGTAGGTTTTTCATTCTCCCAGTTTAATACTTAGGAGGAGAACTGCTGGGTCACATGGTAAGACTCTGTTGAACTCTTTAAGAAGCTGCCAAATAGTTTTCCAAAGTGGCTGCACCATTTTTCACTCCCACCAGCAGGGTAGGAGGCTCCTGGCATCCCCACATTCCCACAGCCACGGAGTCCCCGCCTTCCGCCTTTCTAGGAGACCCCTTTCTCCTGCCCATTTCCCCATTCTGGGTGCTAAAGTCCTAAGGTCAAGCCCACCTGCCACCAACAGGAAGTCACGCTGTGGGGCAGCAGTGGCAGGAGCAGGATGAGGAGTGGGAGCTGAAGGGCAAGACTGGAAGCCAAGCAGAAGCGGGAAGCAAAGTAGGAATCAGAAGTGAAGCAGGAACAGGAAGCAAAGGAGCAGGAAGTGAGGCAGGAACAAGCAGCAGAAGCAGGAACCAAATGAGCAGGAAGTGAGGCAGGAACAGGAAGTAAACCAGAAGCAGGAAGTGAATGAACAGGAAGTGAGGCAGGAGCAGGAAGCAAAGGAGCAGGAAGTAAAGCGGGAAAGGAAAGCAGAGCAGCAAGCACAACAGGAACAGGAAGTAAAGCAGGAGCAGAAACTAAAGGGGGAAAAGGAAGTAAAGCAGGAGCCGGAAAGAGGCAGGAACAGGAAGTAAAGCAGGAACCAGAGGGAAGCAGGGCAACAGGTCCTCCCTTCCACTCATCCTTGCAGCCTCCTCTAGCCTACCAGTGGCCAGTCCAGCAGGGAGACCCTGGCAAGGCAAAAATGAGGCTCCCAAGCACCAGGCCAGCCCCAGAAAATGGGTGCAGCAGAAGCTCGATGTTGAAAGTCAGTGGCTTCCAAGTAGCACATGCATGGAAACTCCAGGACCACCAGAAGGAAAAGCTTCACGGTCCCCTGCTTCCTGCCCTTGAGAAAGCATCCTTGGTGTGTGTTGAGTGACAGCTGATGCTCGCCCAGCGCCTGCCGTGTGCCAGGAGGCATCCTAAATACCTCCAGTCTTTTAATTCAGCTATCCCCAACAATGCAACGCTATGGGGTGGGTGTCACGGTCACCCCCCTTTCACAGATGAAGAGACTGAGGTATAGAGCTAAACAAGGCTCCGGGTCACTCCAGGGCTGGGACTGTGACGAGGCAAGTGAGGCGCCTGGGGCCCAGAATTTAAGAAGGCACCCTGCTCAGGGGTCTGCCTGCAGGTGCACTGCCCCTGGCACCTCACTCCCCTCCCCCCAAGCCCAGCGCTAGGCCACACAGCTAGTGAGTGGCAGACACTGAATTTAAATGACAGCAGTCCAGCTGCAGGCTCCCTGCTCAGAACCACTATATGAAGTGCATCAAATACCTTGAGTTTAAGAAAGTCCAGTATATGGCACAAAAATATACACATGCAAGAGCTCACTAAATGCAGCCAGATTCCATCATCTGAATATGAGTTACCCATTTCAGTAATAGCCTTGGCCAGCATTTAACCCCAGGACAGCTTCCTTCTGGCACCTAGCCTGCTGCTGGGATGTCTTCCTCCTTTTCACCCCTCAACCTCCCTCATGTATTAGGGAGACTGATTTTAAAAGTTGGCTCAAAGGTAAATTAAAAATCAGACAGTAGGCCAGGCACAGTGTCTCACGCCTGTAATCCCAGCACTTTGGGAGGCCAAGACAGGCGGATCACAAGGTTGGGAGATGGAGACCATCATGGCTAACATGGTGAAACCCTGTCTCTACTAAAAATACAAAAAACTTTTAAAAAAATTAGCCGGGCGTGGTGACGGGCGCCTGTAGCCCCAACTACTGGGGAGGCCAAGTCAGGAGAATGGCGTGAACCTGGGAGGCAGAGCTTGCAGTGAGCCGAGATCGTGCCACTGCACTCCAGCCTGGGCGACAGAGCAAGACTCCGTCTCAAAAATAAAAAAACAAATCAGACAGTAACTTCAGAAGTTTTGTTTTTAATTATCCATGCTTTATTTTCCACCAACACCACCATTTCCATGGACAAAGTGGGTTCCAAATTACCGATGTATGAGTCAACATGACCCAAGTAAGATGGAGGACTGTGGTCTCAACACACATGATCAGGTCAACAGCAAGCACAGTTTGATTTTTCGATGGAAATGCCAGGTTTTGAAATAATCCTTGCAAAGGCTGGATTTGTTCCTAACAGGCCTTGGATTGGCCTCCAATGATCTACTAACTTGTTATTCACCAGGAAAGGCAGTTTCTCTCTCCCCAGAATAGTTAATTTGGTCATGAATGAACAGAGACAGGAAAATTGAAGCAAACTAAGATGAGTTTCATTGGCTAGGACTGTCCAGGAACATTTAACAGACAAGAGCTCAGGAAGCAATAAGCTTTGAGTAAATGGTGCCAATTCTGCCTCAGCAGCCCTGAAGACCTCCTGCTCTCTTTGAATCCCCCAAAAGGGCAATGGTTGTCAAATATTTAAACATATGGACTTGAGTTTTTTGGGGGGGTTTTGTCTTTGTTTTTGTTTTTGTGTGTGTGTGTGTGTTTTGTTTTGTTTTGTTTTGAGACGGAGTCTTGCTCTGTTGCCAGGCTAGAGTGCAGTAGTGCAATCTCAGCTCACTGCACCTCCGCCTTCCGGGTTCAAGTAATTCTCCTGCCTCAGCCTCCTGAGTAGCTGGGACTACAGGCATCCACCACCACACTTGGCTAATTTTTGTACTTTTAGTAGAGATGGGGTTTCACCATGTTGGTCAGGCTGGTCTCAATCTCTTGACCTTGTGATCCGCCCATCTTGGCCTCCCAAAGTGCTGGGATTACAGGAGCGAGCCACCGCACCCAGCTCTTCTTTGAGTTTTTAAGGCCATATAAGCTGTGGATGTTATAGGATTTCTTATTTCCCTGGGCAGCAACTGGGCCTCTATTGAGACCCAAATGCCCTCTTCAGAGGGAACTACGAGGTCAACAAGCACAATCCCCACATGTGCAGTGAAGTCTCCATACGTCCACTCTGGAGGAGGAGATGACAAGGCAGGGAGGCTGTCATTTCCTACTTGGGCTGGCCCTTCTAGGGACGGTCTGCTCTGGCCCCTCTGTGATTCCAGTCAGCAGCCTAGCATGTCACCCTGGGAGGACCGCAGGAACTAGCAAATCCAATATTCTGCTTACAAATGGGGAGACGGAGGCCCCAAGAAGAAAGCTAAGAGGTACCATCATCAAAGGTAAGGTGATGGGAAGCTGCCCCATGCCTCAGTGTTCCACTATGAGACAGAAGACACAGCGGTTATAACTGCCACTTACCACTGATTGTTAAACTCAACTTCATTTCTTTTTATTTTTTGCCTTTGCCATGATAGATTTTATATCTTATCACCACAACTGTGTGGTGATGTGGTTTGGATGTGTGTCCCCTCCAAATCTTATGTTGAAATGTGGTCCCCAGTGTTGGAGGTGGGGCCTGACGGGAGGTGTTGGATCATGGCAGTGGATTCCTCATGCATGGCTTGGCACTCTCTCCTTGGTGATGAGTTCCTGCTCTGAGATGACAACTCAGATAACTCCATGCTGTGGTGCTAGCACCTGAGAGACCCATGACCGAGAGATCTGCCCCCACGTATAAATCCAGAGGGATGGGGCTGGCCTGCTGCTTCTCTTCAAGAACCAGTAGAGGCTGACGCTGCAGAGAGGGCAGCACCCCAGGGTCAAGGAAATCACCGACAGAGGGGACCAGCAGGGGTCACCTAAGACCCCAGAACAAGAGAAACCTTTCTTAATTTGCCACATCCAGTGAGTTCAATAGAAGCCTCCTGTTTCAGCCAGGGGTCCCCAGTGAAGCAGAGTAACAGGACATGGGTGGATATGGAAGTGGACATGAGCACGGGAATGGATGAATATGGATATTGATATAGAAAGAGGAATGGATATGGACATGAATATGGGTATAGATACAGATAGGAATATGGATCTAGATGGATATGGATACAGATATGGGTACAGATTTAGGCATAGATATGGATATAGATATGGATGTGGACATAGATATGGGTATAGATACAGATATGGATACGAATACAGATATAGATACAGATGTGGCTATGGAAATAAATTTGGATGTAGATATGAATATAGGTATGGAGGTACATATAGGTATAGACACAGATATGGCTATGAATATAGATACAGATATGGAAATGGATATGGGTATAGATACAGAGGTGGCTATGGGTATAGATATAGACATGGACTTGGAAATGGATGTGGGTGTAGACATGATGAGGGTGTAGATATGGATGTGGCTGTAGATGTGGATGTGGCTGTAGATATGGATACAGATGTAGGCATGGATGTTGACAGAGGTATGGATGAGAGTGAGATATGGATGTGGGTGTAGATATGGATGTGGGTGTAGTCATGGACGTGAGTATAGATATGGATGTGGGTGTAGATATGGATGTGGGTGTAGATATGGATGTGGGTGTAGATATGGATGGGGTGTAGATATGGATGGGGTGTAGATATGGACGTGGGTGTAGATATGGATGGGGTGTAGTCATGGACGTGAGTATAGATATGGATATGGGTGTAGATATGGATGGGGGTGCAGTCATGGACATGAGTATAGATATGGATGAGGGTGTAGTCACGGACGTGGGTGTAGATAAGGATGAGGGTGTAGATATGGATGTGGGTGTAGATATGGATGGGGGTGTAGTCATGGACGTGAGTATAGATATGGATGTGGGTGTAGATATGGATGAGGGTGTAGTCATGGACGTGGGTGTAGATATGGATGTGGGTGTAGATATGGATGTGGGTGTAGATATGGATGGGGGTGTAGTCATGGACGTGGGTGTAGATATGGACGTGGGTGTAGATATGGATGAGGGTGTAGATATGGATGTGGGTGTAGATATGGATGGGGGTGTAGTCATGGACGTGAGTATAGATATGGATGTGGGTGTAGATATGGATGTGGGTGTAGTCATGGACGTGGGTGTAGATATGGATGTGGGTGTAGATATGGATGTGGGTGTAGATATGGATGGGGGTGTAGTCATGGACGTGAGTATAGATATGGATGTGGGTGTAGATATGGATGGGGGTGTAGTCATGGACGTGAGTATAGATATGGATGTGGGTGTAGATATGGATGAGGGTGTAGTCATGGACGTGGGTGTAGATATGGATGAGGGTGTAGATATGGATGTGGGTGTAGATATGGATGGGGGTGTGGTCATGGACGTGAGTATAGATATGGATGTGGGTGTAGATATGGATGAGGGTGTAGTCATGGACGTGGGTGTAGATATGGATGTGGGTGTAGATATGGATGGGGGTGTAGTCATGGACGTGAGTATAGATATGGATGTGGGTGTAGATATGGATGAGGGTGTAGTCATGGACGTGGGTGTAGATATGGATGAGGGTGCAGATATGGATGTGGGTGTGGATATGGATGGGGGTGTAGTCATGGACGTGAGTATAGATATGGATGTGGGTGTAGATATGGATGGGGGTGTAGTCATGGACGTGGGTGTAGATATGGATGAGGGTGTAGATATGGATGTGGGTGTAGATATGGATGGGGGTGTAGTCATGGACGTGAGTATAGATATGGATGTGGGTGTAGATATAGATGTGGGTGTAGATATGGATGGGGGTGTAGTCATGGACGTGAGTATAGATATGGATGTGGGTGTAGATATGGATGAGGGTGTAGTCATGGACGTGGGTGTAGATATGGATGAGGGTGTAGATATGGATGTGGGTGTAGATATGGATGGGGGTGTAGTCATGGACGTGAGTATAGATATGGATGTGGGTGTAGATATGGATGAGGGTGTAGTCATGGACGTGGGTGTAGATATGGATGTGGGTGTAGATATGGATGTGGGTGTAGATATGGATGGGGGTGTAGTCATGGACGTGAGTATAGATATGGATGTGGGTGTAGATATAGATGTGGGTGTAGATATGGATGGGGGTGTAGTCATGGACGTGGGTGTAGATATGGACGTGGGTGTAGATATGGATGAGGGTGTAGATCTGGATGTGGGTGTAGATATGGATGGGGGTGTAGTCATGGACGTGAGTATAGATATGGATGTGGGTGTAGATATGGATGAGGGTGTAGTCATGGACGTGGGTGTAGATATGGATGTGGGTGTAGATATGGATGTGGGTGTAGATATGGATGGGGGTGTAGTCATGGACGTGAGTATAGATATGGATGTGGGTGTAGATATGGATGGGGGTGTAGTCATGGACGTGAGTATAGATATGGATGTGGGTGTAGATATGGATGAGGGTGTAGTCATGGACGTGGGTGTAGATATGGATGTGGGTGTAGGTATGGATGGGGGTGTAGTCATGGACGTGAGTATAGATATGGATGTGGGTGTAGATATGGATGAGGGTGTAGTCATGGACGTGGGTGTAGATATGGATGATGGTGTAGATATGGATGTGGGTGTAGATATGGATGGGGGTGTAGTCATGGACGTGAGTATAGATATGGATGTGGGTGTAGATATGGATGAGGGTGTAGTCATGGAAGTGGGTGTAGATATGGATGTGGGTGTAGATATGGATGTGGGTGTAGATATGGATGGGGTTGTAGTCATGGACATGAGTATAGATATGGATGAGGGTGTAGTCATGGACGTGGGTGTAGATATGGATGAGGGTGTAGATATGGATGTGGGTGTAGATATGGATGGGGGTGTAGTCATGGACGTGAGTATAGATATGGATGTGGGTGTAGATATGGATGTGGGTGTAGTCATGGACGTGGGTGTAGATATGGATGTGGGTGTAGATATGGATGTGGGTGTAGATATGGATGGGGGTGTAGTCATGGACGTGGGTGTAGATATGGACGTGGGTGTAGATATGGATGAGGGTGTAGATATGGATGTGGGTGTAGATATGGATGGGGGTGTAGTCATGGACGTGAGTATAGATATGGATGTGGGTGTAGATATGGATGAGGGTGTAGTCATGGACGTGAGTATAGACATGGATATGGGTGTAGATATGGATGGGGGTGTAGTCATGGACGTGAGTATAGATATGGATGTGGGTGTAGATATAGATGTGGGTGTAAATATGGATGGGGGTGTAGTCATGGACGTGAGTATAGATATCGATGTGGGTGTAGATATGGATGAGGGTGTAGTCATGGACGTGGGTGTAGATATGGATGAGGGTGTAGATATGGATGTGGGTGTAGATATGGATGGGGGTGTAGTCATGGACGTGAGTATAGATATGGATGTGGGTGTAGATATGGATGAGGGTGTAGTCATGGACGTGGGTGTAGATATGGATGTGGGTGTAGATATGGATGTGGGTGTAGATATGGATGGGGGTGTAGTCATGGACGTGAGTATAGATATGGATGTGGGTGTAGATATAGATGTGGGTGTAGATATGGATGGGGGTGTAGTCATGGACGTCGGTGTAGATATGGACGTGGGTGTAGATATGGATGAGGGTGTAGATATGGATGTGGGTGTAGATATGGATGGGGGTGTAGTCATGGACGTGAGTATAGATATGGATGTGGGTGTAGATATGGATGAGGGTGTAGTCATGGACGTGGGTGTAGATATGGATGTGGGTGTAGATATGGATGTGGGTGTAGATATGGATGGGGGTGTAGTCATGGACGTGAGTATAGATATGGATGTGGGTGTAGATATGGATGGGGGTGTAGTCATGGACGTGAGTATAGATATGGATGTGGGTGTAGATATGGATGAGGGTGTAGTCATGGACGTGGGTGTAGATATGGATGTGGGTGTAGGTATGGATGGGGGTGTAGTCATGGACGTGAGTATAGATATGGATGTGGGTGTAGATATGGATGAGGGTGTAGTCATGGACGTGGGTGTAGATATGGATGAGGGTGTAGATATGGATGTGGGTGTAGATATGGATGGGGGTGTAGTCATGGACGTGAGTATAGATATGGATGTGGGTGTAGATATGGATGAGGGTGTAGTCATGGACGTGGGTGTAGATATGGATGTGGGTGTAGATATGGATGTGGGTGTAGATATGGATGGGGTTGTAGTCATGGACATGAGTATAGATATGGATGAGGGTGTAGTCATGGACGTGGGTGTAGATATGGATGAGGGTGTAGATATGGATGTGGGTGTAGATATGGATGGGGGTGTAGTCATGGACGTGAGTATAGATATGGATGTGGGTGTAGATATGGATGTGGGTGTAGTCATGGACGTGGGTGTAGATATGGATGTGGGTGTAGATATGGATGTGGGTGTAGATATGGATGGGGGTGTAGTCATGGACGTGGGTGTAGATATGGACGTGGGTGTAGATATGGATGAGGGTGTAGATATGGATGTGGGTGTAGATATGGATGGGGGTGTAGTCATGGACGTGAGTATAGATATGGATGTGGGTGTAGATATGGATGTGGGTGTAGTCATGGACGTGGGTGTAGATATGGATGTGGGTGTAGATATGGATGTGGGTGTAGATATGGATGGGGGTGTAGTCATGGACGTGAGTATAGATATGGATGTGGGTGTAGATATGGATGGGGGTGTAGTCATGGACGTGAGTATAGATATGGATGTGGGTGTAGATATGGATGAGGGTGTAGTCATGGACGTGGGTGTAGATATGGATGAGGGTGTAGATATGGATGTGGGTGTAGAAATGGATGGGGGTGTGGTCATGGACGTGAGTATAGATATGGATGTGGGTGTAGATATGGATGAGGGTGTAGTCATGGACGTGGGTGTAGATATGGATGTGGGTGTAGATATGGATGGGGGTGTAGTCATGGACGTGAGTATAGATATGGATGTGGGTGTAGATATGGATGAGGGTGTAGTCATGGACGTGGGTGTAGATATGGATGAGGGTGTAGATATGGATGTGGGTGTAGATATGGATGGGGGTGTAGTCATGGACGTGAGTATAGATATGGATGTGGGTGTAGATATGGATGTGGGTGTAGTCATGGACGTGGGTATAGATATGGATGTGGGTGTAGATATGGATGTGGGTGTAGATATGGATGGGGGTGTAGTCATGGACGTGAGTATAGATATGGATGTGGGTGTAGATATGGATGGGGGTGTAGTCATGGACGTGGGTGTAGATATGGATGAGGGTGTAGATATGGATGTGGGTGTAGATATGGATGTGGGTGTAGTCATGGACGTGGGTGTAGATATGGATGTGGGTGTAGATATGGATGTGGGTGTAGATATGGATGGGGGTGTAGTCATGGACGTGAGTATAGATATGGATGTGGGTGTAGATATGGATGGGGGTGTAGTCATGGACGTGAGTATAGATATGGATGTGGGTGTAGATATGGATGAGGGTGTAGTCATGGACGTGGGTGTAGATATGGATGAGGGTGTAGATATGGATGTGGGTGTAGATATGGATGGGGGTGTAGTCATGGACGTGAGTATAGATATGGATGTGGGTGTAGATATGGATGAGGGTGTAGTCATGGACGTGGGTGTAGATATGGATGTGGGTGTAGATATGGATGTGGGTGTAGATATGGATGGGGGTGTAGTCATGGACGTGAGTATAGATATGGATGTGGGTGTAGATATAGATGTGGGTGTAGATATGGATGGGGGTGTAGTCATGGACGTGGGTGTAGATATGGACGTGGGTGTAGATATGGATGAGGGTGTAGATATGGATGTGGGTGTAGATATGGATGGGGGTGTAGTCATGGACGTGAGTATAGATATGGATGTGGGTGTAGATATGGATGTGGGTGTAGTCATGGACGTGGGTGTAGATATGGATGTGGGTGTAGATATGGATGTGGGTGTAGATATGGATGGGGGTGTAGTCATGGACGTGAGTATAGATATGGATGTGGGTGTAGATATGGATGGGGGTGTAGTCATGGACGTGAGTATAGATATGGATGTGGGTGTAGATATGGATGAGGGTGTAGTCATGGACGTGGGTGTAGATATGGATGAGGGTGTAGATATGGATGTGGGTGTAGATATGGATGGGGGTGTAGTCATGGACGTGAGTATAGATATGGATGTGGGTGTAGATATGGATGAGGGTGTAGTCATGGACGTGGGTGTAGATATGGATGTGGGTGTAGATATGGATGTGGGTGTAGATATGGATGGGGGTGTAGTCATGGACGTGAGTATAGATATGGATGTGGGTGTAGATATGGATGAGGGTGTAGTCATGGACGTGGGTGTAGATATGGATGTGGGTGTAGATATGGATGGGGGTGTAGTCATGGACGTGAGTATAGATATGGATGTGGGTGTAGATATGGATGAGGGTGTAGTCATGGACGTTGGTGTAGATATGGATGAGGGTGTAGATATGGATGTGGGTGTAGATATGGATGGGGGTGTAGTCATGGACGTGAGTATAGATATGGATGTGGGTGTAGATATGGATGTGGGTGTAGATATGGATGGGGGTGTAGTCATGGACGTGAGTATAGATATGGATGTGGGTGTAGATATGGATGTGGGTGTAGTCATGGACGTGGGTGTAGATATGGACGTGGGTGTAGATATGGATGTGGGTGTAGTCATGGACGTGGGTGTAGATATGGATGTAGGTGTAGATATGGATGTGGGTGTAGATATGGATGGGGGTGTAGTCATGGACGTAGGTGTAGATATGGACGTGGGTGTAGATATGGATGGGGGTGTAGATATGGATGGGGGTGTAGTCATGGACATGGGTGTAGATATGGATGTGGGTGTAGATATGGATATGGGTGTAGATATGGATGGGGGTGTAGTCATGGACATGAGTATAGATATGGATGTGGGTGTAGTCATGGACGTGAGTATAGATATGGATGTGGGTGTAGATATGGATGAGGGTGTAGTCATGGACGTGGGTGTAGATATGGATGTGGGTGTAGATATGGATGTGGGTGTAGATATGGATGGGGGTGTAGTCATGGACGTGGGTGTAGATATGGACGTGGGTGTAGATATGGATGTGGGTGTAGATATGGATGGGGGTGTAGTCATGGACGTGGGTGTAGATATGGACGTGGGTGTAGATATGGATGTGGGTGTAGATATGGATGTGGGTGTAGATATGGATGTGGGTGTAGTCATGGACGTGAGTATAGATATGGATGTGGGTGTAGATATGGATGTGGGTGTAGTCATGGACGTGAGTATAGATATGGATGTGGGTGTAGATATGGATGAGGGTGTAGATATTGATGTGGGTGTAGATATGGATGGGGGTGTAGTCATGGACGTGGGTGTAGATATGGATGTGGGTGTAGATATGGATGTGGGTGTAGATATGGATGGGGGTGTAGTCATGGATGTGGGTGTAGATATGGATGAGGGTGTAGATATGGATGTGGGTGTAGATATGGATGTGGGTGTAGATATGGATGGGGGTGTAGTCATGGACATGAGTATAGATATGGATGTGGGTGTAGATATGGATGTGGACGTAGGCACAGATGTGGATGTAGGCATGGATACAGATGTAGACATGTATGTACATGTAGGCATGGATGTGGATGGAGGTATGGATATGGAGGTATTCATGGATGTATGTATGGATGTGGGTATATAAATATAGATGTGGATCCAGATATGAGATTTCTTTTTGCGATTGGCTCATGTGATTAGAAGCTGACAAGTCTGAAATCTGCAGGACAGGCCAACGGGCTGGAAACCCAGGCTGAGGCTGAGGCTAAAGTCTTGGGGCAGTAGGTCTCCTTCCTTCAGCTGACTGGGTGAGGCCCACTCACGCTGTGGAGAGCATTTGCCCTTACTAAAAGTCAGGTGACGGGACACATCCACCATGTCCACAGAATACCTTCCCGGGAGCACTGAGATTCATGTGTGTTTACATAATTGGGTGCCATGGCCTAGCCAAGCTGACACCTAAAGCCAACCACCACAGCCCAAGCAAGCACCACAGCCCACACAACCACCACAGCCCACGCAAGCACCACAGCCCTGCCAAGCGAGCCCAGCCCTGTCTCTTTACCCCTCTTCCCTGGTGCCAGCATTGCCTGCTGTGGGGAGCAAAACCACAACCAGCCTATGAAGGGCTGAGCAGGGCGCTGACAGAGGACCCTGGTCCGGCCCCTGCTGAAGCCTCAGCCGACAGCAGGGTGCAGCTTAGAGGGGAGTGGAGTGGAAAGCTACACTGAGAGCGCAGCTCACTGCCTGGGACTGCACTGGCAGAGGCTCCTCATCTAAAAATACTCACGAGCCCCCCCCTTTCGGTGCAGGGAAGGGAAGTGGGTCCCACTGAAGGAGGCTGAAAGGGCAAGGGGAGATGTGGTTATCGCAGGGAAAGTCTCCTGGGTCCAACACACCCTCCCAGTTCACGCTCATTCCCTTTGGAGGGACTGAGTCACCTCCCCAGACACCCCAAAGATATGGGAATAAAGTGGTTATATCAGAAAAGGAGATCTCTCCAGCGACAGGGGTATCTCTCAGTGTGACTTCTTGGAGTCAAGGTTTTCTGGAAGCTGAGAGTGTGTCTGCCCCTCCAGGTCTGCCTCTACCCCAAGAGGACCCTGTGGACGTGGTGCCCCAGGCTCCACCATCCCCAGGAGAAGAGGTGGGTGTTTGTCATTTCCTGCTCCACCCCTGCAGGCCAGATCTGAGGGCGGCTGCACCTCCTGCTCCCTCGGCAGCCCCTCGTGTTCCTGTGTCCTCCCCTGTCCTCGGCCCTACTCTGTGGGCCTCTGGGGACCACTCCCTCTCTGGTCCCCACAGGCTTGGGCGAGGCGACCACTTCCCACTTTGCTGGTCCCAGGATGCATCCCATCCATGAGAGTCCCCTTAACCTTGACCTCTGGAAAGAGCCCCATCACTTTTCTCTCCATTCACCCTTGTCAGGAATGTTGAATTCCTTTGCTAGCAACACAGAAAGCCTCGATCGGATCGGTTCGTCGCGCTGCTTAAAGCCCGGTGACAGCTTCCCATGGTGCTTAGAATAGAATGCAAAGCCCAACGGGCCCTGCCCAAGCTTCCACCTCCCTCCCAGCCTCCTCCCCTCACCGCACCACCAACAGCCACCACCTTTTGTCTCCTCTGATGTCCCATCAGTGCCATGCTTGGACTCGTTTTTGCTGTTTCTGGGACAGTGGTGCCATTCCCCTCCCGTGACTGACTCCTGCGTGCAGTCCCTATATCTGCCCATCACCCCTGGGGCACTGTCCACAGCATTCTGTTGATTTCCTCCACACTGTCTAACACAACCTGAAACAACCTCATCTGCCCACCACGTCTCATCTGTGCCTCCCTGCCTGGAACGGAGCTGCAGGAAGGCAGCGATGTTTGTCTGGAGGTGAGCACTGCGGTGGGCATTTGCCCCGCACGTGGTGGGTGACCATTGGGCGGGTGGGCACCCCCTGAGGCCTCAGAGCAGCAGACGCCCCTCCCTGAGCCTGGTTGGGCCTGCACCACAAGCAGCACCCAGGTCCTGCAGGTCCCTCTCCACACACAGCTCAGTGCAGGCCGTGAGCAAGTGGCCGCATCCACGCTGCTGACCACCTGCCTGGCATGGCGTCTGGTAAACAGCAGATGGATATTGGCGTAGATGTGCCACCTCGAATTGCTGGATTGGGCAGAACCCCGCTAGAGCCCATCCAGTTGCAGACACAAACACAGGGCCCAGCAGATGGTGCTGTCTGCTAGGACGAGGCTGGAGAGCAGTCGCTCCATCCAGTCACCGTTTCCCGCATCTGGACGCCTGCATCATCCCCTGGACAGCCATGCAGAACCCGCCCTGTGCAGGCATTGGAGGGCCGGGGACAGGAGGCTAACCCTCCATGGTGGGGTCCAGGCTGCCCCGCACAGCATCCTGCAAGGCAAGTTCCGCACCGCGACCACAGGCGGCCACAGCCCCGCCACTGAGCACTCGGGGGCAGCCGCGGTGCAGGAGCAGAAGTTTCTGTCTCACTTTGTTTTTATTTCAGTGTCCACCCCCTGGTTGCGGGTTCCCTGTTCGCTGGTGCAGGTCTATGAGGAGGAAACACACAGAAACCAAAAGATGGAATCAGGCTGTCTCGGGCCACTTCCTTCCGCCACAGCTCTGCCTGGAGTGCCAGCCCCAGCACAGGTGAATACACAGAACTAGCGCCTCCCTCCTGGAGCTTTCCTGGGGAGACCAGTGAGGGTGAACAAGGAAGTGGATAGAGAACTCCCCACAGCGTAAGTGCAGTGGGGACATTTGTGGCAGGGAGTGCCTGGGGAGGGTGGTCGGGGAAGGCTGCCCCAAGGAGGTATCATCTGAGCAAGACCCAAAATTGTAAGAAGTAGCACGCGGCGCTCCCAGGGAAGAGCATGCCAGGCTGGAGGCCCTGCGGAGGGGACAAGCTCGGCAGCTTGGAGGACCAGAGAGAAATCCAGGTGGGTACTGGCCAAGGTGGGGGTATGAGAAGGAGGGCTGAGGACAGCTGGGGTCACACAGCACCAAGTTGTACCAGCCCAGGCACAGTTAACCATTCATTTTAAGAGCAAGTGAATCCCACATGCTTGACCCAAGGAATTGCTGGAAAGGTGCTGACAGATCCAAAGGATGTAGAGTTCAATGCCAAAGGGTGTGGCAGTCACCCCTCAGAGGCTCGGAGGAAGTGGCAGGGCAATCAACTCCCCTGCATTTCCATCCACAGTGCACTAAATGCCACTGAATTATCCATCCACAGTGCACTAAATGCCACTGAGTCACCCGTCCACAGTGCACTAAATGCCACTGAATCGTCCACTTTGGAGTAGTTGATAAGATTGTTAACTTATGTTATGTGAGCTTCACCGTGAAATAAATGTGTGTGTCTTCATCCACAGCTCCTGCCTCCTAACTCACACAGCCCTGGTTATAGCCTTTGTTATCACGTTGGGGCAGTTTAGGCCTCAGGAAACTGAATCTCAAGACCCTAATCTGACTGTGGGTCAGAAGATACTCATTCCAGGGCGGGTTCTGCCCCATCCCCTAGAGGAAGAAATGCTGCCGAGAAGCTGAGAAGAGTCTGGGCCAGGCGTGGTGGCTCACGCCTGTAATCCCAACACTGGGAGCCCAAGGCAGGCAGATCACCTGAAGTCAGGAGTTCGAGGCCAGCCTGGCCAACATGGCAAAACCCCATCTGTACTAAAAATACAAAAATTAGTCGGGCATGGTGGCACGTGCCTGTAAAACCAGCTACTGGGGGTGCTGAGCCAGGAGAATTGCTTGAACCTGGAAGGCAGAGGTTGCAGTGAGCCAAGATCACACCACTACACTCCAGCCTGGGTGACAAAGTGAGGCTCCATCTCAAAAAAAAAAAAAAAAGAAGAATCTGGACAGACAAGCCCTGCTGAGTTTACACCACACCCTATTTATCCAGTTGCATTTCTACGTGGTTGTCAATCATTCCTGTCCAATGATGTCTCCATCAAAGGCCCAAGAGGACAGGGTTCAGGGACCTTTCAGAAAGCTGAGCACGCAGAGGCTCCTGGAGGGGCTGCCCAGGGAGGGCATGGCAGCTCCACGCCCCTTCCCCGTACCTCGTCTGTGCATCTCTTCATGTATATTCTTTGCAATATCACTTATAATAAACCAGGAAACGTGTTTCCCTGAGTCCCGTGAGCCACTCTAGCAAATTAATCAAACCCAAAGAGGGGTTGTGGGAACCCCAACATCAAGAAGTTGGTCAGAAGACCCAGACGTGCAGCTCATGTCTGGAGTGGGAGGGAGGTCTTAGGACTGAGCCCTCTCCCTGTGTGATCAGACACTGTCTCCAGGTAGAGGGGTCAGAATAGAATCAGAGGACGCCCCTGTTGGTTTTGATGTTGTCATGGTGTTGATGATGTCACGGTGCTGGTCTCACGGTGTTAATGATGCAGTGTTGATGATGTCATGGGGTTGATGATGTGGTGTTCATGATGTCATGGTGCTGATGTGGTGTTGATGTTGATGTGTTGATATGGTGTTGATAATATCGTGGTGTTGACGATGTCATAGTGCTGATGATGATGTCATGGGGTTGCTGAGGTCGTGGTGTGGATGATTTCCTGGTATTAATGATGCGGAGTTGATGAAGTCATGGTGTTGGTGTGGTGTTGATGTCGTGGTGTTTATGTTGTGGAGTTGATGATGTCATGGAGTTGATGATGTTATTGTGTTGATACTGTCATGGTGTTCATGATGTGCTGATTGTGTCGTGGTGTTAATGATGTGGTATTGATGATGTTGTGTTGTGGTGGTGGTGATGATGTCATGGTGTTGAAAGTGTCGTGTGTTGATGTCACTGTGTTAATGTCATGGTGTTGATAGTGTCATGGTGTTACTGATGTGGTGTTGATGATGTCATGGTGTTGACAATGTCATGGTGTTGATGTGGTGTTCATGTCACTGTGTTGATGTCATGGAGTTGATAGTGTCATGGTGTTAATGATGTGGTGTTGATGATGTCATAGTGCTGATGATGTCATGGTGTTAATGATGCAGTGCTGATGATGTCATGCGTTGATCATGTCATGGTGTTGATGATGTGTTGATGATGTCGTGGTGATGTCATTGTGCTGATGTTGTGTTGATGTCGTGGAGTTAATGATGTGGTGTTAATGATGTCATGGTGTTGATGTCATGGCATTGATGGTGTCATGGTGTTGATGACGTCATGATGTTAATGCAGTGTTGATATCATGGTGCTGATGATGTCATGGTGATGATGTCACGTTGGTGATGTCATGGTGTTAATGATGCAGTGTTGATGATGCCACGGTGTTAATGATGGTCTTGGTGTTGATGATGTAGTGTTGATGTCATGGTGTTAATGATGTGGTGTTGATGATTTCATGGTGTTGTTGATGTCATGGTGTTGATATGTCATGGTGCCGATGATGTGGTGGTGTTAATGATGCAGTGCTGATTATATCATGGTGTTGATGATGTCATCGTGTTCATGATGTCATGGAGTGCTGGTAGCGGGACAGCAGCTTGAGTTTCTTCAGAGCAGCTCCTTGGAAGTGTGTATTCACTCCTGCCCACACCTCCACCCCAGGGACTTAAAACAGTCTCAATGCCAGAATATCCATACCTTGGGAAGTCACTCAGCCATCAAAAGGGATGAAGCTCTGACCCATGTTCCAACACTGATGGAGCTTGCGAGCACCACACCAAGGGAAAGAAGCCAGGCATGTAAGGCCACATACTGTATGGCTGGAAATGTCCAGAACAGGCAAATCCACAGAGACAGAAAGTAGATTCATGTGGGGAGGGAATGGAGAGTGACTACTAATGGCAACAGGGTTTGTTTCTGATGTGATGAATGTATTTTGAAGCTAGACAGAAATGGTAGCTGCATGCCATTGGGAATGCACTAAATGCCACTGAATTGTACACTTTGGAGTAGTTAATAAGATTGTTAATTTCTGTTATGTGAGCTTCACCGTGGAATAAAATAATAAGTGTATGTATGATGGAGGAGACCTCAGAGTCAGGCTGGAAACAGAAAGCCCCCATCAAGTGCTTACTATTTGCACTATTGAAAATGCTGACCATGACCCCATTTAATCCTCACTCTGCGAGGGAGAACTATTAATACTGTTAGCTCTAACTCTTGGATGAGGAAACTGAGGCACAGAAAGTGGAAGTGATTCAGGCAGGGACACAGTGGGCAGCAAGGGTTCAAGCCCAGGTAGTATTTCTTAAAGAGGCCACCAATTTGCATAAGCTTCAGGCCTTACAAAGCCAGTTTCACATTAACATCACCACCACCATCATCACCATCGTCATCACCACCTCCACCATCACCACCATTATCACCATCACCACCACCACCATCACCATTATCATATCATCATCACCATCATTACCAACACCATCATCACCATCATCATCACCATCACCATCATCACCATCACTATCATTACCATCACCATCATTATCACCATCATCATTACTATCATCATCACCATCACCAAAATCATCACCACCATCCCTATTGCCACCACCATTATCACCGTCGCATGCCAGTAGTGAGATGTAAAACAAATGAAATTATCATGCATTGCTGATGGAAGCTTGGAAAGAGAGAGAGGAAAGAGAGTGGAAAGAACAAAGGGACGAAGAGAGGGAAGGAGGAAGGGAGTGAAAGAATGAGGGGGGAGAAGAGGAAATTGGAGAGGATGGGAGGGAGGGAAGGCAAGGGAAAAAATCCTAGGAGGTGGCTTGGGCCCTTTGGCCCTTCAATCCCTAGGGACAAAGGGCTCTCGGATGTGGGGCAGGGTCGGGAGGAGGAGTGCTACAGGGATGGCTCCCTCACATGGCAGACAGAAAGGGTGAGCGCTCAGGACAGCCCAAGAATGATGTGCAGGGTGGGCCCAACCTCCCATGACCCCTGCACCTCCCTCCCAGCAGGACACTGCAACTCTCCATCCACTCCTCCCCACTACCAAAAGAACACAAAAATAGGAGGATGGACTGCTGGTGCTCGGTGGTCCACAAACAGATGGCTCCCTTTCAACTCCAGCCTCAGCCTGGATCCCGCCTGGGTATGAATCCACCTGGCCCAGTAGGCAAGGCCAGATACAGGAGGGGCACCCAGGCCTGTCTGCGGGCAACACCAGCAGCATCACCACTCCATGGTCAGCTTGGGGCATCCTGCTCTTAGGATCAAACACTAGTGTCAGAGGCGTCCTAATCAGAGTGAGTCTGTCTTTAATAAATGTGGGATATAGCCATGCCTGCAGGGTTACACTCCCAGGGGGTAGGCACTCTTGGGCACAAGATGTTTATGGTTGAGGGAACAAGTTAATGATGCTGACTAAATAAAGACCCAGAATTTTATGGCAATGTCTTAATATTTTAAGAACAAAAAGCATTCTTAGTTTAAGAGTAGGTTTTGATTTAAGGTTAATAGTACATTCGTAAATCCTTGCTGAAATCAGTAGTAACATAGGAAAATAATACTAATAGCCTGTCAGAAGCTGATCACCAGCCTCTGTAATAAAGCACAAAAGACCTCTCTTCTTAGCTCTGTTAACCTGTATAAATAAGAATCGTATTTAAGGTGTGCGCGTTCCTTCTCTTGCTTTTGGAGGATGCCCTGCTCTGTAACCGAGTGGTCTCTGATAAACGATTTTAACTTTACTATACTCTGCCACTCACCTGGAATTGTTTCTCATCCAACATCCAAGAACCCACTCTTGGGGTCTGGGACAAGCCTCTTATTCCAGTGACATTAGGAAGGGGTTAAAAAATGAAAAAAAAAAAAAAGCACTTGCCTTTCAAGATGCCTGCTTGGTCCTTCTCCAAGTATCCTTTCCTCCCTTTCATTCATGTTCTAAAGCCTTTTAATAAACTTTCACTCCTGTTCTGAAACTGGCTGCAGTCTCTCTTTCTGCCTCATGCCCCTCAGTCGAATTCTTTCTTCTGAGGAGGCAAGAATTGAGATTGCTGCAGACCCGCACGGACACGAATTCACCACCAGGAACGTTTTGATGCCATGATTCAAATACGTATTTTGGTGCTGCATGACTCAGATCCGTTCCGGGTGGTAAGACACCTCTATGCCTCACCTTCTTCGGCTAGAGATGCTCAACGCCTGTACACAATTTTCTTCTCCGCTTTTGCTCTCCTGTTTACTAACCAATGCCCAGAACAATTCCCCTTCGTTGTAAGTAACTCTGCTGATCTCTCAGTTCACCCTGATGGGTGGCTTGCAGGGGTGGGAAGAACTCTGGGGTCTGCACCGACTCTGGGGTCTGCACCGAGTGGAACTGAGGCACCGATGGCCCCCTGGAGACAGAAGACTTGTGAGGGTGGTGGGGCTAAAGCCTAAAGCCATGCAATGTCTGGGGTTTCCTCTGCTTTTGCAACTAAAATCAGCTCTTTCCCAAGAACCCACAGTGCCTAGTCTCCTGCTTTCTCTGCGTGTGTTCTGCCTGTGGGGCTTTCAAACACTCCCTGGTATTCCCTGGTGTCCACAGCTCTTACTGCATTTGTGTGGCACCAAAGATATGGGCTCCCTTGTGGATCCCCCCTGAGATTTATATTTGTTCTCACCCTACCAGCTCAGATGACCTCCCACCCTTCCCGTCTGCTGCCGCACTGCCGGGGCAGATACTCACTGGAACCCCAGCCCTGTCAGCTCCTTATGACCTACCATGTGATTTCCATTTCTGTAAAAAGGAAAAAAAAAATGAGGCCGGGCACAGTGGCTCATGCCTATAATCCCAGCACTTCGGGAGGCTGAGGCAGGTGGATCACCTGAGGTCAGGAGTTTGAGACCAGTCTGGCCAACATGATGAAAGCCCATCTCTACTAAAAACACAAAAATTAGCCAGGCATGGTGGTGCATACCTGTAGTCCCAGCTACTCTGGAGACTGAGGAGGAAGGATCACTTGAACCTGGGAGATTGAGGCTGCAGTGAGCCAAGATCACACCACTGCACTCCAAGCCTGGGTGACAGAGCAAGACCATCGCAAAAAAAAAAAAGAAAGAAAGAAAAAATGACAAAATGAAAAAAGGAGGCTCTATCCCCAGGTTCTTTCTTCACCCTGGGAATTCTCCACAACTCCCATGGGAGCAGGGCTGGGAGACAGTGCAAAAGAGTCTTGAAGCCGGACAACAGCGGGGGATTCCAGCACTGCCATTCTCTACTGGAATGCTCAGCTGGATGCTTGACCCTGGAGAAATTCTTTCTCTCTCTGAAGTTTTCCTTAGTGGAGAGGGAGAAAATGAAAAAATATGCATATGCCTATTTTGTTAAATGTAAGGTAATAATAGCTCTTAAGATTCAACTATTTGTAAGAAGGCGAGAGTTAAAAGACAGTCTGGGAGACAAGCACGACAGGCAGGACCTGGCATGGAGCAGAGTGCTCATCAGATTGGGTTTTTCCCAACCTTCAGTGATCACCACAAATTTCTATGACTTTCTATTCATCCCATCTGTATCATTCATCATTTGAATACTTTTGGCTGTTTAATTAAACACATTGACTCACTTTTCTTTTTTACTTAAATATGTTTTAAAGGAAGCCTCATATCTCAACCAAAAATGGAAAACTAATATATCCATTGCCATTAATAAAAGGTAACCATAACAATATAATAAAGAAAATTCAACAGTATCATCAAACTGCAGCTAGCTTGTACAGTCAGTTGAAGGCGTCATGCTTGAGGCCCACTTCTGCCTTTCTCTTTTTCAAACAAGAGGTTTAGAAAGGTTAGAGATTGATTGGTACCCAAAGGAGACTCCCTTGTTGATTTAATTATTAGAAAAATGGGTAATTAAAAAGTGATTAACTTCACTATGGATTCAATGTTATATCTGTTATAAAAAATATTAAAAACTTAAAAATAGGCAAAAACAAACCACTAGGTGTGTCTCTGTGGTTGGCTTTCTATTGACTGAACTATTTTACAACTGTAGAATAGAAGTTCATGTAGAGAATACAGCAGTGTGCATGATTCTTATCTGAGAGCAACACAAAGCTTCCTCTATGGTTATGTAATCAGTGTTGTTCACTGTAGATGCAACTGATGCTCATGTCTAAGGAAAGATGGTCCCAAGTATTACTTACACCTTACTGTCCTGTAGGATGTTACCCAAGTGTGCATCTATTATCAAATTCATTTCAGCATGCCTTTGTTCTTCACATTGTCCTTTGAACCAGCCTTGACATCTGCTATGGTTTGAATCTGTCTCCCCAGATTCATGTGTTGGAAATGTAATCCCCAGTGCAACATTGTCAGGAGGTGGGGCCTTTGGAGGTGTTTGGGTCATGGGAGCTCCACCCACATAAATGGATTAGTGCCTCTGTAATCTGGGGTTTTCAGGATGGGTTTGCTCTCTCTTGCCCTTCCACTTTCCGCCACGTGAGGATGCAGCAAGAAAGCCCTTTTCAGATGCCAGCATCCTGATCTTGATTTTCAGCCTCCAGGACTGTGAGAAAGAAGTTTCTATTCTTGATAAATTGCTCAGCCTCAGGTGTTCTGGTCTAACAGCACAAAGTGGACTAAGAAAACATCTTACAGGTTCCCTCGTTTACTGATGAGTTAAATACAACATCTTACAAGTTCCCTCGTTCGCTGATGAGTTAAATACAATCCTTTACATGTGCTTATTTTATATTTATAGAACAGTTGTTTTCCACCTTTTGAAAATTACATTTTAGCATCTAATTGTACCGAAAATCACCTCCTATGCTGGTTAGGGTCTCCTACCAACCTCATTCAACTCTCTCATTTATAGTTGGTACTAAGGCCCAGAAGGGGTCAGTGCCTTCTCTGAGTCTGCACAGCAGTGGATGCTAAACCTGAGACTACAAGCCAAGTTCCTGATTCGTTTGTGTTTCTCGTGGCCATCCGCCTCCCCTTAATGGCTACCCAAACCTACCTCTCTAGAGGTTCCAGTCTCCTCTCACCTTTCTGGATGTAAAATGTATTCCTAACCTCTCGCCTCTACCCTGGCAACCCACACTCCTCCTTACTGCTTCCCTAATTCCCAGATAACACCCAAATACAGCCTTCCTTCTCTGCCCTCTCCTTGCCTCCCTGAACCAGAACACCTGTCTCTTAAACTTAACCAGGGTCCCACACTCCTCTCCAAATACTCCCCGCCATGACCTACACACCCGACACATTCTGGCCGCTGCCCTCCTCTCTAGCTCGGTCCCACCAATCTCCCCAGCTCGACACACTCTGCACTCGACCCCTCACTCTGTCCCTTAAACTGCCAAGTTGCTCCTGCTCCACGGCCTCCGCCCTCACAGCTCCCGCAGCCAGGGGTCTTCTCCCCGCTCCTCCGCCTTCTTCACATGCCGTCCTCCCTTCACTTGGCCTCTCCCTGGCCACCGTGGTGAACACCCCTAACTCCACCACCTCCCGGCCACTCTATCCCAATACCGTGCGCCCAGTTCTTCACAGTCTTTCTCTTGCTCTGATTTCAGAGCTGTATGGGGTTTCGGCTGGCTGGTTTACTGTCGATCTTCTGCACTAGAACCTAAGTTCCGGTGAGCAAGTTCCCTGTTTGGCTTGCTCAGGGCACCTAGAGCCAGGCCTCGCGCAGAGCAGGTGCTGATGAATATTTGCTGAATGGCTGCACACTGCCTTAGCTGGTAGCAGCCCCTGGGTCTCTGAAAAGGCTCGCGATGTCAGACAGGGCGACACATGCTGCCTCTGCTGCTGACTGTGCTACCTGGGCTCTTTCCTTCAAGTAATATCTATTTCATGCCCAGTACAGCTCTAGGTGCTGAGAAAATGGGACTTGGTTACATACAGTGGCTGCAGTGAGGAAAGAAAGGGGTTCGTGCCATGGAAACCAGCAGGCAAGAGAAGGTATGCTTTCAGCCCAGCATCCTCAGCTGACTTGGGCCACCGGCCTCACATCCCCCTTTGTTTCATTGACTATCTAAGTCCACTTTGCAGTGCTCTAAAGGAATACCTGAGGCTGGGTAATACATAGAGAAAAGAGGTTTATTTGGCTCATGATTCTGCAGGCTGAACAAGAAGCATGTGCCAACAACTGGTGAGGCCTTAGGCTCCTTCCGCTCATGGAAAAAGGGGAAGGGGAGCAGGCGTAGCACATGGAGTGGGACAGGGGGACAGGGCAAGGGTAGGACATTGCCGGGCTTTTTTTTTTTTTTTTTTTGAGACGGAGTCTCGCTCTGTTGCCCAGGCTGGAGTGCAGTGGTGCGATCTCGGCTCACTGCAAGCTCCGCCCCCTGGGTTCACGCTATTCTCCTGCCTCAGCCTCCCGAATAGGTGGGAATATAGGCACCCATCACCACGCCCATTGCCGGGCTTTTTAACAATCAGACCTTGCAGGGACCCATAGAGCGAGAACTCACTCATTACCACAAGACAGTGAGGGGGAGATATCCAAACCACATCACTGATCACTTCCAGAACATGGGCCTCCAAGACACAGGAGGTTCAGGACCCAGCGTGAGAGCAAGGACACACAGCCTTCCAGAGGAGACTCCCAGTGAGGCCACCCCGCACTGGGGGATTTCAAGCCATCTGGGAAAGATCTGGGGAAAGATAAGGTGACTATTCCAGCCACCTCCAGTCATGGAGAGGCAGGCGGGTGTATGCAGAAAGACAGAGGACAAGGTAAAAGTGTTGGGGGGACTCGTGGAAATTCAACAATTGTGATATTTTTAACAAGTTCCTATTGTCTTCATTTTTTTTTTCTTTTTTTTTTTTTGAGACAGGGTCTGGCTGTGTTACCCAGGCTGGAGTACAGTAGCATGATCTCAGCTCACTGCAGCCTCCATCTCCTGGACTCAAATGATCCTCCCACTTCAGCCTCCGAATTAGCTACCACGCCCAGCTAATTTTTTTATTTTTTGTAGAGATGAGGTCTCACTATGTTGCCTAGGCTGGTCTTGAACTCCTAGCCTCAAGTGATTCTCCTGCCTTGGCCTCCCAAAGTACTGGGACTGCAGGCACAAGCCCTGCACCTGGCCACCAGTCCCTACTGTAAAAAGGAAAAAATACACACACACAAGCACATATATATTATAGCAAAGAAAGGGGGCTGGATTTTCGGATAACTTATCTGTAGCTCCGAGGACAACCTGGTTCCCCAGGGACTCATTAAGTCCTTCTTACATGGCTGCTGAGTCTTCGCCATCAACAAGCCCAGCAACCTCCCCAAAGAAAGGATTCTGCAGCCTGGAGAGGGCCCTCATCCACTGATGATTATGTTTCTTGCTCAGAGGAAACTAAGTCTAGCTCCCTGCTAACGCAGCCTTGGGAAGCCAACACTTCACCGAGAACCCTGAATCGGCCCCTCTCAGAGGCCGGGAAGGCAGTGGGGCTGGCAGGGCTACTGTTCTGAATTCATGTGCACCAACTGCGTCCCCTGAGCTACGCCTGCATTCACCGCACTGATTCAAGACAGCCGCATCCATTCACCAGGCTCTGTGTCATCAACATCACCCCGTGACATGCCAACATCAGGGATCCCCCACTCTGGGCTCAGGAAGACCGTCCTAGGATATTTTTTTAAAGCACAGCGAGAGAGAAATAAGAAGGCCAGTGGTAGTGACAGACCTAAGAGTGTTCTGTCCCTCTTAGGCCCCACGACGCACACCGCTGCGTGCTGCCCGGGAGCTCATTCTTAGGTTTTTAGGTCTTTAAAGAGGTTGTGACGAGGAGGGTATTCCGGATGCTTTGTAAACTGACAGACTTTTTAATTAACATAACACCGTGATATTATCACATCCAACAAAACTAACACCAATCCCTTACTATCTTCTAATACCCAGTCCATAATAAATGTATCTGCTTATCTCAAAAAAAAAAAAAAATTCAGTTGGTTTTGTTCAAATCGGAATCTCAACACGATTTAGACAGCCTTTGGTATTTCTCTTAAGTCTCTCTTCTCTTTTATTTTTTTTAACAGATGCATTAACCTTAATGAATCAGGAATATATCAAAAGAGCAAGCAGGCCGGGTTCAGTGGCTCACACCTGTGATCCCAGCGCTTTGGGAAGCCAAGGCAGGTGGATCACTCAAGCCCAGGGGTTCGAGACCAACCTGGGCAACATAGTAAGACGCCCATCTCTACAAAAAATTACAAATACAAAAATTAGCCAGGCATGGTGGTGCACGCCTGTGGTCCCAGCTACTCAGGGGTCTGAGGCAAGAGGATCATTTGAGCCTGGGAGGTTGAGGCTGCAGTGAGCCGTGATCACACCAGTGCACTGCAGCCTGGGTGAGAGAGAGATCCTGTCTCAAAAAAAAAAAAAAAAAAAAAAAGCAAGCAGGATATTAAATGAAGGAGCCATTTTAGCCAGGGAAGGGGCCGGAGGACACAGCACATCCCTTCCGCATTGCAGACTTGCAGTCTCTCTTGGAAGCTCACAGAGATCTCCATGCATCCTGCTTAAGATCAATGGTCAAAGACTATCAATCCCATCTGTAGCCAGGAGACGGGAGATTACATGACTCTGCCAAGGGACCCAGGCTTCCTTTAAGGGATTTTCCCAAATGTCCTCCCTAGCAGTAAGGCCAGATATCACCAAAGGAGGTGAAGAAACGAATGAGAAATACGCAGTGTCCAACAGACTGACCCGTGTGCCCCTGGGGTGTCCTCATGGTTCGGGTTTTACAGCTTTTACAGGTTTTCTTCAAAAACCCAAATATCAAGGTGAACATGGCACATCCTATTAAAAGGGAACACGTTAATCACTGTGTGATTTCAGAGAATAAAAAGATCTCCTGTAACCCGCACAAAAGCCAGGCCCCATGTGAACCAGGCTGTACGCGGCCCACATAGAAAGAAATACTAGGATTCACGAACCAAAGGTGATAAAAAGCAATTCCTGTCTCCAGTTGTGCTTCTTGGAAAAGCTTTTAGGGCATCTAATTCATAGTCCATAGCAATACTTTCTTTTTAAAAATCTACATTAATTATTTATTTATTTATTTTTGAGATGGAGTCTCACTCTGTCACCCGGGCTAGTGTGCAGTGGTACAGTCTCAGCTCACTGCAGCCTCCACCTCCCTGGTTGAAGCGATTCTCCTGCCTCAGCCTCCTGAGTAGCTGGGATTACAGGTACCTGCCAACACGCCTGGCTAATTTTTATATTTTTAGTACAGATGGGGTTTCACCATGTTGGCCAGGCTGGTCTCAAACTCCTGACCTCAAGTGATCCACCCGCGTCGGCCTCCCAAAGTGCTGGGATTACAGGTATGAGCCACTGCGCCTGGTCTTCTACTTTTTATTTTGGAATAATTTTAGATTTACAGGGAAGTTGCAGCAGTAACATCTAACATCTCCTTCCCTTTCACCCTCGGTTCTTCCGCACTTTGCAATCTGTTCTGCTGCTTTTCTCTCACTAACTCCCTACCCGGCCCACCTATCCCCCAAAACATACTCTTTCTTCCTGGCAGCCAGTTTCTGTGAGTTTCAGTCCCTCCTGGGTTTCCTCCTCTTGTTCAGCTTTTTTATTTCACAGCCCACCTGAGCTTCTCTGGCATGTTTTAGTTTTTTCTCCACTCATTTCACTCTAATTTCCCCACCAAGGAATGTGCTGGAGCCAGCTGGGCCGGCCGGAGCCCTCTCCCCCTTCTCACGGCTCTCCGCTTATTTTCTCCACTCGGCCCATTCCCCTGACTCCATTCTGCATGAAAAAAGGGAGCCCGGGGGAAGGACCTCATTCTCCTTAGAGGGTGGAGGGAGCGCACAGTGTGAAAACCTCCAGTACAGGAGGCACGAGCGATGATGGAGAGCGCTGGAATCGCTGACGTCTTCACAGGTCGCGCCTGCTGCCCTGAGGAGCCCGGCCCCAGAGGCTCAGGCTGGAGCCAACCAAGCCAGGGAGGTCATCCCAGCTGCACCCTGCGGCCTCCCCGGGCCGCGAGGAGGGGAGTTCTGCAGGGCAGGCAGCACCTGCAGAGGCGGAGAACACCCGCACAGCTGGCGCCCCTCTGCTGAGATGCTGCCCAAAATACCCAGCTCACGACTGCCTTCCACGCTAACTGCTGAAGCCGAGAGTTCCGACGGGCAGCAGTGGGCGTGCATGAAGCCTGAGTCACCATTTCAAAGCGCTGTGGCGGAGCAGAGGCATCCGCTCTGGGCACTGGCTTCCCAGCTGGAAGGAGGCACCTCCCAGCAAGTCGCCCTTGGGCCAAGAGCCTTGGAGCTCCCTCCCAGCCTCCCGGGTCCCAGGACAGGCGTCTTCATTTACCCGTGGGTCTTTACTACAACTTGCGTTAGGCACTAACTACTTCCTTACAAAACCATCCATGGGTCCAAAGACAGTTCTGTTAGTCTCTCTCTGACAATACCCCAAAACACCTCTAACCTCCGTGTGTGCGGATCTGCTGTCATCTTGGCCCTCACTTTGTAATAACAGCAAACATTATGGCCGGGGTCAGAGGCAAAGTCCATTCTCCCGTTATTTTCTTTAACGCTCGCTGAATCAAGCTGCGCTGAGGTCCTGTTGTTCAAACAGGGAGCAGCAGTGCAGGGGACGATGCGCCGCAGGGCTAGAAAAGGCTGGAGCTGGGGTCAGAACAGGCTTTGTCTCCATGAGAGCGCTGTCCAGCTGCTGGTTTCTGGCCCCAGCCGGCTCTCCTGTTACTGTTCTGCTGCACTCTGGCTGGTTTTGCTTACGCTCGCAGTGCTGCTATAAAAACTTCAGTAGCACAGGGTTCACCTTCTGGACTAATGTAAATAGCCAGAGCCGAAATATTCACGCAAAATGCATTTCGTCACATTTACTGAGTGTCTATGTGTCAAGTAACACCCTAAGCTCTGTACGTGTAGAATATTTTTTTTCCTTTTAGATATGGGGTCTCACTATCCTGCCCAGGCTGGAGGGCAATGGCTATTCACACGTATGATCATAGCGCACTGCAGCCTCGAACTCCAAGGCTCAAGTGATCCACCTCAGCCTCCCCAGCAGCCAGGACTCCAGGCACATGCCTCCACTCCCGGCTTTTATGTACAGTCTTATTAAATACTCGCTGTGGCCCCAAAATGTGAGCACTGTTATGAACCCATTTTACAGAGGAGGAAACTCAGGCTTAGGATCATTAAATAAGTTGCCCACAGTCACACAGTCAGCGTGGGAGCCAGGCTCTCAGCCAGCAGAGCTTTCTTCATGCAGGATTCCACCTCCTCCCTTAACTTCAGACCCAGCTGGATCCTGGGGGGCTGAGGGCCCCTGCCTGGCATCACACTAAGGGTCAACACCAGTGCAGGTGCACCCACACCCTGAACAGCCCATGCCTCTCCTAGGGTACACCTGCTTAGGAAAAGGCCTGACAGAGACTCCATGCCCCTGGCAGTAACTCCCTGTGTTAGAAAGCAGAACACAGTGACGGGCCACAGGCCAGGTGGGGACACACACTTGTGTGGTTAGGCACATGTAGGTTTTTGTTTTTAAAATGAAATGGACATTTTGAAAAGCCAATCAAAATCTCATAATTTCCAGTTTCTCTTGAACGTTTGATGCCCAGCAGCCCTTGGCTCTTATTTGTACATGGCAACAGCTATAGCCCCAAGGCAGCCTCCTGCCACCCAGAGCCTCCAATCCACAATTGCCAGCATCCCCACTCCCTGATCCCACATGCTGAGGCACTTGTCATGTACCCTGGGCTGGCACTGCTGCTTCTGCCCAGTAAAGAAAGGTCTCTCTGTGCCCATGCTCTCTGCTTCCGGTGAGGAAATGAAACACAGAACCTCCTGGCTTCTGGGACGTCCCCTCCCTGGCTGGCCGCTCCTCCCCTCCTAACTTGGGAGCATCAGGGGTCCAGGGCTCACTCCTGCCCCTTGTCTTCCCCCTGTCACTCACCAGCCAGGTGCTCCTGTCATTCATCCTGCGGCCCTCTCCCCAGAGCCAGTGTTGAGTGTCCAAATGCTTCCCCCATATCCCCTTGCATATCTGATCACAGCCGAGACCTAACTGAACTCCTGGGCTAGGCCCAGTGGCTCATACCTGTAATCCCAGCACTTTGGGAGGCTGAGGCAGGAGGACTGTTTGAGCTCAGGAGTTAGAGACCAGCGTGGGCAACACAGCAAGACCCCATCTCCATAAAAAAATTTAAAAATTAGCCAGGTGTGGTGGTGTGCACTTGTAGTCCCAGCCACTTGGGAGGCTGAGGCAGGAGGATTGCTTGAGCCCAGGAGTTCGAGGCTGCAGTGAGCTGTGATCATGTCACTGCACTCCAGCCTGGGCAAGAGAGCAAGACCTCACCTCAAAAAACAAAACAAAAAACACAACTGAACTCCTGAAACTCTTAGCCCTCCCCTAACACTTGCCCCTCCTCTGTCTGCTTTCCTCCTTGAAGACCATCCTTCCAGCTGCCCAGGCTGGTCTTCCTTGCCTCCTCTCCTTCTCAGACCCCAACACCAAATCCATCTGCAAATCCTCATTTCTGTTAATAACATTGTTGAGACATAACTCATATACCATACGATTCAATTGTTCTTAGGATATTCACAGAATTGTGCAACTGTCACCATTAATTTTAGAATCTTTTCATTACCCCATAAAGATACCCCATACCCTCTAACAGCCCAGCCAAAGGGCTTTTGACTCAAACCTCAAAGTATATTGATAAAGTGTCCAACCTCTTTTGCCCCAACTTCAGCTGTCACTCTAAGTCCCCGCCACCTCCTGTCTAGATGGCCTCAGGAACCTCATAATTGCTCTTCCTTTTTGTTTTTTTGCGGAAGAGGGGGACAGGGTCTCACTGTGCTGCCCAGGCTGGAATGCAGTGGTGCGATCTCAGCTCACTGCAGCTTTGACCTCCTAGGTTCAGGTAATCCTCCTGCCTCAGCCTTCTGAGTAGCTGGGACCACAGGCACACACCACCACACCCAGCTATTTTCTAATTTTTCACTATGTTGTCCAGGCTGGTTTTCAACTCCTGGGCTCAACCGATCCTCCCGCCTCAGACTCCCAAAGTGCTGGGGTTACAGGTGTGAGCCGAGGCACCTGGCTTGGTCTTCTATCTTTTTCTACCCTTTTGGCACATCTACCCACAGGAGTCAGCACAACGCCTTTAACACATAAGTGTTATCAATTGTACGTATACAATCTTCTAGTCACTCCCATTTTTGACAGAGTCAAAGTCAAAGTCCATATGATGGCCCCCTAGACCCAGAGTGATCTGGACCCCCACCCGCTCACCCAAGCACACACGCCCCGTGGTCTCTCTCCCTCCTGTCTGGTCACTGCAGCGACACAAGCCTCCTTGCAGTTGCTTGGACACACCAGGCCCATGCCCACCTCAGGACCTTTGCATGTACCTCTTCCTCAGCCTGGAAAGCTCCTTCCCCAGAAATCCAAGGGGATCGCACGCTTACCTGCCACTGGTCATCATCCAAATATCACCTATCATAAGAGCTTCCCGACTGCCCTACACATGGATGTACAATCCCCACACTGCATTCTTCATCCCCTCGGAGACTTATTCTTCTCCAAAATTTTTATCACCACCCAGCACAGATACATTTGACTCAACCATTTTGTTTGTTTCCTGTCTCCCTCCTCTAGATTACACCTTGTTGGGACAGTGATTTTACCGGGACCATTCACTGCTGGATCTCGGCACATAGAATCTTCCCTGGCATTCAGTCAGAGTTGTAGAAATATCTGAAAAACCAAAGAGCTGCACGTTTCATGAAAAAAGTAGGAGAGTAAGCTGGGCGCAGTGGCTCACACCCATAATCCCAGCACTTTGGGAGGCCGAGGCAGGAGGATTGCTTAAGCCCAAGAGTTCAAGACCAGCCTGAGCAACATGGTAAAACCCCATCTCTACAAAAAATACAAAACTTAGCCAAGTGTGATGCTGGGCAACTGTAAACCCAGCTACTTGGGAGGCTGAGGTCGGAGGATCACTTGAACCCGGGAGGCGGAGGTACAGTGAGCCGAGACTGCACCACTGCACTCCAGCCTGGGTGACACAGTGAGGCTCTATCTCAAAAAACAAAGGGTGCTGGGGGAGCATACGTACTTCTTTGTGGAAGGGCCAGATGTTGCTGTGTGTTTCCCATGTCTAAGAATCCCACCTAGGATGCACGCCGAAGCAAAACATAGCATCTGTGAGGGATCTGAGCTTGTGATTCCTGCATTAGAAGCTCAGAAACAGAAAACTCCAACGTGTGTAGAGCCTGGAGTGAGTCACGGGAGCAAGGGCCTCCTACCTTCTTTCCCCGCCCGGAGCAGCAGGGGCCCTGCCCCATGCAGAACCACAGAGGCAGGGGCGCTGCCTCACCCCTCCTCCACCAGCGACTCCTGCAGCCTGGGCTCCTGTCTTCTGGCAGGTGCCCACCGGAGCAGCTCAGGATCGCAGATGTCTCAGAATCTTCCCTCTAGCAAAGTTACTCCTAAAAACCTATCCCAGCCAGGGCAGGGAGGAGACAGGAGATGCCCGGCTCTACCCGCCTGAAGTCAAGGTCCTGCTGCCCACTGTGGGCTCCTGGCTCCAGCTGCGTGGGACAGCCCAGCAGTCAGCACATCCAGGCCTGGGCACGTCTCTGCGGGGCCCAGAGCCCAGTGGGTCCATGCACTCGAGGTCTTGGGGTGATTCCACTTAGCAGAGACTCAGAACAATCAGCTGCCATCACCTCCCGTGGAATGGCTGTGATGCCATGATGGGAAGAACCAACCAACCCACCTGTCTCTCATCCACAAACAGAAGCAAACTGCGAGACCCTCCTCCTCCAGCAAGGGCGGTACAAGCAGCTCTGCAGAGCCACGGAGCGTCCACCGATCCCCAGGACAGGTTGTGGCTCAGGGAGGCGGCACCCACAACAGGCTTCCCAGGCCGCACCTCCAGGCCCCGATCTCTGCTCTCACCTCCTGGGCTCACCCTCCCGGGGGAAGGAGGGGCTGGACATGGAGCCTGTGGCTGCTCGGTGTGGGTGGTGACACTCTTGGTGACGTCCCTCGGTCGTCAGGACTCATTTCCCTGGTGTTGGATGCAGCTCGAGGACAGCAGAGGGGCCCAGCCCATAAGGATGGGAAGGTCTAACTGTAGATGCTGACACCGAATGCCGGAGACGCAGATGCTTCTACCCCAGTGGCACCAAGGCTGCTGTCTGCGGAATCCCGAAGGTGACAGCTTTCTCTACCACGGGCCGCCCCAGCCTGCCAGCTTTGGGCTTGCCGTGCATGGGATTACGTGCTAAACTTTGTGGGTGTCACAGGATGCTTCTGACAATATGATAATGAGAACCGGGGAGCGACTGGTATTTTCAAACTCAGTCATCTTTTTCTACTTACAGAGAATCCCATTTGGAGAGACGTCATGGGAGTGTAGTTTTTTGTTGTTTTGGTCTAGGGAAAAGTAGTCAGATAGGCCTTCTGGCTACAGGCAAAGATAAAGCCCGAATTCTATTCAAGAATAAAAATGTTCAGAAAACCAAAGTGTAAAGCCACACAGTACTAATTCACACTTATGATGTGCCAGGCACGAACCCAAACACATTGCATTATTCCACACGTGATTGTCCAACGGGCCTATGAGGTGGGGGGGTGTCCACCCTGTGGTCCCCTCCAGCTGTGAGGTGGGGGCAGGTGTCAGCTCCATGGTCCCCTCCAGCTGTGAGGCGGGAGGCAGGTGTTGGCTTCACGGTCCCCTCCAGCTGTGAGGTGGGGGCAGGTGTCGCCCCATGGTCCCCTCCAGCTGTGAGGTGGGGGCAGGTGTCGGCTCCATGGACCCCTCCAGCTGATGAGCGACCCCTGCTGCCCAGCGACCCTCTGCTGCTGCCCTGGTTCCCCTACCCTGTCACTGACTCAAGGTCTTGGTTTCTATAATTAATCCCTCTCTCTTGCATATAATTTCTTCCCTTTTCAGTATCTATTATTTCCCATGTAAAATACTAACACCCTCCACTGACCTCACATTCCCTCCAGTTATCCTCCCTGTATAACGAAGCCCTCGGCAGGGCACAGCCTCGCCTCCCATCTCTGCAGGGCACGGCCTCGCCTCCCATCTCTGCAGGGCATGGCCTCACCTCCCACCTCAGCAGGGCACGGCCTCGCCTCCCATCTCTGCAGGGCACGGCCTCGCCTCCCACCTCAGCAGGGCACGGCCTCGCCTCCCACCTCAGCAGGGCACGGCCTCGCCTCCCACCTCAGCAGGGCACGGCCTCACCTCCCATCTCAGCAGGGCACGGCCTCGCCTCCCATCTCTGCAGGGCACGGCCTCGCCTCCCACCTCAGCAGGGCACGGCCTCGCCTCCCACCTCAGCAGGGCACGGCCTCGCCTCCCACCTCTGCAGGGCACGGCCTCGCCTCCCACCTCAGCAGGGCACGGCCTCGCCTCCCATCTCAGCAGGGCACGGCCTCGCCTCCCATCTCTGCAGGGCACGGCCTCGCCTCCCATCTCAGGAGGGCACGGCCTCGCCTCCCATCTCTGCAGGGCACGGCCTCGCCTCCCATCTCTGCAGGGCACGGCCTCGCCTCCCACCTCAGCAGGGCACGACCTCGCCTCCCATCTCTGCAGGGCACGGCCTCGCCTCCCACCTCAGCAGGGCACGGCCTCGCCTCCCATCTCAGCAGGGCACGGCCTCGCCTCCCATCTCTGCAGGGCACGGCCTCGCCTCCCACCTCAGCAGGGCACGGCCTCGCCTCCCATCTCTGCAGGGCACGGCCTCGCCTCCCACCTCAGCAGGGCACGGCCTCGCCTCCCACCTCAGCAGGGCACGGCCTCGCCTCCCATCTCTGCAGGGCACGGCCTCGCCTCCCACCTCAGCAGGGCACGGCCTCGCCTCCCATCTCTGCTGAGTCCACTTCATTCAGGCTTCCGTCCCCAGCTCCCTCTGAAACCACACCTGTCCAGGTCACCAGCGAGGTCAGTGTTGCCGAACCCGGTGGCCCCCTCTTCCTGGCCTTCCCAGGGGCAGCTTCCCTGACTGACCACTCCCTCCTTCTTGAACCTTTTTTTTCACTTGGACTTGAGGACCCCGTACTCTTTCCCATCCTTGCCCTCCCCTCAGTTCCACCTCAGGCTCCTCTGCTAAACCCTCGTCTTCCTCCAGGCCTCTAGTTCTGCAATGCCCCAGCTCCCAGTCCTGAGCCCCTTCTCTCTTCCCACGTTCTCCCGGGTTGGTCTCCTCTAGTCTGTGGTTTGGGGCACCATCTACACAGATGCTTCCCTGATTTTCCGTCATCAGCGCCTCCTTCCCGAGCTCTAGCCTCATATCTTCAATGGCTGATTTAATTTTTGACTTCTATGTCCAGGTTTACCATTTACAAAGCACAACTCTTGATTATTCACCAGCAAACACACTTTCCCCTGCGTTTTCTCCTCCTAGCAAATGATCTCACCACTGACCTGTCTGCCTGGGCCGACACCTGGGACCACCCCTGAGTCCTCAGCATCCCCGCAGGAAACAAGCCAGTGAGAAGGACGATTTACATGAAAAGGCCTGACTGGAAGGGCTACTCTCAGAGATGGGGGCAGAGATAAGCAACAAAGGACAGATGGTGAAGGACCCAGAGACCAGCGACAGCAGGAAGTCCCCACCACCCTAGGCCAGAAGGGACCAGAGAGAAACAGAATATTCGGAGGCCAGGGAAGGTGGGTCTCTTCCTGGTGGGAACTGTGGTCAGGCAGTGACCAAGCCCGGGGCGTGGGTCCAAAGCAAGCTGGCAGTGAAGGCGCGCCCTCCGCCCCGCCTGCTGCTTGTTCTTCCCACCGCAGAGCCTCAGGAATCCGAGAGCAGATGAGGGGTGGATGCGGCCCTCAGGCCTGGCACCTGGGCACAAAGCAAGAGGAGGCTGAGGGTGGCGGGAAAGGGGATACAGATAGAGAAGAACAGGCTCACGCCTACTCCCTCGTCGACCATGGGGGTACAGGAGAAAGTAAGGGCCTAGGCGGACTCAAAAACAGGCTCCCCTCTGAAGACGCTCCCCACCCTCACACAGGTGCATCAGCAGAGGCTCAAGGGCATGCAGCTCAACCTCTGTCAGCTATTGGCTGACCGCTGACATATGTAGACAAGGGGACAACCCCTGGGAAGCAGACGTAAAATAGAAACAATAAATTTAAAAACTGATGAGGGACATCAACGCCTACGTACCAGAGACAGGTTTCACAGGTTGAGCCTGGGCAAGTTACCAACGAAGAAAGGAATTGAAAATGAACAATCAAAAACGCAGCAACAACAATCATCTTCGGGGATCCAATTCCAGAATTACTACATTACTAAAAACATCCAGCTTTAAACAAATGATACATGCAAAGAAACATGAAAGTGGAACTCATCCATGAAAGCATAAAAAAGCAGCGAACAGAAACTCTCTCTCCGTGTCTCCAGGTTTCTGATTTAGCAAAGACTTCAAAGCAGCTGTTATAAACAGGATCAAAGAACTAAAGAAGACCAGGTGTGGTGGCTCACGCTTGTACTCACAACATTTCGGGAGACCAAGGTAGGAAAGTCACTTGAGCCCAGGAGTTGGAGGCCAGCCTAGGTAACATAACAAGACCCCATCTCTAAAAAACATTTTTAAAATGATGGCTCATGCCTGTAATCCCACCACTTTGGGAGGCTGAAGCGGGAGGATCACGTGAGCCCAGGAGTTCGAGACTAGCCTGGGCAACATGGCAAAACTCTGTCTCTACAAAAAGCATTTTAAAAATAGCCAGGCATGGTGGCATGCACCTGTGGTCCCAGCTACTTGGAAGGCTAAGGTTGGGGGAGTGGGGATCATCTGAGCCCAGGGAGGTTGAGGCTGCAGTGAGAGTGATTGGGCCACTGTACTCCAGCCTGGGTAACAGAGTGCGACCTTGTCTTGAAAACAAAAAGAAACTTAATTTTAAAAAGAACTAATAATGCTTAATAGTTTAAGGTAGCTGGTAAAAAAATTAAAATACAAAGAACTAAAGAAAACTATATTTACATAATTAAAATAATAATAAATCAACAAATAGAGATTCTCAACTATGCAGAAATTATTTTTTAAAAGGAGCCAAACTAAAATTCTAGAGTTGAAAAGTAATCACCAAAATGAAAACACTCACTAAAAGAGCTCAACAGTAGACCCAAGAAGGTACAGGAATGAATCTGTGAACTCGAAGTTAGATCAGCACAGGTTACCCATTATTAAGAAAAGACAGAAAAAACACTGAAGAAAAACAAACAGAACCTCAGAGACATATAGGCCAGCATCCAACATCCCAGAATACACACAGTGGGAGTGGCAGGAGGAAAGAAGACAAAGGCGCAGAAAAAGCATTTCAGCAAATAGTGGCCCAGAGCTTCCAAAATGTGATGAAAAACAGAATATGCAGATATCTACACCTAAACTTCTAAAAGACAAGACAAAATCTTGACAGCAGCAAGAGAAAAATGACTGATCACATATAAAGGAGCATCAATATGATTAACAGCCAAATTCATGCATGAGACAGAGGAGGCTGGAGAGTGGTAGTATAAGATCCTCAAGGGCTGAAAGAAAAAAAAAAAAACTGTAAACCAAGAATTCAATATCCAGCAAAACTATCCTTCTGAACTGAAGGTGAAATTGAAAAATTCCCAGATGAAAAAAAGACAGAGAATGCGTTGCTAACAGACTTGCTTTACAAGAGATACCAAAGGAAGTCCTTGAGGCTGGAAGAAAACTACTCTAGAGAGTGATCCAAGCCTGCAGGTAGAAATGAAGAGCACCAGAAATGGTCACTATGTTAACATAAAACACTCTGCAAATATATGTTCTCCTTTATTTTCTTAACTTCTTTAAAAGATATAAGATTGCATAAGACAATAACTTTATCCAGAATATATAAAGAACTCTTAAAATTCAAAAATAAGCCAGGTACAGTGGCTTACACCTATTATCCCAACACTTTAGGAGGCTGGGGTAGGAGGATCACTTGAGCCCTGGAGTTCAAGACAGCCTGGGCAACATAGTGAGACCCTATCTCCACAAAAAAATTTAAAAATAGCCAGACATGGTGCCACGCACCTGTAGTCCCAGCTACTCAGGAGGCTGAGGCGGGAGGATCGCTTGAGCCCAGAAGGTCGAGGTTGCAGTGAGCCATGACTGTGCCACTACACTCCAGCCTGGGTAACACAGCAGGACCCTGTCTCAAAAAAAAAAAATTAAAATTAAATAAAACTCAAAAATAAGACAGCCAAATTTAAAATGTGCAAAAGATTTGAGTTAATATCTTACTTTAAAAGATCTATGAATGGCTAATAAACACATGAAAAGATGTCAACATTGTTCATCAGTAGGAAAATGCAAATGAAAACCAAAGTGAGACACCACTCCACACCCATTAGCACAGATAGGTTTAAAAACATAACACAATACCAAGAGTTGGTGAGGATGTGGAGAAACTGGAATCCTTATACATTCCCTTTTACTTGGAAGTAAAATGACACAGCATTTGGAAAGTTCAGTTGTTCCTTAAAATGTTAAATATAAATTTACATATGACCCAGTATTTCTATTCCCAGAAAGCTACTAAGGAAAATGAAAACATAAGTCCATATAAATATAAGTACACAGATGTTCATAGTAGCATTATTCATCATAGTAAAACTGGCGGCCAGGCGCGGTGGCTCACGCCTGTAATCCCAGCACTTTGGAAGTCCGAGGCGGGCGGATCACGAGGTCAGGAGATCAAGACCATCCTGGCTAACACGGTGAAACCCCGTCTCTACCAAAAATACAAAAAAATAGCCTGGCGTGGTCCCAGGTACTTGGGAGGCTGAGGCAGGAGAATGGTGTGAACCTGGGAGGTGGAGCTTGCAGTGAGCCGAGATCACGCCACTGTACTCCAGCCTGGGCGACAGAGCGAGACTCCGTCTCAAAAATAAAAAATAAAAGGCAACAGTTCCATGTCCATGAGGTGGCAAAGGGACAAAGTGTCCCCCTACAATAAAGGACGCTCAGCAGCAAAAGGGGACCGACTACCCACGCATGCTTCAAAGGGACAGCCTCGGTGACGCTGCGAGTGAAAGAAGCCAGATGCAGAAGACTCTCATACCTGACCCTACTTTCACGAGACGTCCAGAAAGACAAACTGATGGAGAGAAAGCATCGCCGGGGGTGGCCTAGCGCCGGGGTGGGAGCTGGGATTAACAGCAAATGGGCGTAACGGTAGTTTTGGGGTGATGGAAATGTTCCCAAAAAAGAGGGTTGTGATGGTTACACAACTCTATTAATTACTAAAATCATATAATTACACAGTTATGATGGATGAATGTATGGTAGATTATACCTCAGTAAAGCACTTTTTCAAACACGACGAAGGAATGGCAGACAATACTTCCCTCCAGGCCTGCTGCTGGCCTGCCAGAGAAAGAGGCCCTCCCTCCCCACACTGGGCCCACCACCCGCGCCCAGGGCAGGGCTCTGCACTTGAGTGTTTCCGCGTCTGGGTCCTAATTCCTAGCGGGAGCACGGAAGGACACAGGGAATGTTGGGAGCTGCATGGGCCATGTCTTGGTCCCATGGCACCTGGCCCTACTTGACCCAAGGCCACACCAGCTTGTAGACATGAGCTTTTGGGGGGGCTTTGAGTCCTAAGAGACCCAGCTGCCCACGCCACACAGGGGGAAAGGAAGCAGCTGGAGAGTCCGCTGCCCACACCACCCCGTGCTCCACGGCCTCACCCCCAGGCCGTCACAGAGCCCCAGTCTCCCGCCACTTCAGTGCAACCCTCGCTGTCTGCCCACTCCCCCGGACATGACGCTTAGGACCTTACCTTGCTCTCCAGCTCAGAGCCTGGCCCCCATGGCCGGGCCCGACCTGCCCCGGCCTCTCCCCTCCGCCTGAGCCACGCCCCGGCTTCCTGCTCACCAGGCCTGCGTTAGTATCTGCAGCTGTGCTTCTTCAGGCCGCCGCAACACCAGCCTTCCCGCACTGCTCCAAGACACTGAGCCTGGTGCATGCTCAGGAAATTCAACAATTTCAAAACATGGTCACTCTCCCCGCCTGACGACCAGCCTTGTACTCTACTCACAGGGCAACCTGCTTTAGCAAACTCAACGACACATTAAAAAGTACAATTTGCAAAGGAGAGCTACCACCTGGCTGGGTGTTCTGCGCCTGGAGACTGGGCCCCGGGAGAGCGCTCCACAGTGAACTTGCGAAGGATGGAATTTACATAAAGAAGGCACCGTCTTTAGTCCTGGAAAGGCACCCTGGGATTCTCTACCTCCGTCCGTCTTTTTCACAGGCAGGGAACTGAGGTCCCAGGAGGCCCAGGTCACCCCACCCAAGGAGGCAGGGCCTCCCCTGCGCTCTCTGGAACCTCTCCCTGCCAAGAAGCCAGAGGCCCTGTTTTCTCAGGCTTAGGAATCTGCACTCTCTTGTTCAAAGGCTGTGAGTCAGAAGAGGAGGGCCATGTGCCGCCTTGAATTTCTCTTACTGCTCAAATGGAAAACAATGAAACAGGGCTGTCCACATCACAGCCTGCCACCTGCCAGTCATTTAGCGCCTGGCGTGCATTTCCATAGCTCCTCTGACGCCAGGACAATCAGACCCGTCTCCGGAGGGCTCCTGCCTCTGGATGTCTAAATGTTCTTGCCTTAAACCCGGTGTGACGCTCCACCCCTCCCACACCGCACACATACGAATTTTAACAAAATCTTCAAAGCAGAACTTAACAAAAGGTTGCGTGGTACCAGGTCCATTTGGTTCCATGTGAAACCAACTAGGAAAATCCGCTTTAGGCTCTTCCTCAGCTGCGCCGAGGGCCTGGTTTCTATTCATTTGAGAAGCTGTGTGCGCCGCTGTATGGTCTGTTCTTTCCTTTAGGGCTCGCTTTTAACAGTGAGTGTTGTTGTGGCAACTAAAATAAGGAGCCGGCCAGCGCTCCGAGGGAGGAAAACCTCGGCAACTCCGCAGGTGCAGGCACCGGCCACGGACCCACGCCTGCGGCACTCGCGTTTGCATTTAGCAGAGCGCAGGAGTCAGGGAGCGCGGGCAGGGGCGGGAGGAGGGGTCTGCGCACTGGCCACGGTGTGGGGGACCCAGCCCTACCCCTTCCCGGGGCTGAGTGGGACTCTCCACGAGGCCAGCAGTTTTTCTGCTCCTCTAGTGGACATGCAACCTTTCCAGTTTGAATTCCACCTCGGTTTAATCCACTTTTTAAACTCATGAAAGGATGTGAGTGTAGATTTGCTGAAGACATTCATAAAAAGTCATTTAGGCAATAAATACTATAGGATTACAGTGTCTTTAAAAAGTATAAATAAATTATTGACTGTACACGTCAAGACTGATTTGGAAGGAAATTCATTCTGGGAGAAATAGAGAAATAGATTAAAATTAACATCTAGGGCTCTGTCTCCATGAATTAGTTTTCTCCAGCTCTATCTTCTCTTTTTTTTCAATTGTGGTTTTCAACTGTCACTTTCCAATATGATCAGAATTCAGTTGAGGAAGTAAAGAAATTCTACTTAATAAGAAAAACTCTGAGGATTAAGTATAGAGGATAACTCAGAACATAGTGGGGGGCGGGGAGATCCCCCCATTAACAAATGGAATGTGTCAAATTGACAAAAGAATTCAAACAGAGTGACTTTGAGATAGAGCCCAAATTCACTGACTTGGTATCTGTTAGAAACAGCAAGAATTCCAGCAAGTCCCTTAATACATGGTACTGACAACTGAGCCGTGAACCACAGAAGCTTATAATATACACTAATCATCAACAAATTACCAAATACTCCAAAAATTACATCATGACACACAGTAACAGCCACAAGAGCAATTTTCCTAATAGAACAATTTATTAATGAATATGCAATAAAATATCTCCCCAAAATCTTTCCAGAAATGACAAGGCAGGAAAGTGAATACTTTTATGCTTCTCTGGAAATTTTTAATGTAAACATGAAATATTTGAAGAACCGATTAAAAAGTCTCAAGTGAATCTGTAAATACATTTTTAAGTCTGACTTCAAATCGGTACATGAGGCTTAGACATACACGTCATTGGACAAGTGATGTAAATATCTAAATACAAATCAAATAGCATTTTCCTAACTTCAACTATAAAAACACAAATTTCAGTAGGTACTGCAAATCTAAGAAGAATAACTTGAAAAATACCATAATAAGTGTTGTAAAAGGGGAGGACTCATATGACAGACCTTGAAGGAAAGGTGGGACATCACGGGAGGCAGGTCCCCCCGTGGACATGATTCCACAGAGGCGTGGAGTCCTTTTGCCACCAGCATGATCCTGAAATATTGAAAACCCTCATGACAAGTGATACCTTCAACATAGCCACAAATCAGTGAGCACATCCCACAACAGGGTGTTTAAAGACCAAAAGAAAAAAAACAGTCAGAGGCAGAATTCCCCTAGTAACTGCCACACAGTGACCACCAGCGAGTGATCCAATGGACGCGTCATGGATGAGGGAGCGAGTGATCCAATGGACGCGTCATGGATGAGGGAGATTCGGAATTGTGTTAAGTAAGGGACGCGGCTTCTGAGCCGTTCAATATTCTCCACACCTGTTTGGAATCAGGCATCCCTACATTAGTTTCAAGCCAAATGGTGTTAAAAGTCACATGCTTACACTACCACATACAGGAGTAACAAGAGTTCACGACACTTGGGGCATCCTGCATGCACTCCTTTAGCATTCTGACTAGTGACTCTCTTAACAGATGTCCGCTCACCAGTTCATACATTTTACAAGTCTAAAAATAAGTCATATTCTTCTACTAAAAAAACAAGCAATAAAAAGGTTTAATTATCATGAATCCCTATACATTTTGGAAATTAACTTTTAAAGTTCAGCAAAACATTAGGTACTTAACAACATGTATGTGATCTGTACAATAGTTTAAATTTGTAAGAATTACTCCATGTCTCAGGAATAATTTCCTCGAGTCCCGAGAGTACTGAACCTCAGTTTCATCACCGTCTTAAATTCAGACTTCATTCATGTAAACTGGGAAACTCGAATCTATTTAGTGAAAAGAGACCACAGTCTTTACAGTGCAGTAACCATTCATTATCCTGGGGGAGGGAACAGGCGGAAACGGAGCTGAGGCCGAGGCTTTTCTGGAGGGCACCAGCACATTTAAACTCACAGAAGGCACTTGAGGGCTTTGAGGGGCTTTGCAACCAATGTCTTCTATGACAATGGGAAACTTTAAACAACTGTACAAAGGTGGCTCCAACACCATGAAGCTTCCTATTTCACTCAAAAGGCTACATTCAGTATATAAAAATGGGGTACATTAAGATGCTAATAAATTAAGCAATTTATAAACATTTAAAATTATAGATATCTTACAAAAACGTGATAAAAATTATTTCTTCAAACAGGCAATAAACAAAACAGTATAAAAGGTCTCTTAATTAGCACATACTAGCTGGGAGAGGGAGGGAAAGGAAGTCTTAGACCTGAGATCTCAAAGCTTCAGAACGGCCTGCGGGGTGGCTCACGCCTGTAATCCCAGCACTTTGGGAGGCTGAGGTGGGTGGATCACAAGGTCAGGAGTTTGAGGCCAGCCTGGCCAGCATGGTAAAACCCCGTCTCTACTAAAAAGAAAACACAAAAAATTAGCTGGGCGTGGTGGCCCATGCCTGTAATCCCAGCTACTCGGGAGGCTGAGGCAGGAGAATTGCTTGAACCCGGGAGGCTGAGGTTGCAGTGAGCTGAGATCGCACCACTGCACTCCAGCCTGGATGACAAAGCGAGACTCCGTCTCAAAAAAAAAAAAAAGCTTCATAACATAAAGCATTCCTTCCTAATTAAACTTCATGCACATTTGTTAACACTGAAATATTTTTAATATTAAAATGTTCAATATTTTCTTATTTCAAGGCCAGTGAGAGAAGCCTCACACTGCTCACATTCTGTAGTGTGTCATTCAGGGTCACGCATCACACCCACTGTGCTTACGGCGCTTTCACTGAACGAGATGTTCGGTTGTGCTTCTTCCGTGAACTCATACATTACAAGGTCAGCACTCGATGCCGGGTTACAGCGTCTGAGATTCATTCACGAAATGACAGGATGCTGATTTGGTTGCAGATGTGGTCTGAGTCTCAAGGATAAATGGCTCTTGGGATATGGTTGCTATGACAATGTTGTTGCTAGGATAATTCCAAGGATCACAAGCAAAACAATTACACAAATAACAATGAACATCATTTTCTGCAAGATAAAGAAAAACATTAATTTGCAATGTATCAAAGAAATCAACAATGGCATTTGCTAACTAATCCTTCTGGGATTTGGGATAGTTTAAAAAATACATCCATTATCAAGAAAGGACTCCTCCATGTCATAGAAAAGAATGTGATCTTGGCTCACAGCAACCTCTGCCTTCCGGGTTCAAGTGATTCTCCTGCCTCAGCCTCCCCAGTAGCTGGGACTACAGGAACCCGCCACCACGCCCAGCTAATTTTTGTATTTGTAGTAGAGACGGGGTTTCAGCATGTTGGCCAGGATAGTCTCGATCTCTTGACTTCGTGATCCACCCACCTCAGCCTCCCAAAATGCTGGGATTACAGACGTGAGGCACCAGGCCCGGCCGACACTTTCTTTTAATCATAATAAAACTCCAGGATTGCTTTTAATTGGATGAATTACACATATTTTTAAAACTTTAAACGAATTTCTTGTTGGCTGAAAAATCCTATTTTTTCTTTCTTTTCTGAAAGGAGGTGTCACTGTCGCCCAGGCTGGAGAGCAGTGGTGCAGACATGGCTCACTGCAAACACATCCTCCTGGACTCAAGCAATCCTCCCACCTCAGTGTCCCAAGGAGCTAGGATGACAGGCATGCACCACCATGCCAGGCTAATTAAAAAATATGTTTTTAGGAGATGGGGTCTTGCTATGTTGCCCAGACTAGTCTCGAATTTTTGGGCTCAAGCGATCTTCCTGCCTTGGCCTTCCGAAGTGTTGGGATTACAGGCATGAGCCACTGCACCTGGCCTTATCCATTTTTTACATTTAAATATGACAAATGTGTAAGAAATCAACAAGACATTCATTCATTCTTCTACTGCACTGATGGTCTGGAAGCAGGGTGCGACACAGCATTTAACTTTTTTAAAATTAACAAGTATCCTCACACAAGGCAAAGCGAGACCACCTTTGGCTTAATAAATGGAGTCTCCTCCAGGAAGTTTGTCTGAGGGAAGGAAAGGAAGACACGACAGAAGGCACCGTGCTGTAGGACTTTGAGTTCTCTTTTTCAACAGCAGAGATCCATCATTTTAATTACAGTTCCAAATGTACGAGTGCTTTTACCTAAGAAATCCTGTTTGCTGAGCCTGGACAGCTCCAAGACTGCCGGCTCAGTCAGTTATACAGGGTTATCAAGAGGCGCATGGCAGGCCCCGGCGAGCCTCCCAGTGACTCCTCAGGACCGGGGAGAGCTGCCTGCAGGAGGGCCCCTCCCTCAAACTCTGGTTCCCTGTTAACATCATGCACATTTCCTGCAAAGCCCCAGCCACTCTCTCATCCTCTATATGCGCTCCTATGCCCCACTCTCAGCACCTTCCTAGAGAAACCTCTTCTTCCTTTTCTCTGTGATGCCTTCCCTCCCTCCAGAGGGAGGCGCGCGCCCTCCCGCTCAGCAAGTGAGTGTGCTGGCAGCTGGGCCACCTGGAGTCAGCTCCACGCAGTGTGCTCTCATCTCCTGCTGCTGTTGTGCTGCCTGCCACGTGTCTGGGTGCTCGATGTGTGTGCACTTTCCTGCCACATCTGGCTTTCGGGATGACTGTCAACTACATGGAGTCTAGGGTACAGGACTCAGGAGTCATCTAATCTCCTGGTGACAGTGAGAGTGGAGAGGGCACACCCTGGGGAGTCCAGCTCCAGGTCTGGGCCAGGGCCCTCTCACCGAATACCTGTAATACTCCACCTGTCTCCTTAAAGCAGCGCATCCCACCCATGCTCTGGGGTGACAGGCCTGCACCTGGCACACCCTGCAGGGAGGGGCAGCAGCCAGCCCCAGGAAGGCCAACTGCTAAAGGATGAAAGGCTATGTTAATATTTTAAAAGTGAAGTTAAGGACATTAACCACTGCCTTCCTATGCAAAGATAACTGCTGGTATTCATTTTGGTCTGCTTTTTATGAATGAGGATCTTTCTATGTTCATTCTTATTTACAGACACTAGGGTGAAATGGCCAGCCAGGCCCAGGGCACAGGACTTCAAGCCCCACTCCCCAGGGGTCACACTGAGAGGAACCTTCTTATAGTCAATCTTAATGCCAAGTAGTGCCCGTGAAAAGTCGGGCATTTCACTGTGTCCGCGCTACAAATTGTAATTTTATCTTTAGTGTAACCACATTAAACTAACCATATTATAGCTACTAGGAAAAAACTCAGAAAGTACATGTTAGAATCATGAAAATATTGAAAAATACTACTATAACAATGAAGAAAAATCACGTACAATATTTTCAGCAAAGCTAAGAAGAAAAAAATAGAACATCTTGCCTAATAAACATCCTACACAAACATCCTGCCTAATAAAAATAGACCGTAAGAGAGTTCTCACTGCCAAATAATGGAATGTTAACAACACAGCATCCCAGAGCCCCTTACAGAGTAATTGCAGGTGTAATTTTGCGGCTTTTGCATAAATGTCAGAAGACTAACTGGAAAGCTTCTCATCTGGTAACTGCATGGTGAGCGTAACAGATGCTCACATTAAGATATCAATCTCTTGTTTTGAGATGGTCTCGCTCTGTCACCCAGGCTGGAGTGCCGTGGTGCGATCTAGACTCACTCTAGCCTCGACCTCCCCAGGCTCAGGTGATCCTCCTGCCTCAGCCTCTGGCGTAGCTGGGACTATAGGCACGTGTGCCACCATGCCCAATTAGTTTTTGGATTTTTTTTTTTCTGTAGAGACAGGGTGTTGCCATGTTGAAGGAATAAATCTTAAAGATTACAAAGCAATAGTGAGACTTAACCATGCTCGTGATTCCTTTCTGCTGTATGTTAACTTTTTAAAAAGCCTTGGGTGACTATCAAGTCTGCAGTCACTTCCATAACCCAAGAATAAATTCATTGGGGATGACTTGCCACACTCTAGACACCTGGGAACAGTTCACAACTGTCTAATACAAGAATTGTGCCAAACATTTACAGAGAAATCACTGCTGTGTCCACCTGTAACACACCAACAGCATTGCCACTTCAGGGCCAGTGCAAGGATGGCTCCCAATGCGCAAGAAAACCAGGGGGAAACCACAAAGCCCGCTGAAGTTTAGGAAAGGTGACACTCACACCTTGATTCTTTAAATAAACTGATACCTTTTATATTCAGAATTCTTTAAGAATTAACAGGCATGCTAACTAAATATAATACGTAATTTTCCTTTTAATATTAAAGGAAATATTTTTAAATAAAATAGATGCTGCCTATAGAAAGGTCGAAGGATGTTCCTTTCAGTCAATGTTTTTCTCAGCGTTCATCCATGCCCTCGATTCCATAGTAAAATGATGCGTTAGTGTATTTTATAAAGTACCTTTCAGTGTTGCAATTACTCTAAAAGCTAAAACTCAGGAGACAAAACATTACAACTGAGAATTAATCTTCACTGATATTTCTATGACATTTAATGAAGGACTCACTGCATGTAAAGAGCTAATGGTCTCCTTAGATCAAAAACAGAAGATTCAGGCTGAGTACAGTGGCTCATGTCTATGTATAATCCCAGCACTTTGGGAGGCTGAGGGCCAGGAATTCGAGACCAGCCTGGGCAATACAGAGAGTTCTCATCTCTACTAAAAATAATTTTTTTAAAAATTAGCCGAGTGTGCTGGTGCACGTCTGTAGTCCCAGCTACTCGAGAGGCTGAGGTAGGAGGACAGTTTGAGCCCAGGAGGTCGAGGCTGCAGTGAGCCATGATCACGCCACTGCATTCCAGCCTGGGTGACACAGCAAGACCCTGTCTCAAAAAAACTTTTAAAAACGGGATAAGAAGGTAACCTTGGTTTAAAAATGAGTTACCAGCCAGCCTATGCTTGTTCTCATAAACACAGTGGCTGGGCACTAGAATCAGCACACAGGGAGATGTATCACTAGATGGCATTATCTGTACTGCGTGGCTGGCAAGCTTTTATTAGTTTTATGTCTATTACAATTAAGCAAACACTATTATTGGTTAATTGCAAAAGTTAATAAGTAAATTAGTTGATGAGTTACTTACTCCCACCCTGGCAGAGAAGCATGCACACTGACGTTATCCACACCATCATTTGCCAACTGACAAGCCAATAATTAGAGTGATTATGGCAACCAGAACCACTGACACAGCAATAATTATCCACTTTTTCTGTCAAAGAAAAGCAAGCTGATTATATCATGCATGGTTAATTTCATATTGCCACATTAAAAGACATCCTTCATTTAAAATAAAACGACCTGGCCAGGTGTGGTGGCTCACGCCTATAATCTCAGCACTTTGGGAGTCCGAGGCGGATGGATCACCTGAGGTCAGGAGTTTGAGACCAGCCTGGCCAACATGGCGAAACCCTGTCTCTACTAAAAATACAAAAACCAGCCGGGCGTGGGTCTGCAATCCCAGCTACTCAGGAGGCTGTGGCAGGAGAATCACTTGAACCCAGGAGGCAGAGGTTGCAGAGAGCCAGGATCGTGTCACTGCACTCCAGCCTGGGCAACAGAGCAAGACTCCATCTCAAAAAAATAAAATAAAATAAAGCAAAACAACCCATCAGAACTCACTTTAGAAGCTAAGTTACAGGACACTGCTTAATACTGTTGGGCGACCTCTTGAGAGAGTGACTTAATAAGGTCATACTGCTTGGCGATAAGCTGCTATGTAACTGTTATTTCAGGTTTCATCCATGGGGACAGCACGACCATGTCATTTTGCCACATTTCTGATGACTGAGACATGCAGTTAGTTTTCCGCATGTACAGAGGTGCGGGCCTGCTAGCTCAGTGACGGAGAGCCCCACTGCCTCGTCACGAAGCCCCGACACACTCAGTACTCGGCCTTTCGCTCCTTCTTTTATGTTCTTGGCAGTTACTTCTTCACTGCTCCTGACATAGCACACAGAAAAAAAAAACCCTTCTACAAACGTTGCCTGGCCTCCCTCTGAGGGCCACATGGCTCCCCGGGAATAAATGCAGGACACTAGGAGTGGGGACAACCCACACCTGAGCCAGGGGCAGCAGCAAAGCATTTGAGCGGCAAGGGGACAGGGAGACAAGCCAGGAGGGTTCCATTAGCAGGCATCTAATCAAAAAGACAGTGTCATTTCTGAAACAGGCATCACGTCTCTGACGAGTTTATACGCCAGCTACCGCACAGACCCCAAGCACCTCACAGAGCCAGGCTTGCTCATCCGCAGAGGAGAATGAAAACGTATCACACCCACCACCTTCCCCCTTTGTAAAACCAATGAACTTTCACTATCGTTTTCACCAGACTGACGTGTTCAGGTCATGGAGAAAAGGAACAGGACTGCCTGTTTTTAATGAAAGCTGACTTAGGCCTGGAACTAAGTTAAGCACTTTATACAGGTATCTCTTCACCTCAGTTTACATTAGGGGCCAATTTTTTCAAAGCAATAAATGAAATAACATGAGAAACCATGTCTGGCATTTCAGAGATGACGAGCATACTTAGACATACCCAGGAAAAGCGGAGGGTGTGCCCTGGCGGCTGAGCCTGCAGCCCGGGGGTGTGAGTGAGGGTGTGCTCTGGCGGCTGAGCCTGCAGCCCGGGGGTGCGTCTCAGGGCCATCGCCTGGAGGTGCATCCACACACACCGTCTCACTCCATTTTTTCCTAACACGGTGAAAATCAGCATCTCTGTGTATTAGCACAAGGAGGTGACAATGTGGAAAACCCATAATCTCTCCGGTGTCAGGGGCACTATCATAAAATGCCTAAGTTAGGAGAGTAAGTTTTAAATTTTTGCCCCGTAACAAAAAAAATCACACAGGGTTCCCTGAACCCTTTTTAATGCAAAGTCTGTGCATCTTGAGTGAAAGGGGTTCCCTTCTTTTGAGGATCCCTTTAAGTGGGTGCTACCTAAGACTGCAGGTCCACGGTCTCAAATAATTCTCTTCTTTCCTCCAAACCAAGAATTCACGAATAACCTAAATTAAAAATAAATGTTCACTGCATCAAATGTGTAGCCAACAATTTGGTGCCGGGCACCGTGGCTCACGCCTGTAATCCCAGCACTTTGGAAGGCCGAGATGGGCGGATCACTTGAGGTCACGAGTTCAAGACCAGCCTGGCCAACATGGTGAAACCCTCTCTCTACTGAAAATACAAAATTAGCCTGGCGTGGTGGCGGGTGCCTGTAATCCCTGCTACTCAGGAGACTGAGGCAGGAGAATCACTTGAACCCGGGAGGTGGAGGTTGCAGTGAGCCAAGATCACTCCATTGCACTCTACTAGCCTGGGCAACAAGAGCGAAACTCCAATTAAAAAAAAAAAAAAAAAAAGTGCTGGGATTACAGGCATGCCACCACACCCAGCCCTAGGGTTTCAATTACTTAGAACACAAAAGATGAACTACAAATAATTCATCTAATAAACCTTTTAAATTTTTAGCAAAAAAAATTATTTCCATTTTAAAACAAAACATTTATTAATTAATTATTTCTTGGAATACCTTTTAGGCAGGCTTACATCAATGTATTACAACTTGAAACCAAATGAAGAGAAAAATGCAGCTTAATTCTTCGAAGCCAAACTCACCCTTCTTGCCTTGCTCTGATATTTGATAGCTTTTTTTGTTTCTTCTTTAGCGTGTTCTACATAGTCTGTGGCATTCATAACGTTTCTTTCTATGTTGTTGATCATTTCACCCTTAAAACAAAAAGTTTCAAACTTAGAAGACATTTTCAAATGGCTTAATCATGTATCTTTAAGACAACCATAGAACAAAGGTTTTATATAAACACGATGTGCATGTAATGGATACTGAGGGTTTTTTTCACATTTACAGAAAGATAAAAGATGAGGCCATTATACATGTGCCAGTGCAAAGCAATCAAAACTCAATTTATATTTTAAAAAGAATGAAAAGGAATGGGCCACCATGTTGATAATTAAAGGCACCTCAAGTCAATTCTGAGATACCTTTAACACGCAGACACTTTCGACAGATGGGCAGGGTGAAGGGAGGCAGCCAGCTTTTGGTTGAACTAGTATTTTACCATTATGCACAGACAGACAATATACAAAGAATGACATCTTTTCCACAAAGTAGAAAATTGTAACTACTTCTTTAAATCAGTAAACTGAGCATAGCTCACATCTGACACTCAGCTGACTACATTAATGAGCAAAATGTAAACAGAGGTGAATTCAGCAAAGTGTGAGGGAGGAAACGTATTACCTGGTTTTCTGTCCACAGACACAACCTGCAGCAGTGAATCGTAAAGCATTGAAGAATGACGGAGAGTTAACTCACTCAGTCACAAACTTCAACTTACTAGTAATCTCTGACTATGCATACATTTGCATTAGATGAGTCAATATAATGCAATACCAACAGACTTCTAAAAGGAAACAGTGAAACAAAGCCAGGGATACAGCCATTTTTCTAACGGAGCTTAATGCAACGCATTTGGTATAGAGCAATTACAATTGAAGTCTAAGGTACTACAAAAGCTTTAGTAATTACAGAAATCATCTCTCGTTCTTTCTGTCCAGCTGGTTTCCTTTGGAATGCTTCCTGGAAATAAGTAACCAATGGTAATCAGACTCCCCACACTCCACTTATCATATAATGAATGGCAATGGGGCCCCCAAAATCAAAAAGGAGTAAGATCGTCCCATCCCTGCCCTCTGTGTAGCTGTTGGTTTCCTCTAGCAAATGCTTATACATACAAACATTAGCCGGGCGTAGTGGTGCAAACCTGTGGTCCCAGCTACTCGGGAGGCTGAGGTAGGAGAACTGCTTGAGCCCAGGAGGCAGAGGTTGCAGTGAGCCAAGATTGTACCACCGCACTCCAACCTGGGCAACAGAGCAAGACCCTGTCTCAAAAAAAAAAAAAAATAGGCGTGGTGCCTGAGTTTTTCACACACATTCTCATTATAAAGTTCCTCAAAATACAGTGTTTCTTAACAAGGTTGCTGAAGCAGGCAGGAACAATCCTGTGTGTGGATGGATTCCTATCCTTACACAATCCAGGCAGTCTCAGAAAATAAGCCCATCAGATGTGAACCTACTTAGGGGATGACTCCAGCCAAAACAGATCCGAAACCAGGCTCAGGACAAGTGAGGAAACCATTTACTTAGGATGGTTTGATATAAATGCTTCCGCTTCACCTGGTGGTCAGCTGAATCCTAACCAGCAACAGAGTCTTATCTCCATGGTATTTGAAAAATAACGAGAGGACCTTATTCAAAGACAAAGAGTGAGTGTGAACATACCCATGCACATCACAGAGCATGTGATCTGTGATCCATCCCGTACTTTACATGGAGAGTTCAATATATACATACACACATATATATGTGTGTGTGTTTTTTTTTTTTTTTTTTTTTGGAGACAGGGTCTCACTCTGTCACCCAGGCTGGAGTGTAGTGGCATGATCATAGCTCACCACAGCCTTGAACCCATGGGCACAAACAATCCTCCCACCTCAGCCTCCCAGAGGAGTTTTCTATTTATTAAGAATTGCACTAACTCTTCGGTTCACTCAGAAGGGCCTTTCCACACCAGCTCTCACTCCCTATCTGTGTTACTGGGCAGATGGGAAACCCCGTGTAACAGGCACAAGCTTGCATCTGTGTCATAGATTGTATCCCCACTTGGGGTTGATTCTTTCAGACATTTCTCCTAGTTATTACTGTAATATATGCTTCTTATAGAAAATCTGAAAATAAATACTTTTAGAGAAGATTAAAATTCCCATAGTCTCACTGCCATTACACCGTTTGATATACGCCTTTCCTTCTGTGGATACTGTTTTATGGAGCCAAGCTCGTGCCACGTGTTTGTGTTTATGTACTCATACATATGTACGGGCATACATAGAAGATCTTTGTATCTCCCTTTTCTCTTAATTCTAGCACAAACATCTGCATATTTCAGTAAGAATTCTCCATGAACAAAGTTTAGGTTGCCTATGGTTGCCTAAAAGGCTGACCTATGAACACTCCATAATTTAATCAACTGAACCAGTCCCTTCCTGTTAACAGTTCAACTGTTAAAGCTGCTTCCAGCATTTCAGCATCACATATAACACTGCAATTAACTTGAATTTGGTGGATCCAAAATAACAGCTTTCCTAGATACATCCACTAGACAGAGTGGGATGCAGTAAGATTTTACACATGACTGACATCTCTCTTGGAGAATGCAAGAGTCTGTAACTACCTGAGTCTCCACAAACATAGCCATGTCCATGAACATCTCATGCAACTCTCGGATGCTGGTCTCCAGCTTCATGATGTCCTTGTGACGTGACTCGATTTCATTGAGAGCTTGTCTAGTAATTTGTGAATCTGATATAATCTTGGAAAAACAAAAATAAAAGATAATATTAATAAACTTATGATGGGTTTGGAAGTTAAAGGGTTTTTAAAAAGCTCTGTCTACAGAAGAGGACATGGAGCCACAGGGCCGCACCCCCACTCACGTCGGAAGTGAAGATGGATGGCTTCCCGCTCTCCAGCATCTCTTCTAGTTCGTCGTCTGTGGTGGTTCTCCCAGCTGAAAGACCCGCAACCACAGCCCCACTCAGAATGCAGCACAATTTAAAAACAAAGCCGTTTGCAACCATAAGTTAGCAACTACAATCACAGTTGTTAGCATTTTTCAGTAATTTTTTTAACCTTTTCTTAAGCAGATATTGACAATGAGAAGTGAACCTAAGATTGAGGAGCAAGAAGAAATAAAAATACTCTGAGAAACTTTGTAAATGTTATAAACAATAAAATTTCATTTTAATATTAGTGAGAAACAACTGCAGAAAGGAAATCGGTAAACAATGTCTCGGCACACTGGTTTCCCTAAGAGTTTAACTCCGCCTCATGTAAAAGGGGGTTGAGCTGAATGTAGCATGTATTAAATGAGGATCAATAAAGTCCACGTAATGAGAGTCAGATGCCTGAACACTTTCCATGTTTGGAAGTTAATGCTTTCCTTTTGAGTTAAATATGTAATGACTTCGAAGAAACACGTACACAGGTTTTGGAAACCTAATTGTTAATTACTATTTTTCATAGTTTGTGCCACAGAAGACAAAAGTAAATGAATAAATGTCATAATTCAAATGTCATCTAATAAGCAGCATTATTCATAATTGCCAAAAAGTGGAAACAACGCAAACGTCCGTCCCCCGATGCCTGACGGCGCTAACTGTGGTCTAGCTGCACACTGACATACGACTCAGCCAAAAAAACAAAGGACGCTTTTGGTTTTTGTTGCTTTGTTGAGACAGGGTCTCACTCTGTCGCCCAGCCTGGAGTGCAGGGGCACCATCGCAGCTCACTGCAACCTCTTCCTCCCGGGTTCAAGCAATTCTCATGCCTCTGACCCCTGAGTGGTGGGGACTACACGCGTGCGCCACCACGCCCGGCTAATTTTTGTATTTTTTGGTACAGGCGGGGTTTCACCATTTTGGCCAGGCTGGTCTCGAACTCCTGACCTCAAGTGATCTGCCCACCTCAGCCTCCCAAAGTGCTCGGATTGCAGGTGTGAGCCACCGTACCCAGCCCTTTTTATTTTTTTAACAAAGATACGGTCTCACTCTGTCACCCAGACTGGAGTGTAGTGGTGCAATCTCAGCTCACTGCCGCTTTGACCTCCTAGGCTCAAGCAATCCTCCTGCTCCAGCCTCCCAAGTGACTGTGATTACAGGCACACACCCATGCCTGGTTTATTTTTATTTTTTTTTACAGAGATGGGGTTTTGCTATGTTCTCAAGCTGGTCTTGAACTCCTGGCCTCAAGCGATCCTTCCACCTTGGCTTCCCAACCAACATGCTGGGATTAGTATACATGTGAGCCACCACACCCTGCCCACCCCATGGTGAAACCTTGGAAAATCTGTGTTACAGGAAAGAAGTCAGTCACAGAACACATAGTGTATAATTCCATTTATACGAAACATCCAAAATGGGAAAATGTACAGGACTAAAAAGTAGAATGCAGTTGCCTTGGGCTAGGAGAAGAGGAAATGGGGAATGACTGGTGGTGGGTGTGAAGTTTCTTTTTGGGTTGATAAAAGTGTTTTAAATTGATTGTGTGTGGAAATACACCAAAAACCACTGAATTAATTGTATGCTCCAAATATCATTCACATATTAAGAGATTTACTCTCAATAAAGTTGTTGAGATGTCATTTAATGAAAAAAGTTTTAAAGTTAGTAAATTGCAAAATTTGTTTACTTACACTATTTTTTGGGAGGTAATTCTCAATCATTTAAAAATCTATTTGAGAGCACACATGGTGGTTTACATGTATAATCCCAGTGCTTTGGGAGACCAAGGTGGAAGGATTGCTTGAGGCTAGGAGTTTGAGACTAGCCTGGGCAACACAGCAAGACCCTATCTCTACAAAAAATAAAATAAAACTTAAAAATCTATTCAAAATAGCTCAATAAGGAGATTCTCTGAGTTTTGCTTTGCTTTTTTAAAAACATGAAACTTGTTCTAAATAATGTAAAATATAATCATCAAAACTAGAAATTTCAGCTTGGGCAACATAGTGAAAACCTCGTCTCTACAAAAAATAAAATTAGCCAGGTATGGTGGTGTGCTTCTGTGGTCCCAGCTACTCGAGAGGCTGAGGTGGGAGGATCCCTTGGATCCAGGAGTTCAAGGCCACAATAAGTGGTTATCACAACACTGCACTCCAGCCTGGGTGACAGCGTGAGGCTCTCTCTTAAAAAAAAAAAAAACAACAAAAAAAAAACTAAAAGTTACAGTTCATGTCTCATGTTCACAAAGCTCTTCCCACCGGCTAACTGCTAAGTCTGAGAAACAGCCTGGGGTTACGGCATGTGAAATGCAGTGTACATTCGTAATTCCTTATCCAGAATGCTGAAATCCACAACATTATGAAAACTGGGTTTTCCTTAAGCTCGATGTCAAAATTCAACGAGCGGCAAAATCTGACCTAAACTGAGTCATGGCTATTTATAATCTTAACTCCTCCCCCTTACTGTGAATACTCACATTTCACTGGAGAGCTGTGTGAATGTGCCTGATTACAGGGTGCAGTCCTAGACCCCACCTGGGGATTACATAATACACCTCTTATACATTGTACTATCTTCCTAAAATCTGAAAAATTCTGAACTCTGAAACACATACAGCCCCAACCATTCCAGAGAAAGCACTGTGGACCTATGTAACATGCCCTGGTCCAAGAAGAAACTCACTTGCCATTTGAAGAAACAAAGCATACAGCACAGGAAAAGATATCCTGTGACACAAGGTAAGAAACCTGCCTGATGACAGGGCTGACGGAAGGAAGAAAGAAAGGGGACAAATGATTTTAGGTGCAAGGATTTGGAGAAGACCACCGTATGAAGACAGCCCGCTGTGTGGCCAGAGTGACGCCATCCTGAAGCAAAACCACCGTGATGACCGATGCTCGACTCGTGCATGCCAAGCTGTTCTGCAACGAGGTCTGAAGACGATGCCTCCGGCACAGGCAACCTCTCATCAAGATGCTCATCCAGCCTGACCAGTGGTCGCAAGTCTTGTCAAGCAAGTCAGAAGACAGGGCCGGCTGCACACGTTCTACCCTGAAAGCCTGCTGTATAAAGAACACTTTCTGAGGGCAGGCGGCTGTGGGGTCCACCGTCTCTGTCTCTCGGGGGCTTCTGTTCGTACGTCCCTAGCCAATGTTTCCTTCTGAGAAACTGGATTTGTTAGCCTCTTTCTTTGGCGTCTCAGCTCGCTCAGCCTTTGGGGGTGAGTTTGCATAGACCTGCTCACTTCGGAATAGCCACATGGAGGGTTTAGAATTTAACAGACTTAAAGGAATTACTAAAAAAAACTCCCAACATGTATATGATACTTCATTGCTTATAAGACACTTTCACAAACAGTACTGCATTCGATAGAGTATGATTGCAAGAGAAGAAACTGGAAATGAATTCTATGGGCTGAGATAGAATAATGTGGGAAAGAGAGAAGAGACTTAGGTGATCTGATCACGCCACCGGATTCACATGGGGAGTGAAGACAGGATGGACCTGCAGGAGAGATGGTGCGGGGCCTTCAACCCCAGGCTGGGGAACTCTGTGCTAGAAAAGCGCTCACCACAGAGTCCCAGAGCATAAATCCTCACAGTGCAACCGGCTGCCTGTAATGATGACTTTCACTTTAAAAAGTACTAACAGATCCCTGAAGTCAAAGTGGTTTGTAAAAACTTTTTCATAGAAAAGCAGTCTAGTCGACATCATGATTGAGCATTTCTGCCAGGATGGAGCAACAGGGACCGTATTTTCCCTGCCACTTGAAATAACAACAAACCCACCAAAATCTACAAAACAATGATTTCCAAGACACTGAGCATCAGGCCACACACTGATTCCCAACAGATGGAAACAAGCCAGGTGAGCCTGCTGCTGCCCTCAGACGGAACTCTCGTGTCAGCCACAGAGCAGAAAGGGCCCAGGTGGAGCCCAGGGGAAGTCCTAAGGCAAAGGCACAGAGCTTAGGGGAGACCAAGGCAACTGGATTTGCAAGATGGAGTATGAGAGATGAGAGAGATGCAGAGAGCGAGCCGCACAGACCCCGCATGCTCACTGGAGTGCTGACCAGCATGCCAGAGGGAACACGCTGCCAGGCAGACGAGGGTGCCATGAGGTTCACGACCATCAGAGCAGGTGCTCAGAAGGGTCTTGCCTCAGGAGTGAGGAACAACAGGCCCTCAAATAAAGCTGCTCTGCTCCCTCTAAATGCAAGATCCCAAAGGCTAAACCATGCTCATGTGATTTAACTACATTCTAAAACAAAGCCCAAGGAGATTTACAAAAATACTCAAAATACAGAAATACTCAGCACCCCACAAAGTAACGTTCACAATGTCTGGCACATACTCGAAACTTACCAGGCTCGCAAAGAAGCAGGAAAACACAAGCCACAGAAAGGAAGGAAATCAACCAACCAGAGCAGACAGGACACTGGAGTTGGCAGACAAAGACGGTTCAAGTTACTACAAGTGCGTCCCAGGTGTACAGTGGGGAGCAACACAGGAGACATGTAAAACACCCAGCAGAACTAGCAACAGAAACCAGTGTCTCCGATGAAACATACACCAGAGGAGGTTAAAGGCAGATCAGACAAGCAAGAGAAACTGACCAAAACCAAACACACTGGAAAAGAGTATCTAAAACATGAGGAGCCTCGCTGAGCTGTGGGACAAGGTCAAGCGGCCTGGCGGGCATATGACAACATTCTCTGAGGGGGATGTGCGGTGTTGGGAGCCGGGATGGGCCTGAGGCTTCCTCTGACCTGCGAGCTGACACGCTGGCCTGCCAGGGCTCCGTGGAGGCCGGCAGAAGGTCCAAGGCCCCAGGTCAGGGACAAAGGGATTTCCTACTCACAGCACAGCAGGCAACCTGAGGCTCATGAGCAGCTGTCCACGGCCCCCAGTCTCACGGGGAGAGGCAGAGCAGCTGCAGTGGGACGTCCTCACAGTGGGTTTGTGTCACAGCTGAAGGACCCGAGCTTGGGAACCCCAATCTTTCACAATGGGGAGTCTGCAAACCTGACCAACCTTTATCCCTGAAACAGACCCGTCTGTCCCCGAAGAAGGCGCCATCTCCACTGCCACAGCCGACTGTCCCCACAGACACCCCTGAAAAGAGTCTGGGGCAATAGGGCCGCTGCCTCTGCTCACAGACAAGGAGAGATGTGAGGAGCCATGAAGATGCCCCCGAACCAGGGCAGGACGGGACTGAGGACACAGAAACACTCAAAGAGGAAATGACTGAGCACTCTCCCAATCTCCCTGAAACTCTAAAAGCAACAGCAATGAGCAAGGTAAACCCCACCGCTTAGGACTTCCTGAAGACAGGAAGAACAGGTTTGCCCGACTCACGGCATAGGAAGCTACGAGTGGTCTTTGGGTTTTACAGTATTGGTGAAAATAGACATGGATTTCCTTTTCTGAAGTTAAAGTCATTTGAAGTGAGACCTTAAGGGAGAAAAACATGATTTTAACAAAGACGGAGTCTCCATTACTCACTTATCTCCAGCTGGCGCTGGATGCGGCCCTTGCTCCGCTCCCGAAACAGAGTCTGTGCCTCATTGTACTCCGCCATGGCTTCCACAAACTTCCGAGACAGCACCGAATGCTAACAACACAGGAAAACTACATTCGTATCTGAGGGCCATGCCTTCTACTGAAAGTGACATGCAAGACATGCATTTTGGAAACTCAAACTACATGTTATTCTGCTCCTGCAAATGGAAAATGATAATGGCAAAGTCCCCATGGCAGCATCTGTGCTAAGAACTTTGCGTGCATGATCTTACCTAATTTTTACAAGAGCCCTACTATGCCGGTCACAACCCTACTTAAAGAAAACCATGACTTTGAGGTCATTAGCCCAAGGTCACAGGCTTTTCTGATAAACACGGATCAGCACTGGGACCCAGGCAGGTGGACCCCAGAGCCCGCGTGCTTCATCGCCTTGTGCCCATGAGGGGACCCAGGCAAGCGGACCCCAGAGCCCGCGTGCTTCATCGCCTTGTGCCCATGAGGGGACCCAGGCAGGCGGACCCCAGAGCCCGCGTGCTTCATCGCCTCGTGCCCTCGAGGCCTCAGGGTTCTGTCTTCCTCTGGGCTGTACCACAAACCACTAAAACGTGGCGGCCTTACCACAAACACTAAAATCATTTGGATAATTCCCTACTCTTTGGAATAGAACTCTGTTGATGGACCGAATAGATTTTTCTTCACAATAAAGAGATTTCTATAAATACTGTGAAAGGAAAATAAAATCGCAGGACCTCACACTCACTATCCCAAAGGGACAGTTAAGCTTGGGAACTGAGTCATGCAAAACACTGCCCTCCCTCCTCTTCCCAAACAGATGGCTGCAGTGACAGAAGGCTGCACATCGCCCCAGCAGCCTCCTGCACAAAGTGCTCACGAGGAAATTCCTCGTAGGTCCCAGAATCTTTCAGAATTCATATCCCCCCCACCAAAAACTAACTCTAAAACAGAGTTCTGCAGAATCTCACCCTGACAATGTACATTAGCCGCTTATCTTCACAGGTACAGGACAAAGACAAGACTAGAAGTCACCCTCGGCCCCCCCTGAGAAATGCATGTATAGCTCCTCCCTCACCTCAGGCTCACACTGGCCCACGTAAGAGGCGGATCTGGGCACGGGAGGAGTGCAGAATCGACCCCCACTCCTCTCTTCCCACATGTGAAATGTGAACGCAGTGAGCCCTGAGCAAAGCCTCACAGCAGTGTGGCCACCCGGCTGCCACTCCCGCTTTTTCTCTTTTTTTTCCCCTTTCCTCCTTCCTCTCCTGCCCGCTCTTTCCCCTTTAAATACTGAAGTCCTCAAAACCCTCTTCAGGAAAGGCACAAACCACAGATCCTACTCTAATTTGTATTTCTTTTTTCCAAGTGTGTCCTCAACTTTGGCAAAATAAACCTCTGTCTCAGATACTTTTGTTTTACAATACTATATTATTTTTGTGCAGAAATACTATGAGGATAAGCATGACAGTAAAGATGAAATTATTCAGAGTCTGCAAGAAGAAAGTAAAAACACTTATTCTGCGACATTACTTTAATCTAAACGAGGCTGATAGCAAACCTGGGTTCTTCGTATCCGAAGATCCACTGAAGTCCGGTTCCCACTCTCATCCTGATCAAAACTTTGTTCAATAGCTAGGAACAAATAGGAAATAATTACCTTCCAAATTTAAAAATGAAAATGTTCTAAGCCTGACTTCAAATTCCTTTTATTTCTTATCTTTGAAGTATCTTTATAGAACTAAAGCTAATGAACAAGTGACCTTTTAAAACAATCTACTAAAAAGACAATCCCTCAATAGGAAATTATTTTCTGAGACAAGGTCTGGCTCTATCACCCGGGCTGCAGTGCAGGGGCACAATCTCGTCTCACTGCAACCTCTGCCTCCCAGGCTCAAGCAGTCCTCCCACCGCAGCCTCCCGAGTAGCTGGAATTACAGGCGTGTGCCACCACATCCAGCTAATTTTTGTATGTTTTGTACAGACGGGATTTTGCCATGTTGCCCAGGCTGGTCTCGAACTCATGAGCTCAACTGATCCGCCTGCCTTGGCATCCCAAAGTGCTGGCATTACAGGTGCGAGCCACTGCGCCCAACCCCATCAAGAGAAAACATGTATATGTAGATACACACAGATATATATACATACACACATATATACACAGATACACACAGATATATATACACACATATATACAAATACATGGAAAACATACATACAACAAAATGGAAACATAACCAACAAACTTTAAAACTGGGTACCACTAAAGGGAAAGGAGAAACAAGGGGACGATGAAGAAAGAAGCTAGACTCCGAATATGTTTTATATATTTGACGTCAGAATGACATAAATACTTCACAAAACTTAATGCAAAATTAAATTTAAAAAAATTAATCCCTAAACTTCAAAGGAAAAATAAAGCAAACCTAACAGTAAGTCAAGTTAATGATATAACCATACAGAGGAGCCGGGTGCAGTGGCTCACGCCTGTAATCCTAGCACTTTGGGAGGCTAAGGCAGGCGGATCACTTGAGGCCAGGGGTTCGAGACCAGCGTGGCCAACATGGTGAAACCCTGTCTCTACTACAAATACAAAAATTAGCTGGGTGTGGTGGCGGGTGCCTGTAATCCCAGCTACTCGGGAGGCTGAGGCAGGAGAATTGCTTGAACTCAGGAGGCAGAGGTTGCAGTGAGCCGAGATAGTGCCATTGCACTCCAGCCTAGGCGACAAGAGCAAAACTCCATCTCAAAAAAATAAACAAACACACAGAGGAAAAACTATTCAAAGCAACTTTAAAACCCAGTAATTTGTAGCTGGACACAGTGGCGTGTACCTGTAGTCACAAGTGCTGGGGGGATCACTTCAGCCTAGGAGTTCGAGGCTGTAGTGCACTATGATCACACTGGTGAACAGTCACTGCACTCCAGCCTGGCCAGCACAGCAAGACCCCAGGTCAAACAACAACAACAACAACAAAAAGTAATTTGATTATATAGCCCAGTGGGATATACCTATAGACAAAAAGAATGACACAAAAAATAAAAAATAAACCTTTAAGTAATCATACTCTTGACAGTAGATGCTGGCATAATTATTTTGAGTCTGTTCTGTGTGTACTATGAATAGCAAGTGAATAATTATGTGTCAGTGAGAACCAGAATTTGGGGCATAGTTGAAAGGAAATAAAGATGTAATATTGCCCTTATCAAGTAAAAATCCTTTCAAAAAAATTTTTAGTCCTTCCTTTATTCTTAATTTAATTTGGATTCTCAGTAACAAATCATGATTCATTTTATCTTTTAAAAAAATCTTAGCCCAGTCCACTGAAAAAGCCTAGGAAAGAATGGTCAGGTCATCGTCATGTATAGTAATACATTCCCCAGCATGCTGACCTCGGTGTCTAGATCACATTCTTCAGACACAGGAGCAGGGCTTTCTGGGGAAATGGCTGATGCCAGGCCCAGGGAGGAAAGGGGTGAAATGAGCATGGGGACTTTTGTCACAGCAAAAAGTGGAAAAGCTGTCACAGACAATGAGGGGCCTACCAAAAGGACTCAAGAGTCCACCCTACTAGCCAAAGAGACCATCTGAGCATTAAGGATAATGCAGCAATGAAAACATCAGATGTGTTTAAATCCATGTGTTCACGATGATGGACGACAAGCAGCAACAGAGACTCTTCCCTGGTCATCTCTGGAGGACTCCAGGGAACTGACCTATGAAAATTATACCAGAGACAGAGAGAGAGTCCAACGCTGATCCTCTCTGTCCTCCATGATCTGTGACCCAGAATGTGCTTTGGCTCCCTTGGTTGGAGAAGCCAGGTCATTCGTCCTACAGAACCTGCTACACTGCACATTTTGCTGATTTCACCCTGCAACACATTCAGTAAGCTCTGCTGTCCTCTGTATTTACTGTGGGCTCATAGTTAAATTCTCCAAACTACCCAATTCAAGAGTTGAAGGGGAAAGGTTTCTTTTTAAATAACTATTCCAGCAACTAAACAAAGAAGGAAGAATAAAATCAGGATATTCATGCTTGTAATCCCAGCACTTTGGGAGGCTGAGACTGGCGGATCATTTGAGGTCAGGAGTTTGAGACCAGCCTGGCCAACATGGCGAAACCCCATCTCTACTAAAAATACAAAAATTAGCCAGGCATGGTGGCGGGCGCCTGTAGTCCCAGCTACTCAGGAGGCTGAGGCAGGAGAGTCGCTTGAGTCCGGGAGGTGGAGGTTGCAGTGAGCCGAGATTGTGCCACTGCACTTCAACCTGGGTGACAGAGTGAGACTCTGTCTCAAAAAAAAAAAAAAAATCAGGATATTACTGCTTGCAACTTCTAATGAATTATGGATCTTGGAAATAATCATCCATTTTTGACAATATCACAGAATAGAAAAGAATGTTATATCTTATTTAAAATTTTACTGAACTTACTTAGAGCCAAGAAAAAATGTTAACGTCACCATTAACATCTTTTTTTTTTTTTTTTTTTTTTTTTTTTTGAGATGGAATCTTGCTCTGTCGCCCAGGCTGGAGTGCAGTGGCGTGATCTCGGCTCACTGCAAGCTCTGCCTCCCGGGTTCACGCCATTCTCCTGCCTCAGCCTCCTGAGTAGCTGGGACTACAGGCGCCCACCACTGCGCCCAGCTAATTTTTTGTATTTTTAGTAGAGACGGGGTTTCACCATGTTAGCCAGGATAAGTCTCGATCTCCCGACCTCGTGATCCACCCGCCTCGGCCTCCCAAAGTGCTGGGATTATAGGCGTGAGCCACCGTGCCCGGCCACCATTAACATCTTAACGTAACCATGAGGACATAAAATCTGTAATCAGATGCTGCATCTTTACATTTTAAAAACCCACAAAAAACACCTGAATCAGATAAAGCTTGGAGAATTTAACTACCAACTTACAGCAAATTCAGAGGACGGCAGAGCCTATTAAATGTGCTGCAGAGGTAAAATCAGCAAAATCTGCAGCATGGCAGATTCTGTAGGACAAATGACCTGGTTTCACCAACCAAAGGAAAAAGTGCAGAGAGAAAAATCATGAAGGGAGAATCTCATTTTTAAAAGCCAGGGTTTGGTCCTTATTTGGGACTCAATTCAAGCAAACTGTTTAAAAAAAAAAAAAATCGTAAGACCACTGGGGAAATTCTGCCTGGATATTCTGTACTATTAAGTAATTATAATGAATTTGGGTTTAGATATAATTGTGGTTGTGCTTTTGGGGAAGCTTCTGTTTTTGAAATTCACACTGATGAAATCTCAGATGCCTGGGATGGGCTTCAGAATAGTCTGGGAGCGGGTGGGGGTGGGAGCTCATGGAGAACTGTGGAGCTGGGGGGTCGGCTTGTGGTCGCCTCTCTCTGCTTCTGCACACATCTGAAACCTGCCATAATAAAAGTATTTTATCATCTGCACAGAGATTGTTTTTGATCTTGATGCCATTCTGCAAAAATCAAATACAACATGTTTTCTACCAAATCGAGAAAAAGCAACCTCTGTTTAAGTCCCCTGTTTTACATGACAAAGCTATAAGCCTCCCAAAAAACTACTGCTGCTAAAGTGGAATGCCAAACATCATCGAATAAATTCTACAGAAAGTTGGAAAGAAATGAGCAATTAAAGGGTCCATTCAAGAAGAGCCTGGCAATTCACCTTCCCAAACATCTGCAACTTAGCCTGAAATGTCATAAAAAATGTAACAGTGTAACAGTTTATAAGCAAACACATAACCTTTTTGAATATGAATTAGTACTCTGAATTACATACAAATAATTTATTTTAAAGCAGTCACTATTTTAATTTTTAAAAAGGTAAAAGAACAAAAACCAATAAAGAAAAAAATAACAAATACCCACACTCCCAACATCAATAATTAAACATAAAACTTCAAACTTACCCTTTAACTTGGCTCGAATTTTATTCGCAGTTTTCTTGATTTCTTTGTTCAGATCTTCAAGCTCTTCTTTTATTTCTATAAAAATTTAAAATAAAAAAATAAAATACAGCATCTGAGCTATAATATCCAACATAAATGATATCCAATAAATTTAAGTGAAACAGTATCCTTAGTAAATATTCACTTTTTTTCTGTAAGAAAAACTACCGCTTATACCAGTGGTTCTCAAGGTGGGTCCCTAGACAGCAGCTTTCATAAATATCAGGTGGCAGCTTAGTAGAAACACAAATCCCTGGGGCCCACCCTGGACCTACTCAGAAACTGAGGTGGGGACAGTGGCCCAGCAATCTGAGTTAGCAAACCCTCCAGGTGACACAAGTTTGAGACTTGCTGGTCTATACCCATGAATGAAACTGCTGCCTAAATCCACTGCTAACACCTAGACCTGGGAAAGGAAAACGGAGACGTAACGATGATCTCAACAAAGTCTCCCGTGTGTGTGCTTTTCTCTTGTGCTGTCAGCTGTCTCCCCAAAACGCCCGAATAATCACAGCCACCACTTCAGCGCTGCTGGGCCGGTCGCCCTGGCCTGGCTTCTCAGACACTCAGGGCTGCAAGCAGCGGGCAATGGAGGCAGGGGCCGGCCTCCTAACACGGAGGGAGGCCAGCAGAGCAGTAGCTGACACTCCAGGGCAGTGCTGAGACCTAAGGCCACCCAGGGCGTCATAGCAGCCTCTGCTTTCATGCCTAGCTGCCCCAGAGCCCAGGGAGGGTGGCAGGATGTCTGCTCCATGCCGCACACTCACATTTGCCAGTCCAGTGGCTGAAGTGACCGGAAGGGGGTTTCTCTCTCCTTTGGGCAGAAGTTGCTGAAACAGGAAGGGCCCCGCCCCGTCTCTGGAGTCCTGTTGTCGTTTTAGAGAGTCCTGCACTTGCCTCTCTCACTCAATCTCACACGCATCAGCCAGGGAAAAGGCAAATGTTTCTGCCGTAGACAACTTGGCCAAGAATGAAAGCTTTCAGAGATGCCCATTCTCTTCCTGGCACCCCCTCAGCTGAGCATACGCAGGGTGCCCCGAGTACCCACTGCACACAAGTGTGTGCTAAGTCTTCTTTCCATGCTCAGCTACAGTCATCAGACGCAGCCTGGCTCGTCCAGGGTTTCAGAGCCAGATCAGAGACTGAGTGATCTCCAGAGGTGACAGGTCACGCACCAGTAATACCTACTGAGTACTTTCTGTGTGCGAAGGCCTGTGTCATCTAAGGAGGCTAACAAGATCACCAGGGATCTAACAACTCGGTAAAAAACAGATAAGACAAACCCAGGAAGTGCCAATGCCACGCAGAAACTAACAACGGACGAGACAGGTTTCACAAAATGCCATGGGCAGCGAGGAGGAGAAGCGTCTACTGCAGCTGTCCCACAGGAGGGGACATCTGACCTGGGAGTGGAGAGACTGGTGGCTTCCATTCCAGGCAGAAGAAGGGTCTATGGCACAGAGCAGCAGGACAGTGGGCTGTAGTGACTGGCGTGGGAGGAGGCCAACTACAGGCTGCCTGGGCAGGAGTGTGCAGGCCCAGCTGAGTTTGGGGCTTTTACTGAGGGCACCAGTCAGCACTGAAGGTTTCTCAGCAAAGAAAGACATCAGCAAAGATGCATTAGAAAGACTTTTTTTTTTTTTTTTTTTTTTTGAGACAGAGTCTTGCTCTTGTCACCCAGGCTGGAGTGCAGTGGCACAATCTCGACTCGTTGCAACTTCCGCCTCCTGGGTTCAAGCGATTCTCCTGCCTCAGCCTCCCAAGTAGCTTGGGATTACAGGCCTCCGCCACCACACCCAGCTAATTTTTGTATTTTTAGTAGAGATGGGGTTTTGCCATATTGGCCAGGCTGGTCTCGAGCTCCTGACCTCGTGATCCGCCCACCTCAGCCTCCCAAAGTGCTGGGATTACAGGCGTGAGCCACTGCATCCAGCCTAAAAAGATTATTTTTAAGCAGGGCACAGTGGTGTGCACCTGTAGTCCCAGCTACTTCAGAGGCTGAGGCGGGAGGATCACTTAAGCCTAGGAGTTTAAGGCCAACCTGGGCAACTAGCAACATGCCATCTCTATTTAAAAAAGGAAAGAAAAAGAAAAAACAAAGAAAAATTATTCTGATAATGGATGAAACTAGAAAAAAAGAGAAACTAGACACAAAGGGGTCATTTCGTGATTCTCCTCTGTGAACATGTTTCTAAAGGGAGATTCTCAGGGGAATCTTTCTACCACCCCAAGGGGTATTCTGAAATTTGTGGGGTATTTCCAGTCATCATAAAAAAGGGAGAGCCACTGGCATCCAGAAGACAGGAGCCAGGAATGGCACCAGCCAGCACCACACAACAAAGAACTGGCCTCCATCCTCCTGTAGTTCCTGAGCGTGACGACGGGGTGTTCGTGCGCGTGTGAGATGTGCCACCCTCGAACCTCATTACGTCAGCACATCACCCACTGGCCTGCATAACTGCCAGATGCACGCTGCTCACTCAGGCAGGAGAAAAGACCTGTTTTCCTGAGCCCAGAACCTGACTCCAGCTTATAAATAAGCCCTGTTTTCATCTGCATCGTTTCAATATCCAGTGGATTTTCAGGAATGCAACTGCCGTGTCACCGCTCTGCATGGCAAGAAAGCTGTACTTCAGTCTATTTCAGTGACACCTACTGCCTCAGGAAAAGCACAGGGAAGCCTGCTAACGGCAGCTGAATCACAGCACCTCATCAGCTTGCAGCCTTGGCTGTGACAGTCACAGCACTTGTTTGTAGGGGGGCAAGCGCCTCAATTTTGTTTTCTGGTGTTGTGCCTGAGCCTGCACAATACAATTTGTACTTCAATATGTAAGTTACTTCCATTTTATGTCTCCTTCATATTAGTTTGGATATTATATATTTTTTTAAATCATGGAGGTAGGTAGGCTATATCATCTATGAACTTCATTTTAGAATAGTAAAGGGAACACAAAATGCCTTATAAAATGGGGCATTTGACAGGAATAAGAGAGACTTGCTATGAATAAAGAGGGTGGCAGGTCCATAGTTTGTGGCAGGGGTGCTGGCTCCTGTGGTGCGTGAGGCTGATGCAAACACCCCCAAGGCCTGGCCACTGTGCCTGGGGAATGAGGGCTGAGTATAGGAGTCGAAGCTAAAACGTACACACAGCAAGGGCATTTGTGCAGGGGTCCGGCCCAGCCAGCGCCTGAGCACAGCTGAGGACGACTAGACTCGGGAGACGGTCTTGAGCCACCGCGCAGCCACAGAAACCACAAGATCTGAGAGCTGGGCCTGCCAGTGGATGAGAGTCTCCCTCTTGAGCTGGCGGGCCACAGCAGGACTCACTCCCCTGGGGAAAGCAAGCCCTTGGCCTTTACACAGCAGGGGTGGGGGGCACTCATGACGGAGTGAACTTGCTGCCACTACAGGCCCATGGGGCTTGAGCAACTCATCAGCAAAACAAAAGAGGCACTGCCTGTCTGATCCTGCAAGCTGCAGACGCAGGCCATAAAGTCACATTTGATAAAGGTGGTATTTCAAATCAGAGATCAGACGGGGATCAGGAACCTCCTCTTCCAGCGGCCTAGGTGATTCAGCTCAATCCTGCTGCTGAGAACAATTAGAAGGGGTAGACACAATACTCTTTTTAAATCTGTGTAAAGCCATTAGAAACCTAACAAGGTGCGAAAATAAATAAAATAAAATAATAAAAAAAGAAATAAAAACAAAAGAAACCTAACAAGGCAGGAAAGAAGACTCAGAAGAAGAAAACCCAAAGACGTGGGCCCCACCTTTGCAGCCACTTTTACCTGGGGGCATGTGCCAACTCCATAAAAGGCAGCTGAGCTGCAGAGAAGCTGAGAAAACTGTGCTGACTTGGAGAGGCAATGCCCTAGGAGGAACAGTCAGGTGGGAAGCTGGCCCTCGCAGGGGCTGAAGCCTCAGTCTAAATCATCTCAATCCCTAAAATTAGATCCAGAATTGCTGGTGCTTCTAGCCATCTGCCAGAAATAAAAATAAATCATCTCTTTAAAAAGAAAATACCATTCAGGACTCAAATTATTACTGCAAATAATTCCCATACAAAGCTCAAAACTCAATCAAAAATAACCAGGCAAACAAAGAAAAAAAAAACACACATGAATGAAAACCCAACAAAAACAGACAACACTAACCCATCCGCAGAGGCACCAGCTAATGAAGTTACAAGACACAGACGTTAAAACAATTACATTCAAAGAGATAAAATGTAAGATCATAAATTTTGTCAGAGAATAGGACAGTATTAAAAGGAACCAAGTGGAATTCTAGGAGTTAAAACCAATCCAAAAATAATTCCATAGATGAAGAAAGATTCCCTGACCTGAAAGACAATCGCTGAAGAGAAATCAAACGATAAGTCAGGGAAAACATTTTCAAAATAAAATATATAGAGAAAAAATGATGAAAAATAGAGAACAAAAGAGGAGAGACAGAAAGGATACACTGAAACGCTCTAAAGACATACAATTCCAGCCGCAAAGAGAGATGACAGAAAACGGAGCAAGGATGCTATTTGAAGAAGTAATGGCCAAAGTTTTTCAAAACACAGCCAGAAAACGTCAGTCCAAAGACTCAAGAAGCCTTATAAGAAGAGGGAAAAAGAAAACGAAAACCACATCTCAAAACTTCACAGTAAAACTGCTAAAACCAAAGACCAAAAACCAAATATCTTAAAAGCTCTAATTAGCTGACAAAAAAAAAAAAGTAAAGTCAAAAGACACTGGAAAAATATGTTTTAAATCTTCAGAGTGGTGAAAGAAAACAACTTCTAAACTAGAATCTTCTACTCAGTGAAAATATCCTTCGAGAATAATACTAAACTGAGGATAATTTCAGATAATAGCGAATCTTCACTGAAGGAGGTAAGAAGGAAGGGGAGAGGAACCGCAAGGGCAGGAAGGCCTCGGGTGGGGTGGTCCCAGCCTGTGGTGGGGGCAGCTGGGCTGAGGCAGGGCAGGGGTCCCGGAGCCGAGACTCCCCAGGAAGGCCCTGCAGTGGGAGGGGATGCCGGAGCCTGGCCACGCAGCTCCTTACGGGGAGTACGCGCGGCTTCATTTCTGAAGGGAGAAGGCCCCATGAGCTGTCCCCATGCCCTGCAGGGGAGGGGACAGGAGAGGGGTAACACAGTGAGAAACGCTGTTTCTACAAAAAAAAAATATATATATATATATAAATTATCTGGGCGTGGTGGCATAAACCTGTAATCCCAGCTACTCGGGAGGCTGCAGTGGGAGGACTGTCTGAGCCCAGGAGGCTGAGCCTGCAGTGGCAGTGGGCTGAGATCACGCAGCTGCACTCTCGCCTGGTCGACACAGGGAGACTCCTCTGGAGGGTGGAGGGGAGAGGGCGGGGGAGGAAGAATCACAACAGCACTGGAAGGCAGATGCCACCACTAGCTCATTTCACACGTGTGGGAACTGCCCCGGGAGAGGTTAAGTGATGCGTCCAAGGCCACACAGGGATAACCGGTGGGACAGGATCTGAATCCAGAGCCACAGAGGCGCGGCTTCCTCCAGGCCCTCAGGGGCCTCCGCACAAGGAGCCGGGTCTCCATGAGTCTGATTTCCCGCAGAAAAGCACAGAATGCACGGGAGCAGGCGGCGCTGGAGATGGAGACGGTGCAGACGCTGTCCCAGCGCATTCGGAGCGGAGCCCCAGGGAACGGCTGAGGGAACAGGAAGCAGAGAAAACGGGAGCGTGCGCAGCCGCAGGACGACCGCACCTGAACACAGGGTGCAAGCCAGGCTGACGGCTGACTGCAGGAGCGAATCAAATCCCCGCCGCCCTGCAGGGGGAATCCCAGCCTCGTCGTCACTAAAACCCAAACCAGAATCACACACACTTCATGCTCCTGCAGGGCTGGATCCGCGTCTTGGAGGGCCTGAAATTTCTACGTTTTGCAAAGACGCTCTTTTAATACAAAAGAAAAAAGAAATAATACAAAAGTAGAAAGTGAAAAAAGAAAAATGCAGGTAAAAGGTCCTTCGTCCACCTCTCTGCCCTGGGATCCGCGGCTGCAGGTGGCGCGGCGCGGGCGGTGCTAGGACCGGGGACCCGCCCAGGACCGGCTGCCTCTGGCGCCACCTGGCGGCCGCCGTGCCCAGCCCTGCCCCGGGTCCTGAGGTTGACGGGGGACCTCGGGGAGGGCAGCAGCCCGGGGATCGCCCTGCTCACCGGGACCTAAGCAGAGCGCCTGCCCGAGAATAGGGAGACACGCGGGAGGCGGAGCACAGTAGTCCCCCTTCCTCCCTCCCACCCTCCCCTCTTCCTTTAGGAACAAGGCGGGAAGGCCAAGAGCCTGTCCCTCTCTGCGTAACCCCGGGCCCATCACTGGGAGAGAGGAATCACTGCATTTTGCTTTTTAAAGACTGACCAAGGAAGCGGCTGGAGGCTGCTGCCTACGTTTTGGTTCACATTCTGCCACAAAACAAAACACAAAAAAGCAATGGTTTTCTTCAGAGCCCAAAAGGGACTATCATGAAACAGTAACAGTCCTAAATTTACTCAAAAAATAGTTCTCTCTGCTATGACTTGGCAGCAAAAATGTTTTGGAGGTAAATTATTCAAAAAAAAATGCGGATACTTATTCAAATATAATTTCCCTAAGCATTAAGCATGATGTTAACAGATGTTACATAAAAGGTCCTACGGGCAAATAAATGTGTGAAACACTAAACAAAGCTAAACAGGCTTCCTTCTAGGAAGCCTTCTCAGAGCCTTGATTATTCTACGGGTACTGCAACTTCCCAAGAGGGGCTGGGCGACGGCACGAAGAGGTCCCCGGAAAGATCTGGCCGCAGGCAGCACCCTGGCTGCACGGACTAGCTCATGAGACGGCGGCTCCAGAAACATTTTGGGAAACACACTTCTGAGTCACTGAGAGGGCATAAACAGAGGCTCAGAATATTATTTTACAAGATACACAAAATTTTAAAATGCACTTTTTCAATTTAATACTACTTTCTTATTTTTTCAACGTACGGCTACACTAAGTAATATTCCAACAAAAAATGTATTTGCTGGCAACTTTCCTCCAAGACCAAGAATACATGTGCCCCCATCACCACTTCTATTCAATACTGTACTGGAGGTCAGCTAAATAAGTCAGTTAAAACTAACAAGCATAAGAGCTGCAAGGAAAAAACGGTCACTATTTATTCACAATTACATGATTGGGTACAGAGACAATCCAACATAAGCTACAGAGAATATCAGAATTAATAACTGATTAGGCAAGGGGTACAAGGCCAATATGCAAAAATCATTGTATTTCTATATACCAACAACAAACAGAGAAAATGACATTTAAAGTAGATACGGCTGGGCACGGTGGCTCATGCCTGAAATCCCAGCACTTTGGGAGGCCGAGGCAGGTGGATCACAAAAGTCAAGAGTTCAAGACCAGCCTGGCCAATATGGTGAAATCCCATCTCTACTAAAAATACAAAAATTAGCTGGGCGTGGTGGTGGGCACCTGTAGTCTCAGCTACTCAGGAGGCCAAGGCAGGAGAATCGCTTGAACCCGGGAGGCGGAGGGTGCAGTGAGCCGAGACTGTGCCACTGCACTCCAGCCTGTGTGACAGAGACTCCGTCTCAAAATAAAAAAAAAATAGATAAATAAAAAATAAAGTACATATGACTTGCATTAACATCAAAACATTGACTACCTAGGAATAAATACAACGAAAGATGTGCGCGACCCTCCTCGGAACCCACAGCACGGCACAGACCGGCATTAAAGGCGGCCTGTGTCGTGGAGGTAGGGGCCATTTTCATGGATTCAAAGACTCAACGTTGTTAACATAGTAACTCCCCCCACCATGATGTGTGGACTCCTATTTGTAATCTCTGGCTTGCTCAGATCCATGTCCCCTGTAGAGCTTTCAATATTTATCATTCCAGAGCAATGAAACTCTTCTCTACAGCTCCCACGCCCCTAACGCTGAGTTAATTTAAAATCATGTCTTTTCTCCCAATGAGGAGATGCAAATACCACGGGGAAGCAAATTGAGACAAAAATCCAGGTTCTCCAGCTGCTTCCACTGAGCTCCTTTCACTCTCCTGTGTGCCTCAGATTCAAAAGGAAGCAAATGTGAGGCAGGGAGAACTTGGATAAACAGGTAAAGAAAGAAAACCGTTTCTTCCGTGCCATCCCCCACAGCCACTGAGCGCAGCACAGTCCATACAAAAGCTCCTCAAGACTTTCAGAGTCGCCTCAGTGTGTCTTCCTATTTCACTCTGCTCTTACAAGTACTGGTTTCCAAATCAATCCCTGATTCACTGCCCTCTGAACAGAAAATGCTGTCTTGCTGAACTGTGGTCTAATCTTGGCCCCTAAGTTCTGCGAAGCCACTTTCGTGTATTCTTTAGGACATGATCCATCAGTGGGCCTCACCCCGGCTGACCACTAGAATCATACAGGCAGCTTTAAGAAAAAAAAAACATACAGATGCCCTGGCTCGCCCCAGGCCAAACGCCTCAGACTCTCTAGGGTGTCAGCATTTCATACAAACTCCCCTGAATCTCCCGTGAGGCCAGAGTTGAGGCCTGTGCCGCAGACAGCCAGAGGGACACACAGACAGACAAACGTTTTGTTGTGAACAACAACTTACTTCCTTCCGGGTTTGGTGCAGAAAGAATGATGCTGTGGTTTTTCTTTACTTCTTCAACATATTGAGTTATTTTATCAATACTGTTTCTAATCTCCTCCACCTAGGAGACAGAGAGAGTCATTACAGCATGGCAAACTCAAATCTGTGACCACTTTTCATCCCCTAAAAGGGGAAGAATAAAGGAGGGAAATAAATAATTACCACATAAGAAATAAAAGCCTCTCCCATTCTCACACTGGTATCGTTAAATTTAAAAAATAAAGATATATCCTATGAATATTTCTACCTTCATACCTAAAGCAGTACCAATCAACATTCACCGGAAAAACCTATCAGGTTGTAAAAATTTCTAGTCAAGTCCCAAGCATGACACAGATGGGCCAATTAGAAGCATACTACTACTAATACCCATTCTCAGTATAACCAGGAAGTAAGCCCATAAAACATGCAGGCACAGTGGCTCACACCTGTAATCCCAGCACTGTGGGAGGCCAAGGCAGGCGGATCACTTGAGGCCAGGAGTTCAGGACCAGCCTGGCCAACATAGAGAAACCTCTTCTCTACTAAACGTACAAAAATTAGCCAAGTGAGGTGGCACACACCTGTGATCCCAGCTACTCAGGAAGCTGAGGCTCAAGAATCGCTTGAATCGGGAGGCAGAGGTTGCAGTGAACCAAGATCACACCACTGCACTCCAGCCTGGGCAACAGAGCAAGACTCTGTCTCAAAAAAAAAGAAGAAAATAAAGAAGAAAATAATAATAATAATACTCTTATGGGAGGAGGTATCTATAGCTCATACAGCCAAGGCTTCATAATTGTTATCTTTGACCTCTAAATGTTTAAATTCAATATTTGTTTCAAAATGTAACATGTCATTAGCAAGATTTATCTAGATGGAGTCATAACATTACCTTCAAAAACCTCTACGGTAGGCTGAATAATGACCCCAAAGATGTTCAGGTCCTGATCCCTGGGCCTGGGAGTTACCTTATAGGGCAAAAGATACTTTGCAGATGTGACGAAACTAAGGATCTGGAGACGGGAAATGATCCTGAATTCTCCAGTTTGGTCCTCATTAACCCGTTTATGCCAGAGGCTGCAATGTGTGTGTGTGAAAAATCAGACCTTGGTGATGACCCTGAGCAGTAGGATATAAATAACTCGCAAAAGCTTAGCGTTCCAATAATGGAACACTACGCATAAATGGGTTAAAGTCGCAACTGTTCTTAGAAGACAGCAGTAGATGGAGATCCAGCTACAGAAGCAGCAAGGTGAGCCCTGGAGCAAGATGCTCTGCTGCCAGCTCCTACCTCCTTCCTCATTTTAAAATAGTAATTATAGGCCAGGCACAGTGGCTCATGCCTGTAATCCCAGCACTTTGGGAGCCAAGGCAGAAGGATCACTTGTGGCCAAGACCTCAAGACTAGCCTGGGCAACATAGAGAGACCCCCATCTCTACAAAAACTTTTAAAAAAAAGAAAATTAGCCGGGCACAATGGTGCATGCCTGCAGTCCCAGCCACTCAGGAGGCTGAGGCAGGAAGATCACTTGGGCCCAGGAAGTTGAGGCTGTAGTGAGCTGTGACTGCACCACTACACTACAGCCTGGGCAACAGAGCAAGACCCTGCTCTTAAAAACAAAAAAAGGAAGAAGTAATTATTAACCATTACATGTTGTGGCACAATCCACACCCTAATCCCAGAGCCTGTGAATATGTCACCTTGCATAGCAAAGGGAACTTTGCAGATGTGATCAAATTGAGTCTTGAGATGGGAGACTACCCTGGATTATCTGGGTGGGCCCAACGTAACCACAGGAGTCCTTATAAGACGAGGCAAGGGAGCCAACGTTGGAAAAAGGACACTTGATCATGAAAACAGCAGCTGGAGTGATGGCTTTCAAGAGGGAGGAAAACCAAGAACACAGGCTGCCTGCGGAAGATGGAGAGGAAGGCAGCTCCAGGAGGCTTGCAGCTCTGCCCTGCCAGCACCTGAGCTTCTCCAGGCCCTAGAACTAGGAGGAGGTGATCAACGTGTTGTTGAAGCACAGTGATTGCGGTGATTTTGTTACAGCAGCAGCAGGAAACTGACACACGTATCAACATAAATAACACATTTCTGTGAAAAACAGATCTCCAAAAAATCGGTGGAAACAGAGGCAGTGATTTGCACTTTTTGTAAATCTAATGTCCAGCTTAACAGACAGCACCCTGATCATCACAGATATTTCTGGGTTTGGTGTGTTGGCTCTGAGAAACTCCATCATTGTGCAGTCATAAGAGAATGAAAATGGCAATGATCATCTTAGCATTACTTTGAAAAGAGCTTTGATCACAGAATCCTCTTGAAAGGGTCTTAGGGACCCCAGGGACTCCTAACCCAAGCCCTGGACCAGATTTGAAAAGTCTAAGTATTAAAGAATCATGCAGGCCAGGAGCAGTGGCTCACCCCTGTAATCCCAGCATTTTGGGAGGCCGAGGCGGGCAGATCACTTGAGGTCAAAAGTTCAAAACCAGCCTGGCCAGCGTGGCAAAATGCCGTCTCTACTAAAAATACAAAATTAGCCGGGCGTGGTGGTGTGCCTGTAGCACCAGCTACTCAGGAGGCTGAGACAAGAGAATTGCTTGAACCCAGAAGGAGGAGGCTGCAGTGAGCCAAGATCACACCACTGCACTCAACCCTGGGTGACAGAGCGAGGCTCCGTCTCAAAAAAAGAAAGAAAAATTACCATTTCTAAAGTAATACACATATGTTAGAAAGTAAAAGAAAAAAACATTATTTTAACTCTTGGAGAGTTCTGCAACATACACCGCTGCTAACTCCAAGCCCCCGTATGGCTCCAGAGGAACAGGAGACCGCAGGGCTATACACCCTGTACCTAGACAGGCACTGAGAGAGAATGGTGCCAGCTACCATTTTATGTCCGGGAATAACATAGCACAGGGGTCCTTTGGCTCCATTATAAATCATCTTCACAGAAACAAGACTCCCTGGCCACCCTTCAGAGCACTGTTTTAGTGTTAACCAAACACTCACCATGTGAAATTCATTTCTCTTGCAAACTTCTATGTGATATTGAAGATCAGAATGAGTTTATATTACCAAACATTATTTGCTTCTGTATTTGTCTAGGAAGTCATTTCACAGAAATTAAGTGCAAAATAAATTGACTATTTAACAAATGAAAGCTTGAGCTTAAGTTAGAACCCAATGAGGCAAGCACTGGGCAAGCCTTCCTAAAGTACGAGTAACCTGTTTCCCACATGCCCCTGAGACGCCAGCAGCAAAGACAGACTGGCACCAGATAGACAAAGACCACAGCTTAATGGCACTCAGTGAATTGCACAATGTAACTTTTCTGTTCTTTTTTTTTTTTTTTTTTTTTTGTCGCCCAAGCTGTTGCCCCAAGCCGGGGTGCAGTGGCACAATCTCAGCTCACTGCAACCTCCGCCTCCCAGGTTCCAGCGATTCTCCCACCACAGCCTCCCAAGCAGCTGGGATTACAGGCACTTGCCATCATGCCTGGCTAATTTTTGTATTTTTAGTAGAGACAGGGTTTTGGCACATTGGCCTGGCTGGTCTGGAACTCCTGACCTCAGGTGATCCACCCACCTCGGACTCCCAAAGTGCTGGGAGCACAGGCATGAGCCACTGCGCCCGGCCTGCACTATGTAACTTTTCTATTAAATGCAACACTTAATGGCAGGAGATTCTTTAAAATAAATACATTTTTGCAAAGAACTTACATGGAAGAGTTAAGCAACCAAGTAAAAGGAATAAAATCAGAAAAATAGTAATTTGACAAAGGGGGCAGGAAGGCTAAAGACAATTTTAAAAGTCTCATTTCCAAGAAGTGAAATCAGGAAATCCCAGCATCTTAACTCCTTCATACCTTAAAGGAAGTTCCTTGTAGCTAACAATTTAATCTCATGGTTTTTTCCTTTAAATAACAGTAGCGACTAACAAATACTAGAAAACCAGTGACTAGGCTTACGTGAGATATTCAAGAAATTCTGGCTGAATCTGAAAAACTAGTAACTTTCCATATGCTTTTATAAACCTATTAAAATGTTCAAATCCAGGCACTGCTAGGCCAGATGAGGCTGCTGAGTGAAACTATCCCATGAGACTCAGCATAATCAAGACGAGTCCTGCAATGAAGGTTCCGTCATTAAAAAACCCACTGGACATGTGTTTTCGTTTCTTCATGTTTTACAAGGTCAATATATTTGTTCTGTGACTCAATTTCAAAAATTTGAAATTAAGCAACATTAGATCAGATAATTCTTAGGTTTGAGAATTTCAGCAGGGCCTAAGCCCAAGAGCTGAGCTGGGGAGATAAGCAGGAGGGGGAGGCCTCACACCTCAGATAGGATCCCAGCACCGCCAGGCCACCACGTTTTAAAATATCAGCCACTGGGTCACCTGTGACTTTCCTCTGAGTCTTCTACCTGAGCTCATATACAGCTGATCAGTCACCGATTTCAGACCCTGAGCCCTCTGCTCTAGGCACTTGCCTCAGGACTCACACCCACCAGTGGACGGATGGCAGTGCTGGTGGGAGCCACGCACACCTGACCCCTGCCCCGGCAGCCAGGCGCCACCTCTGCTGCCGGAACCACCACTTCCTGAAGGACCAAGGAGGCCTCGTTCTGAGACACTGCCAGTCTTGCAGGAAGGCCTTTGTAAAACTCTCTTAAGGGGCGCCGCAGGACCTCCAAAAGGCAGCCTGCAAGGAGGAGGCGCTCCTGCAGCAGCCAGCACCGGGTGGGAGAAGTGGCCGCCCACCAGCAGAGGGCGCTGCAGGCCCGGCCCCAGCCCACGCGGAGGCCACGTGCACAGCTCCACCATCCGCACCCAGTTCCCTCCCGGATTGCATCAGAACGATGATTTGCATTTTTCTCATTATTAACATTGTGATCATACTAAAAATTCCAGAGAACTTACGTAATTCAAACAACAACTTTTAAAAATATTAGCTTAAGTATTATTTCAAATATGATAAATGCACAATCATATTGATATAAATCCTTAAAGAAGAAAGCCACCAGGCGCAAGGGCTCACACCTGTCATCCTAGCACTTTGGGAAGCTGAGGCGGGCGGATTGCCTGAGCTCAGGAGTTTGAAACCAGCCTAGGCAACATGGTGAAACCCCGTCTCTACTAAAAGTGCAAAAAAAAAAATTAGCTGGGCGTGGTGGCACACACCTGCGGTCCCAGCTACTTGGGAGGCTGACGCAAGAGAATCACTTGAACCTGGGAGGCAGAGGTTGCAGTGAGCCGAGATTGTGCCACTGCACTCCAGCCTGGGCAACAGAGCGAGACTCTGTCTCCAAAAACAAGAAAAAGAAAAGGAAAAAGAAAAAGAAAGAAGGGAGGAAGAAAGGAAGGGAGGGAGGGAGGGGTGGGGAGGGGAGGGGAGGAAAGGGAGAGGGAGGGAGAAAGGAGAGAGGGAGGGGTGGGGGGAGGGAGGGAGGACAGGTAGGCAGGCTATGATTGGGTTTCATTAAACGCTCTTACCTGATGGAAGAAATCATCCATGAAATGATCTTTCTCAACCACAACAACTGTGTCTCCATCATCATTCTTCCTACACTACAATGAAAAATGGAAAATTCAGTTTTTTAAAATTTTTATGTAGGCACAAATAGCGAACTGAAATACAAAAACAGTTCAATACCCACAAGATCTCAACTCACTACAGCACCAAATTGTAACAGACTAGCAGCCACCACTATCTACTCCAACTGAACTCCGCAACATTTTCAACACAACAGATCCTGGCTGAAGCAGCCAGAAGGTGGAAGACCTGGAGAGAAACAAGGGGTGGCTTTCTCAGAACTAAGCTGCTTAGAATCATTTAGTTCTCACTATGTAAGTCAATATAACACAGGCCAGTTTTACCCTCAAGAAGTGAAACTGCTTGTGTTGCATATTTTCCATAAACACTAAAAACACTGGCCAGCCGCAGTGGCTCACGCCTGTAATCCCAGCACTTTAGGAGGCTGAGGGGGGCAGAATGCTTAAGTCCAGGAATTCAAGACCAGCCTGGGCAACATGGTGAAACCCTGTCTCTACAAAAAATTAGCTGGGCCTAGTGGCCCATGCCTGTGGTCCCGGCTACTTAGGAGGCTGAGGTGGGAGGACTACCTGAACCTGGCAGGTTGGGGCTGCAGTGACCCTGTCTCTGAAAACAAAACGAAACAAAAGAAACCCCAGCACCACCCAGAAGAACAACCATTGATCAGGAGCTGAAGACCTGGGCTCCAGCCTCCTCCCCAGCAGCCCATTAGCTTGTCTCAGTCTCTGCCTCTTGTCCATGAAATAGAGATAGCATTGTCCCATCTCCATCAGAAGACCCTAAGGATAAGATATTTATCAGTGTTTTATAAGGTAACACTACTTTCATGGGTAATATTAATATATAAACCAATAAAGGCTTTTATTAATAAAATTATTTCTAGTCCCTACTCTTTTTTTTTGGAAACAAAGTCTCACTCTGTCTCCCAGGCTGGAGTGTGGAGTGTGCAGTGGCAGGATCTCGGCTCACTGCAACCTCCGCCTTCCGGGTTCAAGTAATGCTTGTGCCCCAACCTCCTGAATAGCTAGGATTACATGCACCTGCCACCACACCTGGCTTTTTTTTTTCTTTTTTTTTTGTATTTTTAGTAGAGACAGGATTTCACCATGTTGGCCAGGCTGGTTTCGAACTCCTGAGCTCATGCAATCCGCCCGCCTCACCCTCCCAAATTGCTGGGATTACAGGCATGAGCCACTTCGCCCAGCCTGTACACTCATAATTCTAAGCAAAGCAGCACTTCAAGACAAAATGGGCCGGGCGCGGTGGCTCACACCTGTAATCCCAGAACTTTGGGAGGCCGAGGCGGGTGGATCACGAGATCAGGAGATTGAGACCATCCTGGCTAACATGGTGAAACCCTGTCTCTACTAAAAATACAAAAAAAATTAGCCGGGCACGGTAGTGGGCACCTGTAGTCCCAGCTACTCGGGAGGCTGAGGCAGGAGAATGGCATGAACCCAGGAGGTGGAGCTTGCAGTGAGCCGAGATCGCGCCACTGCACTCCAGCCTGGGCGACAGAGCAAGACTCTGTCTCAAAAAAAAAAAAAAAGAAAAGAAAAGACAAAATGGCAATCAACCGACAAGCAGCAGAAACTAACATTAAGACAGACCCACATAGTTTAACACTCTTCTCCAGGATCCCACACCACTCTAAAAACCAAAACAGAATGGCTGAAGGATATTGAGTGCCGGTGCCCAGGGTCTGCAGAAGTCAGACCAGGTGCGTTATCTGTCAATCTTCCTGGTACCACACCCCCTAGTCCCCACCATGAGGCAGGTGCTGGCATCGCTATTTCAGAGTAGAACACATGCTCAATGGTTATGGTCTCAGAGCTAAGCGGTGCCGAACCAGTAGCTGACGCCAGGTCTGACTTTACAAAACTTCCCATCTTAACAACTGTACTATTACCATGTTGACCCTCTTAAAAAGAGTAAGAGCCGTCCTTTACTTCCAGCTCACAAGAGTTGGCAATTTGAAAGACTCTACACACATGTTCTCATTAATTTTATGGTCCCCATGTTGCCAGTGAGGAGGCTGAAACACAGTGCAGGGATCACTCGCAGGGACGGCAGAGCAGAAAACGGCCTGTGACTGTGATTCCACACACCCTGCTCTAACAAGCACACTCTACCCTGGGGGAAGATGGGATGCGGGGAGGAGCTGTGCGGCGGAGCCCCACCAGCCATGCAGGCCAGGCCTGGTGGCCAGGTCCCACAGACTCCCCTTGCGGGGGACCCCCTCTCTTAGAAAGAGGATCTACTCCCCTGTGCGTGCCAGCCCCGCCTCTCAGGCCCACAGCCTGCTCCCTCCCTGTCTCCAAGTGCTCACTTGGGCACTAAATCCCACTAGCTGGGCACGGGGTCTCACTGCTTCCCTATGGCTATCTGCCTTGTCTTCTCAGCTGTGCGGTCTCAGAGGCGCAGGGCCAGGAATGATGGAGTGAAGCATCACCGCTTTAAGTCATTGACTGACTGTGCATTCACCCAAATACCCATGGAGGGGGAGGGGAGGAGGGGTGGAGAGCTGAAAGTGAGCTGCAGACGGCCCTTGTGGCCCTGAGCCCCGGGCCATAAAAGTGCTTCACCCCACCCTGGAGGTGCCACATGGCTCTCAGGGCATCTCACACCTCCCTGCTCTGCCAGGAACTTTAGGTTCTAGATTCAAACTCACTCATTTTTGTTTGTTTGGGAAACTGTAAACATATACAAAAGTAGAAGGAATACTATGGTGAGCCCTCAGTGTCGCCATCACCCAGGCTCAACAATGGTCAAGCCACAGCCTGTCTTGTTTCAGGTGGACACCCACCACTTCCCACTACTTCCTACCCCCAACACCACAAGACCATCGTGAGGCAAATCCCATGAGGCAGATGCTACTGTGGAGGCTGCACCTGCAGCTCCAGGAAAGAGGCTGCACCCATCTCAATGCTCCCCAGCGCCACGCTTCCCTGTGAAAGCAAGCTGCTTTCCCATGGTGACCGTCCCATGCTGCGCGATGCACCCCCCACAGTGGCGTGGCGTCAATCCTCCTCCACTCTGAACCCACGGCACGGGCGGATTTTTGTTCCAAGTCATTCGCTTGCTGGTAAACAATTTGTTTCTCTCCCTGTAGACCAGGAAAGATCCACATGACTGGAATATGTTTCCTCTATTGTCTTATTTCTTATTCTTAAGCCTTGACTTATATGTCTTATTTCTACCTGGAAGTCTCAAAACTGATTAGATAACAGGAAACAGACCCAATAATACTGTCTTTGCTTTTCCATTCAAAAAAACAAAACAAAACAAAATGACCAAAGCAATCTTTTTGGCTTTATCCCTAAGCTACATTATTCTTGTCTTCAATGAATGCCCATGTTCAGTCTTTCAGGCTGAGATAGTGCAACAGCTGTACAACAGCCATGATTATGAGAGGGTATTTATTGTAAATAACCAAACTGCTTGTGGCAAACATTTACTAAAAGCCAGGGAATACTCTCTATATGACATACTTGATTTCCCAAGTGTCGAAGTACAGGATAAACATTTAAATATCAACATTCCATTTCGGTTAAATGTTAACAGAAGTCTCCTTAAAAGTAGCATTACAGTAAAATCACAACTCTCCCTGTGTGAATACTATTGTCAGGAACAGGTAGCAGGTAGCTTCCTGGTTTAGAGACTATTTAACAGAGAAGAGTAATTTGCCATTGGAATGATCATCATTTATAATTCAATAGAAGCTGAACTACCACAAATGGCAGAATCCAAAGCTGGACAGAATCCTGGCTTTCTTCTGCCTGTTGTTCACACACACATGCTAAGGACCTTCCATACAAATAATAATTGTGGGCAAATATATTATAAACCTTGACATATACACAGTGGTTTTAGTACTTTGTTGCTAGAATACTTTGACTTACTTTTCACAATTAAATCACTTGGGTAAAAAAAGAAAAGAATACTTGTAATTAAACATAGGTAAAAGCTGGCCGGGTGCGGCAGCTCATGCCTGTAATCCCAGCACTTTGGGAGGCTTAACTGGGAGGATCACTTAAGCTCCAGAGTTTGAGACCAGCCTGGGCAACATGGTGATACCCCATTTTTGGTACAAAAAATACAAAAATTAGCCAGGCGTGGTGGCTCACACTTGTGAGGATCCCTTGAGCCCAGGAGATTGAGGCTGTAGTGAGCAGTGATGGTGCCACTCCAGCCTGGCGATAGAGAGGGACTTTGTCTCAAAAAACAAATAAATAAATATGTAAATGCTGACTCTGGGCCAGTTTGTAAATATGGTGCTAAACGTAACCTACTTTCTCATATTTTGTATGGTGAATTACACTTTTATACCTATAATAAAATGTTATACTTTTTTATTTTTTTGTATTTTTACTAACACTTGTTTCCATTATTATTATATAAATACTTTTTAACAGGCATTTAGACTTTATGTAAATAGTATTACGCTTCTGCAATTTTTTTTTTTTTTTTTTTTTTTTTGGAATCAGGGTCTTGCTCTGTCACCCAGGCTGGAGTGCAGTAGCGTGATCACAGTTCACAACAGCTTCAACCTCCTGGGCTCAGGTGATCCCTTCGCCTCAGCCTCCTGAGTAACTGGGACTACAGGCACACATATTTTTTTAGAGATGAGGTCTGGCCATGTGGCCCAGGCTGGCCTTGAACTTCTGGGCCCAACCAATCCTCCCACCTTGGTCTCCCCACGTGCTGGTATTACAGGCATGAGCGACTACACCCGGCCTGCCTCTGCAATTTAATCATTTTTTTTTTCCTCTCAGCTATACATTCAGATTTCTCCACTCAGCATATATTGCTCTAGTGTTAGGTGAAACCACACCATATGGTTCAACCTCATACATTCATCTTACTGCTGCGTACACTCCATTATATAAACAGCCATGAGGTAGCCATCCAGGCTCCTATCGTGCCTAATATTTTTCCATTACCAACAATATAACGAACCACAGTTACAAGGCTGCACATGCATGTCAGGATGGTTTTCTGGAACATACACACACATGCAGACAGAGGACCACCGAGCCATGGGGTTTAAGCGTCTTCAGCTTCACTAAACAATGCCAAACTGCTCTCCAAAGCACTTGCAATAAATTGGATGCCCCCAGCATGGCACGTGGACATGAGACACTGCCAGGCTAATCTTGAGCTACCAAGGGCCCACCGCATGATCTCGCCCCAGGAATGAGGATCAGAACTGACATGATGAAGCCTAGAGAGCGTGAACTAGAGAGCATTTAAACTTGGGGGCAGGGGCAGCCCCTTACACCAGGCCGTGGAGACGAAGAGAAACCCTCAGGATCTCGCTCCAGCCAACCTCCTCAGCTCACTCACATCTCACCTCCGCCCACTGCTGACCATCCACTCACTACCGACAGCATCTTTCTGTCCCTTGCATGACCTCGTTCCCAACTCTGGGCCTCTGGACTTGCTGTGCCTTCTGCCCAGGGCACCCTCCCCCAGCCCTGTCCACAGCCGCTTTCTTATCCACAGCTCAGCTCACGGGGTGGCCCCCTGACCCACCCGGCCAAGGCAGCCACACCCACACCCTCGCCCTGCTTATTCCTTCACAGCAAGGACTGCGAAAGACACTTGATTCATCTGCTCAGCTGCTGTCTATCTCCCAGCTGCAGGTTCCACAAGAGCAAGGACTTCTGTCTTTTCACAACCCAGGCATCCTGCCCACAGCAGTGCCTGGCACCCAGCCGCCAGTCAGTGACGACCAGGTCAACAAACGAGTGAATGAATGAATGAAGAGCAAGAGAAGGGCAGACACAGACAAGGGGGAGGAGAGTGGGAAAGTACACACAAATGACAAACGTCAACAAACGGAAACAGAGACACACACACAGACTAAGACCCCGCGAACACAAAACGGCCACGACACAAGGACGGGAAGGACCTCAGTGGCTCGCTCCGTCCTAACTCCATCCCTCATGAGGGCCGATGGTACTACGTGCCCTCAATTTTTTTTTTTTTTTTTGAGATGGATTCTCACTCTGTTAGCCAGGCTAGAGTGCAGCGGCAGGATCTTGGCTTACTGCAACCTCCACTTCCCAGGTTCCAGCTATTCTCTCACCTCAGCTTCCCAAATAGCAGAGATTACAGGCACCTACCACCACCCCCAATTAATTTTTGCATCTTTAGTAGAGACGAGGTTTCCCCCTGTTGGCCAGGCTGATCTGGAACTCCTGACCTCAAGTGATCCTTCCACCTTGGACTCCCAAAGTAGTGGGATTACAGGCGTGAGCCACCCCACCCAGCCCATTCTGCCTTTTAATAAATCTCCCTTTTCTGCTTTAGCTGATGGGTTTCTGTCCCTTTTAACCAAAAGGCCTTGAAGACAACAGATTCCAGTGGCATCTACATTTTTCTTACCATGGGCATTTTCAAATGGAAACACACTGATTCAATAAATACCTGGCAGGTGCTCTGGATCAGGCACCATGCAGAATACTGAGGCTTCAGAGCAAAAATGACAGTATGCATCTGTCCTGAAAAGGCTGAAGCACTGGGGGAAGGGTGCAGGAAAAAACAGGACTGCATCTGTGTCCAGAATGCCCCAAGACAAGATGGGCCATCTGTGGGAACACGCGAGGAAAGGGAGGCAGGAAGGCTTCCCGGTGATGCCTAACCTGAGACTAAAAAAGGTGCGAGGCTACATGTGGTGGCTCACGCCTGTAATCCCAGCACTTTGGGAGGCCGAGGCGGGTGGATCACCTGAGGTCGGGAGTTCGAGACCAGCCTGGCCAATGTGGTGAAACTCCACTTCTACTAAAAATACAAAAATCAGCTGGGTGTCATGGGAGGCTGAGGCGGGAGAATTCCTTGAACCCTAGAGGCGGAGGATGCAGTGAACTGAGATTGCACCATTGCACTCCACCCTGGGCAAGAAAGCGACACTCTGTCTCAAAAAAAAAAAAAAAAAAAAAAAAGTACAAGGCAAGAGAGAAGGCGCAGAGGGAGAAGTCCAGTGGTTCAGACAAAGGGAGCAGCACCTGCAAGGGCAGGGAGGAGGGGGCGTATCAGTCCGGAGGCAGGAGCAAATCCTGCCACCACAAGGCGATAGATCTGGGCTCCTAGGGAGCTCTTCTATGGATCAGTTATTTCTTAGAGTTGCTGCTCCTTAAATTCAGAATAGACCTCAAGTTAAAAACAAGAAGTGATTAATCTGTAAAAACATATAGATTTTGCTCTTCAAACTAAAGGACATGTTTAGATATACAAATGAGTAAACCTATTATAATTAAGAATAGAGAAACTATAGACTCCAACTGTAGGAACTGTTTGTATGAGAACACACAAAATATAAAAATTTGGCAGGATTGCATAAGTTATGACATTCTAAACTATAAATATATGCATATATAAAATTATGTTCATATATTAAACTCTTAGTATTTTAAGTTCCAGTGAAGTTTTTTAATCTTCTTATTTTATGAATTGGAACCTGCATCTTCACTACACAACATTCTGCACTACATGGGCAAACATGAGCTGTCAAAAAATAACTTTTAAAAATATCTGAGCAGTGTTTTCCGCCCTTTAAGAAATTATATTTGCAGGCCGGGCACGGTGGCTCACGCCTGAAATCCCAGCACTTTGGGAGCCTAAGGTGGGCAGATTGCTTGAGCTCAAGAGTTGAAGACCAGCCTGGGCAACACAGCGCAACCCCATCTCTACAAAAAATACAGAAGTTTGCTGGGTGCAGCGGCACGCGCCTGTGGTCCTAGCTACTCAGGAAGCTGAGGCGGGAGGAGGGCTTGCGCCTGGGAGGTCAAGGGTGCAATGAGTAATGATCGTGCCCCTGCACTCCAGCCTGGGCGACACAGTGAGATCCTGTCTCAAAGAAAAAAAAAAGAGATTTGCAATTCATCACCTTGAAACCAGGATGAAAAATAACGTTCTCATTTCTTTTAGGTCTACTAAGAACACCACACAGCTACTGTGTATTTATTGTTTATTATCACGCAAACAATTCCCACAGATGAAATGTGTGGTTTCTCTATTCTTCACTATAATAAATAGATATATCATATATATGTATCAAATATAAATACATCAATGTTCATAAACTTTTTTTAAAAAGTAATCAAAATACGTTTGGGGTGGTTATCTTATAGAATAGCTATTCCATTTTGCTTACGTCCTACAGTGAATTTCATTACACCTCGGTCACTCTTCCTTCCCAGGCTGCATGCATCCGCACCCACGCTCAGTTCACTGCTGTGTCTCTCTGCACCCAGCACATGATCTGCTAGAGGCCTGACATTCAAGTACCTGCTGGATGGGCGAGTCTTTTACTTTCTGTAAATCAGAAATATCTTTCTGGATTGAGAGTGTCAGAGATCTGGACCAAGTCACGCACTTTCTATGCCCAAATGACTGGTTGCTCAAAAACAGCATCACTGGTTAGAAACTACATCTGTCAGTACAGATTGTATTGAGCAGATTACTCTTTAAGCCCTTTCCACGTAACTGTCAGAGGCACGTTCTTCACAGGAACAAGCATCAGCAGCTAAGAAAAGAAACTTCGTGGAAGCATCACAAATACTTTGTTAATCGGACATTGTTGATGAGGCATTTTAACCAACAAAATATTCAACTTTACCTAGAAAAAAACACCAGCCATTTACAAGCACGGTTGTGAGTACACATTCAACTACTCTAAGAACTACTGGGAAAGGACACATTTCCTGGGGCGGGGCGGGGGAGGGGAATTAAACTTGTATCTGGTAACTTTAAGATGGGTTTTTAAATATTAAAAGTTATTAAACTTCAAATTCAGTTTTAACTTACTATTTTATACTAGGGAGAAGGTTGTTCTTTTCTCTTTTTTTGAGACAGGGTCTCAATCTGTCTGTTGCCCAGGCTGGAGGGCAGTGGCAAAATCTTGGCTCACTGCAATCTCCGCCTCCTGGACTCAAGCAATCTTCCCACCTCAGCCTCCTGAGTAGCTGGAACCACAGGCATGCACCACTACACCTGGCTGAGTTTTTGTATGTTTTTTGTAAAGACAGGGTTTTGCCATGTTGCCCAGGCTGGTCTTGAACTCTTGAGCTCAAATGATCTGCCCGCCTCAGCCTCCCAAAGTGCTGGGACTACAAGTGAAAGCCACTGTGCCCAGCCAGAAGGCTGCTTTTTATAACTCCCTAAAAACAAAAAATCTGGTAAACATTAATCACACTTATAATTACATAGCACTTGCTCCCTCCCACCTTCTCCCAGAGCTTCACACATTAGATAATTTTATGCTTCATAACTCCCTCTATGAGGTGGACAAGAGAGATACCACTGTCCCCATTTCACGTACAAGAAAAAGTTTTGAGAGATTTAAAAATTATTTGCCCAAGATGAGAAACTCCATGAGTGGAAACTTCCACGGATATACTCTCTGACTGCTCAGTGGCTGTGTCTAAAGCAGGATGGTATTGAAGTAGATGAGCTGACTTCTAGCTCTGCCGTTCTAGAACAAAACGGATTGACATGTTCTACTGTTTCAGGAAGGGTTTGGATATATAGAAACTGAGTGACAAATAATTGCCTTATTTGCTTTTTGCTATTCAAGCCAAGAAAAGGTACTTTCTCACGATTCCCCAACATATAAATTTGGCTGTATTTTGCCAAAATAGTCACAGCTCTCACGTTCAATGACATTGAGCTTTTTTTTTTTTTTTTTTTGAGACAATGTCTCACTCTGTCACCCAGGCGGGAGTGCAGTGGCATGGCACAATCATGGCTCGCTGCAGCCTCTATCTCCTGGGCTCAAGGAATCCTCCTAGCTTAGCCTCCTGAGTACCAAGGACTACAGGTGCGAGTCACACCTGGATAGTTTTTTTGTGCGTGCTTTGTTTTGTTGGTTTTTCTGAAACAGAGTCTCTTTCTGTTGCCCAGACTGGAGTACAGTGGCACAATCTCGGCTTTCTGCAACCTCCGCCTCCTGGGTTCAAGCGATGCTCCTGCCGCAGCCTCCAGAGTAGTTGGGACTACAGGTGTGCGCCATGACATCCGGCTATTTTAGTAGAAACGGGGTTTTGCCATGTTGGCCAGGCTAGTCTCCAACTCCTGACCTCAAGTGGTCCACCCAACTCGGCCTCCCAAAGTGCTGGGATTACAGGCATGAGCCACTGCGACTGGCCTCCTGCTAATTTTTTAATTTTTTTCGAGAAACAGAGTCTCCCTGTGTTGCCCAAGCTGGTCTCCAATACCTGGGCTCAAGTGATGCCCCCACCCTGATCTCCCAGACTGCTGGGATTACAGGCGTGAGCCACGGCTTTTCTTCATTAAATAAATACCTGAGCTCCTACTACACGGCACTGAAAGATAATCCATCGGGCAAGACAACACAACTATAATTTGCTGTGTTTAAGATGATATTGATCTGCGGAACACAGGGAATATTTGTCCATTAATAAAAAAGGAAAAATCACCGTGAAGAAACTTCCTTGGAATGAATATAAAGCATCATTTCCATGATCCTAAGGATGAAATCATTGCCTTTCTCAACCAGAGCTCCTCATCTGAACCACAGAACACAGATAATGATTTCAGTGGCTCTTTTCTCTATTCTCCCACTCGGGGGTACATAACAGCTCCATTCTAGCAGCAGAGGAGAGAGAATAATTCATTACATGCAGTGGGTGTCGTAGGGCTGTGGGCCTTAGCACCCCTGTTCTGAGGCTGCCAACAATTTAGAGACCAGAGGCTCTATCTGTGCACACACGTAGCATGAATTAGTACCTGTATTGTAAAGGGAAAAAGTCATAACTACTTCTGCTGGCCTAAGCCGTCCTGGGTTAGACAAGCTTGGAAAGTGCACGACCATCACTATCATTCCGCTGTCACTGCACCATGCACAGTCCTGTCACCTTTACACGTGTAGAATGCATCGAAATCCTTCCAAAATTTTTAGTGACCTGCTTTTCCCTTGCTAAAGTAAACAGTAACTTGCTGTGTGCCCGGCTGCTGGGCGCATAAGGTGCGTTCAGAGTCAACACACGGTCCCAGTTTCCAAAGCAAACTACTGGGAGATCAGACACGAGCTGTTGTTCGCGCTCGCCCCACCCCAAGCACCCAGCACTCTAAGGTGCCCACATTTCACACCCATCTGTTGCCTCCCGCTTGGTGCACAGTCCTTTGTGAAGCCCCAGGGATAAAGCAGCGACCAAGAGGACCCGGCCTGCTCCCCGGGGCTGACGCCAGCTGCGGGGACCCCGCGGGGCGGACCACAGTTAGGCCAGTGGGCTCCGGCTGGGTAAGCGCCAGATACAATCCGCCAAGCGGAGTGACGGACAGGGAGCCACGCTCGAAGAGGGGGTCGAGGCCGGGACCTTCCCCGCTCCCTCCTCCTGCCCCAACCCGCCCTGAGGACTCCGCCCAGGAAGCCCTGGGGACCCCGCCCGGAGCCCCACCCTAGGACTCCCCGAGACCCTCGTCCTGGGGACCCCGCCCGGAGCCCCCACCCTAGGACTCCCGGGACCCCCGCCCTGGGGACCCCACCAGCAGTCCCCGCTCAGGACTCCCTGAGACCCTGCCCGCAGCCCCCGCCCCAGAACGCCGGAGATCCCCGCCCTGGGGACCCACCCGGAGCCCCGCCCAAGACGCCCCGAGCCCCCGCCCGCCCTCCAGACGCCGCCCCGGCCGGGCCTGAACCGCTACCCGCGGCTGCCGCTCACCGCCGTCAGGTCTGGCAGCCGGTCCCGCATCCCCGCCGGCCGGGCAGCGCGCCCCGCCGCTCAAGCCTGTCCCGAGCTGCCTCCGGCCGGGCCGGGGGCTCTCCGGTCTCCGCCTCAGGCCCCGCGGTCCCGGCCCGGCGCCAGCAGCCCTCCCTGGAGCCGGCGCTGCCACGGCAACCGCGCCCCGCGCGCTCTGCGCATGCCCGGCCCGCGCCGCGCCCCGCACCCACCCACACGGCGGCAGCGCTTTCCAGCGGGAGCCCGGAGGGGCGGGGCCTGGGGGCGGGGCCTAGGCGGGGAGGGGCGGGGTCCGGCCGAGCCCCAGGCTGGCAGTTCCGCTACGCGTGCTGTTTGTCCCTTGATCTGCTTTTATGCTTTCACACTCATTGTTTTATTTATCAAAATATAGAGCATTCAACGAATAGTGACAAAAGAGCAAAGCTCCCGGAATGTGCTAGGTGCAGCTTTGGGTAATACATATGCCGAACCTTCTCTTTCAGGGTCCACGCGCAGCCTCGGGTGTGAATGAAGGAGAAGAGATCGTGTACCACACATGATGCTTACGGAGCATAACACGGCAGGGGGCGGTAACGGGAAGAGCGTCCGCAGGCCCAGCCCTGGGATGCCATTCTGGCAGGAGAAACAGGCAATACAGACACAGACAAATAAATGATAGATGAGAAAAGAAAGTAAGGGCATGGGCACGGAACTGGCAGAGAGGTCGTCATGAAGGTGCAGGAGCTTAGGTGAACTACACAGGTTGGGGGAACAGTCCCCAAGACCATTATCACCTCTGACACCAACGGCAAATTCTGGCGGTTTCCAAAACCACCTTCAAGTTCCATAATTTGCTAGAAGGAATCACAGAATACACTAAAAACTACTGTACTCACAACTATGGTTTCTTAGCAGGAAAATGATACGGATTAACATCAGCCAAGGAAGAAGGGCAGAGGGGGAGTCTGGGGATTACAGCGTGGAGCTTCAAGGTCCTCCCGTGGTCCTCTCCCTGTGTAGTCAGGCCTCATTACTAGCCCTGCACTGATGTGTGGCCTTACACACGAAGTACTGCCAGCCAGGGAAGCTCACTTGAGCCACAGTGTGCAGAACGTTTACTGGGCTCCATTGCATGTGCATGATTGATTGATTGTTTGATTGCTTTCATGGTTGATCTCAGCCTCTTGGTTAAGTGATATCCATGTAACCCTAAGCCCCCACCATAAATCACACTGTTACTCTCTGGCTAGCCAAAGACTCCCAGGCAAACAAAGATTGCCTTCCAGGAGCAGAAGGCAAGGCCAGACTTGTTTTTAAACAAGGTTAACGTCTTTACTGCCTCCTGGAGGAGGTGGCTTTGGTCTGACCAGAAGGCAGCGCTAAGAAATCTGCTTGAGAGCAACAGGCTACACATTAAAAAACAGGACGTTTTGGACTTGGTTCTAGGTGTGATGTGGTTCTGTTACCCGATGGAAGGTCTTGACGGCCAGTTGTCCAGGTGAGTGTGGTGGCGGGCACCTGTAATCCCAGCTACTCAGGAGGCTGATGCATGCAAATTGCTTGAACCCAGGAGGTGGAGCTTGCAGTGAGCCAAGATCGCACCACTGCACTCCAGCCTGGACAGTAAAGCGAGACTCCGTCACCAAAAAAAAAAAAAAGATATGTTTTTTCTCTCCATATCCTGAACTTCCCCACCAGAATGCCTCCTGGACCCCGCAACAGGCAAGCGCTTTTCTTTCGGCCTTCTTGCCTCTGCCACCACCATTTTAATTCTCCCTCTCTGGTAAATACTGGGCCCTCCCTCGTTTCTCCCTCTCTCCCAATGGATTTTTCAAAAACATATGATAATATTGGCAGCAGCTGGATGGTGTTGAATTGGCAACCAAAACTGTTTGTTTGTTTGTTTGTTTGTTTGAGACAGAGTCTTATTCTGTCTCCCAGACTGGAGTGCAGTGGCATGGTCATAGTCCACTGCCGCCTTGAACTCCTGGGCTCAAGTAATCCTCCCACCTCAGCCTCCAAAAGGACAGGGACCACAGGCATGAGCCCGCCATGCCCAACCTCAAAACTTTCCTTATCCTGCCAGAGAAAAAAAATGAAGTTGTGAATAATCGTTGTGGGAATTCAGGGACCCTGAATGGAGGGACTGGCCGAAGCCATGGCAGAAGAACATAAATTATGAAGATTTCATGGACATTTATTAGTTCCCCAAATTAATACTTTTATAATTTCTTACGCCTGTCTTTACTGCAATCTCTAAACATAAATTGTGAAGATTTCATGGACACTTATCACTTCCCCAGTCAATACCCTTGTGATTTCCTAGGCCTGTCTTTAATCTCTTAATCCCATCATCTTCGTAAGCTGAGGAGGATGTATGTCGCCTCAGGACCCTGTGATGATTTCGTTAACTGCACAAATTGTTTGTAGAGCATGTGTGTTTGAACAATATGAAATCTGGGCACCTCGGAAAAAGAACAGGATAACAGCAATGTTCAGGGAACAAGAGAGATAACCTTAAACTCTGACTGCCGGTGAGCCGGGCGGAACAGAGCCATATTTCTCTTCTTTCAAAAGCAAATGGGAGAAATATTGCTGAATTCTTTTTCTCAGCAAGGAACATCCCTGAGAAAGAGAAAGCATCCCTGAGGGTAGGCCTCTAAAATGGCCGCTTTGGGGGTGGCTGGGCATGGTGGCATGTGCCTGTAGACTACTCAGGAGGCTGAGGCAGGAGGATTGCTTGAGCCCAGGAGGTTAAGGCTGAAGTGAGCTGTGACTGTGCCACTGCACTCCAGCCTGGGCAACAGAGTGAGACCCTGTCTAAAAATATATATATATACACATACACACATGCACTATAAATATATAGTGTATACATACTATACACACACATATAGTGTATACATGTTATATACACACATATAGTACATACAAGCTATATGTATATACAGGTCGCAGCTGTAGGGATGAAATAAGCCCCAGTCTCCTGTAGCCCTCCCAGGCTTATTAGGACGAGGAAATTCCCGCCTAATAAATTTTGGTCAGACCAGTTGTCTGCTCTCAAACCCTGTCTCCTGATAAGATGTTATCAATGACAATGTGTGCCCAAAACTTCATTAGCAATTCTAATTTCACCCCGGTCCTGTGGTCCTGTGATCTCACCCTGCCTCCATTTACCTTGTGATATTCTATTACCTTGTGAAGCATGTGATCTCTGTGACCCACACCCTATTTGTACACTCCCTCCTCTTTTGAAAATCGCTTATAAAAACTTGCTGGTTTTATGGCTCAGGGGGCATCACGTAACCTGCCGACATGTGATGTCTCCCCCAGACACCCAGCTTTAAAATTTCTCTCTTTTGTACTCTGTCCCTTTATTTCTCAGACCGGCCAACACTTAGGGAAAATAGAAAATAACCTACGTGAAATATTGGGGATGAATTTTGCCCAATATCTGGCTGAATTTCCCCTGATAAATAATAATGTGTAATTTATCATTTTTGTTCATATTACATACATACATATGCAGTCAAGGTGTTTTTGGGGTCAAAACATCAACCAGATCACAACAGTGGGTTCAAAACACCATCATAACAGCCAAACACTAAAATTGAATGAAATCTACATGGAGGCTGAGGTGGGAGGATTGCTTGAGCCCAGGAGTTGGAGGCTGCAGTAAGCTGTGATCATGCAACTGCTCTCCAGCCGGGTCCACAGAGCAAGACCCTGTTTCTAAAAAATAAATAAATAAATAAATAAATAAATAAATGTTTAAAAAACTTAAAGAAGAAAACGTGAAAGAGGCAGAGGAAGAGGAAGAAGGAAAAAAGAAAGGAAGAAAGAAAAAAGAAAGGAAGGAGAAAAAAGGAAAAAGAAAGGAAGGAAGGAAGGAGAAAGGAAATATGGAAGAAAGAAAGAAAAGAAGGAAGAAAGAAAGAAAGAAAAGAGAAACAAAGGGCGAAGTTACATTCCCGAGAGAATCTGACTGCAGCCTGGGCAACATAGCAAAACACTGTCTCTGCAAAAAGTTTTTAAAAATTAGCTGGGCATGGTGGCATGTGCCTGTAGGTTACTCAGGAGGCTGAGGCAGGAGGATTGCTTGAGCCCAGGAGGTCAAGGCTGAAGTGAGCTGTGATTGTGCCACTGCACTCCAGCCTGGGCAACAGAATGAGACCCTGTCTAAATATATATATATATATATATACACACACACACATACACACACACATCCACTGTAAATATATAGTATATACATACTATATGCACACATATAGTATATACATGCTATATACACACATATAGTACATACAAGCTATATACACCCATATAGTACATACAAGTGATATACACACACATATAGGATATACATGCTATATATACACATATAGTATGTGCTACATATACACATATATAGTATATACTATATAGTATGTATATGCTACATAGTATATAGTATATACACACATATGTATATAGTATATACATGTAGTATATATACACATATGTATGTATGTATATATAGTATATATTGTATATATACTACATATATATCGTATATATTGTATGTATACTACGTATATATAGTATATATTGTATGTATACTACGTATATATAGTATATATTGTATATATACTATGTATATATAGTATATATCGTATATATCATATATATACTATGTATATATAGTATATATCGTATATATGCTACGTATATATCGTATATATACTACATATATAGTATATATTGTGTATATACTACATATATAGTATATATTGTGTATATACTACTGTATATATAGTATATGTTGTGTATATACTACTGTATATAGTATATATACAATATATACTACTGTATATAGTATATATACAATATATACTACTGTATATAGTATATATACAATATATACTACTGTATATAGTATATATACAATATATACTACTGTATATAGTATATATACAATATATACTACTGTATATAGTATATATACAATATATACTACTGTATATAGTATATATACAATATATACTACTGTATATAGTATATATACTATATATACTACTGTATATAGTATATATACTATATATACTACTGTATATAGTATATATACTATATATACTACTGTATATAGTATATATACTATATATACTACTGTATATAGTATATATACTATATATACTACTGTATATAGTATATATACTATATATACTACTGTATATAGTATATATACTATATATACTACTGTATATGTATATACACAATATATACTGTATATGTATATACACAGCATATACTGTATATGTGTATATATACACACAGTATATACTGTATATGTATATATACAGTATATACTATATATGTATATGTACTGTATATGTATATATGCAGTATATACTATATGTATATATACGTATATGTATATATACATATATGTATATATACTGTATATTATATATACAGTATATACTATATATGTATATATAGTATATACTGTATATATACACACAGTATATACTGTATATATACAGTATATACTGTATATATATACCGTATATACTGTATATATACACACAGTATATACTGTATATATATACAGTATATACTGTATATATATACAGTATATACTGTATATATATACAGTATATACTGTATATATACAGTATATACTGTGTGTATATACAGTATATACTGTATACAGTATATACTGTATATATATACAGTATATACTGTATATATACAGTATATACTGTATACTGTATATTCTATAATACAGTATGTACATGCTATTTATCATATGTATATACTATAATACAGTGTATACTTGCTATTTATCATATGTATATACTATAATACAGTGTATACATGCTATTTATCGTATGTATATACTATAATACAGATATACATGCTATTTATCATATGTATATACTATATGTGTGTATAGTATGCATATACTATATGTGTGTATAGTATGCATATACTATATGTGTGTATAGTATGCATATACTATATGTGTGTATAGTATGTATATACTATATGTGTGTATAGTATGTATATACTATATGTGTGTATAGTATGTATATACTATATATGTATAGTGTGCATGTGTGTGTGCATGTGTGTGTGTATATATGTATGTTTTTTTTAGCCAGGGTCTCTGTTGCCTAGGCTGGAGTGCAGTGGCACAATCACAGCTCACTTCAGCCTTGACCTCCTGGGCTCAAGCAATCCTCCTGCCTCAGCCTCCTGAGTAGCTTACAGGCACATGCCACCATGCCCAGCATATACATATAGTATGTATATTCTGTATGTATAATATGTATATACTATATATGTATGTATAATGGGTCAAGTGCCCCATTTAACTGTGATTCTAGGACTTTCTATGCTGGCCCACCTCTGGCATCTTGCACCACTTTCCCATGATTCTTCCCTTAGGGTGGGCTGCCCGCATGTGTAGTGCTTTCTTCATGCTGGGGAAGTGAGCATGCGCAGTATGTTTAGCAAGCTGTACGCATGCCCATCTGAGACTTTCTTCCCTTTCCTAGCAGAGAGCCCCACAGGAGGTCATACTCCGCCATTTTGTCTCTTAATGCAAATGCTCAGACTCCCTTGCCCAATACCTGAGATTTTATTAGAAGGCCTTTCTGCTTCTCCCTGGCACTTGCCTTCAATTAACACTCTAATATAATCACTGCAGACCATCAGGAGATTGTCTCTCCCTGGCGCCAGCTGCTGAATTATCATTTTGAGAGAGGCAGTGTGATCATTGTTGAACCAGCACCTGATGGTCTCCTGACATTCCTGGTGGGTCAGGGGAGAGCCCTCTCCTGCCCCACTCATGCCTGTCTACCTGTAACAGGCTGAAGAATGGACCCCAACAGAAGTACACCCTAATCCTCAGAATCTGTACTGTGTTACCTTAGATGGCAAAGTCTATAATCACAGGTCATAGACTTTCCTGGAGTATTGGGAGTTAGCTCAATCTAATCACACAAGCCCTCAAAAGCAGAGCACTTTCCCCAGCTGGAATAAAAGATGTAGCAGAGGGGGAAGTCAGACCCCAAGTGAAAGGATTTGATGTACTCTTGCTAGCTCTGAAATGTAGGGGCCCCATGCAAGGGCCCAAGAGAGACCTCTAGGAGCTATGGATGGACGTCAGTACACAGCCAGCAAAGAAATGGGAACCTCAGTTCTTGAGCTGCGAAGAACTGCATTCTGCCAGCAATAGGAGTGGGCTTGGAAGTGAATTCTCCCCTGTGCCTCCCAACAAGAGCCCAGGGGCTGCACCTTGATTTCAGCCTTGTGAAACCCAGAGTAGAGAGCCAGTGGAGCCCACTCAGGCTTCTGACCTACTGAATTGGGAGCTAACAAATGTGCCTTATTTAAAGTTGCTGCGTCTTTTTTTGTTTTGTTTCATTTTGTTTGAGACAGAGTCTGGCTTTGTTGCCCAGGCTGGAGTGCAGTGGCATGATCTTTGCTCACTGCAACCTCTGTCTCCCAGGTTCAAGCGATTCTCTGATTCTCCTGCCTCAGCCTCCTGAGTAGCTGGGATTACAGGCGCCCACCATCATGCCCGGCTAATTTTTGTATTTTAAGTAAAGATGGGGTTTCACCATGTTGGCCACGCTGACCTCGAGCTCCTGACCTCAAGTGACCCGCCTGCCTGGCCTCCCAAAGTGCTGAGATTACAGACATGAGCCATTGTGCCTGGCCCGAGAGTTGCTACATCTTTATCATTGTTACAGCAGCAACAGAAAACTAGCAGTCATTTAGTAAAATTAGGTATTTAGCTCCTGAAGAATAGGGAATATAGGCTGGAGGATAGATAATATATTATGTACCCCTTGTCAAGAAATGTTACAAGTGAATGAATGAACAGGGCAAGGAAGGTGATTTATTGATCTTGGTAGCCTTCCCTACCCCACACAGCTATGTTTCTGGTGGACATGAACTGAATAAATCAAATATTCAGTTAGTCCCCAGGGAATGAGAAGGGCATATATAGAGTTAGAACAGAGCTGAATGCATTCTGAAATCACAATAGGAAACAGATGTGAGAGTTCACAGGCTGCAGACTCATGGGCAATATACACATCTTCTATTCAGTCTAACATACCCCAGCTTTTCTCTGTACAGTCTAGGGTTTTCCTCTGCACCATTGGTTTTATTTCTCCTACTTGACTCACCCATCAGAAATGGTTGTTGGCCAGTGGTTCATGCCTGTAATGCCAGTACTTTGGGAGGCCAGCTGATCAGTTGAGGTCAGGAGTTCGAGACCAGCCTGAGCAACATGATGAAACCCCGTCTCTACTAAAAATACAAAAATTAGCCAGGCATGGTGGTGGGTGCCTGTAATCCCAGCGACTTGGGAGTCTGAGACAGGAGAATAGCTTGAACCCAGGACTTGGAGGCTGTGGTGAGCTGGGATCACACCACTGCACTCCAACCTGGACAGAGCAAGACTCTGTCCCAAAGAAAAAAAGAAAAGAAAAGAAATGAAATGATTTTTTTTTTTTTTACTTTTAAGTTCAGGGGTGCACGTGCCAGTTTGTTATATAGGTAAACTTGTGTCATGGGGGTTTGTTGTACAGATTAGTACATTACCAAGGTACTAACCCTAGTAGCCATTAGTTATTTTTCCTGATCCTCTCCCTCCTCCTACCCTCTACCCTCCAAAAGGCCACAGTATGTGTTGTTTCCCTCTATGTGTCCATGTGTTCTCACCATTTAGCTCCCACTTCTAAGAGAGAACACGTGGTTATTTGGTGTCTGTTCCTGCGTTCCTTTGCTAAGGACAGTGGCCTCCAGTTCCACCCACGTTGCTGCAAAGGACATGATCTTGTTCTTTTTTTATAGCCGTGATTCATAAGCACACTGAAGTTTGAGCCCACACTCTAAAGATTAGAGCACATTGGCAACATGGCCTGCAGATGTATGGGATTCTTAGATTCATATTCGTAGTGTTTGTGTTCCTCGGTGTACAAGCCTGGCTGAACACCTCGACTATACAGAATAAGGTTTCCAGCAAATAGGCAGAGAAGCCAGCAGAAAGGGAGATGGGGGAACGGGGGGGCTTAGCGTCGTGTTTTTGTTTTTGTTTTTGTTTTGAGGCAGGGTCTCACTCTGTGGCCCAGGCTGGATGCAGTGGCACCATCTCACCTCACTGTAGCCTCTACCTCCCTGGCTCAAGCAATCCTCCCATCTCAGCCTCCCAGGTAGCTGGGACTACGGTTGTGTGTCACCACGACCCACTAATTTTGTTTATTTTTTCTGCAGACAGGGTCTCCCTATGTTGCCTAGGCTGGTCCTGAATTCCTGGGCTCAAGTGATCCACCCGCCTCAGCCTCCCAAAGTGCTGGGATTACAGGCATGAGCCACCATGCGTGACCCCTGGCCTGTTGTTTTAAAAGCACTGAAACCTTAAGAACATAAGCCCTTCATTATAAGGAATGATGTTGCCTTATAAAAGATGATGACAAATTTGCTTCATAAAATGAAGAAAAGATTTAAAAATACTCTTTACTGCTTCCTACAGGAAATCTGAGAAAGTTAATAAACACTGAGCAAGGGAGGCCAGCATGGTGGCTTACACCTGTAATCCCAGCACTTTGGGAGGCAGAGGTGGGAGGATCGCTTAAGTCCAGGAGTTCAAGACCAGCCTGAGCAACATAGCAAGACCCTGTCTCTATAAAAAATAAAAAACTGGCAAGGCGTGGTGGTGCGTACCTGTGGGCCCAGGTACTTGGGAGACTGAAGTGGGAGGATCGCTTGAGCCCAAGAGGTCAAGGCTGCAGTGAGCTGTGATTGTGACACTGCATTCCACCCTGGGCAACAGAGTGAGGCCCTGTCTCTATTAAAAACAAAAAACAGGGCCAGGCACGGAGCCTCACACCTATAATCCCAGCACTTTGGGAGGCTGAGGCGGGTGGATCATGAGGTCAGGAGCTCGAGACCGTCCTGGCTAACACAGTAAAACCCCATCTCTACTAAAAATACAAAAAAACGAGCCTGTAGTCCCAGCTACTCAGGAGACTGAGGCAGGAGAATTGTTTGAACCCGGGAGGCAGAGGTTGCAGTGAGCTGAGACTGCACTACTGCACTCCAGCCTGGGTGACAGAGTGAGACTCCATCTCAAAAAGAAAAACAGGCTGGGCATGGTGGCTCATGCCTGTAATCCCAGCACTTTGGGAGGCTAAGGCAGGCAAATCACTTGAGGTCAGGAGTTCAAGACCAGCCTGGCCAACATGGTGAAACCCCATCTCTACTAAATAAAATTTAAAAATCAGCCAGATATGGTGGTGGGTACCTGTACTTCCAGCTACTCAGGAGGCTGAGGCAGGAGAATTGCTTGAACTGGTGAGGCAGAGGTTGCAGTGAGCTGAGATGATGCTACTGCACTCCAGCCTGGGTGACAGAGCAAGACTCCATCTCAAAAAATAAATAAATAAATAAATAAAATTAAAATAAAAACAAAAAACAAAAGCACTGGTGAGTGAAGCCATTTTGGGCATTCTACTGCAACCCAGCTGCCAGCTTAATGTAGCAAGTGAGTGGACCCCAACCAACACCACCTGGAGCAGAAGAACCAACAAGCTGAGCCCTGCCCATATTCCTGACCCTCAGAATTGTAAACCAAAAAGTATCTGAGACAGGTCTCAATCAATGTAGGTTAAGGACATGCCTGGAAAAAATAAACACAGACTCACAGAAGCAATCACCTGTGGCCTCTGCCTTTCTCCAAAGATGATTTTGAGGGCTTCAGTGTTTAAAGGGGAAAAGCAGGCTTCAGGCGAAAAGGGAGGGTGTGGTCATCCACATGCTGCGAGAGAAAAGGAGCAAGTAGGGGAATCATCAATTATGTATTCATCTAGTGCCCAGTAAATCAGCACTTTATTTTTTATTTTTGTATATATATTTTAGGCAGGGTCTCACTCCATCACCCAGGCTAGAGTGCAGTGGTGTGAACTCAGCTCACTGCAACCTCCACCCTCCAGGTTCAAGTGATTCTCTTGCCTCAGCCTCCCAAGTAGCTGGAATCATAGGCACCCACCACCACACCCAGCTAATTTTTGTATTTTTAGTAGAGATGGGGTTTTTGCCATGTTGCCCGGGCTGGTCTCGAACTCCTGAGCTCAAGGGATCTGCCCACCTTGGCCTCCCAAGGTGTTAGGATTACAGGTGTGAGCCACTGCACTTTATGTAGATAAGGTGAATGCAGAGTAGCAACCTGAGGAGGTGTTTAACCTTTGATCTGTAGCTGTCTGCTTCAGAACAAAAGGAAAGACAGTTTCATTCATGACTCAGCTTTCAGCTTAATGTTTTTCTTTTGGCAGAGTGAATTGGGGTCCGAATATTTATTTTTCCTTCACAGAATCATGAGAAATTATAAATCATTGTTGTATTATGCCATTAAGTTTTGGGGTAGTCGATTATGCAGTAGATAACTGGAGCAAATAATTAAAGAGAATCTTGTTCATTTATGTAGAAATGTGTATTTAGTACCCACTGTAAACCAAAAATAAAATTCTAAGCCCCCCAACCATCTGAATGGACCCCTCTTCTCAGCCAAGGGCATTCCAAAATTAACCTGAAAAACCAGTTCAGGCCATGATGGGAAGTGGGGTTGGACATGCCTCATGATGCCCTCCTCCCTTTGGAATTCAGGAAAAGCGGAACAGCATTAACATCAACACAGACCTTAGGTCTGTTGAAACATTTACAATCGATTCTCTCTGAAGTCTGCTACTTGGAGGCTTCATCTGCATGATAAAACTTTGGTCTCCACAACCGCTTATTGTAACACAGACATTTCTTTCTATGGACAGTAACTCTTTCAACCAATTGCCAATCAAAAAAGTCTTAAATCTACATAGGACCTAGAAGCCTCCCCCTCCACCACTTCAAGTTGTCCCACCCTTCCAGATCGAAGCGACGTAATTCTTACATGTATTGATTGATGCCTTATGTCTCCCAAAAATGTATAAAAGCAAGCTGTGCCACAACCACCTTGGGCATAAGTCATCAGGACCTCCTGAGGCTGTCATGGGTGCATTCTTAAGCTCAGCAAAATAAACTTTCTAAACTGATTGAGATCTGTGTCTCAGAGACTTTTGGGTTCACATCAGTATGTGCCATATACCATTCTATGCTCTAGGAATATAGAATTGTATAGCATATAGAATATAAAATCCGTGCCTTCGCGGAGCTTATATTCAAGGGTGGAAGTGTGTGTGTATTCATGTGCATCTGTGTGTGAGAATGTGTGTGCATTTGTGTGTGTGCATGTGTGTGCACACGTGTGTGTGTGTGTGTAAGAAACAAACAAGATAAAAGAGAAAGGCCAGGCACTGTGGCTACACCTGTAGTGGCTACACCTGTAACTGCTGTGTTTTGGGAGGCCAAGGTGGAAGGATCACTTGAGGCCAGGTGTTCGAGGCCAGCCTGAGCAACATAGCTGGGATCTACAAAAAATCTTTTTAGGCTGGGCGTGGTGGCTCACGCCTGTAATCCCAGCACTTTGGGAGGCCGAGGCCGGCGGATCACGAGGTCAGGAGATCGAGACCATCCTGGCTAACGCGGTGAAACCCCGTCTCTACCAAAAATACAAAAAATTAGCCTGGCGTGGTGGCGGGCGCCTGCAGTCCCAGCTACTCGGGAGGCTGAGGCAGAAGAATGGCGTGAACCCGGGAGGCGGAGCTTTCAGTGAGCCGAGATCGCGACACTGCACTCCAGCCTGGGTGACAGAGCGAGACTCTGTCTCAAAAACAAAACAAAAAAAACTTTTTAAATTAGCCAGGTGCGGTGGCATGTGCCTGCAGTCCCAGCTACTCAGGAGGCTGAGGCAGGAGTATTGCTTGAGCCCAGGAGTCCAGGAGGCTGTACTGAGATCTGATCACACCACTGCACTCCAGCCTGGACAACAGAGCAAGGACCCATCTCCCAAAAAAACAAAACAAAACAAAACAAAACAAAACAAACAAACAAACAAAAAAAACCAAAACATATAATAAGTTCTGGGTGTGAAGTGCTCCAGAGAAAAATGACGCAGGAAAAGGGGACAGAGGGTGTCGGGGCAGGTGCAGTTTCAGGCAGGTCGACTGGGAAAAGCATCACTGAGATGATGCCATGGAGATGCCACTGTGGGCCTCCCAGATCCTTCTGGGGCCTCAGGGACTCCCTGCTCACTGCTCCGCGTGTTGCCGGAGCCACGGCGTTCACCTGAGTCCCTGGCTAAGCACTGCTTCCTGGGGGTGGCTGCATGCCGCGATGCCCACTGCTGTGAAGTGGGAGAACTCCAGCGGCCGCGCGGATGTCAGAGCTCAGGGCAGGAGCACCTCAGTGAGGCCTTGGTGGTCAAACCCACTTCCCAATCCCACTTTCTTCTCTCCTCCCTGAGTGTCAACCCTCCCAATAACTTCCTGTTTCCCAGGAACTGGACCCAAGACAGATGGGAATGGGGGAAGGAGACTAGCCATGCTTTCCACGCAGGGAGAACGGAGAAGGGCAAGGGCGGAGCAGAGGGCTCAGGGAGCCCGCAGAGGGTTAGGTGGCTCCTCCGTGCCAACCTCCAAGCAAAACCCTGACAGCGGCCGGGCGCGGTGGCTCACGCCTGTAATCCCAGCACTTTGGGAGGCCGAGGCAGGTGGATCACGAGGTCAGGAGATCGAGACCATCCTGGCTAACACGGTGAAACCCCATCTCTACTAAAAATACAAAAAAATTAGCCGGGCGTGGTGGCGGGCGCCTGTAGTCCCAGCTACTCAGGAGGCCGAGGCAGGAGAATGGCGTGAACCTGGGAGGCGGAGCTTGCAGTGAGCCGAGATCGGGACACCGTACTCCAGCCTGGGCGACAGAGCAAGACTCTGTCTCAAAACAAAACAAAACAAAAAAAAACAAAAAACAAAAAAACCCTGACAGCAGCAGCGGGGCCTGCGCACTCCGAGCTCAGCCAGCGCCTCTCAGGCCTCATCCCTGCTACCCTGGCATCCTCTGCAGGAATTGCTCTGTCCCCACAGGGACCAGCTCTGTCCCGTGCCTTCTTCGGGGTTTTGGTTCCATGACGTTTCTGTGAGGCTTCTTCAGAACCATCCGGTTAAAAATTGCCACCCCCTTTGAACTGCTCTATGCACAGCACTTCAGACAAGAGACTCGCAGGCTTTTCCACCCCAGCAACCCAGTCTCCAGCTCTCCAGACCCCAGCAGAGTGTCCAACGGTTCCATTCCATTCTGCCCTGAACTACCTGGAATTGGTCCAGACCCCACAGGTCAGGGACTCAGCCCACAAGACGGCCCCACACTTTAGACGCCAATCACAGATCGGGACCTCCAGTGCGTCTGACTGACTGGCCATTAATAGAAGGCTCCTACAGCCCCTCCCTCCTCAAGTTTGATAATTTGCTAGAATGCGTCACAGAACACAGGGAAGTGCTTTACTTACTATTACCAGTTTATTACAAAGGCTTCAACTCAGGAACAGCCACAAAGAAGAGGTGCACAGGGCCAGGTAAGGATGGGAGGGGCGTGCAGGGGGTCTCAGGACCAGACTAGGCAGCACCTCTTGGCCTACTGAAATGCTAAATCTGAAAATGATCTTGAAGATGAATCCTTTTGTGTGTGTGTGTGTGTGTGTGAGACAAGGTCTCATTCTGTCACCCAGGCTGGAGTGCAGTGGTGCAATCGTGGTTCACTGCAGCCTCAGCCTCCTGGGCTCAAGCAATCCTCCCACCTCAGCCTCCCAGGTAGCTGGGACTACAGGCTCATGCCACCACCCCTAGCTAATTTTGTTTTTCTGTAGAGATGGGGTCTCACTGTGTTGCCCAGGCAACAATGCATTGTCCAGGCCTTCTCCCTACCAGCTGCTCCTCTCACTGCCTCCTGGCGTTCACCAACCCAGAAGCTCTCAGAGCCCCGTCGTTCAGGGTTTTATGGAGAGCCCATTCGGGAGACATGATTGCTGTCATTGGCCAGTGGTGATTAATGCAATCTGCAACCACCAGAGATCGAGGGTGGAGCTGAAAGTCCCAACCCTCTAATCCCATGGTTGGTTCCCCTGGCAACCAGTCCCCATCTAGGGGCAACCTGGGACCCTCCAGGAGTCACCTCATTAGCATAAACACTAGAACGGGTGAAAGGGCCTGTTATGAATAACAAAAGCCGCTATTGCCCCATCACTTGGAAATTCCAAGGATTTCAGAAGCCCTGTTTTGGGAACCCAGAGGAAGACCGAAGGCACGTTATTGCCCACCTGGGAGACCCTCGCCATCCCCTCCCCTGTGCGCTTTTCCCGCTGCACCTGCAGCCTCCTCAGGCTCTGCTCAACACATGGACGTCTGCTGTTTCTTACCTGCCTTCCTCCTCAAAAACCTACGGGCAGGGATTTTTGTCTGCTTCGTTCACAAATTATCTTCCATACCTAGAATGGTGCCCGGCACACTTAAGGTTTTTTGTTTGTCTGTTTTTTGTTTTCTGGTTTTTGTTTGTTTGTTTTTTGTTTGTTTGTTTTTGACAAAGTATCACTCTGTCACCCAGACTGGAGTGCAGTGGTGCACGATCTTGGCTCACTGCAACCTCCGCCTCCCAAGTTCAAGTGTTTCTCCTGCTTCAGCCTCCTGAGTAGCTGGGATTACAGGTGCCCACCACCACACAGGCTGATTTTTGTATTTTTAGTAGAGACACGGTTCCGCCATGTTGCCCAGGCTGGTCTTGAACTCCTGACTTCAGGTGAGCCACACACAGCCTCCCAAAGTGCTGGGATTACAGGTGTGAGCCACCACACCCGACACACATGAGGTTTTTAATATTTGTTGACTGAATGAATAAAGAAAAAGGTTACACTGCAAAATTTGCTTACTACGTTTATCCATTCAAAAGTAAATGGGTGAGTAAATGTGGTGGGTGAGTTATGGCAAATTACAAGTTTGTGAACTTCACAGCCTTCATTTGCAGAGTGAATACTTTGGTTCCGATCACATTCGTGGCTTAATTTAATAAGCGCTCACCCTGTGTGGGTATCGCAGGCTGTCGGATTCTTCTTGCCTGCTGTCCTGGAGGAGCCAATGAGAACAGCAGGTGCCACAGCAAAGAACGAGTTAATCATCAGAGGGCCAGCCACACAAGGGGAACTGGGAGAAACTTCTCAAGCTCCTCTCCCTGCGACTTGGAGGCTCAGATTTTTAAAAGATACTTTGACAGGCAGGGGTCTGGGGAACTGGAACAACTGACTGGCTGGGTATGAAATCCCAGGAGTGTGTTTGCACAGGTGAGTCCGTTCCCAGGAGGGGAAGGGGATTCTCAGGACTAGGTGGCATCTCTTGGTCTACCAAAATGCAAAATCTGAAAACAATCTCAAAGACCAATTCTCTTTTTTTTTTTTTTTTTGAGACAGAGTCTCGGTCTGTGGCCCAGGCTGGAGTGCAGTGGCATGATCTCGGCTCACTGCAACCTCTGCCACCTGGGTTCAAACAATTCTCCTGTCTCAGCCTCCCAAGTAGCTGGAATTATAGGCACCCACCATCACACCCAGCTAATTTTTTGTATTTTTAGTAGAGACGGGGTTTCACCGTGTTGGCCAGGCTAGTCTCAAACTCCTGACCTCAGGTGATCTGCCCACCTCAGCCTCCCAAAGTGCTGGGATTACAGGCGTGAGCCACTGCACCTGGCTGTCTTTTTTCTTTTTCTTTTCTTTTCTTTTTTTTAAAGATATGTTCTCACTCTGTTACCCAGGCTGGAGTGCAGTGGTGCAATCATGGCTCACTGCAGTCTCTACCTCCTGGGCTCAAGTGGTCCTCCCCCATCAGCCTCCCAAGTAGCTGGGACTACAGGCGCATGCCACTACACCTGGCTAATTTTGTTGTTTGTAGAGATGGGGATCTCACTCTGTTGCCCAGGCTGGTCTCAAACTCCTGAACTCAAGAGATCCTTCTGCCTCAGCCTCCCAAAGTGCTGGAATTACAGGCATGAGCCACCGCATCCGGCCTCAAAGACCAGTTCTTTAGGATTCACAATAGTGCTGTTATCTATAGGAGTAGTTGGGGAAGTTACAAATTTTGTGACACACCACCCCCCCGCCCCCAGTTATGTGACTGGGGCAGTCAGCAACTTCTAGGAAAAGACGTCAAGCAGTCGGAGGTCATCCTTTAACTCTGCCTACTCTTTTTTTTTTTTTTTTTGAGACAAAGTCTCGCTCTCTCTCCCAGTCTGGAGTGCAGTGGTGTGATCTCAGCTCACTGCAAGCTCCGCCTCCCAGGTTCACACCATTCTCCTGCCTCAGCCTCCCGAGTAGCTGGGACTACAGGCGACTGCCACCACACCCAGCTAATGTTTTGTATTTTTAGTAGAGACGGGGTTTCACCGTGTTAGCCAGGATGGTCTCGAGCTCCTGACCTCATGATCTACCCGCCTCGGCCTCCCAAAGTGCTGGGATTACAGGCGTGAGCCACCACACCCAGCCAACTGTGCCTATTCTTTAGCAAAGTCCAAGCCACTACCATAATTTTTAACTTTGCCTCATGAATGAGGCTTCAATCTCCAGACAAGAGGGTGTCAGTTTCCCTTGCCTCCAAGTTTCATAAACTAAATCCCTTTCATAGTTATCATGGCCTCTGTGCTAGAATAAGAAATAAAAAATATTTAGCCTGTGAGGTTAGAAGCAAGATGGAGTCCGTCATGTTAGGTTTCTCTCGTTGTTTATAATTCTGCAAAGGCAGTTTCTCTATACAGCATTCTAACCCATTCAGTCTCCTGTCACCCCTAGGAGGAGGCTTTTGTTCAGCAGCAATTTGGATACAAACCCAGCAAGGTTCCTATTTTAAAATCCTGGCTGAGAGTAGCGGCTCGTGCCTGCAATCCCAGCACTTTGGAGTCTGAATTGGAAGGATCTCTTGAGGACAGGAGCTCAAGACCAGCCTTGGCAACATGGAGAAACCCCTGTGTCTACAAAAATGTTTTCAGTTAAAAATAAATAAACAAAATTCTGTGATTTCAAAGTATTGCATTTTTCTGGACTTACGAAATAATAGGGAAAATTTAAAATTCATCCCCATTCCCCCATTTACAGTCCTAAATAATTGACAATATCAGTCAACCACAGCAGTGTTTCTTCTGCTTGTAAGTTCAAGGCTGGCTTAGAATTCATTGTGTCTTCTGCTCATCCTGGATACGGAATGTAAATTTAAGTGGGTATGAAGCTTTAATGATATCTGAAAATCCAATTGCCTTGTTTATCATTATTGTAGAATATAATAAATTCCTCTTTAAAGGTTTTAGCCTGTGCATTGTTTAGTACAATGAGTTCTGAGATCCTCTCCAAAGAACCAATGTATCCATATGTTCAGCTCCCTCGTTCTTTGTTCTTCATTTTAAAGTTTAACTTCCTCGTTCTCTTCATCTGCTTGCCCCTAGTTTCAATAAACAACCCCCTCCTAGCCTCTATCACCTGCTCTGACCTTAGTCACCCTTGTCCCCTGCTCTGACCTTAGTCATCCTTGGTGACCTGCTCTGTTCTTAGTCATCCTGAGTCACCTGTTCTGTAACCATCCTTCTCACCAAACTACTCCCCTGCCACTCCGACTCGTACCCCTGCTCTCTTTAAAATAGTCAATCAGAATTAGCTTAGACTGTGCAGTCCAACCCTAGCCAATAGGAGAACCACACAGCAGTAGGGGCTACCTGTGTCAGGGATAAGAACTCCTTCCCCTCCCTTGTCCAGGTGTGCTTTCACCATTGCTCCATCCATGAGACACACCCTTCTATAGTAGTAAATTGCCTTGCTGAGAAAATTTATGCTCGAGTGCTATTTCTTTTGCAGCACCAAAAATTTATTTCTAACAATTATGCAAAGTTTAAGTTTAGAAATAAGCTATCCTAGGCCGGGCGCAGTGGCTCACACCTGTAATCCCAGCACTTTGGGAGGCCAAGGCGGGTGGATCACGAGGTCAGGAGTTCAAGACCAGCCTGGCCAAGATGGTGAAACCCCATCTCTACTAAAAATACAAAAATTAGCCGGGTGTGGTGGCAGGTGCCTGTAATCCCAGCTACTCGGGAGGCTGAGGCAGGAGAATTGCTTGAACCCAAGTGGCAGAGGTTGCAGTGAGCAGAGATTGCACCATTGCACTCCAGCCTGGGCAACAAAGTAAGACTCCATCTCAAAAAAAGAAATAAGCTATCCTTTTTAAAGATGAGGCCAAATATGTTATCTGGAAATAGCTTTCAAAATACGATGTCACTTGCTGTAACAGGTTCATATGCCTGCTGTCAGAAATTGCTGTAAAGTTAGTGGCCTAAAGCAACACAGATTTGCCATCTTGCAGTTGCGGGGGTCAGACATCAGGTGCGGGCATCCGTGGAGTGATGGGGGCTGCTTTCTGCCAGCTCCCAGGAAGAATCCATTTCCTCGCCTTTCCTGGCCTCCAGAGGTACCCACATGTCCTAGCTCCTGACCCATCCTCCGTCTTCAGCGCCAGCAACGTGGCACCACTCTGACCCTTCTCCATGCATCTTTTTCTCTGACCACCATCAGAAACAGGCTCCACTTTTGAGGAGTCAACTGATTAGACAGAGTAGAGTTGCACAATCCACGATCATCTCCCCATCTGAAAATCTGTACCTTTCATGCAAATACAAATTCTCTCTCGCCATGGAAGGGGACATTGACACTTTCCAGCGACCAGGGCAGGGACCTCCTTGTGGCCATTATTCGCTACCACAGTTTTCAGAGAATTATTTCATGTATCAGTTTATGTGAATGAGAAGGAAACAGCATGAAATTCTTCACACATCTTGACTTTTGTTTAACTTGTTTATTTATTTACTTACTTATTTATAGAGGCTGGTCTCGAACTCCTGGGCTCAAGTGATCCTCCCACCTTGGCCTCCCAAAGTACTGGGATTACACGCGTGAGCCCCACACCCAGGGACTTTCCACATTAACCAATCAAATATTTTCTATTTATTTTAAATAGAATTTAAAAATTGAAACCACGGTGTGGCACCATTTTCCCAACTTCTAGTGAAAACAGAAATAGAAAACACACACTTTCAGTTGGGCATGGTGACTCATGCCTGTAGTTCTAGCTACTCAGGAGTCTGAGGTGGGAGGATCCCCTGATCCCAGGAGTTTCAGGGACGCCTGGGCAACATAGTGAGACCCGATCTCTATTAAAAAAAAAAGAAAAAAAGGCCAGGCATTGTGGCTCACGCCTGTAATCCCAGCACTTTGGGAGGCCAAGGCAAGAGGATCACTTGAGGTCAGGAGTTCAAGACCAGCCTGGCCAACATGGCAAAACCCCATCTCTATTAAAAATACAAAAAGATTAGCCAGGCATGGTGGTGGGTGCCTGTAATCCCAGCTACTTGGGAGGCTGAGGCAGGAGAATTGCTTGAACCCAGGAGGCAGAGGTTGCAGTGAGCCAAGATTGCACCACTGCACTCTAGCCTGGGTGACAGAGCAAGACTACATCTTACAAAAAAAAATACACACCTCTTTGGCCTAGCAATTCCCTTTTAGGAATCTAAAGATCCATAAAATAAAAGCCCCAGTGTGCAAACACATATGTTTAAGGCTATTAACTGCTGCATTGTTTTCGTGGGAAAGCGAGCTAGAAAAGCCTGAAGGTCTATTGGTAGTGGAAGGTCTGAATAACTTGGGCTTCAGCAATGCAGTGACTCTTGTGTACGGCAGAGAGTCATATCAGATGAGCCAGCAGTGCTGCGGCTGCCCCACCTCCACCCAGGTGAGGTCATGTACCAGGCTCCTGAAACATACTGCGGGGACCCACAGGGGAAAGCGGCCACCCGGCTAGCCTTCAACTCGTGCCCTGGTTCTGAACTATTCTACCAAAGTATATTCTGAATTTATATATAAGCAAATATAATATATTTACATGTGTATGTAAATACACATATATGTATTTCATTTTGTTTTGTTTTTTGAGGTGGAGTCTCCCTCTATCACCCACGCCAGAGTGCAGGGGCACGATCTCGGCTCACTGCAACCTCCTCCTCCCGGGTTCAAACGATTCTCTTGCCTCAACCTCCTGAGTAGCTGGGACTACAGGAACATGCCACAACATCTGGCTAATTTTTGTATTTTTAGTAGAGATGGAGTTTCACCATGTTGGCCAGGCTGGTCTCAAACTCCTGACCTCAGGTGGTCTGCCCACCTAGGCCTCCCAAACTGCTGTGATTACAAGTGTGATCCACTGTGCCCGGCCAATATACATGTGTTTATTTATTTATTTTTATTTTTTTGAGGTGGGGTCTCACTCTGTCGCCCAGGCTGGAGTGCAGTGGTGCAAGCTTGGGTCACTGCAACCTCTGCCTCCCATGCTCAAGCAATTCTCCCGACTCAGCCTCGCGAGTAGCTGGGATTACAGGCGCGCACCATCACACCCAGCTAAGTTTTATATTTTAGTACAGATGGGGTTTCACCATGTTGGCCAGGATGGTCTCGAACTCCTGACCTCAAGTGATCCACCCGCCTCGGCCTCCCAAAGTGCTGGGATTACAGGCGTGAGCCACCATGTGCCTGGCCAGTATACACATATTTCTAAAACCTGTGCTGTGGGTTGAATTGTGTCTCTCAAAGATGTGTTGAAGTTCTTCTCCCCTGTACCCATGAATGTGGCCTGTTTTGGAAATAGGGTCTTTACAGAGGTAATTAAGATGAGGTCATCAGGGTGGGCCCTAATCTGGTGACTGGAGTCCTTCTAAGGAAAGACAGAGACAGAGATACACAGAGACACAGACGCCTCACATTCACAGGCGACAGGGAGACACTCAGGGAAAAGACTGCCATGTGACTGGAGTGATATGTCTATAAGCCAAGGAGAACCAAGGGTTGCCCGCAACGCCAGAGGCTAAGAGAAAGGCACGGGACGGAGTCTCCCCTCAAGACGCCAGAGGGCCACGGCCCTGCCCACACCTCAATTTCAGGCTTCTACCCTCCTGAACTGTGAAAGAATAAATTTCTGTTATTGTAAATTACCGGTGTGTGGTGTTCTGTTATGGCAGCCCTGGGAAGATGATGGTACCCTATAATTATCTTATGAATAGCACAGTTATGTTGCACTGGGTGTTGGTATGTCTTAGAAGAGTCAATAAAAGCAAGAATTCAAAATGGTCCACAATTTTTGAAACCCTAAAAATGATACTGAAAATTTAACTATATAGTGGAAAATGTAATAGGTACATTTTGAAACTCTATGTCTGTGAAGTGTCCCAGGCATCTCTCAACCTTTGAGAAGTTCTGTTATATTCTTATGTTTTCCTACATTTTTTTCTGTCCTCCTTAATTAGACTAGATTCTCCTAAACTGACAAGTAACACTGAATGAAAGACGTTACTGGCTGGGTGCCATGGCTCACGCCTGTAATCCCAGCACTTTGGGAGGCTGAGGAGGTCGAATTACCTGAGGTTAGGAGTTCGAGATCAGCCTGGCAAACATGGTGAAACCCCATCTCTACTAAAAATACAAAAATTAGCCAAGCATGGTAGGATACCTGTAATCCCAGCTACTCAGGAGGCTGAGGCAAGTAAATCGCTTGAACCCAGGATGGGGAGGTTGCAGTGAACTGAGATTGTGCCACTGCACACCGGCCTGGATAACAAAGCGATATTCCATCTCAAAATAAAAAATAAAAAAGACATTATTGTTGGCCCTAACGGGGGCAGTTGTCTTATTCCGTTTAGGCTGTTATAACAGAATACCATACACTGAGTGGCTTATAAACAATAGAAACTCCTTTCTCATAGTTCTGGAGGCTGGGAAGTCCAAGATCAAGGCACCAGCACATAGGGTGTCTGCTGAGGACCCACTGTCTTGTTCAAAGATGGTGCCTTCTTGTTCATAGACTTTTCACTGCTATAGTCTCCATTGGATTTGATAAATTGAAAAAAGTGAATTATAGATTATATAATTCATAAATGTATTGTTAAATATACTTTAAAAGATTACCAAAAACAGCGATATGTGGAAATAGTCAAAGAACCCAGAAAAATACACCCAATAAGTGAATAATAGAGTTCATTTAACAACAACATATACAGAAATAAAAGTACTAGCAATGAAAACACACAAAGTTGTAAATTATATTGTGCCATGCACAAAATTAAGAATTTTTTTTTTTTTTTTGAGACAGAGTCTTGCTCTGTCACCCAGGCTGGAGTGCAGTGGTGTAATCTCGGCTAACTACAACCTTCACCTCCCGGGTTCAAGTGATTCCCCTGCCTCAGCCTCCCGAGTAGCTAGGACCACAGCCATGCACCACCTCACCCAGCTAATTTTTGTATTTTTAGTAGAGACGGGTTTTTACCATGTTGGCCAAGATGGTCTCGATCTCTTGACCTTGTGATCTGCCCACTGCAGCCTCCCAAAGTGCTGGGATTACAGGCGTGAGCCACTGTGCCCAGCCAAAATTAAGAATTTTTAACATTCATTCATTGGCAAAGTTTTGCATGTTGCCCAGGCTGGTCTTGAACTCAGGTGGCGGAATTGGTGAGGGAGCTCCCTGGGGTCCCTTTGTTAAAGGCACTAATCCTATTCGTGAGGGCCCCACCCTCTTGACCTAATCACCTTTCAAAGGCCCCACCTCCTAGTACCATCACCTTCAGGGTTAGGATCAGAACAGATGAGTTTTGGGGGAGGAAACATTCAGACCACAGCAGAGGCTCCTTGCCCTCACCCTAACCCCGAGCTTCCACAATAACAAAGCCAGCATGTTCGCTTCTCTGCACCTGGCTGAGCCTTCCTCCTTCTCTCGTGTGCTCACCTGCCTCAGCCAGCTGGGTTCCTTGCTGTCCCAGGACAGCTCCAGGCAGTCTCCCACCTTGGGGCCTTTGCACTTGCCCCTCCCTTTTGCTGAAATTCTCTTCCTCCAAATATCTGCATGGCTCCTTCCTTCACCTTCTCAAAACATTACCATCTTAGGGAAGGTCTCTTGGGCACCTGACCTGCACAACCACCTCCTTCTTTCGACCTTCTGTATGTTTTTTGTTTGTTTGTTTGTTTGTTTTGAGATGGAGTCTCCCTCTGTTGCCCAGGCTGGAGTGCAGTGGTGCAATCTCGGCTCACTGCAACCTCTGCCTCCTGGATTCAAGCAATTCTCCTGCCTCAGCCTCCTGAGTAGCTGGGATTACAGGTGCTCGCCACCACACCTGAGTAATTTTTGTATTTTTAGAAGAGATGGGGTTCCACCATGTTGGCCAGGCTGGTCTTGAACTCCTGACCTCAGATTATCCACCCGCCTTGGCCTCCCAAAGTGCTGGGATTACAGGGGTGAGCCACCTGTATGTTCTTTTTTACACAGAGTCTCACTCTCTGTCACCCAGGCTAGAGTGCAGTGGCGGGATCTCAGCTCACTGCAACCTCTGCCTTGCAGGCTCAAGCAGCTTTCCTGTCTCAGCCTCCCGAGTAATCGGGACTACAGGTACACACCACCACGCCCAGCTAATTTTTGTATATACTGTAAAGATGGAGTTTCACCAGCCCAGGCTGGTCATGAACTCCTGGCCTCAAGTGATCCACCCACCTGAGCTTCCCAAAGTGCTGGGATTACAGTTGTGAGACCGGCCTGTATTTTCTTTAACTACTTTATTTTTCACCTTAGTAATTATCACTATTTCATAGATGTTACTTAATTCTCAGGTTCGTTTTCTGTCTGTTTTACTGAATGTCCCAGTCCCTGGAGAGTGCCTGGTACACAGCAGATGCTCAATAAATATTAGGTGGGTGAACTAATACATCTGTGCATTTTTCATCCCTCTTAGACTCAGTAGAGTTTCGCAACTCAAACAATTCAGGGCTCAGGCAGATAAGCAAACACGCAGAACAGGCTGAGCACCAGATGACAACGGGCAAATGGCTTGAGGCCTGCGTCTGAGATTTAACAGGGAATGGCGGGCTAGGGGCAATGGCAGCTGGCAGCATTTGCCCCGTCTGTAGGGGGCAGTGGCTATATACCTCCAGAAGGTTGTAGCCACACAAGAAAGGAGGCTCAATGCCTCCCAATCTTATTATGATTTTCAAAGGAATCCAGATACCTGGATTTTATGTGAAATATCCTTTTCTTTCATATTAGTTATCTATTACTGTGTAACAAAGTACTCAGTACATTAACAAAGTACATTAACAAAGTTAATGGCTTGAAACAACAATCAACCCTTTTTATCTCACACAGTTTCTATGTGACTTAACTGGATCCAGGTCTCATGAAATTTGCAGGTAAGATGTCAGCTAAGGCTGCAGTCACCTGAAGGCTGGACCAGTGCTGGAAGATTTTATTTCAGGATGGCGCGCTCATGTGGCTGGCAGGTTTTCCAGTGTTTTGCTTTGTGTTTTTGAGACCAGGTCTCTCTCTGTTGCTCAGGCTGGAGGGCAGTGGCAGGATCATAGCTCACCGCAGCCTCGATGTCCCGGGCCCAAGCAATACTCCTGAGTAGCTGGGACTACAGGCGCAGACCATCACGCTTAGCTAAATTTTTTTATTTTTATTTTTTGTAGAGACAGGGCCTCACTATGTTGCCCTGGCTGGACTCAAACTCCTAGGTTCAAGTAATTCTCCTGCTTTGGCCTCCCAAAGTGCTGGGATTACAGGGATGAGCCACCGCGCCTGGCTGGCTGGCGGGTTTATATGGGCTCTTTGCAGTGGACTTCAGATTTTTGTCACAAGAACCTGTCCATAGGGCTGTGTTTGTCCTCACAATACGGTGACCAGGTCCCCACAGAGTGAGTGATTCTAGCCACAGAGCCTCTGTGACCTAGTTTCCAAAGTAACACACTGTCAATTATGACATATTCCACTTGTTGTAAATAAGTTGCTAAGTCCAGCCCACACTCAAGGAGACATTAATTAGAATCAACCTTTTCAATGGAGGGGGATCAAAGAACTTCCAGACATAAAACCATCCAATCTTAAAACGCTGTCAATGAGTTCAGATGGAAAGCACGTTGTTACTCACCCCAGCACAGGTCAGATGACGCCCTTGAAGGTTCTGTTTCGTATGGGCCACCAAAGAGTACAGTCAGCACTATTTTCATCTTTATTTTTTATTTTTTAAATATTTATTTAAAATTTTTTTTTTATTTTTTAAATTAAAATAATTACAGGCTGGACACGGTGACTCATGCCTGTAATCCCAGCACTTTGGTAGGCCGAGGCGGGTGGATCACCTGAGGTCAGGAGTTCAAGACCAGCCTGGCCAACATGGTGAAACCCCATCTCTACTAAAAATACAAAAATTAGCCAGGCATGGTGGCACATGCCTGTAGTCCTAACTATTCCAGAGGCTGAGGCAGGAGAATCGCTTGAACCCAGGAGGCAGAGGTTGCAGTGAGCTGAGATCATGCCACTATACACCAGCCTGGGTGACAGAGTGAGACTCTGTCTAAAAAAAAAAAAAGATAAAATAAAATTTTAAAAGATTTTAAACAATTCTTTTTAAACATTTTATTAAAACCTTAAGGGCCGGGCAAAGTGGCTCACACCTGTAATCCCAGCACTTTGGGAGGCTGAGGCAGGCAGATCATGAGGTCAGGAGATCGAGACCATCCTGGCTAACACGGTGAAACCCTGTCTCTACTAAAAATACAAAAAAATTAGCCGGACGTGGTGGTGGGCACCTGTAGTCCCAGCTACACGGGAGGCTGAGGCAGGAGAATGGCGTGAACCTGGGAGGCGGGGCTTGCAGTGAGCCCAGATCGCACTATTGCACTCCAGCCTGGGCAACAGAACGAGACTCCATCTCAAAAAAAAAACCTTAAAAAATTATAGAGACGAGGTCTCACTATGTTGCCCAAGCTGGTCTTGACCTCCTGGATTCAAGTGATCCTCCCACCTCAGCCTCCCAAAGTGCTGGGATTACAGGCATAAGCCACTGTGTCCAGCCTTTATTTTTAAATTAAAAAAAAATTTTGAGTCAGGGTCACGCTCTGTCACCCAGGCTGGAGTGCAGTGTATGCAAAGATTAGTCTTTAACATGAAGTACCATTATTAACATTCAACAGGCCTGCATATTTATTATTTGTTTTTTTTTTTTTTTTGATAGAGTCTTGCTCTGTCGCGAGGCTGGAGTGCAGTGGCTCAATCTCAGCTCACTGCAACCTCCGCCTCCCGGGTGTCTCATGGGTTCAAGCAATTCTCCTGCCTCAGCCTCCCGAGTAACTGGGATTACAGGCACCCGCCACCACGCCTGGCTAATTTTTTGTATTTTTGGTAGAGATGGGGTTTCACCATTTTGGCCAGGCTGGTCTCGAACCTCTGGCCTCAGGTAGTCCACCTGCCTCAGCCTCCCAAAGTGCTAGGATTACAGGCGTGAGCCACCATGCCTGGCCTATTATTTTCATTAGAATATAATGCTGCTGTGTCTCATTCCTCTTTCTGTATTCAGAAGGGGTCAAGAGTCATTCATTCACCTAGGAGGCACACACCTGTAATCCGAGCTACTTGGGAAGCTAAGACAAGAGGTTCATTTGAGCCCAGGAGTTCGAGGCTGCAGTGAGCTATGATCATGCCACTGTACTCCAGCCCGGGCAACAGAGCAAGACTGTGTCTCTAAAAAACAAAACAAAAAAAGAGTAATTTATTCAATATTTCAATAAATATTGTTTAAGCATACATTATGTGACAGGCTCTGCGCTAGATACTTTGAATGTCATGACATGGTATGCCACTTATTTTAGTGAAGGAAAGAAAGATTGAAAAATGAGCATGTAAATAATTAAGCAATATGTTCTCAATAATGTGCTCTGAAGAAAAGAAAATGGGTGCTGAAGTGGAGAAAGCCTGGGGGTGGTCAGGCGACTGAAAGGTGAGAAGGAGCCAGCCAGGCTAAGATACGTGGAGAAGAGCATCTTGTTTATTTGTTTATTTGAGACAGGGTCTTGCTCTGTTGCCCAGGCTGGAGGGCAGTGGCTCGATTATGGCTCACTGCAGCCTCCAACTCTCAGGCTGAAATGATTCTCCTGCCTCAGCCTCCCAAGTAGCTGGGATTACAGGCATGTGCCACTACACCTGGCTAATTTTTGTATTTTTAGTAGAGACGGGGTTTCACCATATTGGCCAGGCTGGTTTGGACTCCTAACCTCAAGTGATCTGCCCGCCTTGGCCTCCCAAAGTGCTGGCATTACAGGCATGAGCCACCATGCCCAGCCAAGGGAAGATACTTTTAAACAGAGGGACCAGTAAGTGCAAAGGCCCTGTGGCAGGAATAAATTTGGCTGGGGTAAGATACAGAAAGTCTTGTGAGGTTACAGGGAGAGAGGCAGGAGACGAGGTGGGAGAGGTAGGCATGAGCTAGAGCCCATAGTACCTCCCTGGCTACAGATTTCATGGATCTAAGTGAGACAGATAGAAAACTACTGCAGGTTTTACCAGTGGAGGAGGATGATCTGATTTTTTTTTTTTGACGGAGTCTCGCTCTGTCACCCAGGCTGGAGTGTAGTGGCGCAATCTCGGCTCACTGCAAGCTTCGCCTCCCGGGTTCACGCCATTCTCCTGCCTCAGCCTCCCGAGTAGCTGGGACTACAGTCGCCCACCACCATGCCCGGCTAATTTTTTGTATTTTTAGTAGAGACGGGGTTTCACCGTGTTAGCCAGGATGGTCTTGATCTCCTGACCTCATGATCCGCCAACCTCGGCCTCCCAAAGTGCTGGGATTACAGGTGTGAGCCACCACACCCGGCCTCTGATATGGTTTTAAAAGATCACTGTGGGTCACATGCAGTGGCTCATGCCTGTTATCTCAATACTTTGAGAAGTTAAGGCAGGAAAATTGTTCGTGGCCAGAAGTTTGAGATAAGCCTGGGCAATGTAGCAAGACCCCATCTCTACAAAAAAGAAAATAAATTGCTGGGTGTGGTGGTGCATGCCTGTATTCCCAGCTACTCGGGGGGCTGAGGTGGGTGGATCATTTGACCCCAGGAGCTCAAGGTTGCAGTGAGTCATGATCTCGCCACTGCACTCCAACCCTGGTGACAGAGAAATACCCTGTCACTACAAAACAAAATCCACCCTGTGCCTCCTGATCTGAGACACTAAGAAGGACACAACATCACTTTTGTGGTTTTCCTACCCAAACTGCATAACCTGTATCTAATCATGAGGAAGTATCAGTTAAATCCAAATGAAAGGACAGTCTACAAAATACCTGGCCTCTAAAATACTCTGCAAGGCCAGGCGTGGTGGCTCACGCCTGTAATCCCAGCACTTTAGGGGGCCCAGGTGGGTGGATCCCCTGAGGTCAGGAGTTTGAGACCAGCCTGGCTAACATGGTGAAAACCCATCTCTACAAAAAATACAAAAATTAGCCAGGTGTGGTAGCAGGCACCTGTAATCCCAGCTACGCAGGAGGCTGAAGCAGGAGAATCACTTGAACCCGGGAGGCAGAGGTTGCAGTGAGCTGAGATCGCACCACTGCACTCCAACCTGGGCGACAGAGCACGACTCTGTCTTGGGGGAAAAAAAATACTCAGCCGGGCGCGGTGGCTCATGCCTGTAATCCCAGCGCTCTGGGAGGCTGAGGCAGGCAGATCACGAGGTCAAGAGACCGAGACCATCCTGACCAACATGGTACATCGTGAAACCCCGTCTCTACTAAAAATACAAAAATTAGGTGGGTATGGTGGCGTGCGCCTGTAGTCCCAGCTACTCAGGAGGCTGAAGCAGGAGAATCGCCAGAACTCGGGAGGTGGAGATTGCAGTGAGCCAAGATCATGCCAGTGCACTCCAGCCTGGCAACAGAGCGAGACTCTGTCTCAAAAAAAAAAAAAAAAAAAAAAAAACTCTGCAAAAAGTGTCAAGGTCATGAAAGATAAAGAAAGGCTGAAGGACTTGTAGATGGAAATAGAGTAAGGAGGCTGACAAGCAAACGTTCCATGCAATCCCGGACTGGATCCTAAACCAGACAAATGGCATTAGTGAGACATCTGACAGTTAAGGGTCGAGATTAGATAATCAAATTAGAGCAATGTTAACTGCCTGATTTTGATAAGTGTACAGTGGTTATGTAACAGAATGTCCTTGGTTTTAAGAAATGCACATCAAAGGGCATCCTGTTTGCCACTTACCTCAAACATTTCAGAGAAAAAAAGTCATATATATACACACACACCTAATTACGTCTTTATAAAATCACATATAGGTATATAGGTGAGATCAGCTGGGGCAACATAGTGAGACCCCATTGCTACAATAAAATAAATAAAAAATTAGCTGGGCCTGGTGGCACATGCCTGTAGTCCCAGCTACTAAGCAGGCTGAGGTGGGAGGATCACTTGAGCCCAGGAGTTCCAAGCTGCAGTAAGCTATGATTGGGCCACTATGCTCCAGCCTGTGTGACAGAGACCCTGTCTCTAAAAAAAAAACTAGAGACTAAGGAGGCCTGAAAAACAAGTTAAAAGTGTAACATGCAATCCTCGACTGGATTCTTGTAGGGGAAAAAACGCCAAAAGGTATAAACACTGATGTTCTCATCACCCAGAATTATACAAATGGTTAATATATTGTCACCTTGCTTTGATTACCATTTTTTAAATTAATTTTCTTTCTTGTTTTTTTTTAGAGACATGGGTTTCGCCATGTTGCCCAGGCTGGTCCTAAACTCCTGGGCTCAAGTGATCCATCTGCCTCGGCCTCCCAAAGTGCTCGGATTACAGGCGTGAGTCACTGCACCCAGCCTGATTAGATGGAGTTTTGCTCTGTCGCCCAGGCTGGAGTGCAGTGGCGCGATCTCTGCTCACTGTAAGCTCCACCTCCCGGGTTCACGCCACTCTCCTGCCTCAGCCTCCCGAGTAGCTGGGACTACAGGCGCCCGCCACCACGCCTGGCTAATTTTTTGTATTTTTAGTAGACATGCGGTTTCACCGTTTTAGCCAGGATGGTCTCGATCTCCTGACCTCGTGATCTGCCCGCCTTGGCCTCCCAAAGTGCTGGGATTACAGGCGTGAGCCGCCGTGCCCGGCCCTGATTACCATTTTTTAAAAAAGAAATGGAACATTGCAGGTAAGGTTAAACTCTTCTATGCCCTCTCTCCCCAGTTCCTGGGTGACAAGAGCGAGAATCTGTCTCAAAAACAAAAAAAAAAAAAAAAAAAAAGAAGAAGAAAAAAAATTGTCATCCTTGCGCGGGGGCCCTGCTAATCTTCTCCGTATCATTCCAATTTTGGTATACGTGCTGCCAAAGTGACCACTCGATTACCTATTCCAATATAATGAAACCCTGTTTCTACTAAAAATAAAAATAAAAATAAAAAAAATAGCTGGGTGTGGTGGCGCATGCCTGTAATCCCAGCTACTCAGGAGGCTGAGGCAGGAGAATCACTTGAACCTGGGAGGTGGAAGTTGCAGTGAGCCGAGATCGCACCACTGCACTCCAGCCTGAGCGAGAGTGAGGCTCTGCCTCAAAAAAAAAAAAAAAGAAAGAAATAGAACATTGCAGGTAAAGTTAAAGTCTTCTTTGACTCCTCTTCTCAGTTCCATCACACTCCTTTCTACCCTTTCTTGAAGCAATAACCATCAGGATATGGTATATAGATCCTTGCAGTCAATTAAAAAAAAAAATACATATATCCAGTAGCCAATATGCTTTTATGTGTATTTGTAAAAAATTTACATAAATGACATTATACTATATATATAATCCCTCTAGATAAAGTTACATATAGTGTTAGGTTTTATGTATTAATTTTTGAAAACAGGGTCTTGCTCTGTCTCCCAGGCTGGAGTGCAATGGTGAGATCATTGCCCATTGCAGCCTGTAACTCCTGGGTTTAAGGGATCCTCCTACCTCGGACTCCCAAAGTGCTGGGATTACAGGTGGCCTAGACTTTATAAAGCTGTTATCACCTCTTTCTTCTTTTCTCAACACTATTCTTTTGACATCTATCTAACCCTGTTGAAACAGATGACCGTCATTCCTTTTAAATGTTATACAGTATTAGATGTTGTGCACAAGCGTGAGGCATGAGTTTAACTCTGGGGCCTCTCCCTAGAAATGGAAATCCGGGGTCACAAGCAATGGGCATTCCCGTTTTACTGTTAGATTCTGCTCTCCCGCCAGCAGCGTCTGAGAGGTGCTTGGCGTTCCCCTGAGGGTTCTGGGGGAGCTCGGACTTGCGTTCCCAGCAGGCCGGTTGTCACCTGCTTTGTGCCTAATTTGCGTCACTGGGGTTCCTAGCGGACTCGCCTGCAAGTGTGCTCAGGACTGCAGGGAGGACTCCTCGGTCACTGCGGCTCTCTCCCCATGGTGGACTCTTCTGAGGCGCTTGACTGCACTGATTTGGGCCTTTATCTGTCTGCACGTCGGCAGGGGCGCCCAGGAAGTCGGGTCCCTCTAGCTCAAGCTTGTTTGGGCTCTTACAGCTTCAGGCCAACAGGGGGCTGGGAAGCTGAGCACTTACTCATTCCGTCCCCGTTGGTAACTAGGGCTGGTAGACGCGTCCAGACTGCAAACAGTATTTCATCATTTTGTCTGTAGCATGCAGCGGCCAAAGCTGCCAACCTATGAAACGCTTTGAGAAGCCGGACGCTTTGGGAGGCCGAGGCGGGTGGATCCCCTGAGGCCAGCCTGGGAGACATAGTGAGATTCTGTCTCTCAAAAAAATTTTTAAAAAATTACCCCTGATGTGGTGCGCGCCTGTAGTCCCGGCTACTCGGGAGGCTGAGGCGGGAGGATCGCCCGAGCCTGAGAGTTCGAGACCAGCCTGGGCAACGTAGCGAGACTCCGTCTCTTAAAAAAAATAAGTAGCCGTTTTTCTGGGTGGGTGCATCCCTCTCTGCTTCCTCGCTCTCCAACTGGCCCTGGTCCTGGGGGCGTGAAGGCTACGATCTGGAGAGACAGAACGGCGGGCTGACTCTGGAGGACGGGCCTAGACCCCATTCATTCATTCATTCGTTCTGTCACCCACCCGTCCTGCGCGCACGCGAGCCACCCTAAGCCCCAGGACCTCAAGAACCCCCACCCCACGGGGCACAGACAAGGACAGATGGCCAGCGCCTGGAAGCCGCGTGCCTGACCACGTCTGCCCGAGCGAGTACCGCCTCCCACCCGGGAGGCGGGAGGGCCGCGACCGTCGGGCCGCGCCCAACGTCTCCCGCTCAGGGGCGCGCCGCCTCGCTTTCAGCGCATGCGCGCCCGGGAGCCCGCCCGGGGCGTCGGCGCACGCGGTCCCCACTGGCCGGCTTGCGTACGCGCTCCCGGCTCGCCCTCCCACGCGGTCCACCTCGCCTCCCGCCCCACCCTAAGCGCAGCGCCCGCCCGAGCGGCCAACCGAACCGCGTTGCGTGCGTGCGCGCACGCGCGGGCCACGTGGGCGGGCGCCGCACCGTTGCCCCGCCCCTTGCAACCCCGCCCCGCGCCGGCCCCGCCCCTGCTCGCGCGCCGGCGTCGGCTGCGTCTCCGGCGTTTGAATTGCGCTTCCGCCATCTTTCCAGCCTCAGTCGGACGGGCGCGGAGACGCTTCTGGAAGGTATCGCGACCCGGCGGGCCCGGCAGGGCCGGGCGGGGACAGGGGTGGCGGCGGCGGGATAGGAGTCGGAGCCGGGGCCAGGGCCGGGGCGGGTGGCGGGCCCAGGGGCAGCGGGCGGCTGAGTAGGTGGGTGGTGCGGGCCCGGCCGGGCCGGGGCAGGAGACGGGCGTGGGGTCGGCGCTAGCCCCCGCCAACCCCCGTTTCATCCTCCGCTCTCATCCCCGTCCCGGTCCCAGTCCCGTTCCCATCCCTACACCTCCGTCCGCCGTTCCCCGGGCCCCGCCGCCCCGGATGCCGGCCCCGCCCGCCGCCTTCCCGCTCCCAGGCCTGGCCGCCATGGCGCCGCGGGCGGGAGGCCTTTGTGGGGCGGGCACGTGGGGCGTTGGGGGCGCGGGAGCGGGGCCGCCATGGGCTGCGGGGCCGCGCGAGCGCTCGCCTCCGTCCTCTGCCTCCGCAGGAACGCCGCGATGGCTGCGCAGGGAGAGCCCCAGGTCCAGTTCAAAGTAGGTAACCCTGCGGGGCGGGAGGCGGCCGAGCCCGACCGCGTGCGACTCGCGGGTCCCTCCTCCTGGGGCCCACGATGGCTGTAATGGGGCCCCGCATCCACATTCTTTGTTTTAAGTGAGCCTGTAGTGGTTAAAAGTTCCGTGACTCTGGGATCTTGAGAGGTGAAGTGTTTAGGGTTTACTTCCAAAATGTGTTTTTCAACAGCTTGTATTGGTTGGTGATGGTGGTACTGGAAAAACGACCTTCGTGAAACGTCATTTGACTGGTGAATTTGAGAAGAAGTATGTAGGTATGTGCTGGAAAACCTTGCTTGTGGAAATACGTGAGAAATGGGTAAGTTCATCCACTCAATCGCATCGTTTCCGTTTCAGCCACCTTGGGTGTTGAGGTTCATCCCCTAGTGTTCCACACCAACAGAGGACCTATTAAGTTCAATGTATGGGACACAGCCGGCCAGGAGAAATTCGGTGGACTGAGAGATGGCTATTATATCCAAGGTAGGCATTGGTAACTTGCTGAACAGTTTTTGAGAGGTTTTGTGTACTTCACTCTTCAAGGTTATAGAAAATCAGGTCTGTTCCAACAAATAGGGTCATTTTTGGGTTAAAAAAAGACAAGTGGACTTCAGGGAGTTGACCACCATTTTGGTGGCAGAGAAAATTTTATTAAAGTTGTGTCATTTGCATGCTGTGTCATGCTAGGCATGGTTTAGAAAAAACTGTGACTTACACTGGGACTTATAAGTCATATTTAAAACAACAATAGGCTGTTAACAGCAGTTTCAGTATTTGGAAACTTAGGTTCATGTATGTATTTTGGTGTGGTGATCAATGAATGTTTTTACTGTATTAGAAAACAATAAACACCAGATACTAGACCAGAGGAGATAGGAGATCTTAACAAGTGTTATACAAGACTAGCTGATTTCTTGTTAAATTGTTTGTACTAAGTTGTGCAGAGTATTTTTCTCAAATAGTTTGATTTAAAAATTGCAAAGAAAATGTTCATTGTACCAAAAAGAGGAATCAAAAAAATACTCATCTCTCTTGGAACCTCATGTTGCCGATAACACATTATCTGGAATCATTCCATGCCTTTTGCTTTCCTTGAGCATGTACAAATAAACACAAGAATTTACCCCAAAAGAATCCTTTAACCAAAAAGTTGTGGTTTTTTGCCTTGCTAACTGTACCATAGTTATTCCTGCAGGTGAATATATAGACTTTATCTGGGTTATTTATTTATTTAGTTTTTTTTTGAGACAGGGTTTCGCTCTGTTGCCCAACCTGGAGTGCAGCTTCCGCCTCCTAAGCTCAAGCCATCCTCTTACCTCAGCATCCTGAGTAGCTGGGACTACAGGCACGTGCCACTATGCCTGACTAATTTTTGTATTTTTTTGTAGAGATGGGGATTCACCATGTTGCCCATGCTGGTCTGGAACTCATGAGCTCAGGTGATCCACCCACCTCAGCCTCTCAAAGTGCTGGGATTACAGACATGAGCCACATTGCTTGGCCTATCTGGAATAATGTTTTCCAGTATAGCCGGCCATTTAAAGACCTTCTGAAGAATGTGTTTCCAGGCCCTACCCTCAGAATATGGCAGCTTGGTTATCCAGAACCTCATTTAGCATTAATTACTTCAGATACTTTTTTGGGATGAGGGGAGTATTAATGGTGAAGTATATCAGGGAGATTTGATAGGGTCAGCTCATCTCTCTTAGGAGGAATTGTGTATTAACATTTTTAGAATTGACAGAGACCTTGAAAGTGAGGGGAGAGATATAGGTGACTCGTTGAGGTCTAAGACTATAACTAGTTGAATCCTAGTCTCTGGTTCTTAGCATTCTTCACTTGTGCAGTAAACTGAGTGTACTAATTCCCACAAATGTTTCTTCAGCCCAGTGTGCCATCATAATGTTTGATGTAACATCGAGAGTTACTTACAAGAATGTGCCTAACTGGCATAGAGATCTGGTACGAGTGTGTGAAAACATCCCCATTGTGTTGTGTGGCAACAAAGTGGATATTAAGGACAGGAAAGTGAAGGCGAAATCCATTGTCTTCCACCGAAAGAAGAATCTTCAGGTGTGTAAAATTAAAACTTCCTGAGTTATTTCTCTTAGCGGAGATTATATGTAAGACCATGAAATTAACCAGTGTCTATTATATGTGGAAATGATTTTTTTTTTCCCCAAGACGGAGTCTTCCTCTGTCCCCCATGCTGGAGTGCAGTGTCGCAATCTTGGCTCCCTGCGACCTCCGCCTCCCCGGTTCAAGCAGTTCTGTCTCAGCTCCCCTAGTAGCTGGATTACAGGCGTGTACCACCACGCCTGGCTAATTTTTGTACTTTTTTTTAGTAGAGACGGGGTTTCCACCATGTTGGTCAGGCTGATCTCCAACTCCTGACCTCAAGTGATCCACTTGCCTTGGCCTCCTAAAGGGCTGGGATTACAGGCATGAGCCACCGTGCCCGGCCGGAAATAATTTTGTCTTTTTTATACTATTGTTTTTAAAGAATGATAGAGATTGGGTTTCACTGTTGGCCCGATAGAGATTGGGTTTCACTGTTGGCCCGGTTGGTCAACTGAAATGTGTGTGTATTTATATATTTGTTGTTCGAGACAGGGTCTTGCTCTGTTGCCCAGGCAGGAGTGCAGTGGCATGAACATAGCTCACTGTAGCCCTGAACTCCTGGGCTCAAGCAATCCTCCCACCTCAGCCTTCTGAGTAGCTGGGCTCACAGGCACTCACCACCATGCCCACCTAATTTGTTTTTTTGTGGAGTTGGGGTCTTGCTCTGTTGCCCAGGCCTGATCGTGTACTATTGGCCTCAGGCAATCCCACCTCAGCCCCCGAAAGTGCTGGGATTACAGGCATGAGCCACCATGCCTTGCCAAGAATCTTAACATTTTCTTATCTTGCAATGTCCTAGAAAAATCGTCATCTTAATAATGAATTTTAAAAAGTAATTTTACCTTTCTTTTAAACAGTACTACGACATTTCTGCCAAAAGTAACTACAACTTTGAAAAGCCCTTCCTCTGGCTTGCTAGGAAGCTCATTGGAGACCCTAACTTGGAATTTGTTGCCATGCCTGCTCTCGCCCCACCAGAAGTTGTCATGGACCCAGCTTTGGCAGCACAGTATGAGCACGACTTAGAGGTATTGTGGCCACTTTGCTGTTCAGATTGTTCTGTTTGGCTTGTTTATTCCTGGCAGTTTTGATCTGGAGTGTTAACGTTTTTCCATCTCTTCGTCTAGGTTGCTCAGACAACTGCTCTCCCGGATGAGGATGATGACCTGTGAGAATGAAGCTGGAGCCCAGCGTCAGAAGTCTAGTTTTATAGGCAGCTGTCCTGTGATGTCAGCGGTGCAGCGTGTGTGCCACCTCATTATTATCTAGCTAAGCGGAACATGTGCTTCATCTGTGGGATGCTGAAGATGAGTGGGCTTCGGAGTGAATGTGGCAGTTTAAAAAATACCTTCATTGTTTGGACCTGCATATTTAGCTGTTTTGGAACGCAGTTGATTCCTTGAGTTTCATATATAAGACTGCTGCAGTCACATCACAATATTCAGTGGTGAAATCTTGTTTGTTACTGTCATTCCCATTCCTTTTCGTTTAGAATCAGAATAAAGTTGTATTTCAAATATCTAAGCAAGTGAACTCATCCCTTGTTTATAAATAGCATTTGGAAACCACTAAAGTAGGGAAGTTTTATGCCGTGTTAATATTTGAATTGCCTTGCTTTTATCACTTAATTTGAAATCTATTGGGTTAATTTCTCCCTATGTTTATTTTTGTACATTTGAGCCATGTCACACAAACTGATGATGACAGGTCAGCAGTATTCTATTTGGTTAGAAGGGTTACGTGGTGTAAATATTAGTGCAGTTAAGCTAAAGCAATGTTTGCTCCACCTTCATATTGGCTAGGTAGGGTCACCTAGGGAAGCACTTGCTCAAAATCTGTGACCTGTCAATAAAAATAATGTGGTTTGTACATATCAAATAGATATTTTAAGGGTAATATTTTCTTTTATGGCAAAAGTAATGTTTTAATGTAGAACTTCAAACAGGATGGAACATAGTGGATGGCAGGAGGTTGGGAATTCTTGCTGTTAAAAATAAGTACAAATTTTGCACTTTTTTGTTTGAATGTTAGATGCTTAGTGTGAAGTTGATACGCAAGGAAAATGGTCCATGTTTACCCACAGTTTTCAGGTACTCCCAGACTTTAAAGATGTCTTGAACATTAAGTTCTTCAGCAGTTCACACTACACCGTTTTTTTGTCCCCCCCACCCCCGGAGGGTTTTTTTGTAGGGCAGCACAGCAGAGCAGGACATGGATGAAATACTAGGAATATGCACAGTGGGCCAGTGTGGGGGCTTCTCAGTAATGGAGAACAGTTGGTGAACCTTTTTTTTTAAACTAAGCATTTAATTTATCTTGCGTATTTTCCACATTTAAAAATGAATTAGGTCTATTAGGATAATTAGGAGTTTGATCCCATCAACACTATTCTTGTAGCAGTTAGGAATCTTAAGAGCTATTTTTTTCTCATACAATTACTAAAGTCCAGTTTACCAAAGTTTTCTTTAGATGTCTGATAATCTTGAGATGATTGCTTACCTTAAAAGGTATGGAAAGGATCACTTAATAAATATATGGAAAAATGAAATAAGGGTGAAGCTGAATAAAGTTCTACTTACTGTATTAACTGGCAACAGTTGAGTTTCTTAAGATCTGAATTGCTGTGTATGTTACGCTGTATTCAGAACCAGTTTCTAACCAGCCTGTGAGATGGGAAGTTTTTTCCCCATAATTGGGATGAAACCTTTCATTCAGATATTTTGAATTGAAGGTGTATGTGTTGTTTGTAACCTTGTGGAGATTGCAAGTGGTGTTGACATTCTGGATCTTCTATGTAACAGTTGAAATTTGGAAGTGACGTCACTTACCTGTCTAACGTGGTGTGGGAGAGAATTTACAAGTCCTTTATTGAAAGAATAATTGTTGCAAAATATATTGCTTCTACTTTGCCTGGATTTTTTGAATCATCTCTAGTATTTGTTTTAGGAAATACTGAAGAGTTAGCAGAGATTATTATCTTTTAGGGGGGCGGCGGGGAAGGGGTCAGTTCTCTCCAGATTGTACAAATGGGAAAAGTCTGCTCTCCATTTTTTGAAATCTCGTGTCTAATGGGGGAAGCCTTGAAAGCTTTATACGAAGTTACTGCAAACCAGTAATAGCTTATTAGAGCAAAGTCATTGAGAAAAAGCATAGTTAGTGCATAGGTCTTGTGTGGATATAATGTGAAACTGGTAAATTAGTAGTTTCAATTTGTGTGAGAGCCAGTTTTTTTAAGAAACCACATAGAATGGGATTTTTTTAAAAATTGTATCATAAAATGTCTAGAAAAGATGAGACTCCAAAATAGCCTCCAAAGAGGACTGGTTTCCTGGCTAACTGTTCACCTGAAGGAACTCAAGTACAGAGAATTTCTGGTTTCTTTTGCAAAAACAGATCAGAAACACAAAAAATTACCTGCTGAGCAAATGGGATGAGGGTTGGATTCAGCTTTTCTTGCCAGCAAACTGACGGACATCGTGTATGATGTTTTCTGCCACACGGGCTGTACAGGGCTATCCTGCCCAGCAAGATTACGTGAGACTAAGCTTTCCCTGTGTGAGGCAGACCCTGTACTAGGACAGCACCTATCCTAACTCCTTGCAGCACCTTTTACCCTTGAAGCCGAGGGCATGGTGGGGAGAAACCGCACCTAACCATGGAAACCTTATCTTTAGTTAAGGGGTCAGAGTCCTCTTCAAAAAACATCTGATGCATCTCCCCTGCTCCACATTTCCTACAAGGTCTTGCAGGCTCTGGTCACATGTGCATCTTGAGATCTGTGTGCATGCTGCTTTCCACAACTCCCCCTTCCCTCTCCTGAAGTCGGTCCTACCAGTTAATGCTTTAGTTCCTTTAGAGTTCACTCTGGTTTTTACCTTGAGTTGGATGTCCAACTACAGACATTACAAGATTGCCTTCAGCCCTAGTCAGCATGGCAAATTTGCGATAGCGACTTTCCCTTCCTAGTCTAATTGCCACGAGGGCGAGGGCCTTGTCGCTGCTCTCTCATGTCCCTAGTGTTTATTGAATGTTCTATGGGAACCTCGAGGAACAGAGAACTTGGGGGTTAGAGATAGCGTGGGATTGATGGAGGTGGGTGGAGAGGAGCCGGGAGAACTTTATACACCATTAGGTCTGACTATTCTGAAGTCGTGCTGGGATTTCCTTCCTGAGGTTTGTAGCCTACACTATCTTTTTAATTTTATTTATTTATTTTATTTATTTATTCATTTATTTTTTAGAGTCTCGCTCTGTCTCCCAGGCTGGAGTGCAGTGGCGCCGTCTCCGCTCACTACAACCTCTGCCTCCCGGGTTCAAGCGGTTCTCAGGCCTCAGCCTCCTGGGTAGCTGGGACAGGCATGCGCATACACTGTCTTTTATCCATTTATTCTGGCTTGTTTCTTTGGTGTACAGGAGTAGAGAGAGCCAGTGTGGACAGTCGGGAAGCTTGCGGGATGGAACTCAGTTAAAATGGTGCCATCAGCAGGTGTTGGGGCTGTGATGCTTGAAGTTTAGTTACAGGCGTTGGAAGAGGCACCTTGGATTTAGTTGGTTTTCAGTTCCCTGCCTTGAAGAAGCAAAACAGAAACCATTCCGTATACCTCAGTCTTTGGTAATGTGGACAGTTGAGTCCTGTCAAGTCAGCTGTGCTCAGAGATACACTGTGCGGTCCTGCAGTGGCTTTGCTCATGAAGCCTTCGCCTGGGGAGACAGGCAGGCAGGTTCTTGGGATGAGGCTGAGCGCCGCAGTGAGTGCGAGGACGGACAGCTGAGGCTTTGGGAGCATCGCAGGGGCCTGGTCTGAGGCCTGAGAAGGAGGGCAGTGGAGTCCAGGAAAGACCCTCAGGGGGAAGCGCCCCTGGAGAGCAGGAGGGACGGTGGAGTGCGCAGGTGGAGGCTCTCAAGCAGGTGTGTGGGTTTTTTTATAAGCCGCTTTACAGGTTTGGTATTTAGAACACAGTGGGAAGCTACAGAAGGCTCAAGCGTCATAAGATTTTGGCAAAAGGAGTGGGTGCCCAGGGTCCAGGGGCACCCAGCCTTTCCGCCGCCAAGCCTATGCTCCAGGAAAGGGAGGGTTGCACCGTGGCCACCACAAAGCCTCGTCGTCCAACCCCTCAGCGGACTCATCCCTTGAGTGAGTAGCCACTGCGAATGCCAGGTGCCAGCCCCACCCACGCAGTGGGCTTCTTAACAAGGCAGGAGAAAAGGATTCGGGGCTTCTCCAGTAGTAAGTGTGAGGTGTGAGCTGCAGTGCCTAAAGCCACCAATACCCGCGGTCAAGGTCAGTTTCCGGTGACAAAACTATGGGTCAGGCAGGTGGTCGAGTGGCTGTGACAAGGTGGTAGCACTGTGACCACCCCCCAGGCATGAAGGATGGGAACCGAATTGCAGGGAATCGCAGCTGGAAGCCGGTGGGCAGGAGAGCCGGGTGGGGCAGAGCTGCAGGTCTTGGGGAGAAGCATTTGCTTTTTGCTTCCTCCCTCCCCTCATGTCTGACCTTCTTTTCCCCCACCAAGGGAAGAAGTCATACATGCTGGGTATTGACAGTGTGGGGATTGGAGCAATTAAAACAGACACAGTCGGCACAGTTCCCCCCACTAGAGGTAACTTGCTGACATTTTGTCATCTATCCTTTCAAATGTTTTCTAAAAAGGAGATTATACTATCATGCAGGTTCCTAACCATTTTTCACTTTGTGTGACGGGCTTTTCTATGTCAGTGAGTTTTACAGCCCTGTTCATAATTATCTAGTGATGCGGAGCGCAGCCAGGCCGTCATTGAGTGTGACAGCCTCTGTGGTTCCTGTCGGATTGTGTTGCTGTCTAGTCCCACTCCTCTGCATGCCGCTTAGCAGAGTGGGTTTAACTCTTGCAGGGAAGTTGATTTCCAGATGTGTAGACCATCCGTGGTCTTTTTCTTTCACGTGCTTCTCAGGCTGTTGTGTTTGTTACTTTTTTTTTTTTTCTCTTTTGAGTCAGAGCCACACTCTGTCACCCAGGCTGGAGTGCAGTGGTGGGATCTCGGCTCACTGCAGCCTCAACCTCCCAGCCTCAAGCCATCCTCCCACCTCAGCCTCTGGAGTAGCTGGGACTACAGGTGTGTGCCACCACACCCAGCTAATTTTAAATTTTTTTTGTAGAGACGGAGTTTCACCATGTTGCCCAGGCTGGTCTTGAACTCCTGGGCTCAAGCAATCCTCCCACCTCAGCCTCCCAAAGTGCTGGGATTACAGACGTGAGCCACTGTGCTGGCCACATGTTTGTTACTTTAAACTTATGAGGGTGTGTCCTGCTTTATAAACTCCGAATAGATGGAAAACCAAACTTTTAAAATAAACTCTCTGGGTGTGTGTGTGTGTGTGCGTGTGGGTCTGTGTGTGTGTCTTTGTGCATGTGTCTTTGTGTATCTGTCTCTGTGTGTGTCTCTCTCTGTGTGTGTCTGTGTCTCTGGGTGTGTGTGTGTCTGTGTCTCTGGGTATGTCTGTGTGTGTGTCTGTGTGTATGTGTCTCTGGGTGTGCGTGTGTGAATGTGTGTGTGTCTCTGGGTGTGTGTGTGTGAATGTGTGTGTGTCTCTGGGTGTGTGTGTGTCTGCATGTGTGTCTCTGTGCGTGTCAGTGTGTGTGTGTGTTTGTTGATTTTCGCCATGTGAGCTTCCATTTTGCATCCCCAGCACTGGACATGGGCGAGAGGCAGAAGTCCTAACACATACTGAATTACATACATTTTATTACATGGTTCCCTTCATGCGATTTATTCTATAAATTCACATTTATGGCCATGCCCAGTGGCTCACGCCTGTAATCCCAGCAGCACTTTGGGAGGCTGAGGCAGGAGGATTACTTAAACCCAGGAGTTTGAGACCAGCCTGGGCAACATAGTGAGACCCCATCTCTAATTTTTTAGAAGTAAAAAATATATATTTTTATTTAAAAAATTCACACTTAATTTTTCAGAGATGTGCAAGGTCAGCGTATGCTCTTATCCCTTCTTACATATTCATATTCTGTGATGCTCCAATTTGGAGCTCAGAAAATATCGATTGATGGTGTTGGATTTGGACTTATAAGAACAAAATCTGGGGAAAAATAGTGTTAACCAAAGGAAAATGTCATAACAGGAGGAAACTGAAAGCTTAAATTGCAAAAATAAGAAGCACATAATGGTCCAGATCCCAGGAGGCCCAAATATGAGAATACATTAGAGATCAGTTGATTAGAGATGGGGTCTGATTCCGTCGTCCAGGCTGGAGAGCCATGGCGTCGTGATCGTAGCTCACTGCAGCCTCGACCTCCTGGGCTCAAGCCATCCTCCAGCGTCCCGAGTAGCTGGGACTACAGGTGTGCACTGCCACACCTGTCTTTCTTGCTTTCCTTTTTATACGGATTTCTCACCTCTAGGTACTCCTGAGAACGCTTCCTCCGTCTGTGGATCCGCATCGTCTCCATCACTGATCTCACCTCTAGGTACTCCCGAGAGCACCTCCTCCATCACCACAGATCCGCGTAGCCTGCATCACTGATCTCACCTCTAGGTAATCCTGAGAACTCCTCCTCCGTCTGTGGATCTGCGTGGTCTCCATCACTGATCTTACCTCTAGGTATTCCCGAGAGCGCCTCCTCCGTCACTGTGGATCTGCGTAGCCCGCATCACTGATGTCACCTCTAGGTACTCCTGAGAACGCCTCCTCCATCACTGTGGATCTGCGTAGCCCGCATCACTGATGTCACCTCTAGGTACTCCTGAGAACGCCTCCTCCATCACTGTGGATCCGCGTAGTCTGCATCACTGAGATGTGTCGCGTCATTTCTGTCTTCCTGTTGTGTGTTCCTTTGGCTGAAGTATAGAAATTGCATCAATCCACTGCCTTTCACCCCCGCGAATAGCTTCCTAGGGCCACCGTAATAAATTACTACACAGTGGGTGGCTTAGAACAATTTTATTCCTCAGCCTCCTGGAGGCCACACGTCTGAAATCAGGGTGTCAGCAGGGCGGTGCTCCCTGTGAAGGATCCAGCGAGAAACTGTTCCATGGTGTTCTCTTAGGTCCTGGTGTTGCCGACAACCCTTGCTGACCCTCGGCTGGCAGACGCATCACTCCCACCTCTGCCTCCGTCATCACAGGGCCCTCTCCCTATGTTGTGTGTCTGTCTCTGTGTCGCCTCTCCTCTTCTAATAAGAACACCAGGAATACCCACCCACATGCTGGCACGGTGCTCCATGCCTGTAATCCTAGCTCTTTGGGAGGCCAAGGCAGGCAGATCACTTGAGGCCAGAAGTTTGAGACCAGCCTAGGCAACCTGGCAACACCTCCTCTCTACAAAAAACAAAAAAATTAGCCAGGTGTGGTGACTTGCACCTGTAGTCCCAGCTACTCAGGAGGCTGAGGTGGAAGGATCACTTGAGCCCTGGAGGTCGAGGCTTCAGTGAGCCATGATTGCACCACTGCACTCCCGCCTGGGTGACAAAGCAAGACCCTGTCTCAAACAAAACAAAACAAAACAAAACAAAAAAACTGAATCACACTTCTCCAGTATGGCCTCATCTTAACCAATTACATCTACAATGACCCTCTTTCCAAATAAAGTCACATTTTGAGATTAAAGGGGTTGGGACTTGAACATGTCCTTTTGGGGGACACAGGTGAACCTACAGCTGTGGTGAGTAAGTGTCTCCAGGCTTTTGATCTCCAGAAGCGTGTTACTACATTCTCCTTTCCATCTCGTGTTGTACATGTGCAAGAGTTTCTCTTGGCTGGACACACACACACATACACAGACTTGAATGGCTGGATCAAGAAGACATTTACAACACATGCTCACCAAAGGAATGTTGCAAAATGTTCCCCAGTTTGTAATGTCTCTTTTCACTTAAAGTCTTCCTGATTCACAAAAGTTGTTAATTTTAATATGGTTCAACTTATTGATACTTCTTTCAGTTCACGTTTCTCTGTTTAAAATATCCTTTCCTATCCCATAGTTGAAAAGATATTCACTTACATTTTATTTTATTTTTTGTGGTGGAGTTTTGCTCTGTTGCTCAGGCTGGAGTGCAATGGCCCGATCTCTGCTCACCACAACCTCTGCCTCCGGGGTTCAAGCGATTCTCCTGCCTCAGCCTCCCGAGTAGCTGGGATTACAGGCATGCACCACCACACCCGGCTAATTTTGTATTTTTAGTAGAGACGAGGTTTCTCCATGTTGGCCAAGGCTGGTCTCGAACTCCCAAACTCAGGTGATCCGCCCACCTTGGCCTCCCAAAGTGCTGGGATTACAGGCTGGGCCACTGCGCCCGGCCTTTCACTTACACTTTATACTAGGAATTTTTAAGTTTTGTTTTTGACAGATGAACCTTGATCCATCAGGAGTTGCTTTTTGCATATAGTGTAAGATAGGGATTTTCTTTTTCTTTTCTTTTCTTTTTCTTTCTTTCTTTTTTTTTTGTTTGAGACAGAATTTCACTCTGTCACCCAGGCTGGAGTGCAGTGGCACGATCAAGGCTCACTGCAGCCTTGCCCCTGCAGTCTCAAGCAATCTTCCTGCCTCAGTCTCCCAAGTAGCTGGGACTACAGGTGTGCACCACCATGCCTGGCTAATTTTTTTTTTTTTTTTTGGTAGAGATGGGGTTTCACCATGTTGTCAGGCTGGGCTCAAGTGATCTGCTCACCCCGGCCTCCCAAAGTACTGGGATTACAGGTGTGAGCCACCATGCCCAGCTGTAGATAGGGGTTTGATTTTGTCTTTTTTTTGTGGGTGACCAGTTTTTCCAGTTCCAGCTAATGAATGGTTCCTTCTCCTGTGCTGATCTGACATGCCGTCCATCCCATGCTCACATCCATAATATGACTGTGTTGCTGGCCTCCCTGTTCTCTTCCATTGGTCAGCATGCCTTTTCCTGGGCCAGTATCACACTGTCTTAAATAATTACTATAGGCTGGGCTCAGTGGCTCACGCCTGTAATCCCAGCACTTTGGGAGGCCAAGGTAGGTGAATCACTTGAGGTCAGGAGTTTGAGACCAGCCTGGCCAACGTGGTGAAACCCTGTCTCTACTAAAAATACAAAAACAAGCCGGGCATGGTGGCACATGCCTGTAATCCCAGCTACTTGGGAGGCTGAGGCAGAAGAATCACTTGAACCCAGGAGACGGAGGTTGCAGTGAGCCAATACTGTGCCATTGCACTCCAGGCTGGGCAACAAGAAAGAAACTCTGTCTCAAAAAAAAAAAATTGTACTGTAGTTTGGTAAGTGCTTATATTTGATAAACCAAGTCCTATCTCTCTGTTCTTAAGAAGAGTTTTGGCTATGTTCGATGCTTCCATGAAAATTCCACAAAAAACACTGGGAATTTTGATTGAAATCACACTGAATATACAGCTATTTTTGGGAAGTGTACATATTTCCTAGGATGAATTTTGAGGAGCTGAATTGCAGGTCAAAGACTGTATGAACACAGAGACTTTTGACAAACATCACCCAGTTGCTTTTCACTGGCTGTACTAAGCTACATATAGGCAAGAACTTGGCCAGCTCACCTTTATGTCTTGAGCTCCTAGCTCAGTGCCTGAAACACTTATCAAACCAGCAATGTCTCTTATGCCAGCTGCACCCCAACTTCTCCGGTATAATTTTGTTTTATTTCTTATTTTTATTTTTATTTTTTTGAGATGGAGTCCCGCTCTGTCGACCAGGCTGGAGTGCAGTGGCATGATCTCAGCTCACTACAACCTCCACCTCCCAGGTTCAAGCGATTCTCCTGCCTCAGCCTCCTGAGTAGCTGGGATTACAGGTGGGCGCCACCACGCCCAGCTAATTTTTGTATTTTTAGTAGAGACGGGTTTCACTCTGTTGGTCAGGCTGGTCTCGAACTCCTGACCTCAGGTGATTCTCTCACCTTGACCTCCCAAAATGCTTCCAAGCTTTGGCATTTATGAAGAAAGCAGCTATAAACATCCAGGTGGAGGTTTTGTCAGGACCTAAGCTTTCAGCTCATTTGGGTAAATACCAAGGAACAGGATGGAGGAATCATATGGTAAGATACTGTTTAGTTTTGTAAGAAACTGCCAAACTGTCTTCCAAAGTGGCTGTACCGTTTGCATTCCCACCAGCGATGAAGGAGCGTTGCTGTTGCTCCACAACCTCGCCAGCCTTTGGTGGTGTCCGTGTCCTGAATTTTCACCATTCCAATAGAAGGTGCTGTTTTCTGCTGGTTATGTTTAGAGATATTCACGATAAAAAGTAGTTACACTTTTCAAAATTCTACTAGAGGCCATGTAGAAAAAGCTTGGAAGCACCCATGATGTCCTCCAGCAGGTGAAAGGATAAGCTGTGGTGCATCCAGAAATGGAATATTATTCAGCACTGAAAAGAACTCGACCATCAAGCCATGGAAAGACATGGGAGAAAAATGCACTTTACTAAGTGAAATAACCTGAAAAGGCCGCAATACCAACGATATGACATTCCAGAAAAGCCAAACCACGGAGACACTATAAAGATCAGTAGTGAGGGTGTGGGTAGGATGAGTGGGTTTCACGCGGAGGGTTTTTAGGGCAGTGTATAACGTTATCACAGGGATACATGTCTTTTCACATTTGTCAAAACCCATGAAATGTGCACCAGCAGACTGAACCCCAGTGTGAACTGTGGGCGATAATGGTGTGTCACTGTAGGTTCATCTGTTGTAACAAATGGACCACTCTAGGGGGATGCTGACATGGGGGAGGCTGTGCATATGTGGGGAGTAGGGGGTGTGCTAGAATTCTCTATACTTTGCACCCAATTTTGCTGTGAACCTAAAACTGCTCTAAAAAAGTCTATTTAAAGTAAAGCAACAACAGAATAAGATTTTAGTATAAATAAGTCTGTTATAAAATAGAGAACACCCATCAATGGATAAAAGTCAAGATTTTTATGTTGATCAATTTAAAAGTGAAGTGACTTACAAAACTTTTTTTTTGAGGTCAGGTTAAAGCCATCTCAGCAACAAGTAATGGAGTTGCCAGTCTCCGAAATAAGCCACGTGGGTAGAGAGCAAACCGTTAATAACTCCAGCATTTCTGTGCACAGAACCAGGGAAGTAATGTCTTTAAATACAGCTGCATCTTGAAATATCTGCCACTAATTCAGGCACATTGAAATTGCTGCATTAAACTACTGAACTATAATAGAAGCCTCTGCAACCTTTATTCTGAGTTTACTGGTCCTATTTATAGCAGAGGATCAGAAAAAAAATGTATTGCTATCTGGTGTGACCATGACAGTGATGTGTGTCTGGCGTACTAGGTGACCGTGAGGGTGACGGGTGACCGTGACAGTGATGTGTGTCTGGCGTACTAGGTGACCGTGAGGGTGACGGGTGACCGTGACAGTGATGTGTGTCTGGCGTACTAGGTGACCGTGAGGGTGACGGGTGACCGTGACAGTGATGTGTGTCTGGCGTACTAGGTGACCGTGAGGGTGACGGGTGACCGTGACAGTGATGTGTGTCTGGCGTACTAGGTGACCGTGAGGGTGACGGGTGACCGTGACAGTGATGTGTGTCTGGCGTACTAGGTGACCGTGAGGGTGACGGGTGACCGTGACAGTGATGTGTGTCTGGCGTACTAGGTGACCGTGAGGGTGACGGGTGACCGTGACAGTGATGTGTGTCTGGCGTACTAGGTGACCGTGAGGGTGACGGGTGACCGTGACAGTGATGTGTGTCTGGCGTACTAGGTGACCGTGAGGGTGACGGGTGACCGTGACAGTGATGTGTGTCTGGCGTACTAGGTGACCGTGAGGGTGACGGGTGACCGTGACAGTGATGTGTGTCTGGCGTACTAGGTGACCGTGAGGGTGACGGGTGACCGTGACAGTGATGTGTGTCTGGCGTACTAGGTGACCGTGAGGGTGACGGGTGACTGTGACAGTGATGTGTGTCTGCTGTACTAGGTGATGGTAATAGTGATAGGTGATCATGATAGTGATGTGTGTCTAGTGTAATAGTCGACCATGATGGTGATAGGTGATGGTGACAGTGATGTCGTCTGGTGTAACAGGTGACCGTGATGGTAATAGATGACCGTGACAATGACATATGTCTGATGTAATAGTTGACCGTGAGGGTTACAGGAGAAAGTTGTACTGTCTGTTTCCACGGGAACATCTGTAGAGCATGTTTGGCTAATGTTTCTCTTAGTGCACACTGGAACCATGCCATTCTGTTTTCCCTGCCCCCACCTGACAGCACAGTGCCCGGCACATGTACATGTACGGTATTAACATTGTCAGAACACATAGCTGTGACATGGCATCTCTCTCCCCTCAGGCATTCGGCCTTATTCTGCAAGGAGATGTATATTCCATGCTAACCAGCAGTCCCTGGTGTCTCTCCAGTCATTTAGATGGTCTGAAGCAACATGGGCTTAGCCATTTGGGATTAATTTTCCTAGATATTGTGCCCTTTCAATACCTAATTTCAAGGTTTTTTTGATTTCAGGAAACAGTTCTCAAAATATACTTTTTTTTTTTGGGACAGAGTCTCACTCTGTCCCCAGGCTGGAGTGCAATGGGGTGATCTCAGCTCACTGCAAACTCCGCCTCCCAGATTCAAGCGATTCTCCTGCCTTGGCCTCCCGAGTAGCTGGGATTACAGGCACGCACCACCACACCTGGCTAATTTGTGTGTGTGTGTGTGTGTGTGTGTTTGTTTTTCAGTAGAGACGGGGTTTCACTATGTTGGCCAGTCTGGTCTCGAACTCCTGACCTGAAGGGATCCACCTGCCTTGGCCCCTCAAAGTGCTGGGATTACGGGTGTGAGCCACCACGCCAGGCCCAAATATACGTTTTAATATTATTTTGTATTACTGCCTTGGTTTTCCTCTTCAGCAACTCCTATTAGATTTATATTAGATCTTTTTTTCTGATCTTCTATACTTATTCCTCATTTTGAATTGGTTTCATCTTGTCATTTATTTTTAATTTCAACTTTATGGAGGTATAATTGAAGTACACTAAAATACAGATATTGATGGTGTAACCTTTGTTTTTGAGGTGCATGTGGAGTTTCACATCCATTACACTCAAGGTAGCAGCTATTTCTATGACCCCCAAAAGTTTCTAGTGCCCATCTATATCCATCCCTACCTCCACCCCATCCCCAGGATGTGTTTTCTCATCTGTTTTTCATCCCCAGGATGTGGTTTCTGTCATTATACGCTAGTTTTCATGTTCCAGAAATTCAGACAAATAGAATTATACAGTATATTCTATTTTTCTCTTCTTTTCTTTCTTTCTTATTTTTATTTATTTATTTTTGAGACGAAGTCTCACTGTCACCCAGGCTGGAGTGCAGTGGCATGATCTTGGCTCACTGCAACCTCTGCCTCCCAGGTTCAAGCCATTCTCCTGCCTCAGCCTCCAGAGTAGCTGGGATTACAGGTGCCCACCACCACAACCGGCTAAATTTTTTATTTTTAGTACAGACAGGGTTTTGCCATGTTGCCCAGACTGGTCTTGAACTCCTGACCTCAGGCGATCCGCCCGCCTCGGCCTCCCAAAGTGCTGGGATTACAGGCGTGAGCCGCCGCGCCCAGCTGTGATTCTGTTTGGCTTCTTTCACGCTGTGTACTTCTGAGGTTCAACTGTGCTATCACTTGTGTCAGTAGCTTCCCTTTTTAATTGCTGAATAACATCCCACCGTATGGATACATCACCCTTCCTTTCTCCATGAAGTGCCCGCCCACTTCATTTCATGGGTATTTCAGTTGTTTCCAGCTTTTGGCTATTGGAAATACAGCTGTGAAGGATATCTGTATACCAGTCCTTAGGTGGGCATGTATTTTTTTTCCTCTGGAGCAAGTCTGAAATGATTGGGTCATATGGTGGTGTATGTTTACTGTTTCAAGAAAGAAAGTCCTATTTTTTCTAGGATTTATCCCATTTTATACCGCCACCAGCAGTGCGTGAGACAATGCCTGTTGTTTACAAGCGTGTGGCAGTGTCTCATTGTGGTTTTCATTTGTGTTTCCCTGATGATGGAGGGGAACATTTCTTCTTCTTCCTTCTTCTTCTTCTTCTTTTTTTTCTTTTTTTTTTTTTGTTTGAGACGAGTCTTGCTCTGTCACCTGGGCTAGAGTTCAGCGGTAGGATCTCGGCTCACTGCAACCTTCGCCTCCCGGGTTCAAGTGATTCTGCTGCCTCAACCTCCCGAGTAGCTGGATTACTGGCGCACACCACAACGCCTGGCTAATTTTTGTATTTTTAGTAGAGCTGGGGTTTCGCCATGTTGGCCAGGCTGGTCTCAAACTCCTGACCTCAGGTGATCTGCCTGCCTTGGCTTCCCAAAGTGCTGGGATTACAGGTGTGAGCCACCACGCCTGGCATGGGGCACATTTTTTCATGTGCTTATTGGTTATTTTAAATATTATTCTATGAAATGTCTGTTGCCTATTTTTTTAAAAGTGGGTTATTTGTTTTCTGATTATTGGCTTTTAAGAGTAAGTTCTGGATGTAAGTCCTTTGTCTGGCATGTGTGGTGCAAATGTTTTCTTCAATGGATGGCTTGCCTTTCTGTTTTTAAAAATGGATTATTTCAAAGAGCAAGATATTTTATTCTATTTCATTTTTATTGTTTATTTTTTGAGACCGAGTCTTGCTCTGTTGCCTAGGCTGGGTGCAGTGGCACGATCTCGGCTCACTGCAATCTCTGCCATCCAGGTTCAAGCAATTCTTGTGCCTCAGCCTCCCGAGTAGCTGGGACCACAGGCAAGCACCACCATGCCCGGCTAATTTTTGTATGTTTAGTAGAGACAGGGTTTCACCATGTTGGCCAGGCTGGTCTCGAACACCCAACCTCAAGTGATCCTCCTGCCTTGGCCTCCCAAATGGCTGGGATGACAGGCGTGAGCCACTGTGCCCAGCCAGAGCAAGATATTTTACTTTTGATGAAGTCTAGTTAATTTTTTTCTCTTGAGGTCTATGCCATATCACTAAGATTTTCTTCCTGTTCTAGAGACTCATCGTTTGGGATTTTACACATACCTCTGTGACATATTTTGGATTAAACTTGCATATGGCGTGAGGTGTTAAGAGTTATTTTTCTTCCCCGCGTGAGTATCCAGTTGATATAGCACCATTCATTGAAAAGAATTTCCTTTCTGTGTTAAATTACCTGGACATCTTGTTGAATCAATTGACAAAAGATGTGAGCGTCTGTTCCTAAACTTGCAGATTCTGTGTCATTGATCTCTGTGACTATCTTTCTGACAAGGTATTTTGATTTATGTAGTTTTGTTGTTGTTGTTTGTTTGTTTGTTTGTTTGAGATAGGGCCTCACTTTGTCTCCCAGGCTGGAGTGCAGTGGCGCAATCTTGGCTCACTGCAGCCTTGATCTTCCAGGCTCACATGATCGTCCCACATCAGCCTCCCACGTAGCTGGGACTACAGGCGTGTACCACCCCACCCGGCTAATTTTTGTATTTTTTGGCCTCCCAAAGTGCTGGGATTACAGGTGTGAGCCACCACACTTGGCCTTGATTTATGTAATTTTAAGCCTTGAAGTTAGGTAGGTTAAGTATTTCAGTTTTTTTTTTTTAATGATTGATTTTAGTTGGGCACGGTGGATAATACCTGTAACCCCAGCAACTCAGGAGGCTGAGGTGGGAGGATCACTTGAGGCCAGGAGGTTGAGACCAGCTTGGGTAACATAGGGAGACCCCACCTCTACTAAAAATAAAAATATGGTCGGGGGTGGTGGCTCATGCCTGTAATCCCATCACTTTGGGAGGCCAATGTGGGTGGATCACTTGAGCTCACAAGTTCCAGACCAGCCTGGGCGACATGGCAAAAGCCTGTCTCTACAAAAAAATACAAAAATTAACCAGGCATGGTAGTGTGTGCCTGTAGTCCCAGCTACTTGGGAGGCTGAGGTGGGAGGATGGCACGAGCCTGGGAGGCGGAGGTTGCAGTGAGTCGAGATCGCGCCATCGCACTCCAGCCTGGGCAATAGAGCCAGACCTTGTCTTGAAAAATAAATAAATAAATAAAAATAAATGATGGATTTGAGTCCCGCCCCCTAGACCTTATGGAACCTTAATTCCTGCCTTACTCCAAATACAACCACACTGGGAGTTCAGGCTCCAGCATAGGAATCTTGGTGACAGAGACATTCAGTGTGTAGCAGCTGCTCGGAGGTACAGACGCCCTGGCACCTGCAGCGCTCCCTGGACTCCTCAAAGCAGCCTCCCACTTTGCTCTTAGCCTCCGCGGAGAAGCTTGTTGACTTGTTGGGATTCTGCTTTCAGGAACTGCAGATGCCCTGTTGCCTTTTTGTGCCTTTCTTACCAAGATGCTGGTGCTGAAAATGCCACCTGCAAAATTTCATCCCAAAACGTTGAATCCAGCTTTTAAACTACAGTTTCATAGGAATACAGGATGCAAAAGATTAGGTTAAATTACACTACACAAAATCAGCAAAATCCAGAATGTGTGGAACTCAACAGAACAGTGATTTTCCTAGAAAAACTACAACAAAGACCAAGGGGTGGAATTGTAAAATTGTAGTTTAAAAGAGACTTAAGAGCCTCGTGAATTGAAGGCCATCTCTGGACCTAGTTTGGATCTTGATTTTAACAGTGAAAAAAAATATTTGCTAGATAAATAAATTTGAGGACTCTATATTTGATGATTCTAAGGAATTGTTAATTTTTTGTGTGATAATAAGTTTTTAAAAGGTCTACTTTGGTGTATGTAAGAAAACGTCTGTAATAAAAAAAACTCATTGACCAGCCTGGGCAGCATGGTGAGACCCAGTCTCTACAAAAAATACAAAAGTTAGCTTGGTGTGGTTGTGTGTGCCTATAGTCCCAGCTACTTGGGAGGCTGAGGTGGGAGGATCACCTGAGCCCAGGAGGCAGAGGTTGCAGTGAGCTATAGTTGCACCACTGCACTCCAGCCTGAGTGACAGAGTGAGACCCTGTCTCAAAACAAACAAACAGCAACAAAAACTCATTGAAAAAGTTTCACAGCATTGAAACTTTTATCTATTTTATCCACCTTTTTATCTATCAGTCAATGACTGCAATCATTGATGATTAATAGATCCACTATTTCATCTATTAGTCAATGATTGTGATGTGTTACTTTGCTTATCCTATTACACCTGCATTTGTCAGGTGTGACTGTCTTGTGCAGAATGGTTTTTCTTCGGCCGGGCGCGGTGGCTTACACCTGTAATCCCAGCACTTTGGGAGGCAAAGGCGGGCGGATCACGAGGTCAGGAGATCGAGACCATCCTGGCTAACACAGTGAAACCCCGTCTCTACTAAAAATACAAAAAATTAGCTGGGCGTGGTGGTGGGCGCCTGTAGTCCCAGCTACTCGGGAGGCTGAGGCAGGAGAATGGCGTGAACCCGGGAGGCGGAGCTTGCAGTGAGCCGAGATTGTGCCACTGCACTCCAGCCTGGGCGACAGAGCAAGACTCTGTCTCAAAAAAAAAAAGAAAAAAAAGAATGGCTTTTCTTCATCAACCATTTGGTTATCCTAAAATACAGTTCATGTAGAACACACAGAATTAATACTTGATTGTTTTCCTTATCAATTTTCTGGATACTGATTTGGTGCCCTGGTCACTTGCAGAAGCAGCTGATGAGTACTTCCCTTGGCAGTCTCACGTGGGCGTAGATTTTTATGTATTTGGTGTGGTTCCACATATTGCAGTCATTATTTTCTTTTTCTTTTCTTTTCTTTCTTTCTTTTTTTTTTTTTTTTTTGAGATGGAGTCTCACTCTCTTGCCTAGGCTGGAGTGCAGTGGCGAGGTCTCGGCTCACTGCAACTTCCATTTCCCGGGCTCAAGCGATTCTCATGCCTCAGCTTCCCGAATAGCTGGAATTACAGGCTTGCACCACCACACCCAGCTAATTTTTTTGTATTTTTAGTGGAGATGGGGTTTCACCATGTTGGCCAGGCTGGTCTTGAACTCCTGACCTCAAGTGATCCGCCCGCCTCCTTGGCCTCCCAAAGTGCTGGGATTACAGGCATGAGCCACCACGCCTGGTCATTATTTTCTTTTTTGATGGTCAAATTACACTATCTTTGGCATCACTGCAGTATGACACTTTTCCTGTTTAATAACGTTTTTGCTTTCAGTCATGACAAAATGTCCTGGGATGATCGTACATATTTCTGGCTCCAGGCTAAGTATCAGAGTTTCCCCAGCAAGCCCTGACTCTTGTTAACGAGAAATGCTCTGCAGAGACCTGGGTCTAGGGGCTCAAGATGTTTGCTGTTACCAGTTTGTCATTGCTACTTGACTGTTTTGGGGACACAGGTAGGAAACATTTTTTTTTTGAAAGGGAAAAATATTAATAAATCCCTGGATCTTTTGAATTCACTTTTCCAACAGCATAGGTATTACATCACATCATATTGTATTCCAGGATATGTTCAATTAGACCCTCTTGAAAAACATGTGGGTGATTTCCAGTCTTTTGTAATGAAAGTTGATATGGTGTAGCTCTGTGTCCCCACCCAAATCTCACCTTGACTTGTAATAATTCCTATGGGTCAAGGGCCGGACCAGGTAGACGTAATTGAATCACAAGGGCAGTTTACCCCATGCTGTTCTTGTGATAATGAGTGAGTCTCACAAGATCTGATGGTTTTCTAAGTGTCTGGCATTTCCTCCTTTGCTCGGCACTCATTCTCTCTCCTGCCGCCCTGTGAAGAGGTGTCTTCCGTCATGATTGTAAGTTTCCTGAGGCCTTCCCAGCCATGCAGAACTGTGAGTCAATTAAACCTCATTTCTTTATAAATTACCCGGTCTTGGGTATTTCTTCATAGCAGCATGAGAACGGATGAATACAAAGTCTTGCGCACTTATAATTTCATATAGTTGTGCCAGAACATCTCTGTAGCAGAAGTGAGACTGGGGTCAAAGGGTAAAGGCATATTCAATTTGGCTAAATACTGCCAACTTCTTCCCTTTAGGGGCCATAACCATTTTCATTCCCACCAGCAATGTATTCTGTTTTAGCCAAGGTCATTTTAAAAAATGTATATAACTTAAAACTTTTCAGGACCAGAAGGAATGACTCACACCTATAATTCCAGCACTTTGGGAGACAGAGCTGGGAAAATCTCTTGAGGCCAGGAGTTCCAGGCTGGCCTGGGCAACAAAGCAAGACCTTGTCTCTAAAATTAAAACAAAATTATCATGAAAGCATGGATTTCCATTTTCTCTCGAGAAACGAGATGATCTGGCCATGCCCGTTCCTGTGTGGAGGGACAGAGTTCAGCAGATCACCAGGACTCCGGCTTCTGGAAAATGTGGGCCTGCTTGCTCACACTTGGTGTAGGTGCTAGTTTACAGGCATTTGAATTTCGGAGTTCTTGTTATAAGCTGGACTTTGCCGTTTACCTGTGAATGAGACACACATGTCTCTGCTCTAATGGTGCTTACGTGTGTGTGTGTGTGTGCATGCATGTGTGTGTGTGTGTACATGCATGTGTGTCCACATGTGTGAATATAGAGGGGGCTCAGCATGCTTTATAACATGTTTATATAACATAGAAATTGTCAGCCTGGGCAACATGGTGAAACCATGTCTCTACTAAAAATACAAAAATTAGCCAGGCATGGTGGCACTCACCTGTAATCCCAGCTACTTAGGAGGCTGAGGTGGGAGGATTGCTTGAGCCCTGGAGGTCGAGGCTGCAGTGAGCCGTGATCGCACCACTGCAGTTTGGCCTGGGCAACAAAGTGAGACTCTGTCTCAAAAAAAAAAAAAGAAAAAAAAAAAAAGAAATCAACCTATGGTTAAATTTGTAATGCCTTCCTCAGAATTTTATAAATTATTTTCATTACAGAGAAATTGGGTTGAATTTGAAATAGTGGGAGTACTTGCCCTTCATCTTAATGAGGCCAGCACAGAAGGAAAGGCGGGAGTGTGTGGAGTCAACAGCCTGGCCTCGAAGGCTGAGGGCACCTGGAATTTTGTGTCTTACAACCGAGGATTACTGCAGGGGCTGAGGAGGGCAGGGCCGACGGTGCTCATCGGAGGCAACATCACTGCTGAGATGTTGAGAAAGATGGAAATTGTGCTGGCTCGGGATTCTCCTATGATTAAATCACCCAATATTTAATCCTATTAAATCCTCACAGTGCTCTAGTTTAATAAAGCTCTTTAATGTATGTCATAGGAAGGCCTTGTTATCCGAAGATAATTGGTATTAAAAGTAGCCACTTGAAAAGAGTCTACTTAACACAAGGATGGGAATCTTATAGTGACAATGTGACAAGTTTTGGATTTGATGCTATGGATTTCATAATTGAAATTGTATGCTGATTCTTGGAACAAAGCAAAAAACGAGCTGCGTTCATTTGGGAGGAACGTCATTTGTATGGTAGAATTATAGTTTATTCTTCAATTCGCACTTGGTTTTCACAGCATAATCATAAGAACAGATTTCTATGAAAATACTTCAGGGCTTCATCAGCTTCCTGGAGGCCCTTCCTTTGTCTTCTGTCCTCAGAATATTCTCTTATGGACATCGATTGTCCTCGGGACATTTGGACAATTCTCCCAAGGGACCTTCTGTTTTTTTCTTTCCTTTTTTTGAGGCAAGGTCTCACTCTGAGGCCCAGGCTGGAGTGCAGTGGCGCAATCTCACCTCACTGCAACCTCCGCCTCCTGGGCTCAAGCCATCCTCCCACCTCAGCCTCCCAAGTAGCTGGGATTACAGGGGCTTGCCACCACACCTGGCTAATTTCTGTAGTTTTTGTAGAAGTGGGATTTCGCCATGTGGCCCATGCTGGTCTTGAACTCCTGAGCTGAAGGAATCCACCTGCCTTGGCCTCCCAAATTGCTGGGATTACAGGCATGTGCCACCGCACCTGGCCCTGGGTGATCTTCTGTTGCAGGATTTGCAATGTCTCTTTTAACTGATTTAACTCCAATTCCATTCATCAGAGAGGGCCAGGACGACCAAGGCCAGGGATTTTGACTCCCTGACTTGGATGATAGGTGCCAACATGAGGCAGGGGGAGTTGTCGAGGGGCCGTTTTGTAAGTGATCAATAGTGAATAACGTCGGGTGTTGATGACTTTCGCCTCCTCTTGCAACCTCGATGAGGATATTTGGATAATGAGAAGCTGTTGTGTTTCATTGGATTCTTATGATAATCCTGATAACCGGCCAAGGTCCCACAGCCAGGACACACAGGATGTGGTCCACCCCGTACCTATGAGCCTCTGTGACACCATTAGGCCCAGCGCTGCTGTAGGTACTGTGAAAAGAGGGATATTTTTAGGTCAATCAACAATGTTAACATATGCATATATTTTAAAAGTCTTAAATTATTATTATTTGCCGGGCACGGTGGCTCCCGCCTATAATCCCAGCACTTTGGGAGGCCAAGGCGGGTAGATCACCTGAGGTCAGGAGTTCAAGACCAGCCTGGCCAACATGGCGAAACCCCGTCTCCACTAAAGACACACACACACACACACAAAATTAGCCGGGTGTGGTGGCGGGCACCTGTAATCCCAGCTACTAGAGAGGCTGAGAGCCACCATGTCTGGCCACTTTCTTTTTGTATTTTTGTAGAGACAGGGTTTCATGATACTGGCTGTTGTTAAACTCCTGACCTCAGGTGATCTGCCTGCCTCGGCCTCCCAAAGTGCTGGCATTACAGGCGTGAGCCACTGCGCCCAGCTAGGAAAAGAAAATTACCATTTTTTTTTATTACACGAGTGGATGTTAATTATAAAAATATTCAGACAGTATATAGAAATACCACAGCCATCCACAGTCCCGCACTTTGAGACAAGCTTCTGTGCGTTATGGCACAAGTCATTGTATGTGACCGGTTTCTCACGGACTTTTAAAAAGCACAGTCGTTTCATTTTCCTTCCATCTTCTCTCACCAGGTAACAGCCTGGTGGTCTATCCTTCCATGCTTTCTCCGTTGTCACAGTGTGTGTGTGTGCTTGTGTGTGTTGTGTGTGTGTGTGCACAGATTTGATGGTGCCTTAGGGTTCTCCAGAGGGACAGAACCAACAGGATGTATGTATACATGAAAGGATCTTATTAGGGAAAATTGGCTCACACAATCACAAGACGAGGTCCCAGGATAGGCCGTCTGCAAGCTGGGCGAGAGAGAAGCCAGTAGTGGCTCAGTCCGAGTCCAAAAGCCTCAAACCAAGAAAGCCGACAGTGCCACCTTTTGTCTGTGGCAGAAGGCTCGAGACCTTCCAGAAGCCACAGATGCAAGTCCCAGAGTCCAAAGGCAGGAGAACCTGGAGGCTGATGTCCAAGGGCAGAAGGAGAGGGAGGAAGCATCCAGCACAGGAGAAAGAAGGAAGCCGGGAGACCCAGCAAGCCAGGTCATCCCATCTTCCTCCTGCCTTGTCCCAGCCGCGCTGGCAGCCCACTGGATGGTGCCCACCCACATCGAGGGTACGTTTCCTCTCCCAGTCCACCGACTCAAATGTCCATCTCCTCTGGCAACATCCTCACACCCAAGAACCATACTTCACCAGCCATCTAGTCCTCTTCAGTCCAAACAAGTTGACATCTAATATTTACCATCACAGATGAATTTCAATACTTTTGATTATTTGAACAGGGAACACTCAGACACTCACATGATCCACAGCCCACGAAGTGCTGACAGGCACACTGGTGGGAAGTCTCTCCCCATCCATGCAATCTTGGTCTCACCCCAATAGACACTGGCTGGTATTGGCTTCCTATATGTCCTGTCATAATTTGTTTATGCTCAAACACATAAGAATATAGACTCTTATTCTTCCACCAGTTATAAAAGCAAACAAAAGCTAGTTCGTTTAGACAATATGCGTTTGGCTTTTTCACAGAAGAGCATATCTTGGAGATAATTTCACAGTAAGTATTGAGATCTCTCTAAGTAGCTGTATACCATCGAGGCTGGATGGATGCATCAAAATTGAATAACCAGCCCCCTATTGAGGACATTTGGGTGGGTTATCATATTATTACAAACACTACTGTGAATATATTCTTGCACACTTGTTATTTTGCATATGTGCAAATACATCTGCAGGATCAACCCCTAGAAGTGGAATTGTTGGGTCACAGATGAACGTCGCTAGCTGCTGCTTAACGGCCTGCACTATTGGGCTGTTCACGTTCCCATTAGCAGAGTGGGAGCACTCTCGTTCTCCCGTAGCTTTGATACCAGCCTGTGTTATTAAACTTTTGGAGCTCTGCCATTCTGATAAGTGAAAAATGTAATTCCGCGCGGCTTTAATTTGCATTTATCTTATCACAGGTGAGATTTAACCTCTTCACTTGTGTAACAGCCATTCCTAGTTCTTTGTAAATTGCATGCTCATAGCCTTCCTTTCTCTATTTTCTTTGTTAGTTGCCTTTCCTTTTTGAAAATGCATTTCTAGGAGCTCTTTATTATGAAGAACATCCTTTGTAATGAGATGCAAACATTTTTTCCCAGTTCATCATTTGCCTTTCGCTTTTGCATTTTTATTTATTTTAATTTTTTTTGAGACAGAATCTTGCACTGTCCCCCAGGCTGGAGGGCAGTGTCGTGATCTCGGCTCACTGCAACCTCCGCCTCCCGGTTCTCGTGCTTCAGCCTCCCGAGTAGCTGGGGTTACAGGTGCACTCCACCATGCCCAGCTAATTTTTGTATTTTTAGTAGAGATGGGGTTTCATCATGTTGGCCAGGCTGGTCTCAAACTCCTGACCTCAACTGATCCACCCGCTTTGGCCTCCCAAAGTGCTGGGATGACAGGCCTGAGCCACTGCGCCCGGCCTTATTTTCTTTTTCAAGATAGTTATGCCTATGTTTCAACACCATTACTGAAGAGTTACCCATAATTTCTCTGAGATGTCAAACTTATCATATGTTATATTCTCATTTGTACTGAGGCGTGTTCCTGTGCTTTTGATAGCATTACAATGATCTATTTTTGTGCCAAGGCCACAGGGTTTAATTATTGTAAATTCATAATCCATCCTCTTCATATATATATGAAAATATATATATACACTCTGATTACTCTTGCTTGTTTATTTTTCCTCTTAACCTAGTTCCAAAAAACAGAACCCAATGCAAGAAAAGAATCTAGTTATAGTATTTGTGTTAGCAACACTTCATATTTATAAATTAACATAGAGACAAGGACACTTTTATTATATTGAGTCCTTGTTCAGGGCTGAATTATGTGCCTTCACACCCTGAAACTCATGTGTTGAAGCCTTAACCCCTGGTCCTCAGAATGTGATTGTGTTTGGAGATAGTCTTTAAAAAGGTGATTAAATTAAAACGAGGCCCTTAGGGTGGATCCTGTTCTAATCTGACTTATGTCCTTGTAAGGAGAGGAGAGTCAGACATGCAAGGAGATACCAGGGATGGACGAACACCGAGAAAAAAACCATATGAGGACACAGGCAAGAAGGCGGCCGTCTGCAAGCCAAGGGGAGAGCCCCCAGGAGAAACTCGCCCTGCTGACTCCTTGGCCTTGAACCTGCAAGCTCCGGAACTGTGAGAGAATACATTTTACACATTTTGTTGTTTAAGGCAAAAGGTCTGGGGAACTTTATTATGGCAGTCCTAGCTAACTAATACAGTCCTCTCTCCAAGAATATAATATTTCTTTCTATTTCTTCATACTAAAAAATTAATACATGAAGGGTTTTCTTCACTCAGTTCTTGCAGCGTTCTTAAGCTTATTTTGAGGTATTTTAAATTTTTTTTGGTGGGATGCTTTTTTAAGTATATAGAGTCATTTTTTCTTATACCTTTTAAGCGATACTTCTTTGTATACATGAAAGTTCATTAAATTTGCCTTTGTAGTGTCTTTCCATTGTTTGTTTTACAAAAAATGGGACTGATCTACTTACCCACACTGAACTTTTTTTACTTAGCAATACATAGTAGAACTACCTTCAATTTGTTCAAGTCAACAAATTCCCCCCAACTCTCATATACCCACCACCTAGAACCTACCATTCACATTTTACTATGCTTGTTTTGTCACTCATCTATCTGTCTGTCTGTCTGTCTATCTTTTTTTTTTTTTTGAGACAGAGTTTCATTCTTGTTGCCCAGGCTGGCACAGTCTCTGCTCATTGCAACCTCTGCCTCCCTGGTTCAAGTGATTCTCCTGCCTCAGCCTCCCAAGTAGCTGGGATTACAGGCACCCGCCACTATGTTGGGCTAATTTTTGTATTTTTAGTAGAGACAGGGTTTCACCATGTTGGCCAGGCTGGTCTTCAACTCTTGACCTCAGGTGATTCACCCACCTTGGCCTCCCAAAGTGCTGGGATTACAGATGTGAGCCACCGTGCCTGGCCCTATCTGTCTGTCTGTCTGTCTGTCTGTCTGTCTATCTATCTATCTACCTATCTTTCTATCTATATCTATCTATTCCTTTCTATTTCCATAAACCCATTCTTTGTAATGGGAGCATAATATTTGCCCTTTATAAAATACTACAGTTTGTTAAACTGATAGTTACTCCATTTCTAGTCTTTCCTCCTAACTACAAATATTTCTGCAATATATATTCTTACTTATGTGTTGATGCTTTTATTTCTGTAAGATAGATTCCCAGATGGAATGGAAATAATTTAATAGATATTGCCAGGTTGCTCTCCCAAATGGATAACTCACATTTCTAGGCTTGTTTAAGAACACCTTCTTTCTTCCTTGCATCCTTCCAGCTAATATCACTCTTTTACATTTTGAAGATTTACTGGGTATAAAATGATATTTCATTATTATTTGAATTTGCACTTCCTTGACTCCAAGGAAGTGGGAGCATCCTTCATTTGTATAAAGACCATTTTACTTTGTATGTTTCTTCTTTGTATTTTTTGATTCTTTAAAAAAGTAGGTTTTTGGCCGGGCATGGTGGCTCATGCCTATAATCCCAGCACTTTGGAAGGCTGAGGTTGGAGGATAGCTTGAGCCCAGGAGTTTGAGACCAGTCTGGGCAACATGGCGAAACCCCGTCTCTAAAATTGAAAGAAGAAAAAAGAAAAAAAAATTAGGTTGTTTGTCTTTTGGTCATTATTTGGTATTGATTTGTAAGATAATGTTTGGCATTTCGTATGCTGTGCAAATATTTTCTTTCTTTCTTTCTTCTTTTTTTTTTTTTTTGAGACGGAATCTTGTTCTGTCACCCAGGCTGGAGTGCAGTGGCATGATCTCAGCTCACTGCAACCTCCACCTCCTGGGTTCAAGCGATTCTCCTGCCTCAGCCACCCGAGTAGCTGGGATTACAGGCACCCACCACCACGCCCAGCTAATTTTTGTATTTTTTAGTAGAGGTGGGGTTTCGCCATGTTGGCCAGGCTGGTCTCGAACTCCTGACCTCAGGTGATCCACCCGCCTCAGCCTCCCAAAGTGCTGGGATTACAGGCATGAGCCATTGCACCTGGTCTAATATTTTCTTAATTTTTCATTTGTCTACTGATATTTTTGACATTTTTTTTTGTCGTGCAATTACAATTATGGCTGAATATTTTTTATCTTTTTATCACGGCTTCTGGATTTCTGTTGGTCCTGAATAGGTTCCTCTAATCTAAGTTGTATGGATAGTCTTGTCAATGATTTTGGCATTTTAATTTTATTTGTTTGCATGAAAGTGTTACTCTTTCTGGAAATTATTCTGTGTCTAGAGATCCAGGTCCGGTTTGTCTTTCCTTCTCCCATACTGATGACATGTTTGCTGCAGCAGCATTTATTAAGTAGCCCCTCCACCCACCTCTCCCTGTGGCAGTGACACCCGTGCCCTGTGCTAATCCTCAGGCAGCAGGGCTCCATTCTGAGCGTCTGTGCTACCATCAATTTCTCCAGCCCTAGATCCCCAGGATTCTGAGTGGATTTTGACTCTGTTGTCCTCTCTGGTGTGTAATCCCCCTTTATTTCCCACCATTTCCTTGGCTATTCTTGAAATTTTTTTTTTTTTTTTTTTTTTTTTTTTTTTTAGACAAGTCTTGCTCTGTTGCTCAGGCTGGAGTGCAGAGGTGTGGTCTTGGCTCACTGCAGCCTCTACCTCCAGGGTCAAGAGATTCTCCTGCCACAGCCACTCAAGTAGCTGGGACTACAGGCATGCACCACCACCATGCCCGGCCAACATTTTCCGTATTTTTAGTAGAGACAGGGTTTCACCATGTTGACCAGGCTGGTCTCAAACTCCTGACTTCAAGTGATCCACCTGCCTCGGCCTCCCAAAGTTCTGGGATTACAGGCATAAGCCACCGCACCTGTGGAACATTTCTTATACTGTATGTATTAAAACCATTTTATCCAATTGAAAATGTGATTCAATTACAATCTTAAAAAATATTTAGAATAATGAGAGGAGAGTCAGTCTTCTACAGTTAGTTTTCTCATCCAGGGATACAGTATCTTTTTCCATTTGTGTAGATCTTGTTTCACATCCTCCAATACTCCAATAAGATACTATGTTTTAAAATTCATCTTATTCTGTTATTTTAACTTAAAAAACTGTATTTTGACAAGTGAAACTTTTTTTTTTTTTTTTTTTTTTTGAGACAGAGCCTCACTTCGTTACCAGGCTGGAGTGCAGTGGCGCGATCTCGGCTCACTGCAACCTCCTCTTCCCGGGCTCAAGCAATTCTTCTGCCTCAGCCTCCCGAGTAGCTGGGACTACAGGTGCATGCCACCACGCCCAGCTAATTTTTCCATATTTTTAGTAGAGACGAGGTTTCACCATGTTGGTCAGGCTGGTCTCGATCTCGTGACCTCGTGATCTGCCTGCCTCGGCCTCCCGAAGTGCTGAGATTACAGGCATGAGCCACCGTGCCTGGCCAATTTTTCTTCATTTTTAAGTGTTATCTGGTTATTGCTAATTTACAGGAAAAAATTTAAAGACTGTATTTATCTTTAATCCAAGTGCCTTCATATACTCTTGTTTCTTTTGTTCATTAGTTTATTTTTCAGGTATTTTGCTTTTTCAAGGTATGTAATCATAGACAGCAAAAGAGATTATATTATCACATTTCTAATGTTTATACTGATTATTTTATTTTCGCATATTCTTAAGTATGCTGAAATTGCTAATTGATAATAAATGAAAAGGTATTAGTATTTACTGTTTTTTAAAAAAATTATTTGATAGAGATAGGGTCTCACTATGTTGCCCAGGCTGGGGTCAAACTCCTAGGCTCAAACGATCCTCCTGCCCCAGCTTCCCGAACTGCTGGGATTACAGATGTGAGCCACTGTGCCTGGCCAGTATTCGCTGTTTTAAATGATCTGTATTCTTGGGGTTTGACAGGTAATTTTTAACCTTTAAGAAATTTATTTAGAAAGACTTTGTTAGAAATAGTTACTCAACTTTATCAACTGCCTTTTCAGCATCTCTTCCTATGAAATTTGTTCTCCCTTCCTTAGTTATTTGATGTAACTTTTAAATGTTGACAGATTCCTGAACATCAGTCATTCTTGAATTTCTGAGAAAAAGCCCTGCTTCAGTTTCATGCTTGGTCACAGTGTTTATCTGATTTATTTCTGTTCTCTTTGTTCATTTTTGTGCCTGTATTTCTATGGGCGATTGATCCACACTTTTCTGGTTTTCAATGACCATTGTCAGGTTCTGGTGTAAAGCCCAGGCGTGGTGGCATCACACAGGCTGAGCCACAGAGGCTTTGGGAGCCGGCCGCCTGGGCACGGGCTGAACCACACGGGCTCTGGGAGCCGGCCGCCTGGGCACGGGCTGATCCACACGGGCTCTGGGAGCCGGCCGCCTGGGCACGGGCTGATCCACACGGGCTCTGGGAGCCGGCCGCCTGGGCACGGGCTGATCCACACGGGCTCTGGGGGCCGGCCGCTTGGGTTCAGCCCACCCCCTGCCTCTTACCAGCTGTGTACCCCGGACACTTGCTCTCTTCCTTTGATTGTTTTGTCTGTAAAATGAGAATATGGTAACATTTCCTCCACATGACTTCTGTGAGGATTAAGGAAGTTAGAAGACTGTTTGGTGTGTAGAACACTAGTACATGTTAGAAAAATTTGCCCTTTTGTGTGTGTGTGTGAGACAGGGTCTTGCTCTGTTGCCCAGGCTGGAGTGCAGTGGCGTGATCATAGCTCATTGCAGACTTGAACTCAGGGGCTCAAGGGATCCTCCACCTCAGCCTCCTGAGTAGCTGGGGCCACAGGCGTGTGCCACCATGCCTGGCTAATTTTTCTGTTTTCAAAAATACAGATGGGGTCTCACTTTGTTGCCCAGGTTAGTCTCAAACTCCTGGACTCAAGCGATCCACCTGCTTTGGCCTCCCACAGTGCTGAGATTACAGGTGTGAGTCACCAGGCCTGGTGGCCCTGTCATTTTAAAAGGAAATGAGGGCCCGGCACAGTGGGAGGCCGAGGTGGGCAGATTACCTGAGGTCAGGAGTTTGAGAGCTGCCTGGCCAACATGGTGATACCCCGTCTCTACTAAAAATACAAAAATTAGCCAGATGTGGTGGTGCAGGCCTGTAATCCCAGTTACTCAGGAGGCTGAGGCAGGAGAATCACTTGAACCCGGGAGACAGAGGTTGCAGTGAGCTGAGATGGCGTCACTGCACTCCAGCCTGGGCAACAGAGCGAGACTGTCTCAAAAAAAAAAAAAAGTAAATGAGGATCTGTCTGTATTCTGTATTTTCTATAGTCTGGAATTAAGGAATTTATCTACTGACTTCAACCTTGTACCTGAGGCATAAACTATTTGTATCAAGTGGGCTTGAAATGATGAGAACAGCAGATGATGGGAAAGAAAGGTCTGTACTGAGTGTTCCCACAGAAGAAAAGTCATCAGTGTCTGGTCTTTGACGTTCTCTAAGCAGATGGGCAATCTCCAAGGTTCTGAAGTTTGTTGGGGAGGAAAAATAATGCTGTTTCCTTCTCTCGGAAAAAGTCAGCAAGGAGCGTGAGGGTTCAATGTGATAACATAGCTGCATGTTCCTCTCTGAAGCTCTCAGCTTCTCCGCAAAAACGTTGGACACACCATATCTCTCATCTTTGAAAACCCCATTCTCAATGTGGGCCTTTTAATGATGGGTTGTTAAATAACAATTTATGCCAGAAATTTCTTTCTTTAGTGAAGAAAGAGAAGAAAGAGAAACTCCTTGGGAGCATAGTTGTGCTTTGAAAATGTCTCACACTAAGACAGTTTTTTTTTTCCTTTTTTTTTTTTGAGACAGGATCTCACTCTGTCACCCAGGCTGGAGTGCAGTGGCATGATCTTGGCTCACTGTAGCCTCAACTTCCTGGGCTCAAACAATCCTCCTGCCTCAGCCTCCTGAGTAGCTGGGACTACAGGTGCAGGCCACTGGACCTAGCTAATTTTTTAAAAATTAATTTTTGGTAGAGACAGGGTCTCACTATGTTGCCCAAGCTGCTCTTGAATTGCTGGCCTCGGTTGGTCCAAAAGTAGTGCGTTATCGCAATTGATTTTTCAAGGTCAGTTACAGATCAAAGTCCTTGTTCTTCCCTTCCCTCCTTCGCACTACTGCACTTGACTAGTCTTAAAAATATATTAAATATATATATATTTTAAAAAAGACCTCCCGACTTCAAGTAATCCTTCTGCCTGGGCCTTCTAAAGTGCCAGGATTACAAGCATGAGCCACCAGGCCTGGCCTAAGACAACCTAAAATGTAAGGGTGTGTTTAAATAGGAAAGTGAAAAGTAGGGGATTAAGTTCCTAGATGAGTCCATGAATATATTATTGAAGCAGGGGGTAGAGTTAGTTTTTAAAGAGGTAGGCCAAATCATGTCACTTCTTCACTCCTAATGGCATCTGAGAGCACTTAGAATAAAACAGAAACCCATCTCAACATTTCAGATTCTTCCTGTCAGACTCCACATTGCTCCAGCCACATCCTCATTCTGTCTACCTTTTTTTTTTTTTTTTTGAGACGGAGTCTCGTTCTGTCACCCAGGCTGGAGTGCAGCGGCACGATCTTGGCTCACTGCAACCTTCGCCTCCCGGGTTCAAGCGATTCTCCTGCCTCAGCTTCCTGAGTAGCTGTGACTACAGGCACCCTCCACCACGCCTGGCTAATTTTTTGTATTTTTAGTAGAGACGGGGTTTTACCGTGTTGGCCAGGATGGTCTCCATCTCCTGACCTCGTGATCCACCCACCTCGGCCTCCCAAAGCACTGGGATTACAGGTGTGAGCCACCACACCCGGCCCATTCTATTTCTTAAATATGCCCGGCTCATACCCTTCTTGGGATCTTAACATTTTTTAATCCATCTGCCTAGAAGGGTTTTGCTCCAGGTTTTTGAGTGGCTGGTTCCTGCTAAATGTTCGGCTCTCTGTTCAGATGCCCTTTACTGGCCACCCTCCCTTTAGTATTGCCATGGACTCCACTAGAGTCCTTCGGGCTTGTTGACTGCCTTATCCCTAATGTCAGGATCATGGTTGAATAAACAAATCCACTCACAGGATGGCTGGTGCATACCAGCCAGTGTTGTACACCCCGGAAGCAAGGTGCTTTGAGTGGGTTGGCCAGCTCATTGCAAAATGGTGAAAACAGCATTTCATGAAACTATATGAAATTACCAATATTTTAATATTTTGATCTATAAAATAGCATGTCTTAGTCTCTCTGAGCTACTATAAATTTAATGGTATAAGTACCATTAAACTGGGTGGCTTATAAGCAACATAAATTTATTTCTCGTAGTTCTAGAGGCTGGGAAGTTCAAGAACAAGGCACTAGCAGATTCAGTGTCTGGGGAGGGGCCACTTCCTGCTTCATAGATGATGCCTTCTTGCTATGTCCTCAGGTGGTGGCAGAGTGAGGCAGCTCTGTGGGGTCCCTTTCATGAGGGCACTAATTCCATTCGTGACAGCTCCACCCTTATGACCTACTCGCCTCCTAAACACCCCACCTCCTGATACCATCATCTTGGGGGTCGGGATTTCAACAGATGAATTTTGGGGGGAATGCCAATATTCAGGCTACAGCATGGCGGTTTCCCATGTTCGATCCTGATGATCTGGCATCTTCCTGGATCTTTGCTGAAATGTCTCTCACTAATAGTCTCACTTGGAACACAGCTCTTCCCACTTCCCACCCAAGTATATGATTCTACCAAAGCTTACTCTACCTCCTCCCCCAATTTTTGACTTTTTCTTTTTTTCCCCTCAGCTAAACTTATCATTTTTAGTTTGGTCGATCTCAGCTAGCTATGATGAGGAAAGCAACAAGAAACAAATTCATCTGAGTAGGTGAAACTATTGATAGCACTTTGCTCCTATTTCCTATGGAAATATTGGCATTTAAGAAAGATTCTTGGCACCCCTATATTCACGTTTAATTGACATAATTTATGACACTTTAATAAAGTGAAATGAAATAGTTCAGATTGGATGGCTGTATTTATCAGGTTTTTTTTTAAATTACACATGACAGAAAATCTAAATTAATGTGGCTTAAATACAAAAAAGTATTTTAGACAGATGTGGTGGCTCATGCCTGTAATCCAAGCACTTTGGGAGGCTGAAGCAAAAGATCACTTGAGCCCAGGAGTTTGAGACCAGTGTGGGAAATATAGTGGGACCCCATCTCTACCAAGTCAATAGAAATAAAGACATACATACATAAAGACAAAAAAGAGTATTTATTTACACAGAGTGAAAAGTCTAGACTTGCTTCTAGCCACAAGGGAGCAAAAGGGACTGGATTTACTTTCTCACCTGAAAGAAGTGAAAAATGGACAGAATAGGTAAAACAATGGTTTTCAAAGATTGGACTTTAAGCAATGAAAATAGTGATCCCTGAGGGATGGAAAACTGATGGATGAGCCCTTCAAATACTCCAGCTTACTGCCTGGAGAGGGTTTTCAGGCCATGGCCCCCCGTGGGTGGCCCAGGTGGAGCCCGGCCGTCCCAAATTGAGACTTGGGGGTCAAGAGAGGTAATTGAGTTTTCAGGGAGGGTACAGGGAGGGAGTTGCACAGAGAGAACTTCATAGACCTGCAGAGGGCCCTCCTTGTGTTTTTTATCTGAGTACTGATAAGTGCATGTGAGGAAATTATCTGAGGCCAGGGAAAGAACCACCCAAATGGATTAAGGAGGACAAATCTTAGAGCACACATAGGGCTGGGAAGAGTTTCTGTTCTTGCCAGCATGAAAAACTTCCTATTTATGGGCATTAGGTAAAGTCCTCAGAAGGCTTTTTTTGAAACCTTAGAAATGATGTAAAATTGGACTTTAGACCTAAAAACTGCCCTCACCTTGCCTCGAACCTTAAAATCAAGACCTAAAGGGATTAAATTGTTTCCAAGTAACTTGTATCCCAGGACAAAATAACATCCCTGTACAAAGCTCAAGAATATTTATAGGGATACACAAATATCCAGCCACCAACAATGTAAAATTTACACTGCTTGACAACCAATGAAAACAATACAAGGAATGCAAAGAAGATGGGAAATGTGATGCTTTTTCTTGTTGTTGTTTTGTGTTTTTGTTTTGTTTGTTTGTTTGTTTGAGACAGAGTCTCGCTCTGTTGCCCAAGCCAGAGTGCAGTGGAGCAATCTCAGCTCACTGCAACCTCCACCTCCCGGGTTTAAGGAATTCTTCTGCCTCAGCCTCCCAAGTAGCTGGGACTACAGGTGTGTGCCACCACGCCTGGCTAATTTTTTGTATTTTTAGTAGAGATGGGGTTTCACCATGTTGGCCAGGATGGTCTCGATCTCCTGACCTTGTGATCCGCCTCCTTGACCTCCCAAAGTGCTGGGATTACAGGCGTGAGACACCATGCCTGGCCATGTGATGCATGTTAAGGAGAAACATCAATCGACCAAAAAAAAAAAAAAAAAAAAAAAGAGTCCAGAAATGACAAGAGATGATAGAACTGGTAGTAAAGGACATTCAGTTATTGTAAATATGTTCTACATGTTCAAGAGGCTAGGGGAAAGACTGATCATGGTAAGCAGTGATATAGAGAATATTATAAAGACCCATACAATCTCTCAAGATGAAAACTATAATTCAATTAAAAAATACAGGCCGGGTGTGGTGGCTTATGCATGTAATCCCAGAACTTTGGGAGGCCAAGGTTGCAGGATCCCTTGAGCCCAGGAGTTCAGTACCATCCTGGGCAACATAGTAAAACCCTGTCTCTTCAAAAGATAAAAAAAATTAGCTGGGTATGCTGGCACATGCCTGTGGTCCCAGCTACTTAGAAGGCTAAATCAGGAGAATCGTTTGAGTCCAGGAGGTCAAGCCTGCAGTGAGCCGGGTTTGTGCCACTGTTCTCCACCTGGGTGATGGAGGGAGACCTTGTCTCTAAAAGAAACACACACACACATTTGATAGGATTAACGGCAGAAAAAAATATTAGTGAACTTGATGACATAGCAATACAAAACATTCAAAATGAAATAAATAAAAAGGACAAAATAAAAATAATCATAGCATTGGTAATCTGTGGAATTACTGCAAGTGTCCAGATGCTTCTCAAATTACAATAGGGCCATGTCCTGATAAACCCATCATAAGTAAAAAATATTATAAGTTGAAAATTCATTCAATATCACAATAAACCCATCTTAAAGTCAAAAAGTCATAAGTTGAACCACTGTTAAATCCAGATAACCTCAATATATGATGTGGTTATGTCCCAATAAGCCCATCATAAAGTTGAAAAATGTTAAGTCCTCCATTGTAAGTCAGGGACCATCTGTAGATATAAAAGGAGCAGGGTAGACAGACAAAACATTTGAGAAGATAATTGCTGAAAAAGTTCTATATTTTATGAGAGCTATGAACTCACAGATCCAAGAAGCTCAATAAACCCCAAACATAAAAGACCTGAATAAAACCACAGCAATGTGTATTATAATTAAAATGCTTAAAACTAGTAATCAAGAGAAAATCTGCAAAGCAGCCAAGGAATGGCAGGAAAGGGAGAAAGAAAGACACATTTTGTTGAGAGGAAAAAAGGTAAGGAAGACAGTAGATTTTGCATCAGAAACAATGTTAATGGAAAAGACGGTGGAGCAGCATCTTTAAGGCACTGATCATGAAATAAACCCCCCAAATGCCAATTTAGAATTCTACAGCCAGAAAAAATATCTTTCATAAACAAGGGCGAAAGAAGGTTTTAGACCAACACATGCTGAAAGAATTAATTGCCAGGAGACCTGTACTATAAGAAATGCAAAAGGATACAGATGGAAATCTCTATCTATACAAGGGAAAAAACACTGGTTATGGTCGCTCTGTGGGTATATAAACATTTTACCTACTTTTAAAATGTCTTCATATCATAATTGATTGTTTAAAGCAATGTCATATGAGGTTTATGACATATGTAGAGGTGAAATGTATAATGGTAATAGTACAAAGGCCAATAAGGGAGAAATGGAAGTGTATTGTTATAAGGCTTTTATACCATACATGAAGTGATGTAATGTTACCTCAAGGTGGAGTGCGGTAGGTGTAAGATGAATGTGGTACATTCTAATGCAGCTACTAAAATAATACAGTAAAGAATTATAGCCAATAAGCAAAGCATGGAAATACAATAGAATCATTTAAAACATTTAATCTAATAGAAGGCAGAAAAAGAAGAAGGAACAAAGAATAGATAGGATAAATAGAAAATAAATGGCAAGATAATAGATTTAGATCTAACCATACCAGTAATCACATTAAATGTAAATGGTATAAATACCTCAAACTGAAAGAAAGAGATGCCAAATTGGACAATCTAGTATGCTGCCTACAGGAAACTCACTTCAAATTTAAAGGCTCAAGTAAGTTAAAAGTAAAAGAATAGAAAAAGTTACAGTATGCTAATACTAATAGCAAGGAAGCTCATTGACTATATTAACATTAGAGATAGTAGACTTTGTAGCAGAAAAACCAGGAATTAAGAGGATCATTATAAAATTATAAAGGGGGTAAATTAACCAAGAAATCTTAATAACCATAAACATTCATGCACCTAATAAAAGAGCATCAAAATATACACAGCAAAAACTGATAGATGTGCAAGAAGTAGAAAAACTACAAATATTGTCAGAGATGTTAACACCCTCACTCAACAACTGATAGACCAAGTGGACAAATACTCAGTAAAGATGAACATCATCATGAATAACATGAACATCATCATCCAAGTTGACACTTTTAAAACGATCTACTCAACAATGGTAGAATACAGGTTCTTTTCAAGTGCGCACAGAACGCTTACCAAGGAAAACCATATTCTGGCCATAAGAAAAGTCCCAGTAAATTTAAAAGACTTCAAGTCACACAAAATACATACATACACACACACACACACACACACACATATGTGTATATATATATATATATTTTTTTATTTTATTTTATTTTTTGGGACAGAGTCTCTCTCCGTTGCCCAGGCTGGAGAGCAGTGGTGCGCTCTCGGCTCACTGCAACCTCCACCTCCTGGGTTCAAGCAATTATCCTGCCTCAGCCTCTCAAGTAGCTGGGAGTACAGGCGCCCACCACCACACCTGGCTAATTTTTGTATTTTAGTAGAGATGGGGTTTGACCATATTGGCCAGGCTGGGTCTCGAACTCCTGACCTTGTGATCTGCCCTCCTTGGCCTCCCAAAGTGCTAGGATTACAGTTGTGAGCCACTGCACATGGCCCTTTTTTTTTTTTTTTACAAAATATATTTTTTAGTCATGTGGAATAAAAAATTGGAAAAATTGGAAATCAATAAAAAATCAGCAAAATCTCTAAGTATTTGGAAACTCAATAACACATGTCTACCCATAAGTCAAAAAAGGAACCAAAAGAAAAATTAGCATTTCGAAGTAAATGAGAATGAAAACACAGCATATCAAAACTTATGAGATGAGTTAAAGTGGCCTTAGGGGGAAATTTATGGCATTACATTCTTAGAGGGAAAGTTATAGTGCTGAACATCAATATTTGAGTAAAATTCTTAAAATTTTAGCAAGCCCAAATTAACATATATATAAAGGATAATACATCATGAACAAGTAGGCACTACCCCAGAAACGTAAGATTAACTTGACATTTAAAAATTAATCAATATAATTAAACATATCAGGAGCTACATTACACGATCATCTCAATAGAAGCCTAGTGAGCATTTGACAGACTTCAACATCCATTTCTGATTAAAACCGTCTGCAAACTATAATTAGAAGGTAGCTTCCCCATCATAATGAAAGAAATCTATGGAAAACTTACAGTTAATATATATTTATACTTAAGCAGCTAAAAAGACTTTTTCCTATGATCAGGGCAAGGCACGGGTGAGTGCCTGTTCTCATCGTGTCTACTCGACGTTGTCTGGAGGTACAGTGCAATGTGCAATTGCCCTTGCAATAAGGCAAGAAAAAGAAATAAAAGGGAACTGGATTGGGAAGGAAAGTGTAAAGGCGTTATTTATTTGCAGATGGTATATTGTATATGTAGAAAATTCTATAGTCTACAAAAAAGCTGCTATAATTGAAAAGTGGGCCAGGCACAGTGGATCACACCTGTAATCCCAGCACTTTGGGAGGCCGAGGTGGGCAGATTGCCTGAGCTCAGGAGTTCAAGGCCAGCGTGGGTAACACAGTGAAACCCTATCTCTACTAAAATACAAAAAAGTAGCCGGGTATGGTGGCATGCACCTGTAATCCCAGATACTGGGGAGGCTGAGGCAGGAGAATCCTTGGAACCCAGCAGGCAGAAGTTGCAGTGAGCTGAGATCGCACCACTGCACTCCAGCCTGGGTGACAGAGCAAGACTCTGTCTCAAAAAAAAAAAAAAAAGGATATAAAATCTATATACAACATGTATTGAATTTTTATGTAATCATAATGAACAAGCAGAAATTGAAATAGAAATATAACTTACAAAGGCATAAAAAAGGATGTAGACACAAAGGATGTAAAGGACACTGCACTACAACCCACTACTAAGAGAAAGAAGGTCTAAATGAATGGGCCATAGACTGTGCTCTTGGTTTGAAAGTTTCGGTATTATTATGATGTCAATTCTCCCCAAATTGATCTATCAATTCAATGCCATTCCAATAAAAATCTCAGCAGATTTCGAAGAAATTGACATGGCGATTATAAAATTTAAATGGTAGTACAAAGGACCTAGAAGAACCAAAACAACTTGGAAAAAGATCAGTACAGTTGGTAGACTTACATTACCCGACTTTAGAATTACTACAAAGTTATCATAATTAAGACAGTGTGGTATTGGCATAAAGACAGGCAAAAAGATCAATGGAACAGAGTAGAGAGTCCAGAAATGAACTCATAGGCATATGGTTAATTGATTTTTGGCAAAGCTGCAAAAGAAATTCAACGGAGAAAAGATAATCTTTCCAACAAATTATGCTGTAGAAATTGGACATCCATAGGCAGAAAAAGCAAGCCTCAATTAATATTTTGTATCATCTATAAAATTAACTCAAAAAAGTTAATAGAATTAGCTGTAACACCTAAAACTGCTAAAATTCAGGAAGACAACATAGGAGAAAATCTTTGTTATCTTGGGTGAGGTAAATAATTCCTAGATATGACACAAGTATGATCTATAAATAAAAAAAGATTATAAATTGTACTTTATCAAAATTAAGAATTTCTTCTCTTCAAATGATACTAAGAGAATGAAAATGTATGTATATCCCAGAATGGGCAAAAATACTTGAAAGTCACATATCTGATACAGGACTTGTATCCAGAATATGCCAGAACTCTTCAAACTCAAGAAGAAGAACATGCAACCACATTTTTTTTTTTTTTTTGAGGCGGAGTCTCCCTCAGTGGCCCAGGCTGGAGTGCAGTGGCTCGATCTCCGCTCACTGCAAGCTCCGCCTCCTGGGTTCACGCCATTCTCCTGCCTCAGCCTCCCGAGTAGCGGGGACTACAGGCCGCCGCCACCACGCCCAGCTACTTTTTTTGCATGTTTTTAGTAGAGACGGGGTTTCACCGTGTTAGCCAGGATGGTCACGATTTCCTGACCTAGTGATCCGCCCGCCTCGGCCTCCCAAAGTGCTGGGATTACAGGCGTGAGCCACCGCGCCCGGCCCATGCAACCACATTTTTAAAATGCATACTTTCCTTCTTTTTTAATTTTTGAAATGGGGTCTTGCTCTGTCACCCAGGCTGGAGTGCAGTGGTGTGATCATAGCTCACTACAGTCTCGACCTCCTGAGTTCAAACCATCCTCCTGCTTCAGCCTCCTGAGTAACTGGGACTACAGGCACGTGCCACCATGCTTGGTTAATTTTTATTTTTTAATTTTTTGTAGAGATGGGGTCTTACTATGTTGCCTAGGCTGGTTTCAAACTCCTGGTCTCAAGACGACCTTGGCCTCCCAAGGCGCCGGGATTACAGGTGTGAGCCAACATGCCTTGCCCAAAATGCGTAATTGTCTTTTTATTTGTATTTGTTCATTCGATACATATTTATTGATCACCTGTGCCAAACCCTTTCTAGATGCTCAGTGATTCTTGGTAAACCAAGCAAGAGGTCCCTGTCCTCTGGGACTTGTCTGTGGAGCACACAGATATTTGCTGTCCAGCTGAAATATGTGCTATGGGGTAGGGCGCCTGACTATCTAATGCACCTGCGCATCCCCGGCACGCAGGACCCGGCCGCGCTGCCGCCTCTCAGAATCGCTGTGCAATTGGCGATTGCAACATTCATGGAATAAATTCCCCTTCGCGACACATGGCGGCGCTCACGCTCCACGCTGTGGCCACACTCAAGCGCATTTGTTCAAATGGCCCGCGGTAATCATCCCTCCAACTTACCTTCTCAAAAAGGGGACGTGGATGAGGCTCTCATGATTAAGGATCGCAGTACGGATTTGTAACTTATTACGGAAGAAAAGCCACATCAAGCAGGTGTCGTTTGGAACAAGAGAGATTCGGCTGCCTAAGCAGTACCAAAGGACGGTGTCCTTTTCTGGGTCACATTTTTTTTTTTTTTTTTTTTTTAGGTCTTGCAGAACGGGATTTGTTCATTGCTAATGAAATCCTTAAGTGCTTCAGAGCATTACAACTTAGGGGAGGGAAGACTGGTGTGTCTTCTGAGACGCCCTGAGCAGCACAGACGACTAGAAATGCGTTTACGCTCGGCTACTTGGGCTGATTGCCTTTGCAAAGAGGCACATGAAACCGCAGATATCTGCATGCACAGCCAGCAAAGGAATCGTAGAAATAACAACGTTATCGGGAGGTTATATTTTAAGCCGAGGCAGACGCTGTGCCACTGAATACCTAGGGTAGTTCGGATGCACCTAATATCCAGGTTTTTAGGGGAACTAATACGTGTGTGTGGAGCTGTGTCTTGAAATAATTCAATGTTCTAAGCCTCAGTGAAATCGTGTCTCTGGAAGGTCAATCATTGAAAGTATAACATAAACACTCAAGAAAACAGGGAGACTTTGTGGCAGCTCTTCACGTCGTGACGCCAGCTGCAGTAGCTGTCAATTGTGGGGGCATCAGATAAATCAATTTAAGCTGGAAAAGTCCTTTGAGGTATCCAGGTGGTTCGTAAGGCCACATAAGTCTGTCAAATATCATCGCTTTAGAGATTTCTGAGATTTCAGAGGATATTAGGTCTTGATGCTTGGAAAGAGGCAATCGGCAAGATTTTAGCAAAGGGACTCTGAGACAAAAGCCACAGGTTTTTGTTCGTCCATGCATGCTTTCCTCAGTTTCACTGTGCAGCACCTCTCAAACTTCCATGAGAAATTTGGGGTGCCCTGGCACTCTGTGTTTCTAACCGGCTCCCGGCCGACACTGAGGTTAGTGGTTCTTGAACCACGCGTCGGTATTAGGGTGCTATGCAGTACGTATCTCGAGGAAGGCACTTCCACAGAAGGCAGTAGCCTACCTCCACCCTGTTTACCACCTGCAGGATTCATCTCATTTCTTCACTCAAGAAAATTGGGCAGCCCTGTGCGGGAGGCCTGACTTGCACTAGCGGCTGGAGACAAAGGGTGAGTCAAACTCAGCTTGGTACCTCTCCTGTTGAGGCTTATTATTTTGGTTTGGGAGACAAGCACAGAGACTGGTAATTCCTAACTTTTAAATGCTGTCAGCGAGGAAGCGCAGCGGGCAGCTGTGAACGTGTCTAACGGGGGCTGTGAGCTTCAGAAGTCGGGGAAGTGCTGAGGTTCAAGGAAGAACCGGGGTTCACTGGTCAAGAGAGCCACAGGTGGGGTAGGGTGGATCATATTCCAGGGAAAGGGGGTGTGTGTGCAAAGCCTCTGAGGCAGGAGGGATGCGGGCTTTTGGAGGACCCGGCTGGTCTGTGTGGTTGGAACATGGTGGGCACACGCGGGGTGAGCGTGGAGTATCTGGAGGTGAGGCTAGCGTTGGTGGGATCCTGGTAATCCCGCTAGGACACCGGGTCATCCTCCGTCATTAGATGATGGTAAAGATAGTGGATATTAGGGGAGAGTGGGGACTGACGGCTCCCCTTTTCACGATAAGGGTGGCGTGTTTCCATTTGACGAACGGACCCCCTTACGAAGTACCTGTTAGCGCAGGTGACACGCACCTGCTCCGCGAGCTCAGTAGACACCTGTCTCCACGAGGGGGCATCAGAGCGGAACGCTGAGGCTCGGAGGCTAAACCGTGAGAAAGATTTCGTCGTGGAATTCTAGAATTGATAGTTCTGCAGACATATTCTAGATGTCTCGATAGAAGCTGTGCGCTAACAGCGGCCCACACGCGCCTGCGCACTTCAGTGGGCCTGTTTCAGTTCCTTCGGGGTGGCTGGTGTCTAGGTGAGAACGGCATCTGGAGAGGGAAAGGTCACCCCTCCCTGACCCGCGTTGCACTCATCAGGGACGTGGCACAACCTCCCAGTATTAATTCCCACCGCGCCCTGTGGCGGGGCCCTGGCAGACGTGTAGATTTGCCAGACGGCCAACGTGATTGCATCCTGCATTAGCTATGAGGTGGTGCAGGAGGAGCCGCCGACTCCGGGGGTGGCAGGTGGTTTGGGGGCCAGGTGGTCAAGTTTATGGAGTGCCTATGGTTTCACCCCACCTTGCAGGCATCGGGCTGGCGGCCCTCGCCTCTGTGAGCCTCACAGGCTTTCTGCACTCAGAGAAGGGAGCTGGTGGCAAACAGGCCTTGAAAAAGGGGAGAAAGTAGCTGTCAGATGCGGCTACTCAATGCTGCCATCAGCTTAGAATTGTAAAGGGAACTGTTTGAACCAGGGCACGAGAAGAGTGGTTTTCTTTTATTTTCTTTTGTTTGTTTTGGTTGAGGCTAAGATTTCCCCATGACCTCAGAGCATCGAGGGCCAGCCCATTTCCAAAGGGTCTGCCAGTCTAACGTCTCTGTTGCTCATACTTAGCACCTAAAAATCATGTTCCTCCATGTCAAAATCATATTTCTCTATTTGAAATCGTATTCCCTCATGTTGAAATCATATTCCCCCATGTTTAAATCATATTTCCCCATGTTTAAATATTTCCTCATGTTGAAGTTATATTTCTTCATGTTGAAATCATATTCCCTCATGTTGAAATCTATTTCACCATGTTTAAATCATATTCCCTCATGTTGAAATCATATTTCCCCATGTTTAAATCATATTCCCTCATGCTGAAATCATATTCCATGATGAAATCATACTTCCCCATGTTTAAATCATATTTCCTCACGTTGAAATCACATTCCCTCATGTTGAAATCATATTTCCCTATGTTTAAATCATATTTCCCCATGTTGAAATCATATTTCCCCATGTTGAAATCATATTCCCCCATGTTGAAGTCATATTTCCCCATGTTGAAATCATATTCCTCCATATTGAAGTCATATTTCTCCATGTTGAAATCATATTCCCCCATGTTGAAGTCATATTTCCCCATGTTGAAATCATATTCCTCCATGTTGAAGTCATATTTCTCCATGTTGAAATCATATTCCCCCATGTTGAAGTCATATTTCCCCATGTTGAAATCATATTCCTCCATGTTGAAGTCATATTTCTCCATGTTGAAATCATATTCCCCCATGTTGAAGTCATATTTCTCCATGTTGGAATCATATTCTCCCATGTTGAAATTGGAGCAGTTAATTGGGGTCACACTTTTATCATCTTGTCCTGGACTTTAGCTCCCAGGGGCAGACCAGGCAGTCATCAGAAACACAAACCTATTTAGAGAACTGCCTTCTTTCAATACACACCTGCCCTGATCATTCGGGTTGGAATATGGCTGCTTGTGGTGTTTTCTGTGCTCTCAGCCCCTGACCATTCGGGTTGGAATGGTTGCTTGCGGTATTTTCTGCACTTTCAGCCTCCACGTTGAGTCTTTGTGTGGCCGAGTGTCAGCACTTGCCACCCATTTCCTCTTCCTGGGCAAACAACCTCACTCTCTGGGCATGTGGTTGAATGTCCTGGCCTCACCTCACAGTTAGATGTGGCCGACGGGATGTGAATAGAAGCCGTACGTGACACTTGCAGTCGTGACCCGCAAATATTTCCACCACATGGCCAGCCATTCCCTTTCTCTGCTACTGGCTTGAGGTGACTAACAAGGCAGCTTCAATGGCCACACATTACAAACAGAGCCACGGATGGAAGGGACCATGGTCCCTGAGTCACCACGTGAAGGACACAGTTGCCGGCTGCATGGAAGCACCCTTTGGACTTGTGAGAATGAGAAAGAAACATCCATCACGTGTGAGCCATTCTGTGTGTGGGTTTGTTTGCTGCATCAGCGGCCACAGCATTAGATTTTCATTTGGATCTAGGGACGCCACCGTAGGAGGAGAGTTAACAGATCCGGAAGTTGTGTGAACTGCCTGGTGAGCCCAGGCATTGGTGAGACCACAGCAGGGCTGAATGGAGGGAACCAAACTCTGTCCCCTGAGCATTCACTCTGGCCATCTCTCCTGTTCTGCTCTCTTCAGAGTGGAGGTCCATGTGCTCAGACAGAGGAGGGGTTATCCTGACCTTCCTCCTCCCAGAATCGAGTTTTATCACTTACGCTCAGAAATCTGAGCTTGCTCTTGGAATTCAGCACTGGCTTCATGGATCCTTCTCTGCCAATGTGCATTTTATGGCCAACGGATGACCGGGACTGGTTGGTTGGATTGTCGTAAATTCACAAGACATGTTCATGCAGATCTTGCCAAGGGTGTGGCCACTTCAGCCATTGCATCAGAGCTAGTGGAGGGGAGGTCGGGGTGGCCAGCTTGGCCAAGGATGTATGAAGTATGTGTAAACATTCTTTCTCCACTGATATCAAGTGTATTAGTCAGGGCTCTTGATTGCAAGCACTCTGACTTTCTTAGGCAAAAATGGAATTTTTGAAAGGACAGGGGTTCACGGCATCATTGTGGAGCTAGAGGGTCTATCTTGGAAAATGGAACCAACCAAGGGCACTTCAGAAGGCTGGACAGCAGGAATCACAGCTGAGGCCAGGATGCAGGTACAGACTGTTCATCGCTGCTGGAAATTCAAAGTGCCAGGGGAGAGGGCCATCTGCATAGAGCCTGAGTCACAGGCTTGCTCCCAGCTGCGCCAAGCCTGGTGTATTGGTCTGTTCTCACACCGCTGTAAAGAAATACCTGAGACAGGGTAATTTACAAAGAAGAGAGGTTTAATTGGCTCACAGCTCTGCAGGCTCTACAGGGAGCCTGGCAGCACCTGCTTCTGGGAAGGCCTCAGGGAGCTTTTACTCATGGAGGACGGCAAAGTGGGAGCAGGAGGAAGGGGGTCCATGCCACATACTTTTAAACAACTAGATCTCATGAGAACTCTATCATGAGAACAGCCCCGAGGAGATGGTGCTAAACTATTCAAGATAAGCCACCCCCACGATCCAATCACCTCCCACCAGGCCCCACCTCCAACACTGGGGATTACAATTCAACGTGAGATTTGGGCAGGGACACAGATCCAAACCGTATCAGTGTGAGATTTGGGCAGGGACACAGATCCAAACTGTATCAGTCAGGAAAGGAAGGATTTTACCCACTTCAGCTTTCACAGTAGGTGTAAATGTTCCCTCCTACTCCATCCACACACAAAGGCAAATTCCTCCAAACATTTCAGGGGCTTCAGCTGATACAAGTTCATTTTCTGTGTCAGAGTCTAATGCAGGTGTTCCTAGTGAGTGTACTCCCTTCCATGCAGTGACTCAGGGATCCAGGCTCTTCCAACCTGGGGCTCCATTTCAGAGTCCTCTGCCTTCAAGCAGAAAAGAAGGAGGGGAGTTACCTCCAGTGCATCTTAAATGCCCTGGCTTGGATAGAGCAGGGGAGGGGATGAATGATATGCTTTACTTTTGCTCATATTCCCATAACTCATTACAAGGCTAACATAATTATAAGGGATGATGGGAGAGACATAGAAGCAGAAGGACGTTGCGTGGTGCCAACCACTTCTGCTATAAGCCTTTACAGGAAGAGAGGATGTTTGGTTTCTGGACAGATAAAAAAAGTAATTGATATCTGCTCCTAGGGCTAAATATATGTGGGGATGGGGAACCTGAGAATATGGTCCTTTCTTGAGCTTTGAGGAGAGAGGGATGGGTGCTAATATTTGTTGAATGGCTACTACGCATAGGAACTTTGCAGATGTAAGCTCACTCAGTCCTTAGGGGTGCTAATTTACCCTTTGGCGTAAATACTATTCTTTCCACTTTACGAATGAGAAAACTCAGTTAACAGGTGGTGGAGGGATTTTTTTCAGCTAGGCAGTGACAGAGCTAGGATTCACACGTTCCATTCACCACCCAACCTTAAGGGTCGCTGGGCTGCAACCTTGACTTGAAATATAGTCTACTTTGCACTGGGAGGGTTTGGAATGAAACGCTGTAATTTGGATCAAGATAAACCACAGGCAGTGAAAGCAAGCTGCAGGGGCCAGAGGCTGGAATTTCCCACAGATGGAATTTTGGGAAAAGCTGTACAGTTTGGAGGGGCCGGGTAGGGAGGAAAAAGGGAAGGGGTATAACCTCATCCAAGCGAGAGAAGTTATGGTCACCAAATATTTCTCTAATTGCAAAAAAATAAGGGACTTAGGGATGCCAAAAAAATAAAGTACAAGTGTACTAGGCGTTGGCTTTTTTGGCAAAGCAGATTTGTCTGTAATCACTCTTAAAAAGATATAAAAGGAATTGCCTCACACAATGTGATCACTTAAGCCTGGCTTTTATCTGTTTCTTCAGAAACATCGCATTTTGAAGGAAACCATATTAGCTGGAGATGGTGAATTTGTCTGGTAATTGCTTTCTATTATAAATCTAAGCAACATTTAACACCACTAGGGAATGCAAAATTATCAAGCAAGCTGAAAGAAGAAAAAGTCTTTTTCTGAGTTGAAAGTTCTGTTTTCCTAGTTGAAAATAGATGTTTTAAGGTTCACAGAACACCATTTTGTATCATTAGCAAGATTATGGGGCAGCGCTTATAAAGTTCCAAAACTCCCTGCTGGTTAATAGATCTTAGAAAAAGCGTCTGAGGCAGATCCCTTGACCGGCAGCCATGGTCCACAGTATTCAGCTGTAATAACAATTATTTAAAAATGGGCGTGAGATGGGGGACAATTGTGATGCCTCTTCTGGCCTTAAACCCCTGCGATAATCTTTGCTGCGGTCCGAATGTTTGTTGCTGCTCTCCCTGCAAATTCATATGTTGAAACCTAGTGCCCCAGGTGATGGTATTAGGAGGTGGGGGCCTGTGCAAGGTGATGAGGCCACGAGGGTGAAGCCCTCAAGAAGGGGATTAGTGCTGTTATTAAAGGGGATCCAGAGAGCTGCCTCGCCCCTTCCGCCAGGTGAAAACACAGTGGGAAGGTGCCTTCGATGAACCAGGAAGGGGGTCCTCACCGGACATGAAATCCGTCATGCTTTGATCCTGGACTTCCAGCCCTCAGAACTGTGAGAAACACATTTCTGCGGTTTATAACCTACCCCACTCGTGGTATTTTGTATAGCAGTCAGGATGGACTAAAACGATCTTTGACCCACTTGCTATTATTTTCGTTGTCAAATCCATTTTGTATGTAGGTCAGCTTCACTATCTTTATGAGGTCAGAGGACTGGATGTCCCCAGGACTTACTTGGCTCCAAGACATCCGTTTTTTTGTTTGTTTGTTTTTGTTTTTGTTTTTTTTGAGACAGAGTCTTGCTTTGTTGCCCAGGCTGGAGTGCAGTGGCGTGATCTCGGCTCACTGTAACCTCTGCCTCCTGGGTTCAAGTGGTTCTCCTGCCTCAGACTCCGAGAATAGCCGTGACTACAGGTGGCCGCCACCACACCCGGCTAATTTTTGTAGTTTTAGTAGAGACGGGGTTTCACCGTGTTGGCGAGGCTGGTCTCAAACTCCTGGTCTCAGGTGATCCGCCCACCTCGGCCTCCCGAAGTGCTGGGATTACAGGCATGACCCACCGTGCCCGGCCTCAGTACATCTTTTCAGGGCACTTGAATGGTCAGTGTTGAAACATCAAAAGATTTCACACAAAATTCTGAATTTTCAGCTTCTCCAAAAAACCCCACAAAAATCAGACGATCTTACCAAACTGAGTCCTCATTTCTGCCTGGCAGAAGGGACTATATTCCCAAGATCCCCACATGTGTGCGGTGCCTCTGGAGCAGATACTGATGACTTTTTGGCTTCCAGAGCCAACTGTCTTCTCTTCCGGTGAGCACTCTGGAGCAGAAACGTTCAGGGCTCCCAGCAACCAAGAGAGAGAGTTCTGACTCCTCCATACCCTCGTCGACGTTTGGGGTCCTCGGTCTTTTATGTTAGCCTTGCTCAGAGTGTATCTGATGTGTCCAGTGGAAAATCATTGTGATTTTGTTTTCCTAATGACCAGTGACGTTGAGCAATTGTTCCTGTGCTTATTGGCCATTTGGAATTCTTTTCTGTGAAGTGTCATTGTCCCAGAAACGGGCCACTATCCTGGTATGTTCAGCTTCTTCGTGCCTTTACAGAACCAGTCTTCTTCTTCTTCTTCTTTTTTTTTTTTCTTTGAGACGGAGTCTCGCTCTGTCACCCAGGCTGGAGTGCAGTGGTGTGATCTTGGCTCACTGCAACCTCCGCCTCCCAGGTTCAAGCTATTCTCCTGCCTCAAGCCTCCCTAGTAGCTGGGACTATAGGCGCCCACCACCACGCCCGGCTAATTTTTGTATTTTGAGTAGAGACGGGGTTTCACCATGTTGGCCAGGCTGCTCTCAAACTCCCAACCTCAGGTGATCCGCCCGCCTCTGCCTCCCAAAGTGTTGGCATTACAGGCGTGAGCCACCGCGCTCGGCTGAACCAGTCTTCTTAACCCCCATCTCAGAGAGCCCAGCCCTGGTGAGGCAGGCCCCACTCCCTGGAGGTCTGACTCCAAGCAGAGCCAACCAGAAGCTAGAGGGCAAGAGTTCCTTGTCGACGGCGTTGGGGGAGATCAGCCTCCTGGTGCACAGAGTGCAGGGGAGGGCGCGGTGTCACGTGTGTGAGTCTGATCTTGGCTTCCATCAGCTGATGTGAGCCTTCGAGTCTGGGCTCGGGGCAGGAGTGAGTGAGTGAAGATCCTCACACCCCAAATGACCGCTTAGATGGAGGGGCTAAAAAGGGAAGCCATGGGAACAACACACCAACGAATGCCTCAAGCGTGACCTCACCAAAGCACTGGGCTCACTTGGCAGATGAAACCCCCACTAGACTCTCGTGGATAGAGCAGATGAGAAGACCTAGTGCCCGTCCCCACTGCCTGTAGATCTGTCCCGTTTCCTCCTGCAGATAATTTATAGTGAGGTCGAGATGCCCTCCAGCTGACAGCTAGTGCCTGCTGTGGCTGCTCATCACACACCACATTTGTGTTCATTCTTAACTGGAGTTTCCTGTGGGTTTGTGTTTCCAGCAAGATTGAGAATTCTCTGGGTCAGAGACCATGCGATCTCTGTTCCTTCTGGCTCTCAGCAAGAGACCAGGCACCATCCTTGATCCTTATTTCTGACCCACAGCTAATTGCAACAAGTGCCAACGAGGCAATGAAAAATAAGAGACTTGTGGTTTTCCAAACATAGGCCGGTTTCTTACTACAGAAGGCAGCTGCTTCGACAGGTCAGCTGACGCTGGTCCCAAACAAGCAGTGATTCACAGCATCCTAGGAACTTCATGCTAAAGATAGAGGAGGAGAGAGGTCGGAATCTTGAAGAACACGGCGTTCTTTCATCTGCTATTTTAAAGTCTCTAACTTAGTAAAGAATACTCTTTGTTTTACAGTTCTGCGTGAAAGTAAAGGATATGTTTGGTTGATGTGGTTTGGGAGGAGCGTGCTTTCCCGCCGGGCTTCTCGCTCTGCAAAATGCTGAGATGTTGTTAAGGGTGAATTACACAGATTTGGAAAAACAAAAGATGGATGAAGAATTGAATGTATAATAAAGAAGAGTACCACAGGCTGGTTGCTTAAAATGAGAAGCCTTAAGATGTGCTTGAAACTTTCATAAAACAGAATTTTTGGCCGGGCACGATGGCCCACACCTGTAATCCCAGCACTTTGGGAGGCCGAGGCAGGCAGATCACAAGGTCAAGAGATAGAGATCATCCTGGACAACATGATAAAACCCCGTCTCTACTAAAAATACAAAAATCAGCTGGGCATAGTGGTGCACGCCTGTAGTCCCAGCTACTCGGGAGGCTGAGGCAGGAGAATCGCTTGCACCCGGGAGGCGGAGGTTGCAGTGAGCCGAGATCGCACCACTGCACTCCAGCCTGGGCAACAAGAGTGAAACTCCAACTAAAAAAAAAAAAAGAATTTTTATTATTTAAGTCATTGGCTGGACACATTCTTCTTGTAAAGATGTAAAATGTCACAACAAGGCTAGAGAGCTCTTTTTTTAAACTTTATTAATTTATTTGAGACAGGGTCTTTCTCTGTGACACAGGCTGCAGTGCCAGTGGCACGATCTTGGCTCACTGTATCTTCAACCTCCCAGGCTCCAGCGATCCTCCTGCCTCAGCCTCCTGAGTAGCTGGCATTACAGCTACTCAGCTAATTACCACCACACCCAGCTAATTTTTCTATTTTTATTAGCGATGAGGTCTCACTTCGTTGCCCAGGCTGGTCTCAAATTGCTGGCCTCAAGTGATCCTCCCGCCTTGGCCTCCCAAAATGCTGGGATTACAAGCATGAGCCACTGCACCTGGCCTTAATTTTTTTTTAAGACAATGTCTTACTCTGTCACCAAGGCTGGAGTGCAGTAGCTCAATCTCAGTTCACTGCAGCCTTGAACTCCTGGGCTCAAGTGATCCTCCCACCTCAGCCTCCTAAGCAGCTGGGACTGTAGAATAGTCCCAGGCACACCCCTGGGCAGTAAAGACCTGTGACTTCTGGCCCTTCTCTCCATTCTCCAGAAGTATATTCTCTTTTGGTTTGCATCCTATCCTTCCAGAACTTTCCCTATGCCTTTGCATAATATGTACCCAGATGTCATTTATGTATATGCTGTACGTAAATAATATCGCATGATCTTAATAGTTCTGTAACTTGTTTCTTTTGTTTTTGTTTTCATGTGGCATGTCTTGGAACTCTTCCCATGTTAGTCTCGTGTATTCTGTAAACTGCCACCCAGGATTGAAAAATATTAATCAGGTTATTTAGGCCACTCTAAAGCTTTTGGAGAATTCTAGAGCCTCAAATTCATACATTTTGACAACTTGCTTCCTTTACCTGGCAATAGGTCATCTTGAATTTCTCCAAGCTTCCTAAAATCCCCATTATTTTAGGAATTTTCCCCTAAATATCTGCAGCAAGTCAGAGTTCCTTCTTGGAAAAATGGCCGCCTTCTCCTCTGTGTGGACCCCCTCTTCTACATATTCACTTGCTTGAATTAATAAGTTGCTATTTTCTATTCTATTCCTTACTAACCAACAAGAAAATGATTATGATTTCTCTATCACGTTTGTCAGAAAACTGGTCTAATGAGGCCTGGCACGGTGGCTCAAACCTGTAATCCCAGCATTTTGGGAGGCTGAGGTGGGAGGATCACTTGAGTCCAGGAGTTTGAGACCAGCCCTGTGAACAACATAGCCAGACCCTGTCTCTACAAATTAAAAAATTTGTAGAGACAGGAGGTTGAGGCCACAGCGAGCCATGATCACACCACTGCACTCCAGCCTGGGCGAAACAGCAAGACCCTGTCTCAAAAAAGTAATAATAGGCCAGGCGTGGTGGCTCATGCCTGTAATCCCAGCACTTTGGAAGACAGAGGCGGGTAGATCACTTGAGGTCAGGAGTTCGAGACCAGCCTGGGAAACATAGTGAGACCCCTGTCTCTACAAAAAATAAAAGAATTAGCTGGGTGTGGTAATGCACGCCTGTGGTCCTGGCTACTGGGGAGGCTAAGGTGGAAGGATTCTTTGAACCCAGAAGGTTGAGGCTGCAGTGAGCTGTGATTGTACCATTGCACTCCAGCCTTGGTGACAGAAGGAGACCCTGTTTCAAAAAAGAAAAGAAAAAAAGAGAAAAGAAAAGCAAAGCTGGTCTAATGACATAATTAAGACAAGTCAGAGGGTGACTCCAGGCTTGGCACTGCTTGTAAATATCCGCAGCAAGGAAAGGGTCTGAAAAGAAGGGCAAAGCTGAACCCCAGGATGTCACCTGAGCCCTGGATCCAGCTGTGCCTGCAGCCAGCACCACCACTGGCCTTTCCTTCCATGGACCAGTTTGTTTTCCTTCTGCTTCTATCAGATGGGTTGGTAACTGACATAGCCCTGACAGACAGGGCCGTAGTGTCAGATCCCATTGCTGTCTTCTCATGCCTCTTTCCGGTTTCAGCATCTGCCAGGAGCTTCTGTTTTTCCTTCTTGGATGCTCTGCCTCTGTTCTCTATTTATTCCAACCCTGCAAAGAACCAAAAACGTCAACAATCTATACACAGCGTAAATCATTACTTGTCTGACTGCATTCATGGTTACTGTGTGTCCTTGTGTATTAGTTCATATTTGGCTTAGGTAACACAGCAAAACACACACACACAGAAAACAACAAACCCAGCAATGCTTCGTATTTATGCAGCGATAGCATCGCTTATTTGGCAACACGTTTTTGCCATGGTTTTAACTGTAGTGTGTGGGGAGTGGCATATGGAGAAGTTTCACTCCTTCCTGAGTTTTCTTGTACTTGTCATTCTTGAGTTCCTGCCAGAAGTTTACATCTAATTGCCCCGATGTCATCCTTCTTTCCCCTCAAATAGAAAAAACAATGAATCCTGGAATTTTTTTTTTTTTTTTAAACAGGGTCTTGCTTTATCGCCCAGGCTGGAGTGCAGTGGTGCAATCTCGGCTCACTGCAACCTCCCTCTCCTGGGCTCAAGCGATCCTCCTGCCTCAGCCTCCCAAGTAGCTGGGACTACAGGTGCATGCAACCATGCCTGGCTAATTTTTATATTTTTAGTAGAGACAGGGTTTTGCCATGTTGCACAAGCTGGATGTAAATTCTTACAAACCTGTTCCCTGCACATTTATTTTCTCATTCCACATGACTGTCAAATTGGAAATTCTCCCAAGATGCTTCTGACTGTATCAGGCAGAGTGGAGTGTGAGTGGTGCTGTTTCTCTCTCACGAGGACATGGCTGGGTGTCTTGACCACCCATTTTTATTCTTTGTTACTGCGACCGAGGAACAGGGACTATTGTCAAAAAGACTTGAGCAAGGTCGGACTAGGAAGGTTTTTTTTTTTTTTCATGGGTTAAAGAAAGAAACATTCTCTTGAAGATGCTATGAGATGGGAAGGTTTCCAAAGCCTTTGAATAGCTGCACGTGAACTCATCATAAAAACGTAAAAATAATCCTCTTTGTGGTGCACGTGATTGTGAGCCTGTGTGTCTGTCTGGGATGCGAGTGTGAGAGAACTGAGTTAGAGGTGACCACAGGTCACGTGTCCGGTGATGATAATGTCTTCACGGACCACAGAATATAATATCAAGGTAATGATAAACTCTACTGTGCACTTCTTTGTTATAAAATATTTTTCTTTCAGAATGTTTAGGACATACGGAAAGGACGTGGTGGAGTGGTTAAGAACGCAGGTGCTGGAGTGAGGCTCCCTGCATTGGAACCTTTAATCCTCCACTCACAAACTGGCCTTGGGGAACCTACTTTACCTCTCAGAACTTCTGTTTCCTCATCTTTAAAAGAAGGTTTTAAAAAATAGTGGCTCATCTCTACAAAAGAATTTTTAAAAATTACCTGGGCATGGTTGCACATGCTTGTAGTCCCAGCTACTTGGGAGGCTGAGGCAGGAGTATGACTGCAGCGCAGGAGATCAAAGCCGCTCTGAACTGTGGTCACACCACTACACTCCAGCGGGGGTGACAGAGCAAGACCTGGTCTCCAAAAAGTAAAAATAAAATAGCATAAACTTCCTAGGGTTGTCCTAAGGAATTGGCAGATGCCTGCAGGTTGGCACTCGGGGCAGGGTTGGCACAGGGGGCTGCCCCACCAGTGATCACTTTGAGGATGAGGATGACATTGTCTCTGATCATGAGATGAAGATGGTGAAGGAAGGGGATGGTGATTTAACCTTTATTAAGACTTGGCCCCACTGGACAGCCTGCCTGACTGAGGAGTCTCTCTCTCTATAAATTCAGAGACACAGAGCCTAAGAGCAGTCTAAAAGTATGCTCGTTATTACAAATCTCAAAAAGGTCATGGTTTCAGGTGTGCGTTCTCATCTTCCAGGATGAGCTAAAGCTTCCTCATTCCATGCTTCCTCTGTGGCACTTACAGGTCTGGGGGTGCTCAGTCCTCTGGATGTTCAGCTCAGCAGCTGCACAGCTCAAGGTTATTTTTCTGCCAGAGGGAAACAAGGTGGGCTGCAGACACAGTGCTGATTTTGGAGCAGGGTCGTGTGCAAGGGTCATCCATTCCCACTCATTTACTGGCTGTTCCTGCAGGTCTCAATGAGACGTGTGGCTGGCTGCACAGTAGCTGCCAACTGGCTCTGCTGGTTATAATCAATGGTTCAGCCTTCTCTCTCTCTTTCTTTTTTTTTTTTTTTGAGACGGAATCTCACTCTTGTTGCCCAGGCTGGAGTGCACTGGTGCAATCTTGGCTCACTGCAACCTCCGTTTCCTGGGTTCAAGCAATTCTTCTGCCTCAGCCTCCCAAGTAGCTGGGATTACAGGTGCACATCACCACACCTGGCTAATTTTGTATTTTTAGTAGAGACAGGGTTTCTCCATGTTGGTCAGGCTGGTCTCAAACTCCCGACCTCAGGTGATCCACCTGCCTTGGTCTCCCAAAGTGCTGGGATTACAGGCGTGAACCACCTTGCCTGGCCTCTCTTTCTCTCTCACACACAACATCTTTCCCGGGGCTTTTTACTCCTTAGAAATACTTTATTCTGATTTTTGTAAATAATTTTGAAAAGATTTTCCTGAAATTGTCAGTGTACAGGTTGGGAGTCCCAGTTCTCAAAGGGATTTTGGCAAATCCATCACCCATAACAGGATATGATCGGGATCCTAGGCCAAAGGCTCTCAGAAGAATGCGCTGTTCTGTAGCTTAATATGATTCATGTAAATAGATTACAAACTGTTACTTTCTACATTTATCATTACCACTTGGCATGCTTTGTGTTTAATCATCTCTGAGCACATGTACAAAAGAAAGAAATTTAAAAAGAATAGTTTCTGGGCTGGGGATGGTGGCTTAGGCCTGTAATCCCAGCACTTTGGGAGGCTTAGGTGGACAGATCCCTTGAGCCTGGAAGTTCGAGACCAGCCTGGATAACATAGTGAGACCTCATCTCTACAAAAAAATTAAAAAATTAGCTGGATGTCATGTCACGTGCCTGTAGTCCCAGCTACTCAGGAGGCTGAGGTGGGAGGATCATTTGATCCTGAGAGGTCGAGGCTGCAGTGAGCCATGATTGCATTATTGCACTCCAGCCTGGGAAACAGAGCAAGACCTTGTCTGAAAAACAAAAACAACAGAAAAAAGAATAGTTTATACCATTATAGGAATAATGTGACAAAGAACCAGAGAAGGAATGAGGGCCAGGCATAGTGGCTCACGCCTGTAATCCCAACACTTTGGGAGGCCAAGGTGGTGGATCACCTGAGGTCAGGAGTTTGAGACCAGCCTGGCCAACGTGGCAAAACCCTGTCTGTACTCAAAATACAAACATTAGCGGGGGTGGTGGTGCATGCCTATAATCCCAGCTACTCAGGAGGCTGAGGCATGATAATTGCTTGAACCCGGGAGGCGGAAGTTGCACTGAGCCAAGATCACACCACTGCACTCCAGCCTGGGCGACATAGTGAGACTCTGTCTCCAAAAAAAAAAAGCAGTGAGGCACACAAGCGACACCCCTGCAGTCACTGCATTTCTACTAAAAATGGTAATTAATGAGTTTAAAGTGACATGCAGGAGGTTATGCTCTGGATCAGGGTTCAGGAAAGATGATACTTGGTAATTGCCTAAATAGCATATTTTCCCTCAGTGATGTGGAACCACATGCTGTTGGTAAATGGGAGGCAAACGAATGAGCTCAGGAAATAAACATTTTCAATTTCCCAAATTCCTCACATTCTGAGTTACAGAATTTTTTTAAAGTGTGGTTTATAGACATCCAAAATTTAGGGTCAAGGAAATAAATAAAATCATTGAGACACAGAAATCATTATTCATCCCTTCACATATGTTTTCTGTTGTCCCTCTCCCCCTGAGGCTGGGAGGCTGCAACTTCGAGAGTGAGGTTGAACGCTGGGATGCTGGGACACACACTTACACTCTTCCTGCTCCCCTCCTTGTCCCCTGTACCCTGAGCCATAGATGTACCAGGAGAGCCTCTGGTTCTGCAAACCGTGCTCCCCTAAACCCAAAATCCCCAACCGCAAAGTCATCTCCATTATGGCATCTCTCTTATTCCCCTTCTAATGAGAGAAGTCTCAGACTCATTAAACAGCCAATAGCTTTTGCCACTTTATTTTAGAACAGCACGATGTGAGATAACCCAGCTCCTCTGGAGTTTCCGTGGGTTGTAAGTCTTTTTGGGAAATGAGGCCAACTAGAAATGCAATCTAACAGCTGGGAAGTTTATGAAACCATTTTCTTCCAGATTTACTAAATATTTTAGCACCAGAGATGTCACAGGGATCTCTTAGCTATGTTATCAACTAACCTCCGAGTAAAATGAAACTATAGATTAAAGTGAAAGATAAAAACATCAACCCTGATGAACTTTCTGCCAGCCAGGGAGAGTCTCCTAAGTTCATTCCCCTCCTTTTTATCATAACTGTAGTCAAAAGTGACATTTGATCTATTGCCTTCCATGTGGCATCATGAAAGGACAGAGCGTGGCTGGGGTTTCAGGGCTCTAAGGTACATCTGGGGTCTAGCTGTGCTCTAGGGACTCAGCAGGTGCCTTTCATTCTGGAAAGATGAATGACAGCTGAGGACAGAAGAGAAACTGACGGAGAAACCGACAGGGTGCTGCTACTTCCTTGTTTTTTAAGAAATGATTTTTAAGGAATTAACGGCACTAATGGCCGCCTCCTTTTCTATTCTATTCCAGCTCAATTGGCCAACGAGACACATTCCAAGGACACTTAGCAAAACACCACATCGAAAACAAATAAGTATGGGTGAGCCCTGGAGAAAAGATACAAAGGCAACCTCTAAGGGGCATGAAGGGCTCTTTTGTTTGCAGCTCGGGGGGCGGGAGGCAGGGAGGTTGTCACCACTGAAGTGGACGTAAACACACGTCAGATGCAAGCCCAGATGTGGGTGTCACCAACCCCTTTCAATGACAAGCCCCACAGTAGACGAGGACGTTTTTGGTTGTGCAAGCGGCTTCTGAAGTGGTTCCTGTGGGCACTGCGGGAATTCTCCAGAGCCTCACAGTCCCCGATGTGGGATAGACCAGAGAGCTGGGGAACGGGAGGCCGCCTGAGATGGAGGATCCAGGCCCCTCGGGGCGTCCCCACGTCAGATCCCGGGGGTCAAGCCTGTCCCCAGGATGACTCCCCAGGTTTTGGCCTGATCGCTGCACCCATGAGGCTCCCGGTGTCCGGGCGCTCCTCAGGGCCCCGACACGGAGGCAGGCTTGGGATGACTGCAACCTGCTCTCATGAGTCACAGCAGGTGCCTGTCGAGACCCACACGGACCTGGGCGGGCAGGACCTCGGATGCTGATTCCCTGTGGGGTCAGGACCTCCTTCCTCCAGGTTCTGCCGTCTGAGGCCGCAGCCTGCTCCTCCCCAGCCTGCTTCTCATCCAGGGCACGCCGGCTGCCCCCACTAGCTGCTTATCCCAGAGCCCGGGAGTCAGTCCCACTCCCCAGATTCTGCGCCTGGTCTTGTCCACTCCATCATCGCATCTTGTCAGCCCTGTTTCCAAAAGGATGCCTTGACTTTACCCCCATCTCTCTGCCCCACTCCCACCTCCACTTCCCTGGTCCAAGCCGCCATCACTCGTGGCTGGATGTCCTCAAAGGGGTCTCAGCTCGACTTCCAGGGTTGCTGCCCTCCACCCCGGGAACTGAGGATCTATAGCGCAGCCACAGCAATCTTCTGGCAGTGTCCATTGGCGAATGCATCCGGGCTTCCCGTTACCCTCTGAGTCCACTCCAGCCTCCTTCCTGTGCTCTGTGGAGCTGCTCGTGCCCGGCCCCTGTGCACCCCCAGCCCCTTCTCAGCCTCCCCCTTTGCCTACTGCTTTGGTCATGCCAGCTTTGACAGCTCTCATAAACACCAGGCTCATTCTTGCCATGGGGAATGCGAAGATCTGTTCATCCAGCACACTCTTTTTTTTTTTTTTATTTGAGATGGAGTCTCGCTGGAGTGTGCAGTGGTGCAGTCTCGGCTCACTGCAACCTTCACCTTCCAGGTTCAAGCAATCCTCTGACCCCAGCCTCCTGAGCAGAGCAGCTAGGATTACAGGCATGCACCACCACACCCGGCTAATTTTTTTGTATTTTAAATAGAGATGGGGTTTCACCATGTTGGCCAGGCTGGTCTCAAACTCCTGACCTCAGGTACAGGTGTGAGCCACCGCGCCCAGCCAGCACACTCTTTCTTCAGATCTTTGCATGCCCGGGCTCAACTCAAATATTACCTGTTCAGCAGAGTCTTCCCTGGCCCTCAAACTGCAGTAACACTTCCCTTCGCCCAAGTCACGAACACCAATCTGCGCTTCTTTCTCCTTTTTTCCTTTCCTTTCCTTTCCCTTTCCTTTCCTTTCCTTTCCTTTCCTGTTCTTTCCTTCTCTCCACCTCTCTCTCTCTTTCTCTCCCTCCTTCCTTTCTCTTTCTTTCCTTCCTTCCTTCCTTCTTTTGTTTTGTAGGTTGATTGCTTTTTACAAGTTTTAAAATTTAAAGGGACTAAATTGATAAGCTGACAGGTGATGTGTAACTCTTTGCTGATCTGTTGTTACCCAGTGATAGCTGAAGCTTCTTTAGAACACAGATGCTATTAAAACATGCTTTGTTTCAGGAAGGGAGGTGGTGATGGTGAGAAGAAAGGCTGACACTGAGAACAATCTCATGATATCAGATCTCTAAAATTTTGTGCAAGTTCAGAGAATTTTCTCCATTGGATAAGGGTCAGCCTCACTTGTCCTCTTAAAGCCCTTAGGACACCACCTGAAGGCTTTGGTGGCCTTCCCTCCCTCCTCCATCCCACAAATATGTATAAAGCCTTAATTTAATTCAATAAAAAGTTGATATGGTCTGGTCTTTGTGCTCTGGAGACTAAGAGTCTATTAAGGGAGTTGAGATAAGGACGCAAAGACTGAAACTTCAGACAGAGCTTGGTAAATGCCATGATAGGTGTAGATGTGATACTTTGGAAGTTCAGAGAAGGGAAGCAGGACCCTGAAGTGATTAGGGCATTAATGCAGGAGGAGGCCTGTCCGGGTTCAATTTTCTGTTTCTCTTTTTACTACTTGTGTACTCTTTGCTAAGTTATTTAATAGTTCTGTGCCTCGGTTTCCTTACTTTCTAAAGATATAGAAACTATCAGTACCCACCTCTTAGAATTATCAGAAATATTAGATAAAATGATGCACATAAGATATAAATAAAACAGCATCTTACTGCTAAATATTCAATTTGTAGCACTAAGGATAGAGGCATTTTATCTTAAGGTTGAATAGAATTTAAATGTAAGATAAAGGTGGGCAAGGAACTTCCAAATGGAACCATGTAAACAAAAGAAGCATGAGGAGCAAGAAAGCATGGTTGGCAGTAGCTGAAATACTCAGTTTACTTGAGAAAATGGGAAGGAGAAGATGATAATATTGGGAAGTTATGTGGGATCATAATGGGGAAGAACATTAGTAACCATTCTCTTTTTGGTGAATGATTATATGTTACCGAAGATCTCTAAGCAGGAAGGATGTTGAGATGGCTTAGTTTCTCCAACAATTATCTTCCCCAGAAATCATTTGCAACATATAATAATGTAATAAAACTTATTTTTTCCCTTCTGCTTGATTTAGGTTTATTATGCTCTATCTTCCCCAGTTGCGTAACATGGCAACTTACTAGATTATTGATTTGAGGCTCTTTTTTCTTTTCTAATATATTTTGCTCTATTTTCCCCAGTTTCTTAACATGGCAAGTTATTAGATTATTGATTTGAGGCTTTTTTTTCTTTTCTAATATATGGATTTGATGCTATAAATTTCCCTCTAAGCACTGCCTTAGCTATACCCCACAAATTGTGATATGTTGTATTTTCATTTTCACTTAGTTCCAAATAGTTTCTAATTTCCACTGAGAGTTCATACTTGACCTATGGATTAGTTGGGAGCATGTTTGTTAATCAAAAAGTGATTTGAGATTTGCCTGCTATTTTTTCTGTTACTGATTTCTAGCTCAATTTCATTATGTCCAGAGAGCATATTTTGTGTGGTTTTACTTCTTTTAAATTGATTAAGGTCTGTTTTATCTTGGTGAATGCTTCTCATGTGCACTTGAGAAGAATGTGTATTCTGCTGTTGTTGGGTGGAGTGTTCCATAAACGTCAATTAGATCCAGAAGGTTGATCATGCTGTTCATTTCTTCTAAGTCCTTTGCTGATTTTCTGCCTCATAGTATGGTCTATTAGTCTATCGTCACAGCTCTTTGGAGAAACGAAACCAATAGGATATGTTTCTATCTATCTGTCTACCTATCTACCTACCTCTCTGTAAATAAGAGAGATTGATATGGAAATTGGCTTATGTCATGATGAAAACTGAGAAGTTCCACTCTCTGCTCTCTGCAAGCTGGAGAAATAGGAAAGCAGGTGGTGTGTTTTTGTCTGAAAGCCTGAGAACCAGGGGAGACAATGGTGTAACTCCCAGTTTAAGTACAAAGCCCTAAGAACGTAGTGGGGCACTGGTATAAGTCCAGGAGTCTGAAGGCCCAAGATCCAAAAGCTCCCATGTCTGAGAGCAGAGAAGATGGATATTTCAACTCAGGAAGAGAGCAAATTCTTCCTTCCTCAATGTATTGGATCTTGGCTACCTACATCGATGAGGGTGGATATTCTTTATTCCATCTACTGATTCAAATGCTAATCTCTTCCCAAAACATCCTCACTGACACACCCAGAAAGAATGTTTTACCAGCTATCTCTGCATCTCTTTGCCCTGTCAAGTTGACACATAAAATTAACCATCATAGTTACTGAGGGAGAAATGCTGAAGTCTCTGATTTTAACTGTGGATTTGTCCATTAAGCCTTTCAATTTTGTCAATTGTTTATGTGTTTTGAAGCTCTGTAGTTAGGCGCATACACATTTGGTATTGTTTTATATTCTTGATGAATTGGCTTACATATTATCTTTCTTTATCTTTTATAATTTTATTTGTTCTGAAGTCTATCCTGTCTGATATTAATATAACCAGTCTGATTTTTAAAATTAGTGTTTATCAATAGCAAAGACTCAGAACCAACCCAAATGTCCATCAATGGTAGACTGGATTAAGAAAATGTGGCACACATACACCATGGAATACTATGCAGCCATAAAAAAGGATGAGTTCATGTCCTTTGCAGGGACATGGATGAAGCTGGAAACCATCATTCTGAGCAAACTATCACAAGGACAGAAAACCAAACACCACATGTTCTCACTTATAGGTGGGAAACGAACAAGGAGAACACTTGGACACAGGGCGGGGAACATCACACACTGGGGCCTGTCATGAGGTGGGGGGCTAGGGGAGGGATAGCATATATGTAATGTAAATGACGAGTTAATGGGTGCAGCAAACCAACATGGCACATGTATGCCTATGTAACAAAACTGCACGTTGTGCACATGTACCCTAGAACTTAAAGTATAATAATAAAAAATAAATAAATAAAATTAGTGTTTGTGTGATATATATATATACATTTTCCATTCTCTCACTTTTAACTTACCACTATTGTCGTGTTTGAAGTGAGTTTCTTGTAAACAGCTTATACTTACATCATTATATAAAATTTAATCTGACAATTTGTATCTTTTAATTGGCATTGTATTAAATTTAATTATTGGTAAGTTTGGATTTAGGTCTATCATTTTAATATTTGTTGTCTCTTTGTTGGATTTTTTGGTTCTTCTGTTTCCCCTTTTCTAACTTATTTAGGTTTATTGAAGCATATTTTAGCAGGTCATTTAAACTTGTTTTGATTTTGAGTATTTTTTGGTATATATTTTTTAGTGGTTAATCTTGGGATTACAAAATACAGTCTTAACTTTTCACAGTTTATATAGAATCAATATTTTATAACTTCAATTTGTTTTTTCTGTTTGTTTTAGATACAAGGTCTTGCTATACTGCCCAGGCTGCTGGTCTTGCATTCCTGGGCTCAAACTATCCTTCCCCTTCAGCCTCCCAAGCAGCTGGCATTACAGGCCTGTGCCTCCATGCCTGGTTTTACTACTTCAATTTGAATGTAGAAATCTTGTCACTCTAAAGTTCCTTTGTCCTCTTGTCTTTATGCAATAGTTGCCTTACATATTACATTTACATATACTAAAAACTCCACTAGATGATGTTATATTTTTTCCTTTCAACTGTCAAACATATTTTTTAAAATTCTGGAAGGGAAGAATAATCTATCGTATTTACCCAGATATCTACCACTTCTATTACTCTTTCTCTATTCCTGATGTTCCATTTTTTTTCTTCTGGTATCGAAAGAGCTTTCTTTACCATATCTTTTTTTTTTTTTAATTTAAGATACAAGGTCTTGCTCTGTTCCCCAGGCTGGAGTGCAGTGGTGCAGTCATAGCTCTCTGCAGCCTTGAACTTCTAGAATCAAGTGATCCTCCCACCTCAGCCTCCCAAGTAGCTGGGACTAGAGGTGTGTGCCACCGCACCCTTCTAATTTTTAAATTTTTTGTAGAGATGGGATCTTGCTTTATTGTCCAGGCTGGTCTCAAATTATTAGCCTCAAGTTACCCTCCTGCCTCCCAAAGTGCTGGGGTCACAGTCATGAGCCACTGTACCTGGCCCCTTTAGTATATTTTTAGAGCATGTCTGCTGGATATAAATTTTCTTAGCTCTTCTTTATCTCACAATGTTTTCATTTTATCATCTTCCTGAAGAATATATATATATATGTATATATATATATATATATATACATACATATATATATATATTTTTTTTTTTTTTTTTTTTGAGACAGAGTCTTGGTCTGTTGCCCAGGCTGGAGTACAGTGGCATGATCTCCACTCACTGCAAGCTCCACCTCCCGGGTTTACGCCATTCTCCTGCCTCAGCCTCCCGAGTAGCTGGGACTACAGGCACCCGCCACCACACCCGGCTAATTTTTTTGTATTTTCAGTAGAGACGGGGTTTCACCATGTTAGCCAGGATGGTCTCGATCTCCTGGACCTTGTGATCTGCCCGCCTTGGCCTCCCAAAGTGCTGGGATTACAGGTGTGAGCCGCCGTGTCTGGTCTTCCTGAGGAATATTTTTGCTGGATGTAGACTTCTGGGTTGATAGTTATTTTATTTTAGTTTTTGAAAAATGTTTTTTTTTCTTGCCTCCATGGTTTCTGATGAGAAATCTTCAGTTATTTTAAATAGTGTCTGCCTATAGGTAATGTGCTCTTTTTCTCTGCCTACTTTTGCTACTTTTCCTTTGCCTTTAGTTTTCAGCAGTTTGATTATGATGTTTCTGGGCATGGATTTTTGTTTGGGATTTGCTCAGCTTTTGAGTATGTAGGTTTATGTTTTTTATCAAACTTGCAAAGTTTACGGTTATTGTTTCTTAAAAAGATTGTCTTAGCCCCACACTCTCTCCTCTTCTATATCGAAGACATAAATGTTAGGCTGTGTTTATTGTCCCACAGGTCCCTGATATTCTACTGTTTTTCTTTTAATCATTTTTCTCTATTGTTCAGACTGCTTAATCTTTATTGATCTAGCTTCAAGTTCAACATCTTTTTTTATTTGTTATTGTATTTTCTAGTTCTAAAACTTCCATTTGTTTTTTCTTTATATTTTTATTTTTTTCCACTTGTGTGTGTGTGTGTGTGTTTCCAATTCTATCAAATCATATTGTAAACACAATTTAACTTTTTCTATGAGAGACATTTGTTATGGTACAGGTACAGTTGATGTTGTTGCAAAAGCAAATGAGACTAAAAGCAGATTCGATGTTAATCCTAGAGACCTTTTCTACTTTCTATTTTAACTTTTGTTTCAACAGTGTTTGTGATTACTCATTTGAGCATTTTCATAATAGCTGCTTTACATTCTGTCGGATAATTTCAACGTCTATATCATCTTATTATTGGTCATGAAAAGTTCTCTCTGAAGAAGTGGTAACTGAACTAAAGCCTGAGTAATAATAATAAGGACAGAGGATCCCAGGCAGGGGAAACAAGATGGGCAAAGTCCTCCAGGAGGGAATGACCAAGATGAGGTAGAGAATAAAGGGCAGTGTTTCTGGAGCATGGCGGCTTAGCTTTGGCTTTCATAACAAAGTACCATAGACTGGGGTTTAAACAACAGAAATTTATATCTCATCATCTGGAGGGTGGGAAGTCCAAGATCAGGTGCCAGCATACTCAGGTTCTGGTGAAGGCTCTCTTTCTGGTTTACAGACAGATGCCTTCTTGTTTTGTCCTTATATGGCAGAGACAGATCATCTCCCTTATGTCTCTTCTTGTAAGGGGACTAATTCCACACATGAGGGCTCTGCCTTCGTGACCAGCTGGAAGTTTTCCAGCAAAGAAGAGTAGGGTGGGGAAGATAATTCTGATATTTTGAGCCCAGGGACATGAGGAATAGAGGTCCCGCTGGCTAGGAATGAAAGCTTAACCAGCAGTTTAGCACTGTGGAGTGGAAATTGACTGATTGCTTGTTCAACATTCATTCACCCTTCTTTGAGTTCCAGATTCTGATTTTCATTCTATTCCTTACCCACTATATCAGTCAGTATAGGTTGTAGGTATATGCTATAGCAACAACAGTTCCAACATCTTAGTGGCTTAAGACAACAAAATTTCATCTTAATTTTGCTCACATTATGTATAAAACTTGGACTGCTGGAGGGGGTCAGCTCATTGGAGTCACTCAGTTGAAGGTTTCATCCACTCACTCACAAGTTTCTGCAGTCAATGAGGCAGTGAAAACTTGAGTATGGTCTTCCATATGGAAGTGACATGTATCACTTCCACTCACCTGCTGTGAGGCACAGCAAGGCATATAGTCACACTAACTTCAAATGAGCAGGAAATGAAATCCTTGCACGTGCCTAGAAGTAGAACTACAGACATTTGTTGAACAGCATCAATGACTGCTCTATTTCCTATCAATCCTTACAGCCTGAATGTGGGTCTGCCCCAGGACCCAGGGATTGAACGCCTGACTCAATGCTGCTTCAGTCAGCTCAACACATTCCCTTGATCACAGGGATTGGTTTAGGCATGGGCACACGACCCAGTGAAATGCAGTGGACATTTTTCTGCAGATGCTAGGGTGTAGAAAGATGTTTCAGCAGCCGTTTTGTGACAGTGAGGCATGAGGCTGATAGAGAATGGAGCCAACAGGAAGTGAGTGGAGACTGAGAAATAGAAAAAAAATTCCCAATGCCATTGACTAGGCCCTGAAGATGGCCATACCATCCTCTGGGATTTTAATAGCTTGAGTGTAAATACATACTTTCCTCCTTTTTGGTTAAGTCTGTTGTATTTTCTGTTTCTTGCAACAGAGAGCACCCTGATTGATATTGTCCTGAAGAAGGTTTCGAGGAAGGACATTACGGTAAATTCCTTTTATTGTTATGGGTTAAGTTACAGTACCTCATACATCACAAAATTGTGGTACAATTCAATTGATTTTCAAACCAGATATCTTTTTTGATTTCTAGTTTAATTCTCTTTCTAGGGCCTTCACAAAATTAAGTATTGGAACACTTGTTGGTATAGGATTTCCCCAGAATACGTCCCTTGACATGCAATTCTCTTTTTGGAGGTTTTTTCGAGCTTGACATTGTTATTCACTGAGACAGTGAGTGAGGTATTAATTAATGGCTAGTTTTGCTGCAGTTCAGCATGACTTTCTAAAAGGTGCAAGGTAATTGATTGTCTTTTCCCCTGCAGTTGATTTTGCTTCCAAATGACAAATCATACTGTTTGCTAGACGGTCTGTTAATTGGTCATGTGATGATGGTGGTGGTGATGACAGATGATAATGTAGTGCCTCACTGTCTAATAGGATTCCACCTTTTAATATCTAGAGTTGTTTATTCCTCAGTTACAGGTGGGTGAAAATAAAAATGGACTCATTGGTAGGTATCCCATGACTTTGGCTGAGTTCAGAGGCAAAGTGAAAAAGCCACTCTGGACTGAGAAATCACCTGAGTAATCAAGATGAGGCCCCAATCCACTTGTCATACTGTGTCAGTTAGAGATTCTTTTTCTTTTATTTTTTCTTTCCTTTTTGAGATGGAGTCTCACTCTGTCACCCAGGTTGGAGTACGGTGGCACAATCTCAGCTCACTGCAACCCCGCCTACCGGGTTCAAGCGATTCTTCTGCCTCAGCCTCCTGAGTAGCTGGGACTACAGGTATGCGCCACCATGCCCAGCTAATTTTTTGTATTTTTAGTAGAGATGGGGTTTCACCATGTTGGCCAGGCTGGTCTCGAACTCCAGACCTCGTGATCTGCCTGCCTCAACTTCCCAAAGTGCTGGGATTACAGGCGTGAGCCACCGCACCTGGCCAAGATTATTTTTCAAGTACATGTAATAAACACAAGATTCCAGTGGCTTAGGCAAGTAGAGGGGCAATATGGCAGTTCTGCAATGTCACCAGGGACTCGAGCACCTTCTAGCCTGTGGCTCTGTCATTCTTAGCTTATGGGATATTTCAGGCAGGTGTATTTAGGTGTAACTCATATATGAAAATAATCACTCTTTCCAGAGTACAGCTCCATGAGTTTCGACAAACACATAGTCATGTAACCACTACCATTACAAGACACAAAATTTGTCCAACACTGCAAAAAATTTCCCTAAGAAGGGAAATATTTAATTTTTTGGTGGTGTTATTATACATGGTAATTAAAAATTACATTTTAGATATTTAATGTCATATGTAAAATGATATTTAAAATAGCATTTAAAAATTTAAATTCCCAATCATCCATTGCTATTGTATCAAAGCAAATTAATTTTTTTATGTTGAACCTGTTTCTGTGACCTTGCTAAACTCACTTATTAGTTCTAGTAATTTATTTATTATAAAGTTCACTCCTTTAAAGTGCACAGTTCAATGTTTCTTAGTGTATTGACAGTCATGTAAAAACCATCATAATCTAATTTTAGAACATTTTATCACCCAAATAGTTATCGTTCTTTCATTTTGACTTCTAGTTCAATTCCATTACCATTAAGAGGACATACTTTATAGAATTTCAAAATTTCATATTTGCTGAGGTTTATTTTATGGCCCAGAGTATGGTCTAATCGGTGTATATTTTATGTGCACTGAAAAAGGATGTAATTTCTCTGTTGTGGGACGGAGCGTTCTATAAATGTCATTAAGCCAAGTAAGTTGATAATGTTAGTCAGTCTTCTGTATCCTTACTGATTTTCTGTCTACTTATTTTATTGATTACTGAGAGAGGAGTCTCTGAATATAACTGGATTTCTCCGTTTCTCCTTTCAACTGTAGTGGCTTTTGACATGTATTTGTGGTTCTTTTGTTAGAGAGATACCTACCGAGGATTGCTATGTGTTGTTGGTGAATTCACCCCTTTATCCTTATGTAATGACCCTCTTTATCCCTAATGGTCTCTCTTGTTCTGAAGTCTACTTTTTCCACTCCAGACAGCCACTCCAGTTTTCTTCTATTTGGTGTTCCATGGTATGTCTTTTCACTCTGCTTGTACTTTTAACCTCACTAAGTATTTATATTTAAAATGTGTTTCTTGTAGATAGAAAATAGTTGGGTCTTTTTGTTTTATCCAGGGAATCTCTATCTTCTCTTTGGTGTATTCAGATCATTAAAGCTCAGTGCAATGATCGATATGATTGGAATAAAATTGGACATCTTTGCCAGTTATTTTCTATTTGTTCCATCTGTCCTTTGTTCTCTCCTTCCTTCTTTCTCCATCTGCTTTTGGATTAATTCAGAATGTATGATTCCTTTTCATGTATATTATTGGCTTATTATTTATCCCTCTATAACATTTTCTCCCAGGGGTTGCCCTAAGGCTTACCAAATGCTTTTTTCCCACCCCCTGTGGTTGTCATAGAATCTATCTCTTCAAATCACCTTCCAATAATATTATGCCACCCCATGCATCGTGTGAGCACCTCAGGACAGGGTACTCCTACTTCCTCCCTCCCACGTTTTATTACATTTAGTCGTAAATTTTACTTTTACAAATGCTATCAACCCACAGCACCTTCTACTCTCTTGTCATTAGACAGTCAATGTTTTCTTTCTATGGCAACTGAAAATAAGAAAAACGCCTTTTATACTTACTTCAAATTTAATCATTTCTGAGTGTCTTCATTTCTTTGTGTAGATCCAAGTTTCTGTGTGGTGTCATAGTGCTCTGTCTAAAGAGCTTCTTTCACATTTCTTGTAGTTCTGGTTTCTGATAATAAATTCTGTCACTTTCTGTTTGAAAAATAGCTTATATCTCTTTCTTTTTTTGAGATATAATTTACACACAATAAAGTTCATTTTTAAGTGTAAAATTCAGTGGTTTTGAGTATATTCACAAGGTTGTGCAACCATCATCACTATTTAATTTCAGAACATTTTCATCAACCCCCAAAGGAAGCTTGTATCCAGTGGCAGTCACTCCCCCCTTCCCCCATTCCCAGACTTGTCATTCATTTCTGAAAGATATTCTTACTGGATATAGAATTCTGGGTTGACAGGGCCCTCCTCATCCTCCTGACCCCACAGCACTTTAGATACTTCATGACATCATCCTTTGGCTTACATGGTTATTGATAAGAAGTCTACTGTAATTCTGATTTTTTCTTCTCTGTACATAGTGTATATTTTTCCTTTTGCTGCCTTCATGATTTTGCTTTTATATTTGATTTTTGGCAGTGTGATGATAATGTGTCTAAATGTTTCTAGGGGTATGTGTGTTTGATATTTATCTTGCTTGGGATTGTCTGAGCTTCTTGGGTCTGTAATTGAATATCTTTCTTTCTTTCTTTTTAAATTCTTAGACTTTATGTCTTCAAACTTTTTTCTGTCTTATTTTCTCACGTCTACATCTACAATTCCAATTACACATACGTTAGATTATTTGCTATTGTGACATTGCTCTTTCATGCTCTGATTTTAAATATATATATATTTTCTTTTTCACTTTGTGTTTCAGTTTGGATAATTTTAATTGACCTATCACAATGTTAATGGATTCTTTCCTTGCCTGTGTGGAGTGTACTGATGAACACAGAGAAGGAATGTTTTATCTGTTATCTACCTTTTTTTAGTGATAGCATTTCCATTTCCTTGCCTGTGTGGAGTGTACTGATGAACCCAGAGAAGGAATGTTTCATCTGTTATCTGCTCTTTTTTAGTGATAGCATTTCCATTTGACTCCTTCATATAACTTCCATCTCTCTGCAGAAATTCTCCATTTATTCATCAGCGTTGTCATCATTTTTCCAGTAAAACATTTAACATATTAATCATAGTTGTTTAAACCAGTGTATCTTCTAGTTTGATTGCTTTGTTTCTTGGCAGTGGGTTGTTTTTTCTTTCTCTTTTGTGTGTGTCATAATTTTAGAATGAGTGCTGGACATCACACATAGGACAGTGGAGACTAAGATAAGTAGTATTTATGCCAGGAAATGGGGAAAAGTCTTCTCTGCTAGGTCATTAATGCATGTGTGTCCTTGCATGTGTGTGTGTGTGTGTGCAGATGTGTGTGTTTATGTGCATGTGTGTAAGGTATGTGTGTTGGTGTGTATATGTGCATGTGTGTGTGATGTGTGTGTTAAGTCAATCAGGCGAGTTGAGCTGGGTTTGGGTTCTGTTGCTATGGTTGCCTTCAGTCCACTGGTAGCTTCACATTCCTCTGGCAGAATCTTGCGCTTTGGGTGGGGTTTGGTTTGGCAGAAGGTTTTTCTCAGTGTTTCTGCTCTACTTTCAGTTTTAAGCGTTTCTTGTGTGCCAGAATGTCAGAGCAGCTCTCCTCTGGCTCCTGCCCTCTCAATCCTCGAACGCTGGATCTTGCAAGCCTGGGCATGGGGAATAGAGAAGGTTCTGAGGCCCAGCCTCAGTCTTAGGTGGACTTTGTGTCTCTGTGTCTTGAGATGGATTTTCTTGGTGGCCCTGCCCCTTTCCTATTTGAAGGAGATCTTTGATGATCTGGGCCCAGGAGAGTTTCTGCCCCTGCCCTGGGAATAGAGGGTAGTTTCTCCCCACTGCATCCCAGAGGTTCTTCCCTGTGCCCTGCAGCTGGCAGGGCTGGCTGTCCTTCCCCCAGCAGCACAAGGACTGCTTGTGCTTTGTTCCTTGGGGAGCAAGGTCCAGGCAGGGCTTCGTGCCTTTGCACAGTGATGGCCACTCACTTCTCCAGCTGTGCAGAGTGGTTCTCTCCAACCTCCTGCCTGCCCCCAGTCCTTCTTCTGAACCTGCTGGGCATCCAGGGAGAAGAGGCCGAGATGGGAACAAACTTCCTTGGTGTGCAGCTGCCAGCAGTCTATGCTCTCACTCCAGCCTACACCGGCCTTTAGAAATCCATCAAAAGCTTTTGCTGAATGCTTCTTACCTGTTGAGCTCATGCTCTGCCACCTGCGAGATGACGCTCATGTCCCATTTCTCCTTAGACCTATCTTCCCCTAGATTTCAGGCAGGGTGATTTCCTTGAACCTCAGCTCTCTGATGGGTTCAAGAAAAGTTAAGATTTTGTAGATTACCTGGCTTTTTCTCGTGATGGGAGTGATGTTCTTTCCAGCCTTTTACATCCCAGGAGGAAAAGCTTGTGGTTTTCATTCTCATGGTTGAGGACAGCTGCTCCACCTCAGCTTAGCATTTCCACATTCCAGCCAGAAAGGTCAAGGTCAGAAGCCTTCAGGAAGAACAAAGGTCAAAAGGAGTTTGCCTTTTCAAAATGTCTTCTCAGAAGCCCATTCAAGAGACTTCTGCCTGTCTCTCATTGCCTGTAGGTCACATGGCCACCCCTAGCTGAAAGGGAAGTAACCTTTTTACCTGTGCATATTGGCACCCAAATATATCTGCAATTCTGCATACAGAGAAAGAAGAGAACAGATTTGGGCAGGCAATTAGCAATGTCCTTTGTGCATATTCTTGCTGAAAACACTCCTTACCAACTAAGCAGTTTCTTACTCTTTCATCCTTGCTCTCATTGTCCTTGAAAACTGGATAAAAGCTATGGACCTTCTCCCCCCAAAATTCACATATGCACATTCAAAATGTGCACGTGGGCTGGGCATGGTGGCTCACGCCTGTAATCCTAGCACTTTGGAAGGCTGAGGCGGGCGGATCACCTGACATCAGGAGTTCGAGGCCAGCCTGGCGAATACGGTGAAAACCCACCTCTACTAAAAATACAAAAAATTAGCCAGGTGTGGTGGTAGGTGCCTGTAATCCCAGCTACTTGGGAGGTTGAGGCAGGAGAATCACTTGAGCCCTGGAGGTGGAGGTTGCAGTGAGTGGAGATCATGCCACTGCACTCCAGCCTGGGTGACAAAGTGAGACTCTGTCACCAAAAAAAAAAAAAAAAAGTATATGTGATCCAGAGCATTTCCTGATCCCTGAAGTCTTATCTGTGAATGCCTTTGGGATCCTTGGTGATACAGGAGCTAAAAAGAAATGATTTAGGTGGTTAGTGAGGGTACGGGAGTCCTTGGTAAGGTTTCCTTTTAATAAGAAAGCAGCCTCCAAGTCATTTCTTTTCTAACAAAAAGCAGCCTGAAAAATCGAGCTGCCAGTGTAGATAAGTAAGCTGGAAGCCTGCATAGGTGAATGCTGGCAGCTGTGCCAATAGAAAAGGGAAACCTGGAAGCCAGGTATGTTCAACATGGAGGTTCCCTCTTCCCTTTTCTTTGTCGCCACATGTGCGGGCATCATGGTGCCAGCCAAGTAAAGACTCCATTTGCATAATAAAAGATTAGAGTGGGATAGCCAGCCTCTTCCGGGCTATGTAAATGGCATATCTGGTCCAACCAATCCACTACACCCTATGTAAATCGACACCGCCTCCTCCAGCTCATCTATAAAATCAAACACATCTCACCCCAAACCCAGAAACCCGCTGGGTCCCCCTCCCTTTACACAAGGCAGCGCTCTTCTTTCTTTCGCCTATTAAACTTTCTGCTCTTAAACCTACTCCTTGTGTGTCCATGTCTTTGATTTCCTTAGCAGGAGACAACAAACCCCGGGGATTTCCCCAGACAAATGACGCTGCTTCATTGGGACTAACCTACGCGAGTGTCTCGTTCTTGGTTCTCTGAGAGCACAGCCCAGCGCCAACACTCACGTGTGAGCAGTGCTTTAGAGTGTGAGTCCAGGGGGCCAAAGTGGGGGACGGGGGCAACAGACACAGAAGTGGGGAAGCGGCAATGCAGGGAAATGCTATCGTGTTGCAACTATGATGGCTGGAGGGAGAAAAGCGGGTTTGTCCACTGGATCCTGCACTTCATGGGCTCGAGTACCTCACGTTTCTGGGTGCTTATGCCTGAGGCTGCAGGGCTTTCCTGGGCCTCCCATCTGCTGAGTCAGAGACCCCAGGGTGGAGCATGCTCTGGCTTCTGAGGGCATCGCCATCAGGAGCAACGCTGGTGGAAGCCAGTGTGGAGCTGATCATCCTACTGGTAGGTGGATAAGAAGTAGGGCAGAGAAGATTTAAAGAGGTGAATGAAAGGGGCCCCGTACACAGGCCCTCTTGATTATGTTGTTGACTCTCTCCAGCCTCAGCCCCTGCCACTTTCCCTACTTGTGCCTACTCTTCATTGAATATATAATTAATTGTGGTTTCTCAAATCTGTGTCACTGACCAGGACTCTTAATGACCAGGGACAGAAACCAAGCTCAAACTTGCTTGAGCCTAACATAAATTTCTCGGTGCCTGTCAGGGAATGCTGGCTTTAGGTCTTGTAGGATCCAAGGGCTCAGCTGACAGCATCAGGTTTTCTCTTGACCCTCTCCAAGGCTAGGCGGCTAGAGTCTCTATGTTTGCTTGTTATCTTCAGCTCTGCGTAATTCTTTTCTTGTTGTGGGAAAAATGGGCATCACCAGCCTTGATTGAAGACCATTCTGGATTAGCAACTGCAGTGGCGGAGGGAGTCTTTTCTCTCCCATGGTCAATCTATTGATCCCGGGGAAGACACTGACTGGTTCTGAGTGGGTCACATGTACACCTTTGGGCCATTCACAGTGCCTGTGGTATGGAGGAGCTGCAAGTGTTCCCACTGGGTCACAACTCCCCTGCAACACCTGCAGCTTCTGACAGTCCCGTCTGAGCTCACGGGTCGGTGGAAGAAACGTCCTTCAAAAGGAAAGCCGACAGGAGCCGGAGGGGAGGCTGGGCTGGTAGAAACAACACACGCCCACGGTCCATGGCATGCTGCATCGGAGCTTTAGCCCATTCCATAGCTTCTTTCCAGAATGTCCCATCCCTTAACCACTCAGAGAAAGAATTCTTGAACTCCTTCACGTGACTTTCTCAGTGAATTCATCCCCAGGCTTCTAACACCGTTCATTTCCATGTACGTTGTGTGCTGCACACCCCTCCTAGCACACTGCTTACGAACTGCTGCTCCGCCTTGCTTATCTACACAGGAGTAAACATGATGGACACACAACTCTTGCTGCCTCTCACAAATATGCCGGCGTATGGGAGGGTCTGAGCTGGAGGGAGGCACACCTTGGATTGGTGTGAATCAGGCATCAGGAACTCCTGTGCTCACAGCTTGTCCAGCTCTCCCTCAGCATTTGGGCCACTCCACAGAATTCTTTGTTCAGGCCCGATCTGTCCTCCTGGGACATCTGAGCTGCTCAGCACCAGGAAACATGCTCTGTTGTGCGCAGGGCATCAGCTTTGCAAATAATCCAGTTACGTTCCCATTGGTAGCTGGCGTCACACTTTATGTCCCTGTAAAATTTTGAGTGGAGCCTAATCACAATGTAAGGTCTCATTTTTAATGTTTAATTAGCATCCTCCCAGTAAAGTCTGAAATATTTTCCCAAAGCGTAACAATGTTTTTCATTCTTTAAGTAAAGTACACATGCATGTGGCCCAAAACTATGACTTGAATGTTGAATGTGAGGCTGCCTGCCGGGCACTCCCCACCCAAGCATAGAAAGAAAAGAAAATCGGGCCGGGCGCGGTGGCTTACACCTGTAATCCCAGCACTTTGGGAGGCTGAGGTGGGCGGATCACGAGGTCAGGAGTTCGAGACCAGCCTGGCCAACATGGTGAAACTCCGCCTCTACTAAAAATACAAAAAAATTAGCCGGGTGTGGTGGCGGGTGCCTGTAATCCTGGCTACTCAGGAGGCTGAGGCAGGAGAATTGCTTGAACCTGGGAGCTCAGTGAGGTTGTGGTGAGCTGAGATCGTGCCACTGCACTCTAGCCTGGGCAACAGAATGAGACTCCATCTCAAAATAAATAAAGAAATACAATAAAATCTTGGGTTCCTTGAAGGGGAATTCCAGCCACCTAGCTAGCCCTGAGAAATACATGAGCAACTTGAGAAGCAAGAAGTTAATAGTGGCGAGAAACAACAGTCAAGAGAATTAGAGTCAGGAATTCATTGCTTCCCTGTAGAAACTAAAGACAACATCGTAACAAATGACCCGGAGTTGTTTTTCAGAACCTGGATCCCCACCAAATGGATCTGTTGACTTACAGACCTCTGATATGGGGGAGTGGAGAGCTGAACTCCACCACCGTTCTTTGTTCTTTGTTTTTTGAGACAGAGTCTCACTCTGTTGCCCAGGCTGGAGTGCAGTGGCTCAATCTCAGCTCACTGCAACCTCCGCCTCCTGGGTTCAAGCGATTCTCTTGCCTCAGCCTCCCAAGTATCCTCCTGAGTACAGGTATGCGCCACCACACCCGGCTAATTTTTGTATTTTTAGTAGAGACGGGGTTTCGCCATGTTGGCCAGGCTGGTCTCGAACCCCTGACCTCAGGTGATCCACCTGCCTCAGCCTCCCAAAGTGTTGGGATCCACCCCTCCGGGGCCCACCCCTGTTCTTTGTTCTAAATTTCTTCCTGAGGGGCCTGGAGGAGGTCATGCCCACAGGCCAGAGCTAACATTCTTTTTTGCTGATCTCAAATTTTTTGACAAAGCCTTGCCTTCTTAACCAATCACAAATCAGAAAACCTCTGAATCTACCTATACGACCTGTGGGCCCCCAGTTCAAGATGTCCTAGCTTTTTCGGTCAAACCAATGTGCAGCCTCCAGGTATTATTCATGTGGGACTTAGCCTGTAACCTCTGCCTCTCCACCTTGAAAAACCCTCCCCATCAGCCATCGGGGAGTTCAGGTCTGAAGTGTGAGCCGCCAGGTTCTGCTCTCCTGGTGCCCTGCTCTAAATGCCTCGCTTCCTCTCACTGCAATCCCGACGTCCATGTTTGGCTTTGCTGCAGGAGGGCAGAGCCAGGCTGGGTTCAGTGACAAACGCTGAGTGCTCACAAAGTACCAAGCCCTGTTCTCGGGGCTGGGGTGCAGAGCGAACAGGCAGAAAGAAGGTCTCTGCTCTCATGGGGCCTACGCCTCGGTGGGGAGAGACTGACAATAAATGAAATAAACGTCTAAGATATGAAGTACATTGGATCGTGGTTAGTGGGATCGAGAAAATACAGCAGGGGAGGGCTTTAGGGAGAGGGAGACCTGCTGTCAAGGTGATGTTTGGGTGCCGAACACCCCGACGTTTGGGTGATGGAATGAGACGCTCAGAGACATCAGAGTTGCTTGGTTCCAGGCCCACGGACCACTCAAGGCCCTGTCTCAAATCTCCAGGCTTTAGGACACGCTGCTTTACATGGAGGCGGGCTCTTCATCTGGGCCTCTGAACAAGGCCTGAGACAGGACGCAGGCAAATAGCATGAGGCACGAGACCGTAGTCCGGGATGGAGAGTCAGAGTGAGTCTGCGGATGAGTGCAGATGCCTGCAGGGCAAGCTCTGCTGAATTGCTTTTCTATCTAGTTTTTATTACAGTCATTGAATCGGGGTGTCTCCCGTTATCTGATGAAAAGAAACCACGCTGGCTTTGTTCGGTCATGGAGATGGGAAAGGTCCGCATATTCAGCAATCTGTTGAATTCTTCCAGGTTACAACTGGAGCTGAGAAAAACCTGCAGCTGCCTGTCCCTGCCTTCATCTCTTCCAGCCAGAGGCAGTGGAGGACTGGAGAGCTGATGAAATGGCAGAGATAAAGGTTGTAAATTAGTTTTCCCTGAAGCCGACCAGCCTGAGCAACAGGATAAAGGTTGTTATTACAGACAGCCCCCGGCCTTTGGAGTTCACAGTTTCTCCATTGCTAGGAGATGGAACTCTCTGGAACCCTCCTCCAGCTCCACAGAGAGGCTCAGGCTATCAGAGGATCTGAGCGGTTGTGGGCTGCAGGCACAAGTTAAAAATAATCACCTAACGTTTTGACGGCACTTTCTTTTTTTCTGTCCCACAGAGATTGGAAGTCATTTTCTTATCCTCTTTAGGAAGTATGTTGGATTCAGGATTCTTAATTCCCATTTAAAGTCAGGACAATTGAGATAACTGTATCAGCTAACATTTACTGGGTGTTATGTTATACTTGCTAATAATAATCATAGCTAACATTTACTGAGTGATAATTTTTCTTAATAAAAAATAGCAGCATTTACTGAGTGCCACATATTTTCCAAGTACTGCCTGAAGAGCCTTGGATCTGTCCTCTAATTTATTGTTACAGCCCTGAGGAGGAGGAACTATTAACCCCCATTTTGTGGATGAGGAATTCGAAAACTAAGAGAGATCAAGTAATTTGCCTAGGAGCACAGCTGGTGAATGTTGGAGAAAGTAGGAAGCGGTAAATATTACTTAAATCACATAGCAAATATAGCTGTGACTGCAATTCTAGGGTGTGTGTCTCTGTGTGTCCACGTGTATTTGGAGTAGATCGGATAAACTTTGGTCTTGGGTAAACTGAGGCATGTCTGGCGAAGGGGCTGACTCTTTTCTATCCCATTGAGAACATCCTCCTGGTGCTGGGGTGGGGGGATATGTGAGATGCTATAACTGCACAGCGCACCTTGTGATTAATTCCGTAGCTTTCACTGACGTCTGAAAGGATTAGAGAGAAAAATGTGGTCAGCGCTTAGTATGGAGGGCACAGTGGGTGTGCTGCTTTTTCTTTTCCCTCTGTCAACTTCATTCTCTTTTGGGGGCAAACAAGACTCAGATCTAAACAGAGTTTACGGTTTGTTTTGCATTTTGTATTTATTAATATTTATGCCGACTTTGAAGGCGCTGACCAGAAGGCATCAGTAACACACACACGCACACGCACACGCACCACACACCATGTCTGTTTGGTTTGATTCTGAGCCTGAGATCCTGAAAATATTTCAGCTGTTGTTAAGAGGCTGGAGTTAGGACCCAGGAAGGACACAGCAGTGGGGATATAAATAGAAAAGGAGAACAGAACAAAGTTTGAGGAGAGAGACTTACATCACTCACTCCCCCTCCACCCAGAGAGCAGGACGGAGGTGTGAACTTGAGCCAGACCAGAAGGAGCTCGACAGCGGCCACAGGACAAGCCCGAGGAGCAGGCGGGCGCTCCAGGGAAAAACCACGCACAAAACCTTCTTCAGAGAAAAGGGAAGCTCCAAACCTGACTGAGACAAACGGAGGCTCTTGAAATAAAAAGAAAATACCGCAGGACAAACAGCCTCCCGTCTCCGGGCGCAGGTCGTGGTCACAGTGGTGACCTGGGATTGCTTTCCCAGGACTGCGAGTCGGGCTTGGGTTTCTCCTCCCTGCATTCCACAGCTGCTCTGGTCATCGCAACGTGTTTATTGATCACTGAAGAATCTCAAGTTTTGAGACGAGGAAGAAACACCCATTAGGTCTCCAAGACAGCTGTGTTTCACAAACTTTAAGGAGACAGAAATTTTCTCCCCTGGAACCTGTGAAAATGTCCCTTTTCCAAGGAAGTGAAGGTTAAGAGGTCTCGTTCTCACAGACCCTCAGGAATTTCGCTTGGCTCCGAGCTTTGACCTCCGAGAGAGCCATGGAAAAACTGCTGCGGCTGTGCTGCTGGTGCTCCTGGCTGCTGCTATTTTATTACAACTTTCAGGTAATGTCCCCAGGTGGCCGGGATGGCGACAGGCTTGGTTTCTCCGGAGGCTTTCCCTGAGCGTGTCTCACACTGTGGTCTTTTGTGCGCAGGTGCGTGGCGTCTACTCCAGATCGCAGGACCATCCAGGTAAGAGTGTTTCCTTCTCACTCTGAGCACCGCCCTCCCCCTGCCTAGTGCGGGTATCCCAGGAACAGCCCACTTGTTCATCTCTGAGGCATCAGCGAATGGCCCTTGTTGGGCTCCTGGTCCCCGACCTCACTGCCTCACCACACACTGTGACCCTGGGCAGCTCTGCCACCCCTCACTGGCTGAGTGGTGGATGGAGAAGTGGTTCTGGACCCCTTGAGCTGGGTCATATGAAACATTGTGATTAAGGAAATATGATCTCCTTCATTTGAATGCCTTCTGCCTCTTTCTTTCTCTCTTTCTTCCTTTCTTCCTTTTTTTTTTCTTTTTGAGATGGAGTCTTGCTCTGTTGCCCAGGCTGGAGTGCAGTGGCCTCAACCTCTGCCTCCCAGGTTCAAGCAATTCTCCTGCCTCAGCCTCCTGAGTAGTTGGGATCACAGGTGTGCACCACTACACCCAGCTTTTTTTTTTTTTTTTTGTATTTTTAGTAGAGACAGGGTTTCACTATGTTGGCCAGGCTGGTCTTGAACTCCTGATTTCAGGTGATCCGCCCGCCTTGGCCTCCCAGAGTGTTGGGATTACAGATGTGAGCCACCACACCCATCTCATGTCTTCAGGGCAGATTCACTGGCGGGGAGTTGGAGCTCTGGCCCGTAGCAGGGTCTCGGGACCTCCAGCCTCAGAGTGCTGACCAGCTCAGCCTGGAGCAGCCAATGAGTGGGACTCAGGATAGAGGGCCACCCTTGCTCCAGCCCCAGAGCCACATTCCTTTGGCCATTGTGACACCCAACCAGGAAGCATCAGGACGGGGCTTCTCTCGGGAAGACAGGGAGGCACACACCCTTTGCTGTTAAGAGTGTGGGCACACGTTCTGGTCAGCCAGGGGCAGGGACGGGAAGACAAGGCTTTCTGGGAGCAGCAGGCAGTCACTGGGCTGTTGCTCCCTGCTGGAGGTTGCAGGAGGTGGGGAGGAGACCCTGCCAGTGCCTGAACCCCTGCTGGGAAGCCTGTTGTGAGCACAGCCTCTGCCCCCGCCCCACCAGAGCTTGGCTGGGCACCCCCCCTGAGCGCTATTGTATGGCCCTGCCTGTCTCTGATGGGAAATCAGCCTTTTTTAAAAAATTATTTTTGTTTTTATTTTTTGAGACAAAGTCTCACTCTGTCACCCAGGCTGGAGTTGAGTGGTGAGATCTCAGTCTCGGCTCTCTGCTACCTCTGCCTCCCGGGTTCAAGCGATTCTTGTGCCTCAGCCTCCCAAGCAGCTGGGATTACAGGCCCATGCCACCACGCCTGGCTAATTTTTGTATTTGTAGTAGACACAAGGTTTTGCCATGTTGGCCAGGCTGGTCTCGATCTCCTGACCTCGGGTGATCCAACCACCTCGGCCTCCCAAAGTGTTGGGATTACAGATGTGAGCCACTGCGCCTGGCTGGGAACCAGCCTTTAATGATCAACCACAAATGGACTCAGGCCAACACTGTGGGCAGATCCCAGGGCGATGCCCAGGCCTCCAGGGAGAGCCCCTTTCCTGGATGGAGCACCAGGAGCCTGCTGGGGTCTAGGGCCAGGGGCTGTGCCCTCAGCCTCTGTATCCTTTCCGGCTGCCCGGCAGCCCCATGCCAGGATGTTCCAGGCATCGTCGCCTCGCCACCACCTCCATTCACCAACTCGGGGGTGGGGACGCTGCCACTTCTGTTTCGTCCACATGCATAGGGAACTCCTTTTAAAAAGGTGTGGAAGCTGTGAGTTTCCACACATTCCTCTCTCCTCAGCCAAATCGCTGAATGAAGCAAGGGCTCCCGTGGCTTGGGAACGAATAAACATGCCCAGCGCTGCGTTAAAGAGAGGACGTGTCCACCTTGGACACCTTGCTTGCAAGGTGAATGCAGGCCTCATGGCTTGGGCTGGGCTCCAGTAGGGGAGAGGACTGAGAGGAGGAGAGGGGTAGCCCCTCGAACTGCAGGGCGGTCAGGCAGAGCTGTGCACCCGGCTCCTGCAGCAGGCAGGTGGCCCCCGAGGCCCCAGCATGGCCCTCACTGCTGCTCAGTGTTGGAGAAAAGCTGTGCGGGTTCTCCCCGGACTTCTGCTTATGATACAGAGCCCACACGCATTCTCACACATGCACATGTGTCCACATGCCCCCCATGCTACATGTCTACATGTGTCAACATATGCCCACATGCACCAACACAAATCACACACATCCACACATGGTGACGCATATGCATACACACACACACACCAGATGTCTACATGTGTCAACATATGGCCACATGTGCCAACACACATCACATGTCCACCCACCACTCACATCCATACACATCAGACATGTTGACACACATGCATACACATGCAAAAGCATCCACACATATGCACACACCTGCATCCATCATGTGTCCACATGCATCCACACGTGTCCACACAATTCACATGTGTAGACACACATGCACACATATACACATCCATGCACAACCCACACCCACATGTGCCAACACATGTCTACATGCACCAACATACATGTATTTACACATGTTCACACATGTCCACACATATCCACGTGTCTACACACATGACCACACAGTCACAGACTACACACATCCACATGCATCCACACACATCCATACATTTCTACACACATGCATACACATGTGCACGCATTCACACAAGTCCACGTGTCTACACACATCTGCACATGCTCGCACATCTCTACACACATGCACATACACACATGCTCACACACGTACACCCCACAATGTCCACACACACTCATATGCATGCACGTGTCCACACACATCTTCACATACTCACACGTGTGCACACACATGCACACACACCCTCACACATTCACACACATCCCACATCCACACACATGTACACCTATTTACACAGCTCACATATGCACACACGTACACATATGTACACACACATGCACACACACATGCACACGTGCACTTGCATTTTTGTATCTAAACTTGAAGGAGCAGTTTGAACTCAGTCGTTGTTCCATATAGAAGCTTTGTTCTTCCAAGTCTGGATTTAGGGTAGAAATCAACATTTCCTGATCAAGGCACTGTCTTAGAGAAACGACCGCCATGCTGCTGACAGTAGAAAGGGACGGAAGGGTGTGGTGACCCGTAGCCTGTGTGGAAAAGCACGGTGAAGGTGGCCATGCCTCCTGAGCTCTTGAAACCGCAAGGTTTCTCTCTCCTCAGCTTTCCAGGTTCTAGCAGTCCCTCTTTTTCTCCTCGTCCTTCCTCGTCTCCTCTCACTGCAAATTGTTTCTGAACTTTTCCTTTTTTCTCTTCCTTCCTCCTTCCTTCCTTTTTAGAATAATGGTGAAGGTGGACACATTTGCTGAATATTTAGGTGTCCTCCATGAACAAGACATCCTGCTGCCTGCCTGCCTTCCCTTCCTCCTCACTGTTCCCCTCCTCCCCTTCTCCCCTTCTCCTGCCTTCTCTCTCACTTTGTTTCCTGTCTCATTTTCTTTTTTCCATTTCCCTCCCTCATTTCCTTCCCTCCCTCCCCCCTCCCTCCATCCTATCCAATCCTTTCTTTTTTTTTTTGAGACAGACTCTTTCTCTGTCGCCCAGGCTGGAGTGCAATGGCGTGATCTCAGCTCACTGCAACCTCTGCCCCCTGGGTTCTAGTGATTCTCCTGCCTCAGTCACCCGAGTAGCTGGGACTACAGGCGCCCGTGACCAAGGCTGGCTAATTTTTGTATTTTTAGTAGAGACGGGGTTTCACCATGTTGACCAGGCTGGTCTCAAACTCCTGACCTCAGGTGATCCGCCTGCCTCGGCCCCCCAGAGTGCTGGGATTACAGGTGTGAGCCACCACACCCAGCCCCAGTCCTTTGTTTTTGTCTTCTCTTCCGACTTCTCAGACTCTGCTCACCTTGTTTCCTGCTGAAAAGCCGCATCCCTGGCTGTCTGTGTGAAGCAGAATCTAGGGGCCTCCTTCATGCTCCAGCTTCCATCCTTGAGGCTCGCCTGCCCCCGGGCAGCTCTGGCAGAGGAAGCCTGGCCCTGGCGTGTCTCCTCAGGAGCGCTCATGACGGGCACAGGCTTCACAAACACACCAATAGAAACAACCTGTTTCCATCGCAAGAGAACAGCTCCTTAACACGTAGCATTTCATTCTAAAGAGTGCTAAACAGCTATGAAAAGCGGCCAGTTTGTCTGCACGTTGGGCCTTTCAATGATTTTACATCATCCTTGCAAGAGCCCTGCGGTGGTGTCATGCCCTCGCACCGCGGGTGGAGAAGCGTGTCTTTCAGACAGACCAAGCGATTTGCGCAAGGTCACAGGGCTCAGAGGACACAATATTAAGCCCAAGAAGCTCACAGCGTGAGGAGAATTAGGGGAGACAGACACAAACAGAGATTCTTGGAAAACAGCAGCCGAGTGGTCAGTACCGGGACATAGGTTCGCTCAGGTGCTGGGGGAGCCTTAAGGAGGAGTCTCCAGTATAGAGCGAGAGCCTGATCTTCCAAACGCCAGCCTACTTTCCACCACGACCACACCAAACTGTATTATTTTGTTAAAGGTTCTCACAACTATTAAGCATTTCTTGTTTTCTGATTCTGGCACTCAGCACTGTGCCTTAGGCATAGGAGGCACGCAATAAATATTTGTTGGGCTGGCGCAGTGGCTTATGCCTGGAATCCCAGCATTTTGGGAGGCTGAGCCAGGAGGATCACTTGAGCCCAGGAATTCAAGACCAGCCTGGGCAACATAGTGAGACCCCACCTTTATAAAAAATAAACATTCAGCTGAGCATGGTGGTGCATGCCTCTAGTCCCAGCTACTTGGGAGGCTGAGGTGGGAGGATCACTTGAGTCCAGAAGTTTAAGGCTGCAGTGAACTGTGATCACACCACTGCACTCCAGCCTTGGTGACAGAGTGAGACCCTGTCTCAAAAAATATCTATATATTTATTGACTTGTCTATGCACAGTCACTGAAGATTTGCTAGTCATCTGGTAAACCGCGTCAATAAAGCTAGCCAACCAGCATGCATTCGGCTCACAGGTGGCTGTTTTGGCTTGTATCACCTGGTTTGCCTGTCTACACTGGCAGAAGTAGCCAGATATTTGCCAGATCTTTATGTCTACCATGTAGAGAGGTGTTTCATTTTGTAAGTAATTGCCAAACAACTTGAAATCATTTTAAGCCTTTGCATACTCTGTGCTTATCTGTGACCATAGATTGTCATTCTGGAGGCATTATAGAATGTCGTAGTTGAGGGACCGTAGGGACTATTGAGCCACTTCTCACTTTACAGGGAAGCCAGGAGGTAGGTTTGGAGAGGGAAATCCAGGGTCGGCAGAGTCCGGGCCCCTCCCCACATCTGGAAGCTTTTCCAGGGCCCCAGGCTGCCTGATTTCTTGCCTCTGCTCCCCAGGGGACAGCCTTATGAAGCTGTGATGGTTGATTAATCTGAATCCATAAATGGCACTGGCCAATAAATTGCAGGCCATTCTTAAAAAGTTTATAAGCATGCCATTTTATACATGACATTTGTAATGAGGAAAAGAGAACTTAAAACAAACCCAAAGCATGTCATTACCCAGCAGTTTCCTGGTCCCGGGGCACATGGCACAGCTGGCTCCAGCCGTTTCCAGAAGTTTGGGGCGGCTCACTTCACCCGCTCTATTTAGGGGTCTGGGAGGCCAAGCAGATAATTACAGTAATTATCATTCCTTAGATCTCCATCATGCCTTAGAGTTTCTAAAGAACTGTCAGAACTGCTAGGCCATGGCAGAAACTGGATTCTTCATCTTCGTAGTATTTATAATAGAATTTAAAAAAAACAATGTTTATATCCGATTGAAGAAATGGAAATTTGGCAAATAGAGATTTTCTAAATACTAGAATTATACAGATAATTATATTCTATGTTTATTCATTTATTTATTTATTTTTGCATTTTATCATTCATTCTACCTGTATAGTTAGTTTTTAAATTGCTAACATTAAAAATTTGGGAGATTTCAAATGCAAAAGTCTCTCTCTCTCTCACACACACACACACACACACACACACACACACACACCTCCTGGGCCCCTTGTCTTAGACATGGAGGATACAATGTAAATAGAACATTCAAGGAACAGAGTCTGATATAGGAGACAACACACAAATATACTAACAAAAAAATCCCAAACAATAGTAAATGCCATGAGAAAACCAAATAAGGACCTGAAAGAAAGAGTGGATGGTGGTGGTGACGAAGGGGTGGCCTGAGGGGAGGTGTCCTGTGAACTGAGACCTGAATCAGGATGAGCTACACAAACGCGGGGATCAGCATTCCAGGCAGTGGGAACAGCAGGCAAAGTTATGCAGGAAAAATGAGCTCCATGTGTTGGAGGCCAAGGAGGATGGAGCCACGAAGCCAGCCCGACCATCGGCAGGGGCTGGCATTCCTCTGTGTGGTATAGATTCCAGCTGGACCAAGTCAGTGCAGCACTGAAGATTATTTCCCTGCAGGAAACCAAGGGATAAAGGTTTCCCTGGACGCACACAAGGAGTAAGTAACAGAGAAGGAAGAATAGGGAAATCTGGAAGAAAAATGGAAAAGGAAAAATTAAAGGTTTTATTAAGTTGTTTTGAGTATTAATACTCTGTCTTTCATCTCTCTCCTATGTCTGTCTCTGACACACACACCAAACTTAATAAAACATTACATATGGATGATAAATTAATTCTGAAGAACTGTGGTGATGTGGGCTGAAAATACCCCTTTTTCTCTCTGCCCTTTCCTCTCTCTCTCTCTCATTCTTTCTCTTCCTCCCCACCCCGCCTCCATTTTCTCTCTGGCTCTGTCCCCTGCTACTTGTTTTGCAGGCTGGGGTTGTTTTGGAGTCCTCAAATGGGCCATGGTTTTGCTTGGCTGGCTGACCTGCCTAAGAAGACGTTTAGTCTTTCGAAGAGTTTGGTGAAAATCAAGGTGGTTGCAGAGTTAGGTGGTCTCATGCCACCTTCTCAATGGGAAAAATGCCACAGAGTGCCTTTTTCCCGAAAGAATGAGACTTTCTTGCTCTGATGAAACTTGTAGGACTATGAGTTATTTTACTCCTTGAGTTGGAAAAGGAACCTGTGTGCTGAATTCAGCCCATCCCATTAGCACCACACAATGTTTTATTTTTAAAAATTGCTAACATTAAAATTTTGATAGATTTTGCTTTAAAAAAAATCTGAATTTCTGACTCTGCTTTAAAAAATGAAGACCTGACAATCCTGGGCAAAGCTGCCTGCAGAGCCGCAATGCTTCGTTCGGCATCAGGAGGCACTACTTAATTTAGACAGGGCACAGTTTTCCGCGTCGCCTCCGCCTCTCCTGCCCTACGACTGCGGTGGTACCAGCTGATGGTTTCCAGCATCTGCTCTGATGAGTCTGGCCTGTGCCTTCCAGCTTGTTAACTACCTTGGATGCCATCCCTGGACTCTGTCCAGTCACTTCTCAGGACTCGCCGTCCCCTGCGGGTGTCACAGCTTGCAGCCCCTTCATTGCTTGTTTCCAGTCAGTGTTGCTAGTTGCAAAACATCTGTGGCAACTGAGGTGTTTTACACTTGTCTGAAGTGCAGTGGTGTGGAGAGAAGGCAGTGTTCTGGCCTCAACCCTGCTCTTCTCATCACTGGCCACCTATGAACTCTGGCTGGCTTTGGGGTGAACGAGACACCATCACTTTACTCTGTCAGCCTTTCTGCCAGGACTGATTGTGGCCATTTGTAAATGGAAAGAATGGGGAGGGCTTTATCGTCCACAGGGTTTATTTTATAAAGATGAGGATTCTGAAGACACATCTGTTCTTTGTATAACAGATGTTATTTCCTTTTACAATTTTTTTTCCCAGATGACTTGAATAACAAGTCAATGAGGTTTTGTCCTCTTCAAAATGAATATCCTAGACTTTAGGGGAAAAAAAAGCGCAGTGGGAATGAAAATGAATCTTTTTGATTTTTGCATTTCAGATTCTTCATATTGCATTACAATAGTAGAACTATCCCCACTGGAAATCAACTGAAGTCAGGCCTTACTTTCTAATGTGCTACTTTATCTAGATAGGGCTATTTTATTTAGAGAGTAACAAGACACTTAAGTTATTGTTTAGATACTTCTCTTTAGCTCATATTACAGAGTTAACTTGGTTCTTGGCTTACATTTTGAGCTTGTGTACATAAAGCTGGAGGGACAGATGCAAACTGAAAAGTGGAACCAAGGAACGGGACACGTGTGGATGTTGGGCGCCCTGTGAACAAAAATTCAGATATTACATGGGGTGTGTCAGTTCTTATCTGAAAATGATGGTATGTTCATAACTACCTATGGCACTTCAATTGTGAAAGCAAGCCTTAAAATATTTCTAAAGGAATACAGATTGAAAAATTCAAATAGAGGCCCGGCGCAGTGGCTCACGCCTGTAATCCCAGCACTTTGGGAGGCCGAGGCGGGCGGATCACGAAGTCAGGAGATCGAAACCATCCTGGCTAACACGGTGAAACCCCATCTCTACTACAAATACAAAAAGTTAGCCAGGTGTGGTGGCGGGAGCCTGTAGTCCCAGCTACTCGGGAGGCTGAGGCAGGAGAATGGCGTGAAGCCGGGAGGCGGAGCTTGCAGTGAGCGGAGATCGCGCCACTGCACTCCAGCCTGGGCGACAGAGTGAGACTCCGTCTCAAAAAAAAAAAAAAAAAATTCAAATAGAACAGAAAGATAATGCAATGTAAATTTTCTTCGTACACCTCGCACTCAGCTTTTTGATGTCTTCACTCCCAAAACAGCAGTATTGGTTTCTGCAGTATCTCTCCAGACATCTCTCTCTCTTCTCTCTCCTCTTCTCTTCTCCATCCCTGCCCTGAACCAACGATATTTTACACAAATAGCTCATAGTGTACACATTTTTATCACCTTAATTTTTAAAAATTAGACAATATCAATGAAAGAATATGCCATCTCAGTTCATTTATGAACCTTAGTATTCATCCCAGCTGTATTCCAGTCCAGAGTGTAGATGTGCCATATTTATTTAGCCAGCGCTCTGTAGATGAGCATTTAGGCTGTTCTCAAGTTTCTGATACTATTAAAAAATTCTGCAACAAACAAGCCTTGCACAGAGGTCTTTGATCATATGTATGAGTGTATCTCTAGAATAAATTCCTAGAGGTGGAATTACTAGATCAAAGGGAATGTACACTTAAAATTGGGATAGATACTGTCAAATTACCCTTCAGAAGGGGTGTACTGATTTGAACTCCCATCAGAAATGTGGTGGAAGTTGCCAGCTTAGTATAGCTAACTTTTTGCTTGCCAGTCTGATGGGTGAACTCTGATAGGCTCATTGTTGTTTAATATACTTTTTAAACTTGTGAGCAAGGTTGGGCATCACTTGATATATTTATACGTAATTTTTATTTCTTTTTCATCGAACTATTTGATTATCTCCTTTGCCTCAATATTCGGTTGGTTCTTTTTAATAGTAGGAGTTTTACTAATATAATACGTTTAATACCTCTAAAAAGAAATCAGTACCCTTCTGTAATATGTATTATATAAACAACACTCCTCGGTTTGATTTTGCTTGATTTTGTTTTTCTGCACAGAAATTTTAAAAAGGTATGTTGTCAAATGTATAACCTGTTTTCTGCAGAAGTTTTGTGTTTTGTTTTATTTTATTACATGTAAATTTTGATCTATCTGGAAATTGTTCTGGTATAAAGAGTGAGGTTGGGATCTTAATTTTTTCCATGTGGTGAACTGGTTCCAATGTCTTTGTTGAATAATATTTCTCCTCTAATTTAAAAGACCAGCTTTGGGGCCAGGCGCGTTGGCTCACGCCTGTAATCCCAGCATTTTGGGAGGCTGAGGCAGGTGGATCACCTGAGGTCAGGAGTTCGAGACCAGCCTGGCCAACATGGTGAAACCCCGTCTGTACTAAAAATACAAAAATTGCCGGGCATGGTGGTCGGTGCCTGTAATCCCAGCTACTTGGGAGGCTGAGGCAGGAGAATCGCTTGAACCCAGGAGGCGGAGGTTGCAGTGAGCCGAGATCGCGCCATTGCACTCCAGCCTGGGCAACAACAGCAAAGCTCTATCTCAAAAAATAAATAAGTAAATAAAAAATAAAAGACCCTCTTTATCACAAACTGAATTTCCATATGTACTTAGGCATCTTTGTGGATTTTTCTCCCGCTGAACTGTCTATCCGCGTGTAACAATCAGCCATCTTTATTGTAGTTTCATGCTGTGCCTTATCATTGAGTGTGAATCTCCTCTCTTTATCCTCTTCTGTTTCTTCTCCAGATTTTCTTTCTTATTTTTTATATAAACTCCATAATCATATCTCCCCCACAAAATTCTCTCAGCATTTTTACAACAAATTTTCTAATACTCATAGATTAAAGTATAGTTTATGACATTGAGTCGGCTTTTCCAAGAATAGGTTGAATCCTTCATGCATTCGAGGGTGCTTTCACATCCCTCAGAATTATTATTTTTTATTTTCTTCATGAAAATCTTGTACAATTCTTATTCTTGTTTTCATAAATATTTTCTTTTTGTTGGCTGCACTTAGGAGAACTCTTCTTTTTTTGTAGCATTATTGTTGGAATACAGAAAAGCAATTGACATTTGTATATTAAATTTGTACAAGCCTCCTTGCTAAATTCTTTTATTGTTTGTAATAGTGTTTCACTTACGAAATTCTTTTCTTATTTGTAATCATTTTCCACTTTGGTTATCAGGCATACATCATTTGAAAATAATGATCTTATTATCTCCTCTTTAAAAAGTATTTTTTTTTAAAAAAACAAGGACTAACATAGAGACTATTAGTCTGTCCTTTTCTATGATCTAGCAGTCGCTTGGGGCAGTTGATTATTGTTTAGTCATCTGAACCATTATTTCCACTTCTGTGAATGAATCCCAGAGGACTAATCCCCGAGAAGACTAAAATTGTATGCATAAAGCCACTCATGTCAGCGCCACCTGTACGAATAAGGATGGAAGCTATTGATTGTTCATTAGCAGAAGAATGGCATAACATGTTATGGGGCAGCCACTCAAGAGACTGTTACCCAAACTCAATTATGAGGGTTAGATAGAAACAAAGAAATAATTCATATAGCATTCAATGAGAAGAGCAGAATAGAAAATAACATACCTGCATAAAGTTATGTTTACTCAAAGTATAAGGATCACGAAGGAAATTTCGAACTGAGTAATGCTTAGTGTGGAGGAAGCATAGAGGGAAAATAGAATGACCAGGATTACATTGAGAAAGTGAGTATTGCGTCTACAATGAGCTGGCAGTGTGATTTTGTGCAAGACTTTCATTTCCTGTCTTTACAAATAGGCTAAGAATTCAATTTTCTTATAGATTATTGTTAGCATGAAGTGAGGAAGTGCTTGTTAAGGACCTCAGTGTCTGGCATACCATTCATGTTAGTTTTCTCCTCTTTTAAAATGATTTTACCCTTATTTGTTTCTATAGTGTGATTGCATTGATATTAACTCCAAAATAATGGTAAATAACAGCAGGATATGGAACATTCTTATCTTTTCCTGACATGAATGGGCAAGCTTCTAGTGTGTCACCAGTAAACGCAGTGGCTTCTGTTTTCATGCAACAAGAGGCATCTATTCCTATTTACCCTGTTTTGTCCAGTTAAGGAACTATTTACCAACTTCTAATTTAAGAGTTTCTTTTTCTAACCAAGAGTGTGTGTTGAATTTTATTAAATATGCTTTCAGTATCTCCCACAGACATGGGATCCTTTTACTCTTCCCCCATAATGTGTGTGCTAAGCGGTTCTTACCCTCTAGTTCTTTCCTCCCTAATGATGATTTAAAACTTTTATTCTTTTTTCCCCAAGGATTTCAGGTGTTGGCATCTGCTTCCCATTACTGGCCACTGGAGAATGTGGATGGGATCCATGAACTTCAGGATACAACTGGAGGTAGAGACGCGGGTGCTGAGAGCGGCTGTGGGCGCGGGAATCCCAGGGCCATCAGGAGGCGCGGGTGCTGAGAGTGGCTGGCCTTGAAGTCCCAGGGCCATTGGGGGACGTGGGTGCTGAGAGTGACTGTGGGCCGGGGAATCCCAGAGCCATCAGGGGAGCAGATGTGGACAGAATCTGCTTTGAAGCCACGGTGATAGAGATGAACAAATACTTGTGTAACTTCCCGTAATAGTTATTTCAAAGCTTTTTTTTTTGTAGAGATGGGGTCTTGCTATGTTGCCAGGCTGGTCTCAAGCTCCTGGCCTCAGCAATCCTCTGGCCTTGGCCTCCCAAAGTGCTGGAATTACAGGCGTGAGCCACTGTGCCAGGCCACGAAGTATTTTACTAGAATTTTTATAGAGAGAGCTATTGCATATTGAATGGGAGAATTTCTGATTCAAAATATGATTAAAATGTGCATTTTCCCCAACAATCTTGAAACAGAAGCTGGCCTGAGGATGCCTCTATGTGCAAGTCAGGCGTCTGTTTTCTACGTTGAATGGACTAGCGTCATCTGCACACTGGCCACAGCAGGGGCCTATTTGAAGCAGATGTCAAAGGTCATGCCAACTAAGACCAACTCACATGTTTGAAGGGCCCCCGTTTCATTCAGCAAACGCATCCCCATCTACCAATCAGCTTCCCCACACATCAGCTCCATTTGAAAAGAGTAAGCATCGCCTAAGACGTTTCCAGTGAGGCCCAGTTCCAAATAGTCTGTTTGAGTTCATTCAGACATTTGCTGGTAGGAGAAACCTCACATCTTTCTGGGTATTTTTTTCCCCTTTCTAATAAGGACTCTTTAAAAACCGTAAGCTTTGTATGACAGTTTTCCATTTTTATTTTTATTTACTGATTGCTCTTGATCATGTCAGATGGCTGACATGGGCGGCGAGGGTTTACCGTACAGCAATCCTAGCACGTGCTTCGGTCGTCCCTGTTCCGTGGGAGGCATTTTATTTTTAAAACCATGTATTGCTGGTGACTGTGATTTCCACATTGACACACTGGCATTTTCCTTACTCCTGTGATTTAATATGTTGCTGGACATCACTGCTGAAGCTTCTGAAATGTTTCCTTAAAATTTGCAAACTGAGAACCATCGGTGCTGCCTCTGTTGCTGGTGTTCTCAGAGTGGGGCGCAGTTGAGGAGCACACACTCTGTGAAGGGCACCTGCATGGGTGCCACGCGCTCCCTGCCCAGCATCGCTCTCATCCGCCTGCCTGTAGGGCAGCAATATGGCCACATTTGGAAACCACCCTACAGCCAGATGTCTTTTCCAAAGGGTCGGCCTGGCAGGGCTGAGAAAGCCCTTGTGCAAGTTTGTTTCACCACTGGCTCGGGTTCAAACAAACCACGTTCCCTTGTTGGCATCTAGTTTTCTTTTTTCAAGGCCTTTATTTTAAAGCCATGGAAACGGGGTCATTTCACCAAGTGGAAATACCTTCTTGAAACAGCTCACTGTTCCAGGACCCAGCAACTAAAATGCTAGGAGTTTTTTCAAACAAAAGCTTGAATAACTGTCAGTGTCTTTCTCTCTTCACCCCTATACCTGAACTCATTGTGGTGGCTTAAATCAGTAACTCTTGGTGCTTTGAAACCTTTACCTATGAAAAACTCTTCTCCTAAGGTGATATAATCACACAGATACAGTTACACACTGTGGCTGAATTTTGCTCCCTGAATATATTGACTTCCAGTAAAGCACTAATATATCCGTGTTTGTCCTGGAACATTGCAATGTGGAAGCTTTCTCTGCACTTCCCTACTGGATGCATTCTCTAGGTTGGAATGCTATGCTGGCATATTTCAATTGATTACAGCCTTCTTAAGGGAGAAAAGAAAAGAACAGACCCCATCAGCACATTTTGCTGCGGGGAACAGGTGAATAGCTTTGGCAAGCCTTTTGAGGATGTGCGGCTTTGTCGTTTGTTGCCGAACTCTCCGTCGTTTTGTCCATTTGTCATCATCTCACGCAGTCATTTTCATGCAGAGTGTCTGTCTCATCAGTTCTTGTGACATCATAACCATTCATCCTTTTGTTGAGCCTGTGTTATGAGTGGCCAAGTTCAATTTCATATCTCTCAACTAAGTATCCGCCTATGTGTTGGAGCCAGAAAATTAGAACTCTCGCTTGCGGCCAAATTCAGCAGCCATCACGCCCTGGTGTGGGAACTGAGTGGCGCCACTGGGGTGGCCGAGCTGCTGACCAAAGTAAACAAGGGTGGTGGAGGCTGGGGGACGTGAGGTCCGAAGAGAAAGTCCAGGGCGCTCTTGGGTGAAAGAGCCCCTCCTGGTGCCTGCTGCAGGTTGAGAGATATGTTGGTCCCATTTGTCTTTTGTCTCACTCACTTGCTGTGCTTTTTCTTTTTGTTGTTTCACCCAGCGTCCCGAACCCACAAGCTCACTGTGCTTCCTTCCCGTAATGCTACTTTTGTGTATTCCAATGATTCTGCCTACTCAAATCTCTCTGCAACCGTAGGTGAGCATTTATGTACTTTTGTTCTTCGTTCTGTCAAGTTTGGATCTACGATGAATTCTAAGGCCAATTCTGTTTGGTAGTATCTGAATTCACTATGTCTTGGCTAGCAAGTGAGCAAATGTCCCAGTCAAGACAGCAGATCCAAGGTGTTAAAAAATAACCACTAGGGTTAAGTCTAAAGGAAGATTGCAATACATTAGAACAGGGGCCCCCAGTCCCTGGGCCACAGACTGGCAGCAATCCATAGCCTGTTAGGAACTGGGCTGCACAGCAGGAAGTGAGTGGTGGGTGAGTGAGTGAAGCTTCATCTGTATTTACAGCTGCTCCCTATCGCTCGCATTACCACCCGAGCTCCACCTCCTGTCAGATCAGCAGCAGCATTAAATTCTCTTGGGAGCACAAACCCTACTGTGAACTGCACATGTGAGGGATCTAGGTTGCATGCTCCTTATGAGAATCTAATGCCCAATGATCTGTCACTGTCTCCCATCACCCCCAGAGGGGACCGTCTAGTTGCAGGAAAATAAGCTCAGGGCTCCCCCGATTCTACGTGATGGTGAGTTGTATAATTATTTCATTACATATTGTAATATAATAATAAGAGAAATAAAGTGCACAATAAATGTAATGCACTTGAATCATCCTGAAACCAACCTCTCCAACCCATCCATGGAAAAATTGTCTTCCATGAAACCGGTCCCTGGTGCCAAAAATGCTGGGGACCACCGCACTAGAAGGTATATATATTCTTTCAAGTTCCCAGGATCGTCTAAGCCAGCTGCTTGTTTTCAGAACAAAACAGACCCAAGATGAGACCTTTTCTAAACATAGAGATTGTTTGGATTTTTAAATGAATTGTCTTCTTTGGGGGAGGAAAAGCATGCCATTTTAATGGAAAATTAAAGTTAATTTAAAAATACCTCATCAAACATTTGATTTCTTATAAACATTAAAATCAGCATTTCGTCTGTAGCTGGACTTTAAAAAAATCGTTAAAAGCTGTTTGTGAAACATATACCCACAAGAATCATGGTTAAATTATTGTCTTATTTGATAACCTCCAGAGCCTACATGGCTCAACATGAAGCTCAAAGCAAAAGGGGTAGTAGCAACTGAGGCATTTATTAGATCAGCGTAGAAGCCAGTTCTGACCCTGTCAATCTTACCCTGTGATCCTTTTCAACACAGAAACTGACTGCTCTTTCAACTGTAAGGTGATTGGCTTCCAAAATTAATGTTTCCAGTCAAGCAGTCTGACTTAGGGGTTTATACAGCCTAGCTCAATTACGCAACCACTAGTGATCCATTTAACCTTGCAATATATAGGTCTCCCTCAGCAAAAATGGGATAAAATTAAAAAATGAGTTTAAAAGCAGTAAGGAAAAACACTGAGGTCCCTTGAGTCGGTTATCCATGTGACAACGTAGCTGGAAAGCCTGAGCTGCGGTTGGGGTCAGGTCCACAGACCCCGTTAGCTCTAAGCCTGAGCTGGGGTTGGGGTCAGGTCCACAGACCCCGTTAGCTCTAAGCCTGAGCTGGGGTTGGGGTCGGGTCCACAGACCCCGTTAGCTCTAAGCCTGAGCTGGGGTTGGGGTCGGGTCCACAGACCCCGTTAGCTCTAAGCCTGAGCTGGGGTTGGGGTCGGGTCCACAGACCCCGTTAGCTCTAAGCCTGAGCTGGGGTTGGGGTCGGGTCCACAGACCGCGTTAGCTCTAAGCCTGAGCTGGGGTTGGGGTCGGGTCCACAGACCCCGTTAGCTCTAAGCCTGAGCTGGGGTTGGGGTCGGGTCCACAGACCCTGTTAGCTCTAAGCCTGAGCTGGGGTTGGGGTCGGGTCCACAGACCCCATTAGCTCTCCCGTGTGTCTTCAGCTGGGCTGACGGCTGCCGGGGGCTCAGACATTCTCCCTGACCCATGTGGTAGCAAAGATCTCTGAGCGACTATGACCCCAGTTAACAGTAAATCTACTCGCTCCTGATTTTTAGACTTCACTTATCTATTCTGTAAACCATTTACCCCACACCCTCACCATCAGATACCCTGGCCATGGGAACGGGACACAACAAGATGATCGGACGGGGCAGTGCCCCTCAGGATTTGCGGCCAGCTGGGCTTGTCACCCGCAGGCTCTCCTGGGACTATGCAAAATGTTAGTCGGGGTTTTCCTCCTGGCACCTGAAAATGGGTTCTGCTAAAATCCCGAATCTACCTGTCCAGGTTCAGGGGATTTCAATTAAAACTCAAAAGGAGAAGGAGTTCAGCTGTAGCTTCACGTTCACACTTGCACTGAAACGTTCCACTTGGAACACTCAGCATGAGGACGGGAGTGGGGAGGGCTCGAAAAGCAGGTCGGCACAAAGTCCAGGACAGGAGGCGGTCGCCACGCCACGCTTGGTAACCCATCTGTTGGCAAATATCACAATTATCACATCATCATACGATATGATATGCAATATGAAATCCATATGCAAAGGTCTGTATGCATTTGTATATAATACATGCATATTATATACAAATACATTAATATTTAATATTAAATTTTTATCTGACACATACACATTAATAATTTGCAATTTAATTACTAATAATTAAATATTACTGATGCTATGAATATTAACATTATAGAATAATATATGATGTTATAAATATATAATTAGAAAGATAAATAATAATGCATACTTACACATAAGTTATTTGTAGGTCTGACACACATCTTCAGACTTTTAATCTCAGAAGGTTATTAACATATGATGTTGTCATTTTTCTTCCTTAGATATTGTGGAAGGGAAGGTCAACAAAGGCATTTACCTGAAAGAGGAAAAGGGAGTCACGCTTCTCTATTACGGCAGGTACAACAGCTCCTGCATTAGCAAGCCAGAGCAGTGTGGCCCTGAAGGTGAGTGGCTGATCCCTGTGGCATCTTTGTCATGCATTTCATTCTCAGGGAGCACCTGCTCCTCTGGTGACTGGAAGATGTGAACCTGAGGTTCTCATCAATTGCAGAATGCGTGAGAATGTCAACGATGGATCGGAGGGCAGGGGAGGGAGGAATGCAGGCAAGGAGGTTACTAAGCAGAGACTTGTCCTGGTGGCTGGAAGTTATAGCATCCTCTTACAGAGATGTGAGATCAAAATACTTAATCTTGTAAAGGATGAAAAAAACCTTCCTGAAAAACAGACACAGCGATGTCACAGTGGGGATTGGACAGGGCCGTGGCGTTTGTGGGAAGGAAATTGATGGCATGGCACCTGCAGTGTGATTTCTGGCTCTGGGATGTTGACGGTGAGTGGGCAGGGCATACCCAAGAACACTTGCGCCTGGTTTTGGTTCTTTTACATTCATCGAGAGGGGCTGGGCAGTGGCTCGAACTGTCCTGGCAAGTGGTCACAGGCTTGTGGCTAAAGTCACGCCATGGACAGAGCAGAGATGCAAAAGAAAAACTGGGAATCGACTTGCTTTCGTTTGCTTTTACTGTGTGAAGTGCAACCTGCTCTCTCGTATCTAGGCTTCAGGCAATGCCCGTCTGGACCACATTGCAAATTTTCCGGGAAATTGTTCTCTGCCTTCCAAACCAGCTTGGAGCCTTCAAGTTCCTTTCTCCTAGGCAAAATGAAAGTTATGATTTCTAGGGAGGAACAAAGCTTAATGCAGTCCTCGTATGAAGCTCTAAGGCATTTTGGACATCAGATGGCCTTCTGTGATGAGTTCATTGTACGTGATTGTAGGACAAAATGGACTTTGTTCCAGTAAAAATAAACAACAGCTTAGCAAGGCAAAAACATGTGGGAGGACACATCTTGGGCTTTGTGGAAACCAGAATTTTGAGCAATGGTTATGAGGCCCAAAACCACGGTCAGGTTTACAAACTCATAGTTTATGCTGTTCCTGAGTTCAAGCAGCTCCATAAACATCCCAGGCTTATTTATTTTTACAAAGTAAAAAACAACCGTGGGCTCGGCGTGGGCTCGGCGGCAGGGGCGAGGAGGACGGGAGAGTAATATGTGCTCCTTCCTTGCATTGGATTCGGGAAGGGCGGGGGCATATCTGTGGTGGCTTTTTCTGGGTTTCTAGGGAACGGCTTCTCTTTGGAGTAGAGGCATCCAGAAAGCTCCAGCAACCACACTGGAATTGATCTCATTTGAGGACCAGGATGGTGCAGGTGCCAGGGGTTCCAATGCCTGGGACTATCACAGATAACCAACCCAAGAAAGGAGACAGTGATGGGACCAGCGGGAAATCAGAGCCACTGGACAAGTTTTGTCTGCACGCTGAGGTCACACATGAGAGGCCTTTGAGCTGATTCTGGCCTGTGGCTGTGTTCGGTTGGACAGGCATCGGGTTAAAATTTTAAAATTAGCTGTCAACACTGAAAAATAGGAAATTTTCACACATTTCCAGTTTTTCTTGATAAATCTCTCCTGACTTCTCTGGCTGGCTGGAGCTAAGTCGCGGTGGCCCTGGACTTCTGTCTCCAGTTCCCCTCAGTCCCCACCAGACTTCTCGACTCTTCAATAATCTTCAGGTCGAACAGAGCCTGTCCGCAGCATGGGCTCTGGGGCCAGAAGGTGTGGGTTCCACTTCCGGTTCCGACCTGTTTGTGGGGATCTTGGGCAACCACTGCTTCCCTTTGAAAAGCCTTATCTGTAAAGTGAGTGAATAAAAGGACCTTCCCATACAGTTGCTGTGAAGACTGGAAGAACTATTACAGCATATTCCTGGCACGTGGTTGGTCCAGCTGTCGGGAGGCCGTTTGGGTTTATCGCTCATGTGTCCATGATTCCAAACTTCCCCTTCGTCACTAGGGTATCTTTTCTAAGAACACCACTTTGCCTGCTTGGAGGGTGACTTCTGACAGAGGGGCCGTTGTGGTTGAACTGATCATAATAGCTGCATACCCTTGTTGAGCCCCGACTCTGCACCAATCCTTGGTCTAATCCCAAACATGTATTCACCCATTTCATGCCCCCAACATGAGACACACAAGAACCTGGGTGAAGAAAGAGCCATGAACTCGGGCTTCATGTCCCACTGTTGACAATTTCTTTTGTGTCATGGTTAAGCAGAACTTTTAAGATATTGTTCATGTGGCCACTTTCTTTAGAGCATGGCCAGATATAAAACAAAGCCGGGGGTGCGGTGGCTCACAGCTGTAATCCCAGTGCTTTGGGAGGCAGAGGCGGGATGATTGCATGAGCCCAGGAGTTCGAGACCAGCCTCGGCAACACAGTGAGATCTTGTCTCTAACTTAAAGAAAAGGAAGAGAAAGGAAACAAAGTCAGGAAACCTTCAATCAACGCTGGCTCGGTGAGAGGCTGCTCTCGTGAGGCCTGATGCAGACGCAGAGGGTAGGTGGGGCATTTCTCACTGTGCCCCCCTGGGTCTTGAGTTCAGCCTCACAAGGTGACCGGGCCATGAGCCTGTGCGAGGGCCATGGCATGCCTTCCCCGCTTTCCTCTGCTGTATCCTTGGCTCAGGCGGATTCTCCTGGGGCCCCGATGAGCTTGTACTTCTGTGTGCGGGAAAACAAGCCGTGAACAGGGAAGACCTGCCCAGCATTTTCCAAATTAAAGTCCCTGTAGCAGGAGGCAGAGGAGGCCTTCTCAGGGGGCACCTGGAGCAACTAAAACAAAAATCAATGGTGATGTTTTTATTTTAATATACTGGGCGCATCAGAAATGAGTTTTCATATATATTATTTAAGAGGAGACTTCAGTGAGCATTGAGCTTTAAAAATGGGTAGATTTAAAGGAAAATATTCCCTAATAATCATAATTCAGGTGTTATTCAGATCTCATAAAAATTGTGAATGATTAGAACATGGGAAGCATTGAATTAGCCTTTTCAGATGTGTTCAGTGAGTCCCCCGCCACACTTATTGGTGTGGGCACAAACTTATAACCTGTTATTCTTATAACGAAAAACAACGCTTAAATAGAGAAATGCTCTCCAGCCCCTGCCTAACAGGCCCACTGCTTTTATGTTTCTGATTTCCAAATCCTGATGTGGTCTCTGTTCATATTTTCAGCTGATTTTTTTAACAAATAATGTTTTAGGGGACAGGGTTGATGCTGAGAAATGTGGCTATCCCCGAGGGTCCCCATAGAAGGCAGAGGTCCCTGCTGCGGCCCTGCTCCGGACCCCCGCTCCGGGCCCTCCCTCCACCCCTGCTTCTTCCAGAGCCTCTCTGCTGCTTGTCCGCCTGCCTTCATTCTAGGAGCTGCTGTGGGTCCTGTCTTTTGGCAAATGGTGCCTTCTGGGGACATGTTCTTAAGGTCACTTGCTGCTAATGGGGCAAGCTTTGGAGGACATTGGAGAGAAAAAGGCTGTTTGGATCCCTGGCCATTCTTGAATGTTAAGCTTAGAAAACAGTCTGTTCCCTCAATACTCAGGATTCTGTCTTTCAACTCCCCTGACCAGTGAGCACACAGGTGGGGAAGCTGAAAATAGGAAGGGGCACTTGCTGGAATGTTCTGGCACCTTCTTTCACCTACCTGGAGACCTTGAAGGCTCAGCTCAAGTGTAAACTTTATGGGGATGAGCTCCAGTCCAGGTGAGATCCTCTGTCTCATGCCCTTATTGCTTCCCCTACCTTTCTTCCTAGAACTTGCGCCGCCGCCGACGGCCTGTCACTTCCGTCTCCCTTACTCGGTCTTCAGCTCAGTGAGGACGAGGACTGAGTCTGCCTTGGCCAGTGATGAGTTCTCAGTGCCTGGCACACCATAGATACTGCACATTGAATGCATCTCCATCCAGGGTTTGCTGCACCTTCACTTGAATACTGAACAAGGGCCATTCACGACTCCTAGAGAAATCGTTTCCCCTACATTGAACCTATAGTCAATACTGACTGGACACTCAAGAATGTTGCTAGGAGGTAGATCTCATGTGAAGTCTGTGACCATAATAAAGTTAAATGAAAGGGAACTGATTGCATAAAATCCAAAAAAGGTCATTTCCAGCATCAAGGTGCAGATTATTAGGTAATTCTTCCTTGCTTACTCTCATTTCTACCTCTGATTTATTGCTGTGTCAGTTAAGATAATGTTATTTGATATAACAAGTAAAAACACGGACAACGGCAGAAAAAGAAGTCCATTCCGCTGTTGGACTCCTCTGACTTTTAGTGTGTTATTTCTGATATTGGGCTAAATTCCGTCTCGAGTAACTTCGGCCCATTGCTTCTAGTTCCAGCTCTCCTGTGAATGGCTTTGGCAGCTCCTGGGAAAGGCAGCCTCCCCGATTAGCCCCTCAGCTTCACCTTCCTCCCTCTGTGAATGTTTGCTTTTTCCTCACATGCATTAAGAACCTCTTCTGCTTATAAACCCCAGGGAGGCTGCTGAGGTCCCGAGGCAGCAGCTGGAGCATCTCCGCGCGGCCATTTCCCTCTTCTCAGCTTTGAGTTGACTTTTTCCCCCTTTGCATTTGTTTCCTAAATTTAAAACGCTGTCAACAATATGCTAAAATACTTGCAGATGGAGTTTTAGGATAGAAATTTCCAGAGGGGCCTGGGGGACACGGGCCTGGCAGGGATCTAGCTACTCTCTTACTCAGGCGATCTGGGATCAGGGGGCTTGGAGGCCTGTGGAGCAGATGATCCTCAGAGAAGCATTCATTCAGCACACTCCTTGAACAGGTGGGGAAACTGAGGCCCAGAGAGGATGCAAGATGAGCCTGAGCTGCACGATGCTGTGGTACAGTGCATCTCCAGGTACAGCTCGTAGGCCCTGGGTGGCAGCAACTGCAGGTTCCCAGGCCCCAACCAGGACGTGCTGATTCCGAGTCTCAGTGGACAAGGCCTGGGAATCTGCATTTTTAGCCAGTCTCTCCAGGTGATTCTCGCAACTCACGTGATACCACATCCCGGAATCCGCGGCTGACTATACGTGCTTGGTTTGGTGGGCGCCGTGTTGATCTTCTGTTTTTAGAGTGAGACTTTCTACATTGTCTCCTGCCAGGTGGGTGGATCCAAATACCCCAGCCCACGAGGTTTCCAGAAATGGAATTTCTCCCGGTGCTTTCAGTGTTTTTCTTTTAAAATTAACATTCAATTCTGGCAGGACACAGTGGCTCACACCTGTAATCCCAACACTTTAGGAGGCCGAGGCAGGAGGATTGTTTGAACCCAAGAGTTTCAGACCAGCCTGGGCACCACAGGAAGACCCTGTCTCAACGAAAAAAAAAAAAAAAACATTTAGCAGGGCGAGGTGGTGTGTACCTGTCATCCTAGCTACTCAGGAGGCTGAGGTGGGAGGATCACTTGGGCCCAGGAGGTCAAGCCTGCAGTGAGCCATGATTGCACCACTGCACTCCAGCCTGGACCACAGGGCAAGACACTGTCTCAAAAAAATTCAACCTTTATATATGGGAAAATTTCATTTAAAAATCTACACTTCTGACTTCTCTTAAAATATGAGAACTGCTCCCCTGCACCCCACTGGCAGCAGTTGGTCAGGGGTAAGGAGTGACCGCCCCTTAAGGCAGGGCCAGCATTTTCCAGTTGTCCTCAGCCTGCAGGACTCTCTGCTGTCTGTCGCCGTGACTGAAGGCGGTGGCCATTCCCCAGGATGGCCTGCGTGTGGCTTTGTTAGAGGAGCAGGGAAAGGGGAAAGGGAATAATTTCTTATTCCCATGGGGAAAGTGAGTGTCCTACAGCCCCAGTCATTTCAGGAAGCGATTAGAGTGGGGCTTTGGGGTGGGGGTGTGGAGTGAGAATTTTAAAGGCTCGATATGCAAACGAGTGTGTCCTCCTGGCCACAGCAGGCACAGGGCCCATGAGGCAGCCGGGAAACGGGCTCTGAGTCTTGCGTGAAAGCGTATGGGACGCGCATCCTCGTGGCTCTTTGGGAAACGCGGTGGGCCACAGGCTGGTCCGGGTGCCAGAACGGCCATCAGACCCTGTCCCTGCCTTGCTCCAGCTCTGTTCTCAAGGCTGCTTTCCTGGTGTGGGAGCAGCATCTGCTCAGAAGCTCCAAGTTCTGGTTTTGTCAGGTGAGCCTGCCCATGCCTGGGTCAGTCCTGGTGATTCTGATAGGCCCAGCCCGAGTCAGCCTTCAGGTGTGTGGTCTGTGGTGACTGGGGTGGGGGTACAGACGCCAGGCGGGCCCCCATGCCTGTACAACCTCGCGCTTTCCTGGGCCGCTGCTTCTTTGGCATGTGTTGATCGTGCTCTTGCACGGTGCTGAGTCTGTGGGCCTGGGAAGGGCAGCTGCATGCATGATCTCCAAGGGAAGGGCGGGAGCCACAGCACAGTGATTACAAACGCAGACTCCAGATCCAGGCTGCCTGGGTTCAAATCCTGACTCGTCCCAGACCAGCTGTGTGGCCTTGGGCAAGTTACCGCACCTCCCTGTGCTTCAGTTTTCTCCCCTGTGAAATGGGGACAGTAATGACCCCTAATTCACAGGTTGTTGGGAGGATTTAGCCTCAGCCCATATAAGTTCTCCTCACCTGCTAGAAATCATCCTTTGTCTTATGCCGTGGTCTCTACATATGAAGGGAATTAACTTCTCATCTAGTAAATCTGTGACAAATATTCTTTCCCTAGACGGTTGTCTGTCTTTGAGTTTGTTATGGTAATTTTTTTTGCCTTGCAGAATATTATATTTATGCACTTAAATTTATTAGTCTTTTCTTATGACTCCTAGATTTTTATTTTTCCTTTTTTTGTCTTGTCAAAAAGGATCTTTCCTCATTTTATTTTTTGGATGTTTTAGGATTCAGTGCTTATAACAAGAAAAAATTATCAAATTAGTTTGTCAATATTGTGCTTGTTTCTTTTTCCTTCAGATTTTTCCTTGTTGTATAGATGGCCCAACTCCATGAGGCAAAGTTCCTTAAAAGGCTAATATGGAAGGCACATTGTGAATTTGTTATGACTCTATGAAGATGTGAATTGATACTTAAATATAAGCTGTTGCTCAGGTAGAAGTCATTGTTTTGTGGGTTGAGTTAACTAAATGAAAAGCTTGGTTACCGGCACCATGGATGGCCTTCAATCTACCCTTACCTAACACCACATGGAATTTTTTTATTTTTATTTTTCTTCCTGAACAGAAAGACATTTGGCCAAGACAGGCTCATTTTGAATTGAGTGAAAGAAATTTTAAAATGCAGCAAAGTTTTTGGAAAAAATTAACTTCCATGAATCCTCCTGGGAATTTGTTTCATAACAAAAATTTCACAACGCACTGTGCTGACTTCCTTGTGAAACGGGTTGTTTCTGAGTGTGCAGGGAAGTGGCGGGAGGCTTGGGGGTTGTCCTGGCTTCTGTACCCCTCAGCGCCCAAGGCAGGGAAGTGGCGGGAGGCTTGGGGGTTTGTCCTGGCTTCTGTACCCCTCAGCGCCCAAGGCAGGTGTTGCAGGAAGCCCGTTCATGAGGTGGGTCTGGGGACACCAGCGTCAGCTGCCCCAGGCCTCTGTGCAACCCCCACAGTCGCACCCTTTTGCGGTGACCCACATTACTGGGCACTTGCGCGGGCTGTTTTCTTTCCCAGGAGCCCTAAGGACAGATGCCGCAGGGCTTGGAGTTGTACACCGTAGCCTCTCAGAGGTCCAGAAAGGTCCAGGCCTCTTCCAATTTTTTTGAGGTTCTTCTTCTCTTAAAAAATAAAATGGGGAAGTTCCATACCAGGGTTATAAAATGTATGCTGTGTTTTTTCTGAATCCTGCGAGGGCTTTGAACTCACAAAGGTATAGTTGTCTTGATATATTGTCACAAGACATTTGAAGGACTTCTAACAGATATGTTAATTCATAAGGCATCACAGAAAGCACGGTGGGCAATGAGACACTGCCTTATACACGAATGACAAATGTCTTCTTTGAATTCAGTGACTCTCTAAGACTGTGTCCATAACGTCATGTGAAGGTAAGGCCTAAAGTCTAAATTTGGCACCATTTATAGAAATAAAGCCCAGGGCAAATATCCTTCTGCCTCTCCCCTGCACCCACCGTCCCATCATGGGCCTCTTTGGACCAGTTCTGGGCACGTGTTCTCTCTCAGCACCACTGAACCCTCTTACCCATGTGCCTGGGCCAGGCTTGGCGGGGGTGAGGCAGCTGGATGTATTTCCAGCTGTCAGGGGCAGAATCCAGACAGGCAGCTAGTGTGTCACACACACACACACACACACTGGAGTTTACGCACAAAGAAAGGCCAGGTGGGCAGATGCTACTGGAGGCAGAGAAGTGGAATAGAGACAACCAGAGCTCCAAAATGCAACGCCAGAGAGGCCCAAGCTCCACGGAGCCTCCAGCCAGGCCCTGCCCTGACTTCCCCTTCAGCAGAGAGCCCGGCCCCCAGACCAGTGGGCGTGAGTGCAGAACAGCGGTCGGGGTGGGTGCGGGGCATGCTCAGGAGCTGGGCTTTTGCGGTTCCTCTTTTTTTTTTTTTTGAGACGGAGTCTCGCTCTGTCGCCCAGGCTGGAGTGCAGTGGCACAATCTCGGCTCACTGCAAGCTCTGCCTCCCGGGTTCACGCCATTCTCCTGCCTCAGCCTCCTGAGCAGCTGGGACGACAGGCACCTGCCACCACGCCTGGCTAATTTTTTGTATTTTTAGTAGAGACGGGGTTTCACCATGTTAGTAAAGATGGTCTCGATCTCCTGACCTCGTGATCCACCCGCCTCGGCCTCCCAAAGTGCTGGGATTACAGGCGTGAGCCACTGTGCCTGGACCCTCTTTTTTTTTGAGACAGAGTCTTGCTCTGTTGCCCAGGCTGGAGTGCAATGGCGTGGTCTCGGCTCACTGCAACCTCTGCCTCTGCGGTTCAAACAATTCTCCTGCCTCAGCCTCCTGAGTAGCTGGGACTACAGGTGCATGCCACCACACCCGGCCAATTTTTATATTTTTAGTAGAGACGGCATTTCACTATGCTGGCCAGGCTGGTCTCAAACTCCTGACCTCAGGTGATCCACTTGCCTCGGCCTCCCAAAGTGCTGGGATGACAGGCGTGAGCCACCGCGCCCAGCCTGCACTTCCTCTTATAGTAAAAACATGGAGAAATCCCACATGAGGATCATAAAAGTTACACGGTTTTTCCATGTTTACATCGATCACAGTAGGACTTTGCACCCACAAAGGTACAATATCTAATTGTCATAAGTTACTGTAATATACTGCCACAACACATTTGAGGGATGTCCTATCTGCTGCTGGTGGCGGAGGCAACATGAACTAATGAGCCAGCTCATTCATGCTAACATGCGTCGCTCAGACCATTTAGTACAGGTGCAATCCCGCCTCCCCCGCAGCGTGGGCCTGGGGTCAGGACTTACCACGAATGTGCAGACTGGGGTCTTGAAAAAGGTTTCAGCTGCTGCCCCCTCTGTATCCAACTGTGGGAAATGAACAATTGAAGATATCAACAACCTTAAAAGTGTGCTTCCCTTTGGCAAGAAATCCCCTCTTGGGAATGTATCCTAAAGGCATATAGTCTGAGATATGCAAAAGAATTTGCTTCAAGCTCTGTTTGAAAATTTCTTCAAAAAGTGGAAGAAAACCTTAAGATCCAGCGACAGGGGATTGCTGTTTAAAAAAAAGACTCTGGTGCTTGTTTAGAATGCGCCGCTGTGCAGACATAAAAGTGACAACGTGACAGTGTATTTATGGACATCGGAGGAAGTTCACGGTGGAGTAAACTTTATAGAAATGTTGTTTATAAACCAGTGTGCCTGAGATGGTTCGTGTCTTTGTAAAGTCTATTTATAGAAGAGGCTTAGGAAGGAGCCGCCCTAACCACATTTCTGGAGGAATAGGAGAGAAACCTGGAGGGCGTAGGTCTTCACATTTGCATGATCCCAGGGAGTGGGGGCGGGGAACTGCCTGGGGCTGCAGCGATCTCCATCAGTCACTGGTGACCTTGAGTGAACTAGCCTCAGTTCCTTCATCTGTATAGTGGGGATGAAGCAGGATTTTTGTACTTTTTAAAAGGCGAGAATTCATTTCAAACTCCTAGAAAAGTGCCTGCCACTGCGTGAGCCCTTAATAAACATGAGCAAATATCACTGTCTGGATTTTCTGAACTGAACATACACTGCCTTTAGAATGGGGACAAAATGCTTTTCGAATGAAAAATAAAAAGCAAAGAGAACCATGCGCTTACGAGAAATCAAGATCCTGCTCTCTGTGAATAACTGATCTTGTGACTTTCCTCTCCTCAGGGGTCACGTTTTCTTTTTTCTGGAAGACACAAGGAGAACAGTCTAGACCAATCCCTTCTGCGTATGGGGGACAGGTCATCTCCAATGGGTTCAAAGTCTGCTCCAGCGGTGGCAGAGGCTCTGTGGAGCTGTACACGCGGGACAATTCCATGACATGGGAGGCCTCCTTCAGCCCCCCAGGTGAGTGACAGCGTTGGCCCCGGGAGGCTCTGCCTGGAGGAGTGGAGTCTTCTCTGAGAATGGACGCTGAGAAGCCCAGCGCAGCCCAAGGAGCCCAGGGATGCTGCTGCCTCCTGGCACCCGAGCTCCTTTCCTTTAAGGGTTGTTGGGGAGGTGCATGGGGAGAGGCAAGGAGGTGCCCTTGGTAAGCCGCCTTTGGGTGGTGCAGAGCCTGGGCTCCGTCTGCCCGTGCACTGTGTGCCTGCTGTAGGTTACCTGACCACACTGACCTCAGTGATCACACCTGTGATGTGCAGATGATATTGACAGTACTTACCTCACGGTTTCCAGGACATTAAGCTGAAGATATGGTGTGCAAAGTGCAAGCAGTGGTTACATTTCTCCTTCTTTTCCTTCTCATTTTCCCTCTTCCTCCTCATCCGCCTCCTTTTTCTCTCATAGTCTTTGTCTCTTCCTCTTTCTCTTCCTCCCCCTCCTCTTCTTCCTTCTTCTTAGTGGTATAGACTTGAAATTGTTTAAAGCATGACGAGAAGAAGCTTTTGGAGAGAGAGGCTGAAGAATCGGGGAGCAGAGGAAGGGGCTGGGGGAGAGCGCATGAAGCACTGGACTGTGCGTGGTCTTGGGGGAGGGAGGGGCCCTGGATGTGTGGGAAGAGAACAGGGGTCCCTGCACATTGGCTGAGTTTGCAGGTGGGTGTTGAGACATGGACGTGGGGCAGTAGGCTGCAGAGGCTGACGAAGGTCTGAAGTGGAAGCTGGAGAAGGGGAACAGGTGGCTGGGGACACAGAAGGACTCAGGGTGGCATGGAGTGGGGGCCAAGTCAGGACTGGAGCCCAACAAGGGAAGGGCAGAGGTGGAGGGGGCAGCACAAAAGCCTAGGATGGTCTCCTCCGGTAGGAAACATCTTTGATGTATTTAAGGGAAATCCATTTTCTGGCTCATTCTTAAGGGAGGCTGCATGGCCCAGTTATTAAAAAGCGTGAACTCTGGAGCCAAACAGGCTGGATCAAATCCCGCCTCTGGATGTTGGTAGTTGTGTGAACCTGGGCACCTTCCCTAACTGCCCTATGCCTCAGTTTCCTCATTCATAATATGGCAGTAATAGCAGTATCACATCATAGGGTGACTGTGAGAACTAAGTGGGCTGCCAGGCATAAAGCGTGGAATGATGGCACAGTGGGCCCAGAAGGTGTTTGCCTTCTTCTGTGGATGCTCAGTGTGCTCGGACCAGCTTGTACCTCCACCTCTGTAAAGTGGGGCAGTTCAGCAAACATCTACTTCAAATTTGCCCTCTGTGATCCCTAAGGTCAGAAATAATCTCTGCCTCCCTCCCCTGACACAGAACCATCTGAACCTTGTCCGTGACCTTCCTGTTCCACTTGCTATCAGAGTCCGATTGTAAGCAGCTTATCTCTCTGCTCCTTGGGGCTGGTGGAACATGGTTTCAGGCATCCATTAGGTTCTTTGACCTTGAACAAAGGTAAAGTATGCTCAACTCTGGCTGCTTTTCCACCCAGGGAAAGGGCGAGAATTAGAAACACTTCTGGCTGGCAATGTGCTCTCTTTTGTGCATTGAAGGCGTTTGTTATTCTTACTTTCAAACTCAGGGGCAATAATACTTTGGACCAACCTAGGGTCCAAGCGTGCTCCAGAGACTCAAAATTATCAGAAAGTTGCACAATCTTGAGCAAGAAGCCCTGATGTCATTCTGGGTGATCTAAGATGCATAGCTGGCTAGAGGTGATGTGTGTCCTTTAAAAGGGCTGCCCTGTTCCTTCCAGCAGCAAGCTCAGGAGGACAGCTTACCACACACGCTGGCAGAACAAAGGGAACCTTTGTGGGGGAATCAACAGTCAAAGTCTGATGAACATTCTTGTTGATGAGCGTGCTTCTTGTGCCAGAGAGAAGAGTAACACAAATGCTGGTTGATGGAGGTTCCTGAATGAGCAGGGAGGTTGGTCTTCCCTCTACCAACTCACCCCCATGTTGGTTAACATTATACACCCTTGCTTAGAGCACAGGCTGATGCCAATGGCCTGTGGGCTGAGTTGGGTCCTCAGATGGGTTTTATGGTCCTATATTGTGATTGCCTAGGCCAAGTTTGTAAGAAAAATATTTGGAATGATTTACGATCATTAGTTATGATTTTATTTTAAAATTAAGATTTTCCAATTTCTTTTGGAAATAAAAAGACTGGCAAGGCAGGCTCTTCATCTCTCATGTTACTGATGGAGGAGGTGAGTAGGGGCCACCTCGTGATGGGGCAGCCGCCCTTCCACGCACTGCAGTCAGCACAGAAGCCACGTCCTCAGGGAAAGCTCGTTACTGTGCTTACCCGCTCCTTGGCCTCTGCAGACTGGGTTGGTGGGCGCCATGGAGTGCCTGTATTGCTGTTAGATTTTAATAGATTTTATTTTTTAGAACAGTTTTAGATTCACAGAAAAATTGAGTACAAAGTTCAGAGAATTCCCATTACCCTCCGCCTCTACACAGGCACAGCTTCCCCCACTATGGACATTCCCCCACCGGAATGATCCATTTGTTACATGTGATGAACCTACAGTGACACATCATTGTCACCCAAAGTCCATAGTTCACATTAGCATTTGTTCTCGGTGTTGTACACTCTATGGGTTGGTGAGGTTGATCTTTCGCCCATTTTAAAAATTGGATTGTTTTTCTTTCTTTTTTCCTTACTCCCTTTCTTCTTCCCTTCCTCCCTCTTTTCCTTCCCTCCCTCCCTCCCTCCCTTCCTTCCTCCTTCCTTCCCCCCTCCCTCCCTTCCTTCCTCCTTCCTTCCCCCCTCCCTCCCTTCCTTCCTTCCTCCTTCCTTCCCCCCTCCCTCCCTTCCTTCCTTCCTCCTTCCTTCCCCCCTCCCTCCCTTCCTTCCTCCTTCCTCCTTCCTTCCCCCCCCTTCCTTCCTCCTTCCTCCTTCCTTCCCCCCCTCCCTCCCTTCCTTCCTCCTTCCTTCCTTCCTTCTTTCCTTCCTTCCTCCCTCTTTTCCTTCTTTCCCTCCCTCCCTTCCTTCCTCCTTCCTTCCCCTTCCCTTTCTCCCTTCCTTTCCTCCCTTTCTCCGTCCCTTCCTTCCTCCCTTCCTTCCTTCCTTCTTTTCTTCCTTCTTGCCTTCCATCCTCCCTTGCTCCCTTTCTTTCCTTCTTTCCTTCCTTCTTTCTTCTCTTCTCTCTCTCTCTCACTCTCTGTCTCCTCTCTTCTCTCTTTCTCTCTTTCTTTCTTTTTCTTTCTGACAGGATCTGTCATCCAGGCTGGAGTACAGTGGTGCAATCATAGCTTACTGCAGCGTTTAACTCTAGGGCTCAGGTGATCCTCCTACCTCAGTTGCCCAAGTAGCTGGGATTACCGGCATGTGCCACCATGTCTCACTAGTTTTTTTTTTTTTTTTTGGTACAGGTGAGGTCTTACTTGGTTGCCCAGGCTGGTCTCAAACTCCTGGCTTCAAGCGATCCTCCCATCTCAGCCTCCCAAAATGCGGGTTGTTTTCTTACTGTTGAATTTTAAGAGTTTTTGGGTATATTTTGGATAATAGTCCTTTATCATGTCTTTTGCAAATATTTTCTCCCCATCTGTGACTTGTCTTCTCATTCTCTTGACAGTGTCTTTCACAGAGCAGACATTTCTAGTTGTAAGGAAGTCCAGCTTGTCAATTATTTCTTTCATGGATTGTGCCTTTGGTGTTGGATCTAATAAGCCATCACTAAACCCAAGGTCATCTAGATGTTTTTCCTATATTATCTTCTAAGGGTTTTATAGTTTTGCATTTTATATTAGACCTATAGTCCATTTTGAATTAATTTTTATGACAGGTTTAAGATTTTTTTTTTTTTTTTGAGATGGTGTTTGGCTCTTGTTGTCCAGGCTGGAGTGCAATGGGGCGATCTCGGCTCACTGCAACCTCCGCCTCCCGGGTTCAAGCAATTCTTCCTGCCTCAGCCTCCTGAGTAGCTGGGATTACAGACACCTGCCACCATGCCCAGCTAATTTTTTGTATTTTTGTGGAGATGGGGTTTTGCCATGTTGGCTAGGCTGGTCTCGAACTCCTGACTTCAGGTGATCCACCTGCCTCGGCCTCCCAAAGTGCTGAGGTTACAGGTGTGAGCCACTGCGTCTGGCCAAGATTCTTTTTTATTTTTTGGAACGTGGATATTCAGTTGTTGCAGCACCATTTGTTGCAAAGACTCTGTTTGTTCATTGTACTGCCTTTTCTCCTTTGTCAAAGATTGGTTGACTTTATTTTTATTGGTCTATCTCTCGGCTGTTTATTCTGTCCCACAGATCTATTCATCTGTTTTTTTCCAATGCCACACTGTCTTGACTACTGTAACTTTTTATAGTAAGTCTGGAAATTGGGTAGTGTTGTTCCTCCAATGTTGTTTTTCTCCTTCAATATTGTATTGGCTATTCTGGCTCTCTTCCTTCTCCATAGTTTATCAATATCCACAAAATAACTTGATGAGATTTTTATTGGGATTGTGTTGAAGATATAGATCAATTTGGGAAGAACTGACATCTTCACAACATTGAGTCTTTCTGTCCATGAATATGGAATATCTCTCCATTTATTTAGTTCTTGTTTAATTTCTTTCATCAGTTATATAGTTTTCTTCATATATAGCTTATAAATGTATTATTATAATATATGTATTTCTTTTTCCTTTTTTGGCACCAATGACAATGGTAATGTGTTTTTTAATTGTAAATTCTACTTGTTCGTTGCTGGCAGATGGAGAGCAATTGACTTGTGTATTAACCTTGTAGCCTGTAATCTTGCTATGCTCACTCATTAGTTTCGGCTTTGTTGTTGATTCTTTTGGATTTTCTACATAGACAATCATGTCATCTGTGAATAAATATAGTTTTATTGCATCCTTCCCAATATGTATATTCTTATTTCCTTTTTTTTTTTTCCTTTTTTGCCTTATTGCATTAGTTAGGACTTTCAGTACAATGTTAAAAAGGAGTGGTAAAAGGGGACATCCTTGCCTCGCTCCTGACCATTTTTTTCTTAACTGAGCTTATGGTCTGATTGGTTGGCACTTGTGCCCTGCCATTTTTCAAATATTTTAATCACACTTGCTTGTGGGCATTTGAATTTGTAACTACTATGTTAAAATAACAAGGAGTCTCCTTGAACTGCTTCTGGAATTTAGGGCATGAGGATAAAAAGATAACATCTTTCCTGTGCTCCAAAGGACTGGGGAAAGTCGGGTCTGTGTTATACCTTGTATTAGGACGCACCACAGTTAACAGTGATTGATCATCTTAAGAAAGAAGGATGTGCCTACGAACAGGAAAAACCTGTGCATGGGGAGCTCATTCCCACAGCACTCAGAATGGCGATCTTCACTCTTTTCCAGGCCCCTATTGGACTCATGTCCTATTTACATGGAAATCCAAGGAGGGCCTGAAAGTCTACGTCAACGGGACCCTGAGCACCTCTGACCCGAGTGGAAAAGTGTCTCGTGACTATGGAGAGTCCAACGTCAACCTCGTGATAGGGTCTGAGCAGGACCAGGCCAAGTGTTATGAGAACGGTGCTTTCGATGAGTTCATCATCTGGGAGCGGGCCCTGACTCCGGATGAGATCGCCATGTATTTCACTGCTGCCATTGGTCAGTGAGTGTGAAGGGCTGGGGCAGATCCGCTGTCTGTTCCCAGGGTCACCCTGGTATCAGCCTCCTTTCTTCCCACTCTCCCGTTGCAGCTATCAGCACTGCAGGCGTGAGATGTGTCCTAATGAACCTTATAAACACAGTTGTGTGTTAGAACACCTGTTCCCTGAGATAGAGGAGTTAACAATTTACTAGAGATGCTTTGAGATGAATATTGTTCTCTTGATCATCACGGGGTTTCAAGGTATATGTGATGGAGGATTATAGAAGGCTTTGGAGAGCAAATATTCCAGATCCATTAGTGTTTTTGATCAACAAATGTTAGCCGTGTGCCTCCCAGGGGATGGGCCCTTGGAAAGCCCCGAAGATACCTCTTCCTATTCAGCACAGGGCAGTTGTTCGGGGCAGGGGCCTGTGGGTAGGTGGACCGGGGTTCAAATATTCATTTTGCCATAATGAGCCGTGAGACTTTGGGAAGTCATTTTTAAAAACTGAGGTCAAATTCATATAACATAAACATAACCATTTAAAAATGAACAAATCAGTAGCACTTGGCACATTCACGGCGCTATGCAGCTGCCACCTCTACCTGGCTTGGAAACATTTTCATCCCTCCAAAAGGAAACCCCGCACCCAGTGAGCACAGTCACTCCCCGTCTTCCCCTCCCCCAGACTCTGGCAACCACGAATCTACTTTCTGTCTTTACCTATTTTGGAGATTCCACATAAATGGAAATGTGTAACGTATAACCTTTTTGTCTTAATCTCTCAGATTTTTTTTTGCTCTGTTAAATGGATAAAAATACTACTACTCCCTTTCTGGGGGTGGTGTTGATAATAAAGGCCATTAGCACAATGCCTGGCATATGGCAAGAATCCAGTGGTTCTTAGCTGTTTTTAAAATTAATATTCATCTTTCCCCTACAATTCCATTTTCATGCTGCCCACAAGTGAATGCACCATTTTTTCCCCAATGGGTTTCTTTATTTCCACATAAAATAATCTGCTAAAAAATGACAGACCCCATGTAGGCACTCACAAACATGTGGCTGCTGCTTCACTGGGACCCAGCACAGCGGATGTCAGGACCAGGAGAGAAAGGCCTGAGTTCCAGACGCTGCCTGCCCTCGTTCCACTTCTGACGTTGAGTCCCTCAGTTGTTAGGACCCTACTGATTGTATGACAGAAAACCCAATTCAAGATAACTTTAGCCAAGAAAGCCATGTGTTTCTTTTTCATCTCTTGCAATGGAAGCTCTAGGGGAAACTGCTTCAGAACTGGTTTGGTCCAGGTGCTCACATGATGTCAGTGGGAATCTCTGCGTTTGACCCTGCCCTCTTTTGTTAGCCTCCTCCTGGTGCCAAGGTGGCTGTCATGCTTCTAGTGTTGCATCCTCTGCCCTCAGCAGCCTCTGTGGAAAAGAGGGAGCTTCTTTCTCTTATGACTTCCCATGCTGGGGCTGGGCAGGACTCACATTGGCTCACATTTATCCATGCACCTTCCATGAGTCATTTTCTGTGTCTGGGAGTGCAGAATATGCTGACTGGCTTAGGTCTGGGTCATAGTCCCCCATCCCCAGCCCCCCTGAAATGACAGTGAGGTCAGCCTTGTCCAGAACATGTGGAGGAGAGGGGACTCCCAGGGGACAATCAGGGATGCTGGTCTCAGAAGGAACAGATGCTGTGCAGGCAAAACAGCCTGTGTCCACTACAGCCTTCGACATTTACATCTTCCAGCTTCCATCCAGGAAAACGGAATGCACTCCCTCTCCTAGCACTGACAGAGGGCAAATGATAGCATCCTTCAGAAGAAAAAAATGTACCAATCTACTGCATTTTATTGCCTAGGGTTTAGAGTTGTCAGTTTGAAACCAAGATATCACTTGTATTTATGTTATGAAAAGCTTCAAACAAAGCCTGCCCTCCTGACAGTTTACTTGTTTTAGTAACACTGGAAAGAGGTGCCCTTGTTTCTGGTTCTTGTTCTTGTGAGAGCAAACCCTCATCGCCAGAACCAGAACTGAACCAGAACTGGATCGACCAGAATCCCATTGCACCTGGTGACCTGGTCTGAAGACAAGGCATATGACGTAAAGCATGTATAGGAGAATGGCTCTTGAAGTCCCTGGAAGGCCTGTGTGGGGCCCCGTGTACCACTGCTCAGTGAGTCTGACACAGCCGAGTTCAGGGCAGCCATGCAGAGTGACAACTGGAACTGAAATCCAGCCTGCTCCCAGCCAGGCCGGGCCTCGGTGGGGACATGGCCACACAAGTAGGTAGAAGTCTTTCTTTACATGAAGACCTGTCTGCATTTGAAGCTGTGCTGGGGCTGTAGGTGCCCAGAGGGGGCTTTTTTCTGAGTGACCTGGGCAGAGGTGACACCTTCTCTAATCTCATGAGCCAGAGCTGGCACCATTTGCTGACCGGTCCGTCCAGGTGTGGTGGCCTTTCCTGATACAAAGGCACAGTGCTGACCGTCTGTCACCCTGGCCAGGTGTCCCCTCTCCCCTACCACTGGAATGGACAGCAGCTCTTTCTGTAGAGGAGAAAGAAGGTTATGTTCAGATATGTGTAATCGGAAAGCGTGTACCTTTGGGCACTGGAAACACACTCAACACGTGGGAACTGGGACCGACTGAGGACCTGGCAGATTCTCATTTTCACTCCAGTCTCCGTGGTCATCGCTTGCAAGCGTTGGCAGGATCGCTGGACCGATTTTCACTATCCCTCACTCTGCTTTGTGGACGCACACGAGTTAAATGTGAGTTTGACATGACTCCTCTGTAACTCATTGGCACCTGAGGAGTGAATGTCACTCTGACTTGGAGAACAGAGCGGTTCTGGGGTCCAGTTCTCTCGGCAGTGCCACACCTTCTGCGTTCACCAGCAGCCCAACCCCACCCAAACCCAAGGGCTCTGTCACTCCTGCAGCCAGCAAGGGGTGATGATGTCATTTCCTCAGCTCATCCAAAGCAACTTCAAGAGATTTTCCAAAAATGAAGTAGAATATCTGGTTAAGTGTGTGTTCTCATCAGGAAATAGTGGGATTAGAAATAGTTGGGGGTGAACAGGCAGAGAACAGCAAATCATGGCTTAGTCTTCAGCCTTAAACGTCTTCATTGTTTGTAATAATTCATCATTAACCCCATGGGGGCTGAGTGCAAAGAATAGCTGGAATCCTTGGGCTAGAGGGGGCTCAGGAAGACAGTTTTCTCCACTGCTTTACTGGGGCCTATTCTCACTTCATCGATCTCAGAGGAGAGCGCTCCCAGGGCTCCTGTCTGTGCTGGCCCAGCGAGTTGTAGCACTCCTCATTTTATCTCCAACCAGTCTGGATGCAATTGAAATCTATTTCTTTTGGTTCTTTATTTATTTGAAATCGGTAATCCTTGTATAAAATCATCTTTTGATATGCTGACTTGCATGAAGGGTGTTCAAAAGCGATTGAGAATACAAATGGAAAAGTAATGTGACCTGGGAAAATCTATACGGTCGACTCAGTCAGCTGATTTCTTAGCCCATAATTTATCTCCAGCAACATTCCTACTCAAAACATCCTCAGACTCTCTTCCATGTGTCTGAAGCCAGTACATTTTTAATAAGGACAGGTCTTCCTTGTGGTGGAAAAAGTGACCATGTTTTAGTCCTTAATCCAGCACTGTTTCTTCCAGGAAAGCATGCTTTATTGTCTTCAACGCTGCCAAGCCTCTTCACGACATCCACAGCAAGCCCCATGGTGAGCAGACGCATCTTCCTTGGCCCCCCTTGCTGATGTTCTTCGGCTTGGGCTGTTTGCTGGGAGAGAGAAAATTCCATTAGGTGTCTGGGCTCTCTGTTATCAGCAGTACATTGTATGGGAAGAAATAACAAATGGAGGGGAAGCCAACTGCAGTACTAATTCTTGGTGCTAAGAGTGACTGAAGGGAAAACTCTCAACTCCTGCCACCAGGAACCTCAGGTGCCCAAAAGGAAATACCGGGCTCATTCATGGGACGTGGGCGCCGTGAGTGGGGAGTGAGGAATCTGCCCTGCTTGGCTTCTCTCTATGCCCTTTTCGTTTGATGTTAGAGAAAAGTTCAATTCATATAGAAAAATTCTTGTCTGGAATTAGTGTTTGTAGTTAAAGAACTGTCCTTTCTTGAGAACGTTAATATAATAGTGAGTGCACAGACTCTGACCCATCTGCTTGGGTTCAAATCCAAGTTCTACCACTTATTTTTGAGTAAGCCTCTCTGCGCTTAGTGTCATCCATCAAATGGGGACTTATTTTGTAAGGTTGTTGTGAGGATGAAATGTTAATATAAGCAAAATATTCACAAAAGTGTCAGATACATGGTAGGAGCTATATTACTATTATGGTATAAAAACATTTGACCAGCTGGGTGTGGTGGTTGCACCTGTAGTCCCAGCTGCTCAGAAGGCTGAGACAGGAGGACTGCTCGAGTCCAGCCTGGGAAACACAGTGAAACCCCATCTCTATAAATAAAAAAAAGAGCAGCCAGGCACAGTTGCTCATGCCTGTAATCCCAGCAATTTGGGAGGTCGAGGCAGAAGGATCACTTGAGGTCCGGAGCTCGAGACCAGCCTGGCCAACACAGTGAAACCCTGTCTCTACTAAAAATACAAAAATTAGCCAGGCATGGTGGTGCATGCCTGTAGTCTCAGCTACTTGGGAGGCTGAGGCAAGAGACTCGCTTGAACCCGGGAGGCAGAGGCTGCAGTGAGCCAAGATTGCGCCACTGCACTCCAGCCTGGGCAACAGAGCAAGACTCAGTCTCAAAAAAAAAAAAAAAAAAATTAAAAAAAGCATTCGACCCAGAGTAGGACACATTAAACTTCTGTATAATATTTTGGTTTTAGTTCTTAGTAGAAACTCATGTTGCCAATTTCTTTCAGATGCCCACAGATGCCTACCATCCCATCATAACCAACCTGACAGAAGAGAGAAAAACCTTCCAAAGTCCCGGAGTGATACTGAGTTACCTCCAAAATGTATCCCTCAGCTTACCCAGTAAGTCCCTCTCGGAGCAGACAGCCTTGAATCTCACCAAGGTAAGGCTATTTGATGTCTGTGTCTGGTGGACCAGGGGTGGCACCCTTACCGGGACCATAGATGTTTCTGTTTGACCTAGATCGAGTTTAAAAAAAGCAGGAACTTTTACTGAAACGTTTGGGTTTCAGGCTTCTCATGAACGACCAGCTGGTGTGGCCCTCCTGGCCAGCTCTGTACAGCTCAGCGGAGCTTCCTTTATGGGCACTTGAGTCTTTGCTGTGGTTTCCCAATGCCCAACCTGCCTGGTCCCCCCTGTGCAGCCACCTGGCCCCCGCGGGCGTGTGGGTTGGCAACTCCTAAACTAAATAAACTCTGCTGCCTCCTGGCAACAGGTAAAAGGTGGAGAGGCCTCACTGGCAGATCCAGCCGTGGGGCGTGGGCCACAGCCTGTGCACAGTGGGAGTCCCCAAAGCTATCTAAACACTTAGAGAATGCAACATTTATGGCATTAAAATCAAGACGGTTTCTCTTTCTGCTCCTCCAAATAGTTTCCAGGTGAAGGCAGAGGGTGGATCGTGGGTTCTCGTGGACTTGCTGTCTTCTGTTTCAGGGCTAGGGCTTATCTTGGTGGATGCGAAGACAGAAGGGGTTTTGAGATTGGCTCACCTTGAAAGCACAGCATGTGGGTTAGGAGCAGGTATATGGAGTCCCACGACTGCACTGACCTTTGATCTGCAGTTACTCGGTGTCCTTGGTCAAGTGACCTAACATCCCTGCCTCACTTGGCTCCTGAGATGTGGAGGAAATAATAACAGCACCCACTTCATCGGGGATAAGTGGGTTCCTAGGTGCACAGAACAGTGCTGGGTACGTGGTGAGCACTTTTCAAGGGTTCTTAATTCTTACTGATTTCCTTGCTGAAGTCACACCCAAAGAAGCACACGCAGAGCCATGTGTTCAGGGACTTGAGACATCTTGGAATGGAGGGAGGTTGCCCTCAGCTTTTCTGTCCACGTAAGAGAAGTTAGACTTCTCAGATTTCATTCATTCATTCATTCATTCATTCATTCATTCATTCATAGACCATACTAGATTCTGCGAGTGCAGGATGACCAAGTGCTAATACTCCCTGCTTTCAAGAGGCTCAGGGTTGAGGGAGTGATGACAGGTCATGGAGTCTGAGAGGGGCTTTAAAGGGAACTACATGGAGCTGTAGGACTCAGTAGTCCTGGAGTCACAGAGACCTGGCTTTGACCCCAGCTCCACCACTCCCGGCTCTGTGTCCGTGGGAAGGTTATTTAACCTCAGCACACCTGCTTGCCCACTGTGACATGGGGACAGTGAGATCGCCCACGTCTCTCAGGTGCTTCTGGCTGTGAGAAACAGGGCCCTCTGCTTAGCGGACTTAGACTTCAGGCCATGTACTCGCTTCAGGCAACAAGAGGCCCAGAGGTGGGAATCCTAGGAGTCACTAACTCAGTCTTCACTCACAGCAGGGGCTGGATAGGCACCGCCACAATTCTCTCGGCACTCGGCCCTTTTCTCGCCCAGCTGCAGGCCCCCAGCACCCTCGCCTTACCCTAGCACGTCCAGGAGGGAAAGAACGGGTCGGGAGACTCCCTCCTCGTCAGGGGGAAATCTTTCCCATGGTTCCCTTTGCTGAGACACCCCCTCACATCTCAGTGGCCAGAGCTGGGCCACATGACCACACCTGGGCCAATCACTAACCAAGGGGAGTGGGATTAGCAACTAGCTCAGCCAATCATGAAGGAGCTCTAGGGTGGGGCCAAGGCTGCCCAGTGTGGGAGAGCTTCCGGGCTCCGAAGGGAAGGACCCGCGGGGTGTTGGGTGGAAAGAGCGGGTATAGACAAGCTGGAAGGTCCTTATGCATGTATGCACAGGACCGGGCGTGAGGCCCCGAGACAGGGCTTGGTATGCAGTAAGTGCTTTATTAATACTAACAGTCTTGTTTTTATTGAGATGGGCTACAAGGGGTGACTGTGACAGGCGGTGCCTTCTATGCAGTTAGCACTTAGTAAACACTCACACTCCGGGCACTAGTGCCCTGCCTGTAGCTAAGGTATGCAGTCGGGGCTTCATGCCCACTCTGGGCACTGGCACCCTCCCCTCTAGCCGTGGTACACAGTCGGCGCTCAATAAACACCCACTCTGGGCACGGGCGCCCTCCCCTCTGACTAGCCATGGGTACCCTGAAGCATCCTCAGAAATGTGCAGCAGACACTTAGCAGGCTCCCTCTGTGTTTCCGGGTGTCTAGGGAAGGAGGGAGTCCAAGTGAGGATAAATTAATTAGACGAATGTTGATTAAACACCTACTTGTGGGTGGGTTGCTTCATTAATTATAAAATGGATGGCTTAATGAGCCACAGTTGCATTCTCATGAGTGGGTTCACTGATGACTTTATTAATTAAGCACATTGTGCAGCCTCCGCTCTCTGCCAGATGCTGGGCTTGGTGCTGGGGATGTGTGATGGATGTGCCGGGCATTGCCCCTGCCTTCGTGGGGCTTGTGGCCAGGGGCGTGTCCAGTTAGCTGGAAGGCTGCCTGTGGGGTGCTGGTCCTAAAGGTCACTCCTCAGAACCTTCTAGAAGTGTGTGTCCTGCCCTAGGGCAGGCTGGACCCACTGTGGCCCACCACCTGCCTGGCTCTGTGATCTCTTCATCACGGGCTAGATGGGTCTGTCTCGCACCTGACACTGCAGTGGCAGCAGTTAGCCGTGTCATTGTGGCCCACACCACCCAGCAGGTCCTTGAACTGAGTGTGATAGGGAGTGGCCAGGCTGGCAGGGCTGTGGGAAGAGTTGGTGGTGGGGCTGGCAGGAGTGAGACAGGGACAAAGTAGGACAAGCAGAACTTGGGGCCAAGGCCAGACAGGCACGCACCCCAGAAAAGGCCAGGCAGGACTGCCCTCTGCGGAGCCCAGGTGTGGGGGCTGGGGGTGTTGGGTGGGGATGGCGTATGCGCAGTGAGGTGGGTGGAGGCCAAGGCAGCTCCGTATCCTTATTGGCTGTCTGGTTTGCAACACAAGGCAATGCAGGTCTACACAGGAAACACTTTCTTTTTAAGCTTGGTCACTTTTACTTTCCTTGCTGCTTTTCTTCCTTCTCTCCCTCAGCTATACCTGAGAGTCAGAGGTTGCAAACTCATGTGGCTTCAGGGGCCAAAGGAAATGGATGGCATGGGCCAGACAGAGCAACAGTGGGGAGTGGAGGTAGTGGCAGCCTGAATGCACCACCTCCTCTGCAGCCAGCAGTTGCTAGTGACTCAAGGCCACCTGTCTGTAACCGTTAGGGTGACTGCTTCTGATTTTGCAAGAAAAGCCCCAGACCTGGATTTTTAAAACGGAACATCTCCCAATTTTAAGAAATGGGCAGTGAACTGAAATCTTAAATGAAATTATGTGCAGACCAAATACAAGACATCTACGAGGCAGGCTCAGCCTGTGTGCCATCCCTGTGGGACCCCTGGTGTAGACCTGTTTTGGGGTATCTGGCTGGGGACCCTGGGGATGAGTCATGCAGATTTACCCAAAACCCCAGTGATCTCTGACCTGATGAGAAGTCAAAGTTTTTGGCATCCATTATACAAGTTAGTTTCTTTCTTTTTTCTTTTCTTTTCTTTTCCTTTCTTTTTTTGAGATGGAGTCTCGCTCCGTCACCCAGGTTGGAGTGCAGTGGCATGATCTTGGCTCACTGCAACCTCTGCCTTCTGAGTTCAAGCGATTCTCCTGCCTCAGCCTCCCAAGTAGCTGGGACTACAGGCATGCACCACTACACCTGACTAATTTTTGTATTTTTAGTAGAGATGGGGTCTCACTGTGTTTCCCAGGTTAGTCTTCAACTCCTGACCTCAAATGATCCACCCGTCTCAGCCTTCCAAAGTGCTGGGATGACAGGTGTGAGCCACTGTGCCCGGCCCCATTCTACAAGTTTCTATGGTGTCCTGGCTTCTCACATGTCCACTAGCAGCTGGACGGGAAAATGGCAAGGGGTCATTTCCTGTACTGTACCGTGAGGCAGTGATTAGCTACGTGTGGCTCGTCCAACTAGAGATGTGCTGTGAGTGTAAGATGCACACTGGATTTCTAAAACTTTGTGCAAAGAAAAGGGAAATATCTAATTAGTAATTTCATATGGATTCTGTGTTGAAATGACAATATTTTAGGTTTTTGAGCTAAGTAAAAATACATTATTAAAATTAGTTTCACCTTTTTTATTCTACTTCTTAAAAATGTGCTTGCTGCTAGAAAATTTAAAATGATAGATGTGGCCCGTATTATGTTTCTGTGTGATAGACTGCTCTGGATCAAGAGTCGGCAAACTATGGCCCTCGAGCCAAATCTGGCCCGTTGCTTGCTTTTGGAAATAAAGTTTTATTCATGCATGCCCATTTGTTTGCATATTGTCTGTGGCTGCTTTTGCACTGCCATGGCAGAGTTGAGTGTTTGTGACACAGGGCGTGACCCATGAGGCCTGACCTCGTTCCTGTGTGACACTTTAAGAAGTTTGCTGCCCCTGCTCCGGCTCAGTGAAGACAGGATGGTGATTATTCCCTATTTCATTAATTCTTAAGGCCTTGCACTCTAAGGTCTCAAAAAATATTTATCTCATAAAGATAAACGAATGCATGATGAGTTTTGATGATGTGCTCTAAGAATTTAGTGTCTCAGAGTGTGAGGAAGAACGTGAGTCTTCTGGAGATGGTGGTTTGGTGGAAATATGTGAGAGTTCAGTCAGCCTCTAAGTTTAATTCTGATGCTGATAGTTGGAGACAAACAGGAGTGTGTGTGAATAATGCAGATGAGTGAAACGGACGTGAGCGTATGAGGCAGTGGGGATGGCGGGGTCTGGAATGGGCTGGGGACACATCCACTAAGCCGGTGCCGCTCAGCTGTGGTCAATTATGGTTTTATGGGAATGTGGGCTAAGGGGTGTCCAAGAGTCTGCTTTTTAAAAACGAAGTAGAAAATCTACATGTTTTCATTTAAATCTCCTGATTAGGAAACAGTAGAAATTAATTTCATTGTTTCCTTAGAATAATAGTGAGCCGAACCAAACATGGTTTTAAGGTGACCTGACCAAGGGCCTGAGTAGCTTCTGCTTTCTAGAGAGGTCATTTTCAGTGAACACGAGTGCTTCCACGTCAGTTTGGTTTCTCGCTCCAAGAAAAGCGCATCCAGCAGGTCATGATTTTCCCACACGTCTCTCCACTCCACGGGCTTTCACTGAGGGCCTGCCGTGTCCCCCAGGCGCTGTGCTAGGGCCCCTGCCGTCACTGAGCAGTGTTCATTCTGACGTTCCGGTGCTGGTCACTGACTCGACAGGGCTGCCACAGGAGCAAATAAGATAACGTCCATAAAAGGGCTTCGTAACATATCATGTGGTCCATGACTCAGCTATTTTTGTTGACTGCTGTGCATAAAACTGAACTGGTGGTTGATAGAGACCCATTGGAAGATGCGGGGAAAACTGAAGGTCTTCAAGTTTGTTGCCTAAGGACGGGTGCTGAGCAGTGTCATTTTGTCCACCTTTAGACCTTCTTAAAAGCCGTGGGAGAGATCCTTCTACTGCCTGGTTGGATTGCTGTGTCAGAGGTAAGAGAAAAGAACATGGTTGGTCACGGTGGCTCATGCCTATAATCCCAGCACTTTGGGAGGCCAAGGCGGGTGGATCACTTGAGGTCAGGAGTCAAGACCAGCCTGGCCAATGTGGCAAAACCCCATCTCTACTAAAAATACAAAAATTAGCCAGGCGTGGTGGCGGGCACCTGTAGTCCTAGCTACTCCAGAGGCTGAGGCAGGAGAATTGCTTGAACCTGGGAGGCGGAGGTTGCAGTGAGCCGAGGTTGTGCCACTGCACTCCAGCCTGGGCAACAGAGTGAGACTCTGTCTCAAAAAACCAAAAAAAAAAAAAAAAAAGAGAGAGAGAGAAAAGAACATTTTGATCTTCAAAACGTATGTGCCTTGGGAACCATTTTGTCTTCCTAGAAGTGGCATAATATGGCCCAGTCACATCCACAAAAAGAATGATGTATCTCCCAGTTCTGACATCTGGGATATAAGAGCTCATTTTGAGTAGACATGCAACTGATTCAGAATGCCTTGTCCTCTAAGGCAAAAGAAATGCACGTGTGTCAGTAATGTGTTACTGTCCTAAACATGGAAGAAGGAAATGATGGTTTTTTCCCCATGAGAAATGTGTACTTGGTTCATCTTGGTCATTTCATGTAATATGTATTTTTTTTTTCTTTACCATCCCATCATTCTTGAATGATAATAGAAAGCTTTTTATGTTAAAAGTCATTGGATTTAGTAAGAAAAAGGAGAATACATGACAATATGTACTTCATGATTAAGGTGCAGAAAAAAAGCTTCTCTTGTTCTCTTTACTCAAAATAGCTAGAAAGGAGAATGAAATAATTTTTCCTATATTTCTGAAAATAACTTGATTGTACTTATTTAAAAAGAAAACAAATAAATAGTTGTGGAGAAGTTAGAAAATGCAGATAATAAAAAACAAAATAAAAATCACTTCAAATCCTAAAACTGAGATTATTAACATTCTTGTATATTTCCTTATAGTCTAGTTTTCAATTCACTTATATATGTATTCAACAGATATACTGTATATTTGACTTAATTTGTTTTTCCTTAATTATGTCAATAACACTTTCCAATGATACTAAGTATTCACCTGCAACACTGTATTAGTCAGGACAGGCCAGGGTGCACTGCAGTAACAAATAGATCCCCACATCTCAGTGGCTCAGCACAGTAGAAATTTACTTCTCTTTCATGCAAAGTCCAGAGTGAGTCAGAGGAGCCTCTTCTCCACCCAGATACTCAGGGATCCTGGCTCCATCTGTCTTCTGGTGCTGGCTTCTCAATATGTGGTTTCCAAGGTTGCCAGGCAGGGGCAGAGAAGGGTGAGGAGGACTCTTAACTGCCTTGGCCCAGAAGGGTCCCAGCCACACCACCATGATATTAAAGTGCTCATTCTCCTAAGCCCTGATAATATTTAAAAATGTTTGCCAGTTTGAGGGCAGAAGTGGCATTTTATTCTCTCACTATTAATAAGATTGCGTTAGAGTTTACATTTGATAAACTTTTGTTTGAATAATTTCAAGTGGAATGAGATTAGGTTTAACAGTGGCAAAGGGAGAAAAAAAGGCTCAAGAATGTAAGATGGATACAGTCTTACCTAGAAAACAATTCCTTTATAAAAGGTTTGACCTCTTTCATGATTTCAAGGGGACTTTGTGTCCAAAGCTGCAGGCTGGGAACACCCAGAGGACAGCCAATGGAAGATCCAGGCAGACGTATTTTGTGCATGATTTTAAATTAACTGCTTTTGAATGCAAAATATGCAAATCTGTTAAAAATATGAATAACCAGGAAACTGTCCAGACTCAGGCAGGGTCCAATATGCATTAAAGAGAACGCATGAATTGGTCTCTACCCCACAGAACTGCATGCCAGAAACACAGACTTCCATGTGCTTAACTGGGCCTGGCTGACTGAAATCAGGCCATGGGCCTAAAAGCAAATATCTAAAATTGGCCTCAGCATTCTATTTCCAGCTCATGAGGCTCTCCTGGAGTGCGTGTTTGTGGGAGAATGCTGAGGACTTAGCAGCAGGCAGCAGGCAGGTGCTTCCCCAGAAAGGCAGGAAGAGAAGCAGTGAAGGCAGAGCTCACTGGCCCAGCTCAGCAGGGCTTAAGAGAGGCCTCTCCCCTGGTGATGTGTGTCTGAGGATGAGGGCCCCCTGCTTTCTTGGGGGCAGTGTCTACCAGGATCCTCTGCTCTGGAACTCAGAAAGGAAAGAGGGCTCTTGGAGTAGAAGGCAAGCTCCTGGGAAGTCAAGGCAGCCAGAGATAGCTCTGGGTGCCGGCACCTCGGAAGCAGCCACCCTTCATGGAGAAGGGGACAGAGCTGCTGGTGTCCCCATCCCAGAGTGGACCTGGGGGCGATCAGCCCCTCCTCGTGAAGCACAGGGAGGTAGGGGGAGGGTCTGGGATGTGCTGAGGGTCCCTCTGTGAGTTCAGGGAGGAGGCAGGACCAGGAGTTGGGTCCCCTCAGTCCCCGTGTCTAAGTGTAGAAATGCAGGAGCCGGCGATGGCTGGGGTGATGGGTCCACCTGGGCTGTGTCTGTGCTCCGTGAGCTCAGTCGGGCGTGTGGCCTCCGTGTGGTCCCCTCCTGATCCATGGGAAGGGGCAGTTGTGTGACTCTTCCTCCCTCGTGGCCAACGTGGGGAAACTTGATGTTGTGTGCCTGGTGCACCTGCCTGGTGCCCTGGCTGAGTGGGGTGGATTTTCATGGCTCCCGGTGCTTGTGTTGCTGCAGGACAGCACCGTGGTACTGAGTCTCATCCACACTATTGACACCGTCATGGGCCACGTCTCCTCCAACCTGCACGGCAGCACGCCCCAGGTCACCGTGGAGGGCTCCTCTGCCATGGCAGGTAGCTGTCGCTTGTAAGGGTGAGCCACATGGCAGGGGCGGGGGCTGGAGGCTGCGTTTCACTGCCTGTCTTTTTACACCCGTAGCAGAGAGCCATGCTCTGTCTCCCTGACTGCTCTGCCTGGCGCAAACCACATTTGGAAGGAAAACCCGTGGTCAGATCAGGGCAGGTGTGTTCGGCCATGATATGCAGACGGGGCCCATAAGCTTTTCCCAGTGACTTGGGAGCCAAGCTCCTGCCCTGGGGCGATGGTCTCGGTTCAGAGCAGGAGGCAGAAGCAGCAGTGCCTGCAAGAGTCTGTGGAATAAAAGGGGCGGCCGCGGGTTTCTGGAGTCAGCTTGCTCTCACCTGGGCTCCAGGATAATTGCCACAGTTGTCTAATTGTAGAGGCAGAGGTGATGACCTTTCGATTTTAAAAGTCTTTACCAGGAGTGCATTATCGTGCTGATACTTTGCTGCAAGAGCCGAGCTGGGGAAAATGGGCTGAAGCCACAGGGGTTAGTTTAGTCGCAGTTTGTTGGCCCAGACCTCTCCCTCCGGGCCGTGTTGCCCTCGCCGGCTGCGCTTGGGGAGGAGCCGATGTCACCGCATCGCTGAGCACACCCATCCTTGCACCGGCCTTGAGAGCTGGGGGCTGTGCTGGGGCGGAGGGCGCCCCAGGTGAGGAGCCGCGCGCCCGTGGGCCGGAATGCTGAGCCTCCCCGTGGCAGTCACTGCCTGGGCTCTTCATTGCTTTATCCTTTTTTTTTTTTTTTTTTTTGAGGCCATGCTTTCTAAAGGTAATTATACTTCCCGTGGGGAGCTTGTCCTGTCCAAAAAGAAAAGCAGACGGGGTTTTGCAGTCTGATTTCCTGCAGCCTGGGAGCTCTCTGACGGGACTTCCGCTCTCTCGCTCCTTCCACCGCAGAGTTTTCCGTGGCCAAAATCCTGCCCAAGACCGTGAATTCCTCCCATTACCGCTTCCCGGTCCACGGGCAGAGCTTCATCCAGATCCCCCACGAGGCCTTCCACAGGCACGGTGAGTGTGGCTGCGCCGGACTCCCTTCCGGGGCGGCTCCCTCAAGTCTTTCTGAAGAGTCCCCAAGCTTTGCTGGGTGCCCACCGCGCCAGGGAGCTGCGGCGCTTCCCCGGGCCGCCTGCGGTGCTCCCCCGGGCCGCCTGCGGTGCTCCCCCGGGCCGCCTGCGGTGCTCCCCCGGGCCGCCTGTCCTGTCCTGCAGGAGAGGGACTCTGGGCAGCCGTTCTCAAAGCGTGTCCTCAGGCCACCCTCATGGACACACTTGAGAGGTTCCTTAGTGATGCTAATGCTGTGCCCACTCCAGGCCACTGAACTGGAATTTGGGGTGGGGTCTGGGAGCATCTCAACCTGCTCGCCTGGGGAATCGGGCCCACTGGGAAGTCATCCTGCCTACATCCTCCTAAATCGGCACACACCTGGTCAGCCCAAGATAAAAAGATGGGGCCACCTCCCCTTCCTGCTCAGGTAGCTGTGGGCCAGGTGAGGGGTTCATCCGTTCAGGAACCTGGGGTTCCACTCCTGTGCAGGCCCGAGTCGAGTCACATAATAAAAAACGAGAGGCTCAGGGGACCCCCTGCCTCTGACCAGGGAGCCCTGTTGGGAGCCCAGATGGCCCTGGCTATTTTTTGCTACAATGACCGTCACCCTCTCTGGTTCCTGGAAAAGCGAATATGACTCTGCAGACATCTCCTTCCTCTCCTGCCCTCCCTGGGGACCTCGGGCAAGCAGCGGAGAGCCTCAGATTTTTGCCCCTGCCACCCTGGCCAGAGGCCACGCCCCCTTCCCAGGGTTCTGCCTTAGGGATGGGGACCAGGACAGCCCTCATCAGACATCTCCCTCTGCAGTGGGGAGCCTGTCTCTGCACCCACCACCATCTTGATTGTCTGTGGGAAAGGTGCCCTGACTGGTTCTCTGCCCTGTCCTCAACTAGCATGATGTCAGGTGTGCCCTGCTCCTAGGGCAGAGGCAGGGATGTCCCTACCCCAGAAGCCAAGGGAAGGGCCCAGGGACGATGCCACCTTCCTCCAGCATCAGCAGGGAGGGCCCAGGGATGGTGCCGACATCCACCAGCATCTCCTGGCCGCATGATCTGCTGGGAGTGCCCTGATTTCCAATCCTGGCAGAGCCGTGGCCGAGCCATGGAGTGAAATAGCAAAAGCACATGTGACCCTGCTTCATGGCTGGATATAATGGAGGTGTGGCCAGGCGAAGGCATACAGACTTCCCAGTGGCTGCTGCCCCCTTGAAAACCTGCATTCTGCCTCACTCAGTGTTGCCCTAAATCCTCTGCGTGCGGAGGGCAGACGGGATGCACTCGTGGGGCAAGGCTGGAGGCTGGCACTGCCCCCCGTTGACTTGCAGGGGCCGTCTCCCTGCAGGGGCTCTGAGACCGTGGGATGCCCTGGGTGAGCCTGGCTTTCCCTGCAGGGGCTCTGAGACTGTGTGATGCCCTGGTTGAGCCTGGCCTTCCCTGCAGGGGCTCTGAGACCGTGGGATGCCCTGGGTGAGCCTGGCCCTCCCTGCAGGGGCTCTGAGACCGTGGGATCCCTGGGTGAGCGTGGCTCTCCCTGCAGGGGCTCTGAGACCGTGTGATGCCCTGGGTGAGCCTGGCTCTCCCTGCAGGGGCTCTGAGACCGTGGGATGCCCTGGGTGAGCCTGGCTCTCCCTGCAGGGGCTCTGAGACCGTGGGATGCCCTGGGTGAGCCTGGCTCTCCCTGCAGGGGCTCTGAGACCGTGTGATGCCCTGGGTGAGCCTGGCCCTCCCTGCAGGGGCTCTGAGACCGTGTGATGCCCTGGGTGAGCCTGGCCCTCCCTGCAGGGGCTCTGAGACCGTGGGATGCCCTGGGTGAGCCTGGCCCTCCCTGCAGGGGCTCTGAGACCGTGGGATGCCCTGGGTGAGCCTGGCTCTCCCTGCAGGGGCTCTGAGACCGTGGGATGCCCTGGGTGAGCCTGGCTGTCCCTGCAGGGGCTCTGAGACCGTGGGATCCCTGGGTGAGCGTGGCTCTCCCTGCAGGGGCTCTGAGACCGTGGGATGCCTTGGGTGAGCCTGGCTCTCCCTGCAGGGGCTGTGAGACCGTGGGATCCCTGGGTGAGCGTGGCTCTCCCTGCAGGGGCTCTGAGACCGTGGGATCCCTGGGTGAGCGTGGCTCTCCCTGCAGGGGCTCTGAGACCGTGGGATGCCCTGGGTGAGCGTGGCTCTCCCTGCAGGGGCTCTGAGACCGTGGGATGCCCTGGGTGAGCCTGGCTCTCCCTGCAGGGGCTCTGAGACCGTGGGATCCCTGGGTGAGCGTGGCTCTCCCTGCAGGGGCTCTGAGACCGTGGGATGCCCTGGGTGAGCCTGGCTCTCCCTGCAGGGGCTCTGAGACCCTGGGATACCCTGGGTGAGCCTGGCTCTCCCTGCAGGGGCTCTGAGACCGTGGGATCCCTGGGTGAGCGTGGCTCTCCCTGCAGGGGCTCTGATACCGTGGGATGCCCTGGGTGAGCCTGGCTCTCCCTGCAGGGGCTCTGAGACCGTGGGATCCCTGGGTGAGCCTGGCTCTCCCTGCAGGGGCTCTGAGACCGTGTGATGCCCTGGGTGAGCCTGGCCCTCCCTGGGGGGTTTCAGCCTCCACATGTCTGGAGCTGGCTCAGGGGATGGAGCAGGGATCCACCGTCACGCTGCTGAGTTGCCGCAGAGTCTTTGTCCTTGCAAATTCTGCCCGAGTGTCCTTCACTTCCTTCTCCCCAGAGGGTTCTTGGGAGTGAGGGGCAGCACCATGCATGGCGGGGCATGGGGCTTTGTGTTTTTCCTGCCTGTGGCCTGGAGCGCTGACAGCGCCTGCCCCTCTGCTCTCTCTGCAGCCTGGAGCACCGTCGTGGGTCTGCTGTACCACAGCATGCACTACTACCTGAACAACATCTGGCCCGCCCACACCAAGTGAGTCTCGGGGGTGCTCAGCTCAGGGGCGTGGGTGTGCGTGGGTTTGCTGGGTGGCTGGCCACAGGGATGCCTGCCCCACACGCACAACACTGTTTGAGAACTCTGGACACGAGTACCGGGCGCTTCACCGCTCGGGCAAGGAAATGTGCGGCGTTTTGAAGGCCACTTGGGAACTGCAAGGCCGGGGCCAGGCTGGTGGAGTGGAGGTCAGGAGCACGGGCCAGAAGACCCTACCCACCCGCCTGGACAGAACTGTGTGACCTTGGGCAAGGGACTTAACCTCTCTGAGCCTCAGTTTCCACTGCTGTGTAATGGAAGACCACAGACCTGTCTGTGTCAGTCATGGGCAAACACACAGATGGGCAAAGCCATTTCACATCAGCTTAAGTGGAAGGCCAGGAAACTGAGGGCTCAGGGGACTGAAAAGGGAGGAGCAGGTGGGCCTCAGTCATGGCTGGACCCGGGGACCCCGAGGATGCCGTCTAGACCTGCTCTGTCTGCCCCCTGCCTCTGCTGTCCTCCAGACAGGCCCCTCCATAGGAGCAGAGCTGGCTTCTGCAGCATCGCCTCATGTGGGTTTGGGTCCTGAGAACCCAGAAGGAGAGCAAGGAGGGTGGGGACCGTGAGGGGGGCAGCGAGGGTGGGGAGGACGAGGGAAATGAGGAGGGAGGGGAGGGGGTGCCTCTTTCCTGAGGAATGTAGTCCTAAATTTTGTGATCTGGAGGAAACACCGTCTTCTGCGTCAGATTTCTTGGGGAAAGCCTGCATGCTTACCAATTTCCTCCTAATGAAAAAAAGTGGGGGGCCCGCCACTCTTTATGTGTGATTTCCAAAATTCTTCAGGAAAGTGGTCAAAGAAAAATGCAATCTATTTTCCTCAAAAAGATGCCATCTCAGTTATTTGGGGAGATCTTTCCAAGATAGTGAATGAAAAGTTGACCCTTCCTTGGCCCCTCCTGCTGAAGTTTCCACCACGAAACTGGCCTTGCTGTGAAATGTATGAGACGTGCATTTGTGAGGTGTTGCTGTGTCTTGTGCGGCCACAGTGAGAACCTGCGTGGGAAAGCGGCATCCGTGCCACGGCCCACAACTTCACAAAGGCGGGAGGATTGCTTCCAGACGCAGGGTGCACACATTTCAGGGGCAATTCACTGTGACCACCAGAATCTGACTCCAGCCAGGTGTCAGCCAGCTCTTTCATGAAGGGCCAGCTTGTAAATCGCCTTGGCTTTCCAGAACTCTGCCCTCGCAGGGTGAAGGCAGCCAGAGACACTACGTGGGGAAACGGGGGAGTGGCTGCCTTCCAATACAGCTTTATTTACAAAACCAGGCGGCCAGCCCAAGAGCTGCAGTTTGCAGATCTTTGCCAGACCCTCCATTAGATCAGCGCTGGCAGGGATGGGCAGAGGAGAGGCTGGCGGGGCCTGCTCTGGGGAGCCCACAGCCTTGCAGATGGAAGACAGTCTGTCTCGCCTGTCCCCAGGGCCTCAGCCTTCACTCTCCCTCTGCTGTCCTCACGGACCCAGGTGTCTGCAGACAGGACACTGGAGCCCCAGGATTCAGGCCACTGTGTCCCAGAACAATGCAGCTAACTCTGACGTCCCCCTGCAAACCGAGGGCCTGGAAATTGGACAGGCAAGTCATCCCTGGTTCGTCAGCATTGACACCAGCCCCACAACAAGTTCCATGAGCAGCACATTTACGTGCTGAAGCCAAAGCAGAATTGCCGTGCAGCGATGGAACATGTTTTTCATTTGCAGTGAAGTTGGATCTTCAGCTCAGGTGAAGTTCTCTTCAGCACTTAGTGCAAAGATGCCTTATCATCAAAATTCACCTGGAAAAAAATCATGCAAACAGCTCATCCAGTAAAGTCTCTGTACTTGTTACATTGTACCTGTATACCTTGTACCTGTAGCAGAAGAGGTGGACGGAAGTGGAGGGGACAAAGAGTTTGGTTCACAGGTGCCCTCCTTATCTGTGTGACCCTGGGCAAGTGACTTGAGCCTGGAGGCCTGTGTTCTTCTCTTAAAACAGGAGTAATAATAGCACTGATTTCTGAGGATTGCCAGGAGGACTGAATGAGTTAATGGTGTAAGTAGGGCTTGGTATTCTTAAACATGACATACAAGTGCCTGCTTTTGTGATTTTGTAAGCTGATAGGGCATTTGCGCCATTTTGCCTTTGAGGTAATTATCAAATCCTGGGCACGATGAGAAGCAGGTTAGTGCAGCTGCCGTGCAGGCAGCACGTTTATGTGCGCACATATGCCGGGTTCCTGCCAGCCTGCAGGGGACTTCCCTCCGTCTTTGTTTGTATTGTGCGCTGTCATCCTCATACATCCGCAGTGTGTCGTGAGGATGAAAGGATGCTTTGGTGCCGTAGTGTCCTTTCATTTCTTCTCCAGGGATGAGGGTGAGGGTCTAAGTCAGTACGTGAGGCTCAGCGCACAAAGGGTAGGGCCTGGGCCGGAAGGAACTTTTGTCTCCACAGCCAGCCCCAGGCAGACCATTCCAGGGCTCCTGTGATGACGGAGGGGATGATATCTGACCACCCACGGCCCGGTGGGGGCTTAGCTGCTTCCTGCCGGGCTGCTTGTACCCCTAGGATCCTTTGAGTCTCACTCGCTGCCTGGCCCCACAATGATGGAGACTGTTCAGCTTTTACGGGTGCTCGTGCTAGGCTCAGCCAGCACCGGGACGGCCGGTTCCTCCAGGTGGACGGGGCTGAGACTGACCTGCTCCCACTCCTCCTGTAGAGATGGAAGCCACAGCCCACAGAGGGAAGGGCCTCTCCCCAGGCTGTGAGGGACTCACGGGTGCTCAAGAAAGATGAGTGGGGAGGTGGACCCGGCTCAGCGTGTGTCCTTATTCACTATAGAGTGACACGGAGCACTGATGGAACCAGTAGGTCACGGTTCTGCAGCCCTCAGTGCAGTAACTGACCCAGGCAGAAGCTATCAGTGGATGTGCACACCAGCGGGAGCAGGGTTGCGGGGCGGGGGACCTCACCGACCTGCAGAGTCCTAGCTGTACCAGGTCGGAGGGTGCCTGGTGATGGGGATGTCTGCCGCACGCCTGCAGCCAGGTGGCCACACTCAACATTATCAACGTGGGACACGTTGTGGGCCCGTGTCTCTTGCTGTCACGTCATGGGGAGACGTCCATGCCTCCTGTGGCATACTCCTGTCAGATGCATGGCCTCACGCCCCTCACGAGGAAGCAGTCAGACACACCTGAACTAAGCGATGTTGTGTGCTGCTGTGGTTTGGACTGCAAGGGAGAAGAAGTTGGGCAGTTCCGGATTGGGGGAGACTAAAGAGGTTCATGCCTGAGCTAATGCACGTTCCTGGGTTGAGAGAAGTGGAGTTCTGGAGGACGTGAGTGACGGTGGGGGGGTGTGTGCAGTTGACTCTGGACTGTGCATTAGAGCATCTTGTGGGGTCCTCGTTAAATTTCTGAGTGTGATCATTGATGGTTATGTAGGAGGCAGTCTCCATTTTTAGGAGACACGTGGTAGAGATGGAGTATGCTGTGATGCCTGCAACACACTGCTAGTGCTTCAGCAGAAAGGAAACGTGCATGTGTGCGTGTATTTGTGTGTTGTGTGTGTGCACACAGGTGCATGTGCATGTATGTGCTTGTGTGGTGTGTGTGCGTTATGTGTGCACATATGTGCATGTGTGTTTTGTGTGTGCTGTGGGCATGCAAATGCGCGTGTGTGCATTTGTGTGTTGTATGTGCGTACATGTGCGTGTGTGTGTGTACATGTGAGGTATGTGTGTATACCTGCATGTATGTGTGTGGTATGTGTGTGGTATGTGTGTGTCAAGTGTGAGCGTGACTATTGCCAGATAAAGTGAACATGGCAAATGATAAGAGCTGAGAGTGTAGGTGAAGCCTATGCGTTGTACTGTTTTCTGGCAGATTTCCTGCGGGTTTCACTATTTAACAGTGCAAAGCTGCGGGGGTTCCTGGCATGGGCAGGAATGGTGGCTGTTGCTGTCCTTTCTGAAAGGCCCTGGCTGCAGTACTGCTCGAAACAGAGAACAACGTCACCTGGGCAGCATCGGCGCTGAGGAAGTCGCCTGTTACCCTCAATGCTGTCTCCTTCTGCTGTTTGCGTCAGTCAGGGGCTCAGTCTCCTTCAAGAATTCACCATCACCCAAGATCACACTCAGAGATGCCGCCATGTGCCGCCTTGTTGGCAAGATTTGGAGTTTCCTTCACACTGTGTTCCCAGGGTGGCGTTGAATTCTCGCGCTGAGGGAGGGTGACAAGCAGCGTGTGACGGATGGGTGAGGGGATTCCTTGAGCACACAGGCATGTGTCAGCAGGAGCCAGTTATCAAGGAGTTCCTTTACCAGGGAATATTTTCATTTGCGATGTTTGTTCACTCCCCAATGCGGCATGGTAACTGTGGGGACTTGATAATTCTCCAAATAACCTAATAACAGCCCTTTTTCTTACTCCACTTGGTCTGACTTCTTTGGATTGAGTTCCTGAGCCGGTCTCCTGCACATGCTGGGAAGTCTCTGTGTCTCCTCGTAGATATCAGCACTCCTCTGAAGCCTCATGTAACTTTAAGTCCCCTCTTTGTGTAACGGAAGGCGGAGCAGCAGCGTGGCTTTGGCTCAGATGTGCTGCATGGGGTGAAGGACGCAGAGCCTGACTATCGGTGGGGCTCCGTGGGGCCAGGTAGTAACTTGGGGCACATTGAAGGAAGGAGGATTTGCAAAGGTGCAATCAGGAGTGGAGAGCTCTGGGGGACAGCACAGTCACGGGCCAGGAACAAGAATGGGGGCATGCTGCTTTCCCCAGGGCCAGCCAGGCAGGGGAGCGCACCATGCCCGGGCAGAGATGGAGGGGCCCCTGGGGCAGCGACTGTGCCCTGGTAGGCTGAGGGAAGAGAATCCTGGCCCCACTATCTGCTCCGACGCCCTCTGACCTTCTGGGGCTTCCCTTTTGCTGAGCACATGAAGGCAGAGAGCCCAGAGCCTGGCTGATGGGCACAGGACGGGGTGGGTGGAGACAGGGTATAAGGGGCAGAGGAAAAGCCAGCACAGCCTCTGCCCCACCCTGCCCCACCTCACCCCTGCCCCACCCTTCCCCACCTCACCCCTTCCCCACCCTGCCCCACCTCACCCCTTCCCCACCCTGCCCCACCTCACCCCTTCCCCACCCTGCCCCACCTCACCCCTTCCCCACCCTGCCCCACCTCACCCCTGCCCCACCCTGCCCCACCTCACCCCTGCCCCACCCTGCCCCACCTCACCCCTGCCCCACCCTGCCCCACCTCACCCCTGCCCCACCCTGCCCCACCTCACCCCTTCCCCACCCTGCCCCACCTCACCCCTGCCCCACCCTGCCCCACCTCACCCCTGCCCCACCCTGCCCCACCTCACCCCTTCCCCACCCTGCCCCACCTCACCCCTGCCCCACCCTGCCCCACCTCACCCCTTCCCCACCCTGCCCCACCTCACCCCTGCCCCACCCTGCCCCACCTCACCCCTTTCCCACCCTGCCCCACCTCACCCCTGCCCTACCCTTCCCCACCTCGCCTCTGTCCCCACCTTTACCGGAGGAAAATGCTCCTAAGGAGGCGTCTGGCCCCATTCTCATCTTGACTTGGCCGACATCTGGCGTCGCACTGATTACCAAACTGGGCCTGGTGGAGGCCACGTGTTCCCCGAGCGGAATCCAGGAAACCACTCCAGATTTGCTCTCATATCATTTGTGTTCATAGAAGGTTCTCACTTAATGTTTTCCTTATGTTTTTCCTAAGAAATGGATCTAAGTCATCGCCACTTGCCTGTGAGTAGATTCATCCACTCACTCACTCACGTGTGTGCTGAGCACCCACTGTGTCAGGCGTGGTTCCGGGAGCTGGGGAGAGCAGTGAACCAAACGGGAAAGCATCCGGGCCCCAGGGGAATTTCTGTTCTGGGAGGGAGATGATGACCACCGGTTGCACCATCAGGAAATGTCCACGGAGGGAAAGTCAAGGGGCAAATCATGCTGCGTGTTTAGGGCCTGAAGCTCACAGCTGCGACTTTCTGTTCTGGCTAATGGCACAGCCCTAAGTGTTGCTAGAAACGTGGTTTTTCCAACGCGTTTGGTGGAATTGCACACGTGTTGAGTTCATGGAGCTCTGCAGAAAAGGCCACGAGCATCGGGGCACTGGGCACAGAGAGCGAGAACCAGGCTCCTGGCTGAAGCGAACACACAACACGTCTTAGGGCCTTGGAGTCACGTGCGGGGCGGGGACAAGGTTTTGCTGAGTGAGTCAGGCTGGGCGCCGCGGGGCTCTGCCTTGGTCCCCCCCAACTTTCTGCGGCCTCGAGCCCACCCTCACTTTCTGCGGTGGGGACTGAGCCCACGCATGCCCAGTGGTGAATGTTCTCAGACGGTGAATGTTGTTCTTCCGGGGAAACATCTGAGATACTACCCGGGTCTGCGGCTCTGCAGAGTGGAATGTTTATGTACGTTCTGTACGTACAGCTTGTATCTCTGTGGGACTAAAACTTTCTGGGCAAGTTTATTAGAAAAAAATGTCTAAAAAGCCTCTTCAGAGGGGCTATAATGAAAAAAATGGTTGAGACACGTGGACCTAGGGTGATGCTTTCTTTTCATTTTTTTTTTTTTTTTAAGTTTGCGTTTTACTCCATGTGTGTCATCTGGACTTTGGGCTCGGATCAATAACATGGTCACATAGAGGAATTGCTGGGTCGAGCAGTCGCGTCTGTTGTTACTCACAGGCCTGAGAATCGATGACCCTGGTTTGCTCCAGACCCTGTGAACTGGTGATGATCTGCAGGAAGTCGCTTCTGTGGGAACAGACAGGGTGTTCATTCTCTATGGCGCCATCTTTGTAAACACTTTGTATTTACAATTCCAGGAATAATTCTGCGTGCTTCTTGGAGGCCTGCTCTTTCTCAGGGATGTGTGTAAGGAGACAGTGCAGAGGCCGGGGGTGAGGTGGGACGTGCTCCTGCTCCATGAGCCCCACCGCCCATCCCAGGCAGGGTCACTGAACATGGTGTTTGAATCTAGTTAGAAGGAAAAACAAGTTGAGGGAGGAAAAATATGGTGCCCCCAGCTCCCAGGGCCCTGTGGGATGTCCCAAAGGTGGTTCAGTGGGTGTCGAAACAGGGACCTGCAGGTTCCTCAGTCAGTCAGCGCTTTGGATGGTGGAAGGGGGAGGCGCACAGGACCGGGTGAGGCCCACACAGAAGCAGACGGCTGGGTGACCGCGGGGGGCCCGGTGACAGCACGTCTCAGGCATCTTTGTGTAGTCACCCCAAATTCAAATTCATGGAACAGATACTTGGTGACCTGCTGTGTGCCAGGGAGGGCTGGGATCAAATCAGGCAAATGGGCTGAGGGCACAAAATTAAAGGAGCTGGTCATCCTTGGGGTCGTGCCCAGTGTGAGCACCTTCTTCAATCTTGCCCTTCAGGTACCTGGCTTCCCTCACACTCCTCCTGGCCCTGAATATCTTTTCAAGCTCATAACCCCACGAGACAGCCACTGTAGACATCAGTTAGGCTTCTTTAGATTGGGCTGCAAGGGGCGGAAAACCCATCTTAAACAGTTTTAGGCCAAGGGGGAATTTATTGGATCACGTAAGCTGAGAGCTCCGCAGAGAGCTCGCTTCAGGAGCAGCTCGATCCAGCATCCCGTTGATATCGCTGGGCTCCATCTCTCAGCAATTCCCTTCTCAGTCAGTCTCCCTCCTCATGAATGCAAGCAGCTCCCAGGGCCTTGTGCCTCAGGGCATGAGGAGAAGTCTGGCAGGGAGAATGAGGGTCTTTGAGCCCACATTCTCCCCCCACCTCGCCTTGTGGCATCTCCTCGGATTTGACTGGATTGGGTGTCATTCCTAAATGGTCCCCATGGCCTGAGGGCTGCAGTGCACTGACTGATCCAGACCCAGATACCAGGGCTTCCTCCTGAGCCAAGATAGAGTCAACTCCAGGCTGTGTGGGCTGTCAACGGGGAAGGGGATGGCCACCTAGAGGGGAATGCAGGTGCTTTGATCAGGAAAACGATGAATGAATACTGGGTGGGCAAAACAGCAGATGGCCACTGCACCATCCTATAATCAGGGAAATTGACATTCAGACAGGGTGAGTTACCTGCCCAAGGTCACACAGCTGATTAAGTGGAACTGGTGAGATTCATGCCCTGTTATTTTGAGCATTTCTGCTCATCCATGCTTCCTGGACCATCTTACTTTTCTTATAAACTCTTTGAGGTCAAGGGCTCTGTCTCACCTCTTGGTCCTGGCATCAGACCTTAACGAGAGCAGGTATTGAAGATAAGAATTCAGGGGACAGAGTTAAAACACAGAATAGTTGAACTCGCCTGCAGGTACCAGCTTCACATCTTGAAGGAGAGCAGCTGGAGCTGAATGAAAGAAATCAAAGCTTCATCCAAAGAAGATTTCCGTCTCAATAGTTTCGGGTGGAACGCTGGCTCCCAGCCTAGGTTTTAGCTGTGTGCTGCTCCCCCGCGTTTCCCATTTTGTAATGATTTCCGTCTCTTCCCAAGGATCACGGAGGCCATGCATCACCAGGACTGCCTGCTGTTCGCCACCAGCCACCTGATTTCCCTGGAGGTGTCCCCACCACCCACCCTGTCTCAGAACCTGTCGGGCTCTCCACTCATTACGGTCCACCTCAAGCACAGATTGGTGAGTGGCGGTGCCTTCACCCTTGTTGCCACCTTTGATCTGGTTTCACACTGAGGAATGTTGGGTTGTCTGTGTGCTTGCATAAAGAATCTCCAACAGCCTTGGTGCCGGCCCGAACTGGAATCTTCCTCTCCCTGGAGCTCCTTCTCCTGGGCCTTTGTTTCTGAGCTGCAGTGGGAGGCCCCTCGCATAGTGCCTGGGCTGGCTGCGCGGTGTCGATGTTGGGGAAGAGGCGTCGAGGTGGCTCTCCTAGACGTGTGTGGAGCGATCACGGATCTTCCTCATTTATAACAAGTGTCTTTACTGGAGGAGGGGGGTACCTTGGCCATCACAGTTACCATGTGTGTTATTAGCCATCAGCAAGATGCAGCACTGTGTTCTGTTAGAGAGAAACGTGCTTCAGAGCTCAGGAAAAACCATTTTTACACTTCAGGCATTGCGTGATAAGCTGTTGGTCCTGATGCTTCGTAACCGCTCTCCTCTCCACATGTCGTTTGTTTTTGCCAGTGACTAGGACTGACAGAGACACTGGGGATACCGATGCGCTGCCGTTCTTTAGTAAAAGGCAAAAGATATATACAATCTGAGGAGAAACCAGAGTATAATGCTGCCGTTCTTTAAAAAACACGTGCGCTGTTCCCCACGCCAGGTTCATGTCAGGAGGTATGGTGTTTGATGTGACACTCAAAGAGTGAGATTTTTCAAAGTGTTTATTCAAGAACTCACTGTGTTATTGGTCAGAATTAACACTAAAGGCATTTCCTGGCAGGATTTTCTATTTCATTCTGTTTCGCTCTGCTCTATGGCCAAGGCCGACTCTGTGCGCATACCTGGGTGGGTGCTTCTGTTCTTTCCAGGGTGACTGTGTTTCTGCCCCACCTGGGAAGGACCCACACACTTGTGCTGCGGGGTGAGCTGGGGCAGTCAAGAGATGGTACTGGAGACGGAGATGGGACTGGAGTGGAAGATGGAGATGGAGAGGGGACTGGAGATGGAGGTGCAGATGGAGATGGGAATGGAGATGCAGAGGGGACTGGAATTGGAGATTGAGATGGAGATGGGAATGGAGATGGAGAGGGGACTGGAGATGATGGAGATAGAGATGGAAATGGAGATGGAGAGGGGACTGGAGTTGGAGATGGAGATGGAGATGGGAATGGAGATGGAGATGGAGAGGGGACTGGAGTTGGAGATGGAGATGGAGTTGGAGATGGAGATGAGAATGGAGATGGAGATGGAGAGGGGACTGGAGATGATGGAGATAGAGATGGAAATGGAGATGGAGAGGGGACTGGAGATGATGGAGATAGAGATGGAAATGGAGATGGAGGGGGACTGGAGTTGGAGATGGAGATGGAGATGGGAATGGAGATGGAGATGGAGAGGGGACTGGAGTTGGAGATGGAGAGGGGACTGGAGATGATGGAGATAGAGATGGAAATGGAGATGGAGAGGGGACTGGAGATGGAGATGGAGATGGGAATGGAGATGGAGATGGAGAGGGGACTGGAGTTGGAGATGGAGATGGAGATGGGAATGGAGATGGAGATGGAGAGGGGACTGGAGTTGGAGATGGAGAGGGGACTGGAGTTGGAGATGGAGATGGAGTTGGAGATGGAGATGGGAATGGAGATGGAGAGGGGATTGGAGATGAGACTGGTCACCTCAGCCTCCTTGCTCTTCCTCTCTGCATGTGACCAGCCGTGAGCCTCTTTTCAGTGTGTCCCCTGCCTTGCTTCCTCTGCCCCTCCCGGTGTCCCTCTCCTTCCCAGTGACTTCTCACCTGGACCAGCAGCCTCCTCGTGTTCTGTCTGCTCCATTCTCCCCACAGTTTACAGATTTATTGTCAAACACACAGATCAGGTGGTGCTACTTACCTATTCAAAGACCTTCCGGGACTCAAGGTTCCCTGCAGGAGAATTGACACTCTGGGCCTGTCGGCAGATCTCTAGCAGCCCCTTCCCGTCCGGCTTTCCATCTGCACCTCTGGCTCTCCTTCCAAGCCCAGCAGACAGCTGCTGTCATTGCGGGTGTCGTTCCCTGTGCCTGGTCGGCCTCTCTCACACATCTGCTGTCTGAGTTCACCCATCTCAGGAGGAGCCTTCTCTCCTCCAAGCCCTCTGCGGCCTACACAGAAGGGAACCTCCCTCCACGCGGTCTTTGCGCTGTATTAGCACGGAGTTTCAGCTCTGTATGCTATAATCATTTATGCTAATCAGTAATCCCTTAAATGGCCTGCAGCTTCTCAGAGGCTGCCAGATCCAGCATGGAGCCCACTGCCCTTCCCCCCCTGCCCGCAGTGGCCTTGGCACTGCGTGGAGGCTCAGGAGACGCTTGCTGAGTGAGTGCTGTGCTGGAGTCAGTGCCCTGTCTTGCAGTTGTGCAGTTGACATTTGTGTCTTCTCTTTGTATGGAGAGAATCCTGGTCCCCTGCACAGGCTGTCCCCTCTGCCGTGACGTCAGTGAGGGTGCGCTCCACGGGCTCAGCTGATGTTTGGAAATGTGACTGTGACATGCAGCAGAGACACTTGGAGCTTCTGGGCTTGAGGGTAGGGCAGTGCTGCCCTGAGGCGTGTCAAGCCTGTAGTCAAGAGTCTGTAGCTGGGCGCAGTGGCTCAGCCTGTAATCCCAGCACTTCGGGAGGCCAAGGTGGGTGGATCACCTGAGGTCAGGAGTTTGAGACCAGCGTGACCAACATGGTGAATTCCCGTCTCTACTAAAAATACAAAAATCATCCGGGCATGGTGGCCCGAGCCTGTAATCCCAGCTACTTGGGAGACTGAGGCAGGAGAATCACTTGAACCTGGGAGGCAGAGGTTGCAGTGAGCAGAGATCGGGCCAGTGCGTTCCAGCCTGGGCGATAGAGTGAGACTCTGCCTCAAAAAAAAAAAAAAAAGTCTGTAAAGGCAGGAGGCTTGTTCTGAAGGACTCTGGAACCTCTGTGTGCTCTGAGGTTGAAGTTGTCCTTGTGAGTGAGGTGGGCACTGTGAAGCACAGCTGACCACAGGGCCTGAGGGACTTTGAAGAGCAGGAGTCAGGGATCATCCCAGAAGGTGAGGCGGGGGCAAGTGGAGAGGAGAGGGCATGGGCAGAGAGGGGAGGCAGATGAGAGCACAGCTTGAGTGCCAGGGCTGCAGGAGAGCCACACAGCCAGTGAGGTTACACAGCACACATGCACACGCATACACACACATGCACATGCACACAGTCCACACACACCCAGTCCACATACACTCAGTCCACACACACCCAGTCCACACACACCCAGTGCACACAGTCCATACACACCCAGTCCACACACACCCAGTGCACACAGTCCACACACACCCAGTCCACACACACCCAGTCCACACACACCCAGTGCACACAGTCCACACACACCCAGTCCACACACACCCAGTGCACACAGTCCACACACACCCAGTCCACATACACTCAGTCCACACACTCAGTCCACACACACCCAGTCCATACCCAGTCCACACACACCCAGTCCACATACACCCAGCACAGACACACACACACCCAGTCCACACACACCCCATCTACACCCACCCAGCACAGACACACACACCCAGTGCACACACACTCACTCCACACACACTCAGTCCACACACACTCAGCCCACACACTCCCAGCACAGACACACCCAGCACACAAACACCTAGTGCACACACACCCAGCACAGACACACCCAACACAGATACACCCAACACAGACACAAACACCCAGTGCACACACACCCAGTGCTCACACACCCAGTACACATACCCAGCACAGACACACCCAGTGCACACATACCCAGTGCTCACACACTCAGTACACACACACCCAACACAGACACACCCAGTGCGCACACACCCAGTCCACACACACCCAGTGCACACACACCCAGCACAGGCACACACACTTCATATAGACACAGCCAGCACAGACACACACAACCAGTGCACACACACCCAGCACATACACACACTCAGTACACACCCAGTGCACGTACCTGCATCCAGCACCCATATAGGCACATATGTGCACATACCCAGCCTCAGTACACCACACACACCGACACACACACCCACATCCCATCCTTGCAGGGCCGGCAGGTAGGAGCTCTGGAATTTGGAAAGTGGAAAGTGATTTGTTTTGTCTGGTGTGGCTTCTCCCTCTCCTGCACAGAGCAGGTCTCCAGGGTGCCTCACCCAGGGGCCTCACGCCTATCCGCTCTCCCGCCCAGGCAGCCCCCTCCTCTCCCACTCCTCCAGCTCCCAGGAAGGCAGGGTGGCAGTAAACCGAATCACAGCCACGTGGTTAGATTGCAGGGCTGAGGCCTGCATTCTCCCAGGTGTCTGCATGTCTGACCCTTCACCCCGGGATGAGGGGCATCGGCTCGGGTTTTGGTTAAATCCCGCCTTGCCCTGCTGTGGAGGACACCCCCTGTGGTGCCTGGTGAACCTTAGTCTTAGAGATCGGTTCATCCCCGCGGTTTCCCACCGAGAGGGTCCACCAGTGAGACAGGAGGGAAGCTCCACCTCGGGTCGGCCGCCTCACTCAGCGCTTCCCTCGTGCTGCCCCATCATTCACTGACTTCAGGCCACGAGGACCCGTATGTTAAAAAATCCCACTCTTCTATTTCCTTAGGAAACCAGCTTGAGTCAGTTATGACCGGTGCAAAATAAAATAGAAAAGAGCCCACCTCCCTGATATGGAGGGTTTTGCCTTTTACACACAAAGGGCAAATAAATGTATTTTGCTTAACGCTGTTTAGTGGCACCCCTGGATCATTTCTGTTAATTAGAGGTGTTGACATTCTCGTGGAGCTTCTTTCTCAAAGCACAGACGTTTCATTTCCACCACTCTTTCTCAGTACGCTCAGTCATTTTCTTTCAGGACAGACTGAGGTGTTTGAGAGGGACTTTGCTTTTGGCTTCCGGGTTATTCTGGTTCTGTGAGGTCCTGCAGGTGGGGGCAGGAGCCCAGTTGGGGCCTGGGGACATGACAGGCAGCGTCTCAGCAAGGCCGGGGCACAGACTCATAGGTCTCTGGTTCAGAACAGCCGTGGTGGCCCAGCCTGTGCCCGGGTGTGCACACTTCAGAGCCCTGCACAGACGCCTCTGCAGGATTTTGCTTTTTAACATTGTTTGCTCCCCAAACTATCAAATAATCCAGATTCAGACCCTGACCTTGGGCCGACTCAGCAGTGGCCTCTGGTGGACCGGCTCCTGCTGCTCCTCCTTGGTCACCCTGACCTCTGGCCACTGTCCCACCCGGCTCTAGGGGCACCCAGTGGGCTGAGACCTTCTGCAGCTCAGGCTATGCTGTTGGGCAGAGCGGGTCTCCAGGGTGCCTCACCCAGGGCTACGCAGGAGGCCTTTCCAGCAGTTCCACTGAGGCTCTGGACAGGGATGCTACCCACACACCACCCTGGGACGCCAGGGGTTTTCGACACGACGATCGATCAGAATCTGCAGTGTTCTCTTCAGTCAAAATTGCTCACTGCGTTCAACCAAAATCTGAAGTTTTAATTCAACATTGAAATGTCAGTTTCCCAGGTCAATGAAGATGAAAGCTTTTTCCTTAGAAGGGAGCAAGGAATGAGCGAAGCAGAGTCTTGGGAAATTTCAGAATTAGAATAAGCACCAGAAATATGTATTGCAAAGAGCCCAGTGCTGCCAGTTTGATGGCTGTTGTCAAAAATTTTCTCATCAGACGGCCTCAGCTCCACCTGAATGTCAGTCAGTCCCAAAGCCAGGCCATCGCTCAGGCTACCACAAATTCTGGAAGGGACTGAGTGTAATGAGGGTGTTCCAGGGAGATGCTCCAGGGAAGGACCCCGAGCTCCATCCAGGGCAGGGGGTGCTCGAGGGAGATATTCCAGGGGCAGGACCCCGAGCTCCATCCAGGGCAGGGGGTGCTCGAGGGAGATATTCCAGGGGCAGGACCCCGAGCTCCATCCAGGGCAGGGGGTGCTCGAGGGAGATATTCCAGGGGCAGGACCCCGAGCTCCATCCAGGGCAGGGGGTGCTCGAGGGAGATATTCCAGGGGCAGGACCCCGAGCTCCATCCAGGGCAGGGGGTGCTCGAGGGAGATATTCCAGGGGCAGGACCCCGAGCTCCATCCAGGGCAGGGGGTGCTCGAGGGAGATATTCCAGGGGCAGGACCCCGAGCTCCATCCAGGGCAGGGGGTGCTCGAGGGAGATATTCCAGGGGCAGGACCCCGAGCTCCATCCAGGGCAGGGGGTGCTCGAGGGAGATATTCCAGGGGCAGGACCCCGAGCTCCATCCAGGGCAGGGGGTGCTCGAGGGAGATATTCCAGGGGCAGGACGCCGAGCTCCATCCAGGGCAGGGGGTGCTCGAGGGAGATATTCCAGGGGCAGGACCCCGAGCTCCATCCAGGGCAGGGGGTGCTCGAGGGAGATGTTCCAGGGGCAGGACCCTGAGCTCCAGCCAGGGCAGAGGGTGCTCCGGGGAGATGTTCCAGGCCAGGACCCCAAGCTCCGGCCAGGGCAGGGCTCTGCCCCTCATGCATGCCTAATAGCACCCCAGGGCTGAGGTCAGGGAAGAGGTTTGGTTCCCCAGGCTCATACGCAGTGGGGCACTGGTGATCTGAGGAGGGAAACGGAGGCACTGTTGGCAAAAGGAGGTCTGTAAGCTGAGTGCTCTGAAATGTTGGCCATGCCCACCTGGACATGGGCCAGGTCTGAACGAGGCAGTTGCCCGAGCTGTGGATGCCCTCACATGAAGCCCTGGGTAAGGCTGAACCCTGGACATTTATCCGAGGCCCCTGGACGGTGAAGAAGCCCTCAGGCTCTGTCCTTGTGCAGTGCGGGGGACCTGTGTCCTCAGGACTGGGCACCTCCTCAAACTAGGCCCTCCTCTAGGTGTGGCTCTCAGGGGCCAGGCCCGGGATGGCCAGTGTGAGGAGCAGCCCTGGACACAGGGTGCCTTCGGGCTGGGTTTTGGCCTCCTTGGGGTGTCACCGTCACCACAGCTTGTGACTTTCGAAGAGCAGCCCAGAATTTGGGCTTTAAATTATATCCCTGGATGTGTCTTGTTGGCAGCTAATTCAAATTTGTTTCCAGTGTTGTCAAAGAAACCCTATGTGTGGGTTGCATTCAGCCAGGAGGTCAACAGTTTACAACCTCAATGTTTTAAGCTTTTTATTCTGAAATGATTTTAAAGTTACAGAAAAAAATGTCAAGAATAGTACAGAATGCCCCTGTATGTCTACAGACATACAGATCATTCATCTGTCTTCCCTGATGGTGGTATTTTTAAGTACAATGATTGAAACCAGTAAATTGACACTGATATTAACGACAGACGTTTTTTGAATGGTGTCAGTTTCCTCACTTGCAGCTTTTTTTCAGTCCCGGGGTCTCATCTCGGCTGGCACAGAGCGTTTAGTTGTCACGTCTCCTAGGCAACTGCAGTCTGTACGGGTTCTTAGCTTCCCTTTGTCTCCCATGACTTTGACACTTCGCGGCGGCCGGCCGGTGCTTTGTGGAGCATCCCTGGGCACTGTCCGATGCTTCCTCCTGATTAGGCCGATGCTGTGCGTCTTTGACAAGAACGCCAGGGAAGTGAAATGGTCCTTTCTTATCGCAGCATCAGGCTGTGTGAGTCGGCCTGTGGGCTACCAAGCAAGAGACATTTATTTTCTCGTCGTTCTAGGGGTTGGAAATCCAAGATCAAGGTGTCGGTAGGTTTGGTTTCTCCCAAGGCCTCTCTCCTCGGCTTGCAGACAGTGTCTTCTCCCTATGTCCTCACATGGTCATCCCTTGTGCGTGTCTGTGTCCTGATCTTCCATTTTTTCTTTTTTTGAGACAGAGTCTCTCTCTCTCTTGCCCAGGCTGGAGTGTAGAGGTGCGGTCACGGCTCACTGCAGCCCTGATTGCCGGGCTCAAACCATCCTCCTGTGTCAGCCTCCTGAGAATCTGGGACCTCAGACATGCATCACAATGCCCTGCTCATTTTTCAGTTATTTGTAGAGATGAGATCTCACTATGTTGCTTAGGCTGGTCTTGAACTCCTCGGCTCAGGCGATTCTGCCTCAGCCTCCCAAAGTGCTGGGATTACAGGTACGAGCCACCACGCTTGGCCCTGATCTCTTCTTATAAGGACACTGGTCACATTGGATCAGGGCCTACTCTAATGACCTCATTTTATCGTAATCACCCCTTCAAAGACCCTGACTCCAAACACTGTCACATTCTGAGGTACTGGGGGTTAGGGCTTCAACAGGTGACTTTAGTGGGGAGCAATTCGGCTCCAGCATAGCAAATATGGGATGTGAATGTTCATTGTTGCCGGTAATGCTCACGTGGATGGCATGAGTGAGGTGGTGTCTGCCAGATGAACCCACTGTAAAGGGATGGTTTTCCCCTTTGCCTAGAATAAATATCTTGGTGGTTGGGAGATACCGTGAAACTACACAACCTTCCTTCAGCTCATCTTCCTTCATGAATTTCTACATTTTGATTGCTCTTGCCTGCAAAAATTTTGACTGTAATGTTTGCCTAATGATGACTTTCTATTTCCACCATTCCTTCTGCATTTATTAATTGGAATTCTATGATAAGTACAAACCGTGATTTATTTATTCAGTTGCTGGTGTTGCTATGACTCAGGGGTACTATTTCATCCCACAGGGCGCTGTCCGGCTCTATCATTACGGATTCTGTTGCTCCCGTTGTTGCAGCCGTGACTGTCGGGAGCTCTGTCCAGTTGGTTTCTGCCTCCTTTGATGCCTCCCTCATTTTCTGAGTCCCTCCTTACATTCAGGCATTAAAGATATGCTGGGCTCATGGAATCGGCTCTTTCCCTAAGGAGCCCTGGTGCCTTTGGTTGGAGAATGGCATTTAGAAAGCAGGATTAGGGACAGGCGTGCTCATTTCTGCTGGAGCGTCACTGTTCTCAGTCCTCTCTCGGTGGACAGAGCCGGGAAATCTGTGTGTGTGTGTTCTCAGAAGCACACGCATGCACCTGCATCTTCCTGCATTTTTCTGTGTGTCTGTATGTGTGTCTGTGTTGCAAACTAGGATTGCATTCTGATACCTGTTTCTGGTCTAAGACTGTGGGATTCATTTAGCCTTTCCTTGTATGTTCTTCTTTCTCCCAAAGTAGGAAACCTGTCTCTCATTATTCTCAATAATTTTATTTGTATAAATGTGCTGCACACACAGGTTCAGAATTGCTAACCCACACCCTTGTGGGAAACGTATGTCCTGATGAGGGGACAGTGTTTGTTCCCATCCTCTCTGCTTTTAGCCTTACACCATGTAGTTAAGATACCATTTCTCTGTGTTCCATAGCTGCCTCCTTTCTTCTGCCTCCCTTCCTGTAGCGTCACTTAGAACACAGTCAAGTTCATCTGCTGTCATTGGTACTCTCTTCTGGGTCCCCCACAGGTTGGTTGATTTTCAGTGTTGATGTATTTGAGGGGTATGTGAACCATCCTGTGGTTCTGAAGGCTTCCTCCGAGCCACGGCACACCCCCGCTCTGTCTCCATCCTCCATTCCCTGCACCCTGTTCCCACCCACTTCCCCAGGTAAGCTGGTCCCATTCGTGTGTGTGTGTTTTTTGTATCTCTTTTGTGCCAAATGAACAGATACATGTACTTTTTAAATAGCCCCTTCTGTCTCCTGTGAAGGGTGGTACACCATAGAAACTCTTTGGTACTCAGTTGATCCTGGAAGTCACTCCAAACCCATCTGCAGAGGCCTTCCAGCTTCTCAGCTGCGCAGAGCCCCACTGTGTGGGTTTACTCAACCATCGCCAGCTTATTCAGCTCGTCTCCTACTCATGGGCATTTAAGTTGTTACCCATATTTTGTATAAATAACTTGTTGCAGCAAATGACCCTGTGAACCTGCATATTCCTGCAGTGGGCGGTCCAGCCTCTGTTCTGGAAACCCAGAAAGTTTCTATTTACCTGCAGATGGACCTTCTTCTTCCCCTTATGTTGACCCTCGGGCAGTGTTGAGGGGCAGTGAAGTGACAAACAGCAGGGAGAAAATGACCAGTCTCTGCAAATAGACAACTCAGAATGGTCCCCAGCTAGCCGCCTTCTGCTCCTGACCCTGGTGTGTGGATTTAAGTCATTTCTGAGGATTCAACCTGATGAGCTGTCGACCACAGATGAAGACAGAACGGATCTGAGAGATGAATGATGTATCTGGGGTTAGCATCTGGATGATCCGAATAATGGTTTTGGGAGTGGCAAAGCCTAGAATTAGCCACCCCTGAGGGACAGTGCTTTCCTGCCCCCGGCAGAGTGGCCTGGGGGAAGTCGTGCAGGAAGCAGGTGCAGGCAGCCCCGCTGGCCGGGTCACTGGGGTTCTCTGTGACGTCAGGGTCAGAGAGGCCCACACGGAGGGCTGGAGCCTGGTGCTGGTGCCTGATGGCTAGCTCCTCAGTGTGCTGGCTTTCCTGGCAGAGGGGAGGTCGAGCGTGGCTTCTAGTGGTCCCTAAAGCCACCAGGGTTTCCAGTGTGGCTGGTGCCGCAGCAGACGCAACCGAGCGTCCTGTGTGTCTTGGAAACATTTCAGTCATGTTCCGGTCAGTGATAGATTGCGTATACCACAGTGGTCCCATCAGACTGTAAGACCAGATTTTCCCTGTACCTCGTCTATGTTTTGATGTATTTCAATGCACAGATCCTTCCCATTGTGTTACAGCCGCTGGCAGCATTCAGTACAGTAGTGGGCACAGTTTGTAGCCTAGGAGCAATAGGCTACTCCATACAGCCAGGTGTGTGGTGGACTACATCGTCTAGCTTTGTGTAAGTCCCCTCTGTGATGTTCACAGCACGATGAAATCGCCTAATGATGCATTTTCACAATGTGTCCTTGTCATTAAGTGATGCAAGACTGTACTCCTTTTCCTTGAGGCACCATTCAGCCCTCCCAGACACGAGAAGGGAGCAATGGGAAGTGAGCAATGCAGCAGGCGTGTCTGTGTGAGAAGCTCAGGCAGGGCTCTCCGGGCCATTTTCTCACTGGTCCTGAGGCCTGCTGGCCGTGGCCCGAGGGCAGGGATGGCATGGTGGCCTGGGGGAACCGTCTCTGCAGGCACTTCTCACCTCCCGGCTCCAGTGAATTACAGGCCCTGTGGGGCTTGATGCCGTGGTTGGAAGTTTTGTAGAAGGCCATGTTTGTGTCTTCTGTGAAGTATGAAAGGTGCCAGTTTGAAAACCAGAGAAAAAGAAAGGGTGGATTAAAATGCAGTCCCCGTTTTAATGGTTGGTTACTGCAGTTATTTTTAAAAAAAGAAAGTGTTTGAATAAGGAATCCTGTCTTGAAGAGAGGTGGAGAGGAATTTTTATCATACCGAAAGAGGATGGTAATTAAGGCTTGTCTTAGCCAAGCGTTCTCTAGGGTTTTGGGGTTTTTCTTTTGAAGGTTGCTTTTATATTTCTGAGGATGTTGCGGGGGCCTGCTCTTCTAAGTTAAAGTGATTTGTCTGATGGGAAGATTTCCCCTGGCGGCCCTCTGTCACAGGCCGTGAGGAGGAGGTGAACTCAGAAGAGAGTCACACATTTGTCCCCCACATCGTTGTCAGGGAACCATGACATGGAGGCTGCAGGAATTTTCTCCCAACATGGGCTGAGGTCTTGAGGCCTGAGGCTGAGATGCCTTCTTTTCTTTTCTTTTTTTTTTGATACAGAGTCTTGCTCTGTCATCCAGGCTGGAGTGCAATGGCACGATCTCGGCTCACTGCAACTTCCACCTCCTGGGTTCAAGCAATTCTCCTGCCTCAGCCTCCTGAGTAGCTGGGATTACAGGCATGCTCCCTGCTAATTTTTGTAATTTTAGTAGTGACAGGGTTTCACCGTGTTGTTCAGGCTGGTCTCGAACTCCTGGCCTGAAGTGATCCATCCACCTCCGTCTCCCAAAGTGCTGGGATTACAGGCGTGGGCCACTGTGCCTGGCCTGAGATACCTTCTTTTGCTGGCACAGAATGGGGTGCAAGCTCCCCAGGGTGTGAGGGACAGAGTTGCAGGCCCATCCTGGAGGCTCTGAGGGGGCACCTGGTAAAGCCTGGGGGTGAGGCTGGGCACTCTGCATGCCCCAGGGCTGCACCACGGAAGCCCACGGAGGCCCTGGGACACGTGACTGTGTCACTGTGCCCGGTTCATGTCAATTGCGCCAGTGCCATCAGTGTGTCTGGGCCCTCAGGCTGCAGAGGGCAAGTGGGAATGGTCAGTGAGGTGCCATCTGTGCTTCTCCCCTGCTGGGGAGCCTGCACTCTACAGACAAACGGGGCAGCCGCGGGCATGGCTGGGCCATGGACTGTGTCTCAGTGGACTGTGTCTCAGGGCACAGACCCTGCTTCCAGCCTTTCCCGGTGCCCTCCAGAGGGCTGGGTGGCCTCATTACTCCTGCCCTTCTGAGCTGGATGGAATCCCTTATTCTCCCAAAGGGTTCATTTTAATGTCTGTGGGGGGGGATCCTTTGCCACTGACGTCAGCAATGGTCTGTCCGATCTCTCAGGGCATTGGAAGGGAGTGAGCTCCAGAGCACTTACTGACCGCGTGCAGCCGAGCTCCGGAGCGCTTCCTGACCGTGTGGAGCTCCAGCGTCCGTGTCACCCCGGAACAGAGGATGTTCCCAGGCATAGAGTGGAATCCAGACTTTGGCCTTTTGAAGTTGACTTGTGTTACTGGGGCTTAATCTCCCAAGGGAACTGGTTCTGCTGTGTTGAGATGCATTGGTGTTGGGGCACTGTGGCTGTGGGGCTGGCCTGGGCATTGCAGGGAGGGTGTGGAGCAGCATCCCTGGCCTCTACCCACTTGATGCCAGCAGCCCCTCCCCAGGTATGACAACTAGATACGTCTCTAGGCATTGCCAATATACCCGGGAGACTCCCAGGTGAGAGTCTCCCAGGGGATATTGCAGCATTCACGGCTGGATGCTACTCATCACTATTCCATATTCCATTATATGAATAGGCCACCGCTGACTCGTCCTTGTAACCATAATTTGGCTGTTTCCAGTTGCGGACTATTAAACACAGTCACTTTCCTGTGCTTCTCAGATTCAGAACCATATTTGAGGGAGATGAAAGCAGGCGGGTGGCTTCTCTTGGAGGCAGGTACTTTCTCGTAGGGATTGTGGCACACAGCTGTTATTTCTCTAGGATTTGCTGTGAATGAGGGAAAAACGGTTGATTGTGAATGAAGCAAGGTTCATTTTCTTCCCATGGTCATTCCTTGGTGCACTGTAGATCCAGGATATTCCTACTCTGCAGGCTGTTTAACACACACACACGCACACACATGCACACACACATAGCCAAACATCGTTTGAAATCCCATCCCCCAGAGACGACCAGTGTCAACATTGTGGTGACTTCTTTCGGAGCTTCTCTAGGTGTGTGTGCACGCACGATTTTATATAAATGGGGTTCTGCTATCCGTGCCGTTTCGCAGCTTCAGTTTTTAAATTTACCATGTCTATATTTCCGTGCCAGTAGCTCAGACTGTATCATCATTCTCACGGCTGCTTAATAGTCTACGTTTGTCATCCTGCTGGTGTGCGTCTGGCTTCGGGTTTGCATTCTCACAATGCTGTAATGAATCTTCTGTGTTCTTGCTGGGTTATCTCTGTAGGATGAATTCTCAGAGGTAGAATTGCTCCATTAAATGTCTACACATTTTTTTTCTCATTTTAAAATTTATTTTGGATGTTTAAGCCAGATCTGTGTTTATTTACTGAGGGGAGCAGGTAGAATTGTAGAGTCACAGAGAAAAAAATTAGAGCTAGGGGTTCAGGGTTACTCAGACCAAACTTCTCATCACCCTGCATCCCCCTGCCAGCCATGTTTTAAAAGCAAACGTGTTATTGGAGTATAACATGCCTGCAGAAAAGCACGTATATGTGTGTATGGTACGACAGTTTTTACAAAGCGAACATACCCAAGAAATCACCTCTCAGGTCAGGAAGCAGCCCACGGCCAGCACCACGGAATGCCTTTCCAGACGCCAGCAGAACAGAGCTGCCGGATGTTCTAGTGAGCGCATTTCTGCTGGTGAACCTGACTGTGCCCTTCTTTGTGGGATCTGCTCAGGATGGCGTCACTGGGTCGAGGGGCATGTTCAGCATGAACAGATGGTGCCTGGTGCCTTCTCCAGAGTGGGTACTGGTTCACTCTCCCCTTGGCAGAGCGTGAGAAGCCCAGTGTCCAGCATTGGGTGTGGCCCGTCTTTTCCAGGTCAGCCATTCTGGTGGCTAATGTTGTCTCATTCTGTTTTTTATTTGCTTTTCTTGAATGACATTGGTGACCTTTTTATGTTTGTTGGATATCGATATCCTTTTAAAAAAATCTACTCAAGTCTTCTGCTCATTTTTCTGTTGTGCTGTTTGCTTTTCTTTCTTACTGATTTTTTAAGGAGTTTTTGTGTATTTTGAGTATGAGTCATTTGTTTGATATACGTATTGCAAATATCTCTTCCACGGGGTCTTCCCTTTTGACTTCGATGGTGTCTGCTGATGGACAGCAGTTTTCAACGTCAGTGCAGTCCGGTTTATCAAGCTCTTCTGTATTCAGTGCTTTTATGTCCTGGTGGAGGAATCCTGCCTAACCCGAGGCCATGAAAGTAGTTTCCTGTGTTACCTGGGACATTTGTTGTTTTCACTTTCGTGTTTGGGCCTGTGGTCCTTCTCTGCTTGTTTCTGTGTCTGCAGTGCAGTAGAGGTTGAGACTGACCACTGTCCCCAGACGGATATGTAATTTACCCAGCTCCACGTGTGGGAAGACCAACCTCTCCCCTAGTGCTGTGGTGCCGCCTTTGCCGTCAGTCACGGGAGGGGCGACGTGGCTGTTTCTGGACTCTGCTCTGTCCGTCATCCCATTTGCATGCCGGTACGATTGCAACTGCCACGTCCTATGCCAAGGCCTGAGACCGGCTCGTGTAAACCCTGCAGCTTGTTATTCCAGGCGGCCTCGGCTATTTTTGGTGAGACGCATTTAAAAATTTGATGCGCGTCGTGAAACTGCCCTTCAGAAAGGTCGTAACCATTTATCCAGCCATGGGTGGGGCTCGGCAGTGCCGCCTCTCCCACGCCATTGCAGACTCTGATGCGCAGGAAGTCACACCTGGTTGTCATTCATAGCTGCGTAGCTTTGGTTATTGGTGAGGCTTCCTAAGTGAACTGGCCATCTGCATTTTTCTTTATGTTGTAACCACCTTCTTTCATGATTTCTCCAGTGGAGTGTTTGTTTTGTTAGTGACTTCTGAGAGCTCTCGATGTAGTTCCAGCGTTAACTCATTGCCTGCTGCTGCAATCTACCAGGCTTATTTTTATATTGACTATTATAGTCAGTGCGGATGAACACTTGAACCTGCAGTGCGAATCCGTTCCCCTGACCCCAGCCTCTGTGCCTCCCCCTCCTCTGCTCCTGCCTCCCTCTGTCAAGATCCTTGGGATCACACTGGATACATGTGGCTAATCCAGGATCACCTCCCACCTCCAGACGTTTAATTTACCCACATCAGAAAGGTCCCTTTTGCCATGTAAAGTGACATTCCCAGGCTCTGGGGATTAGGTTGTGGGACTCTCGTACGGTGACATTCCCAGGCTCTGGGATTAGGTTGTGGACCTCTCGTGTGGTGACATTCCCAGGCTCTGGGATTAGGTTGTGGACCCCTCGTGTGGTGACATTACCAGGCTCTGGGGTTAGGTTGTGGACCCGTCGTAGGTGACATTCCCAGGCTCTGGGGTTACGTTGTGGACCCCTCGTTCGGTGACATTCCCAGGCTCTGGGGTTAGGTTGTGGACCCGTCGTAGGTGACAGTCCCAGGCTCTGGGGTTAGGTTGTGGACCCCTCGTTTGGTGACATTCCCAGGCTCTGGGGTTAGGTTGTGGACCCCTCGTGTGGTGACATTCCCAGGCTCTGGGGTTAGGTTGTGGACCGTCATACGGTGACATTCCCAGGCTCTGGGGTTACGTTGTGGACCGTCGTACGGTGACATTCCCAGGCTCTGGGGTTAGGTTGTGGACCGCTCGTATGGTGACATTCCCAGGCTCTGGGGTTATGTTGTGGACCCCTCGTACGGTGACATTCCCAGGCTCTGGGGTTAGGTTGTGGACCCCTCATACGGTGACATTCCCAGGCTCTGGGGTTAGGTTGTGGACCCCTCTTAATGGTGACGTTCCCAGGCTGTGGGGTTAGGTTGTGGACCCGTCGTAGGTGACATTCCCAGGCTCTGGGGTTACGTTGTGGACCCGTCGTACGGTGACATTCCCAGGCTCTGGGGTTAGGTTGTGGACCCTTCGTACGGTGACATTCCCAGGCTCTGGGGTTAGGTTGTGGACCCCTCGTGTGGTGACATTCCCAGGCTCTGGGGTTAGGTTGTGGACCGTCATACGGTGACATTCCCAGGCTCTGGGGTTACGTTGTGGACCGTCGTACGGTGACATTCCCAGGCTCTGGGGTTATGTTGTGGACCCCTCGTGTGGTGACATTCCCAGGCTCTGGGATTAGGTTGTGGACCCCTCGTACGGTGACATTCCCAGGCTCTGGGGTTATGTTGTGGACCCCTCGTACGGTGACATTCCCAGGCTCTGGGGTTAGGTTGTGGACCCGTCGTAGGTGACATTCCCAGGCTCTGGGGTTAGGTTGTGGACCGTCGTACGGTGACATTCCCAGGCTCTGGGGTTAAGTTGTGGGACTCTCGTACCGTGACATTCCCAGGCTCTGGGGTTAGGTTGTGGACCCCTCGTACGGTGACATTCCCAGGCTCTGGGGTTTGGTTGTGGACCGTCGTACGGTGACATTCCCAGGCTCTGGGGTTAAGTTGTGGGACTCTCGTACGGTGACATTCCCAGGCTCTGGGATTAGGTTGTGGACCCCTTGTGTGGTGACATTCCCAGGCTCTGGGGTTAGGTTGTGGACCCCTCATACGGTGACATTCCCAGGCTCTGGGGTTAGGTTGTGGAACCCTCATACGGTGACATTCCCAGGCTCTGGGGTTCGGTTGTGGACCCCTCGTATGGTGACATTCCCAGGCTCTGGGGTTAGGTTGTGGACCCCTCGTGTGGTGACATTCCCAGGCTCTGGGGTTAGGTTGTGGACCCCTCTTAATGGTGACGTTCCCAGGCTCTGGGGTTAGGTTGTGGACCCGTCGTATGGTGACATTCCCAGGCTCTGGGGTTAGGTTGTGGACCCGTCGTAGGTGACATTCCCAGGCTCTGGGGTTAGGTTGTGGACCCCTCATACGGTGACATTCCCAGGCTCTGGGGTTAGGTTGTGGACCCCTCATACGGTGACATTCCCAGGCTCTGGGGTTAGGTTGTGGAACCCTCATACGGTGACATTCCCAGGCTCTGGGGTTCGGTTGTGGACCCCTCGTATGGTGACATTCCCAGGCTCTGGGGTTAGGTTGTGGACCCCTCGTGTGGTGACATTCCCAGGCTCTGGGGTTAGGTTGTGGACCCCTCATATGGTGACATTCCCAGGCTCTGGGGTTAGGTTGTGGACCCCTCTTAATGGTGATGTTCCCAGGCTCTGGGGTTAGGTTGTGGACCCGTCGTATGGTGACATTCCCAGGCTCTGGGGTTAGGTTGTGGACCCGTCGTAGGTGACATTCCCAGGCTCTGGGGTTAGGTTGTGGACCCCTCATACGGTGACATTCCCAGGCTCTGGGGTTAGGTTGTGGACCCGTCGTAGGTGACATTCCCAGGCTCTGGGGTTAGGTTGTGGACCCCTCTGGTGGAGGGTGGGGATTGTGTTTTGTCCGCCGCAGAGGGTAAATTAAGAATCTGTGGGGAGCCCTTCCAGACCGTGCCGCTGAAATTCTTGGGGCAGCGGCTGGATCTCCGAGAATGCAGCTAGATCTCAGAATGCATCCCCAACGTTGCAGCGTGCGCAGGCCCTTCCTCCTGAGGGCACCCACCTTGGTGAATGGGATTTTCTGTATCCAGTTGTCTTTGCTCCAGTTGATGTGGCAGACACAGGGTCAGACAGAAGCTTGCTGGACATCGTCCCTCCCCTGAGGCCAAGGCCGGACGAGGGGTCTCTTCAGCTGCACATTGGGCAGGTGAGGGGTGTCAGCCACGTCCCGGGGAATAGTAGCCTGCCCACCTCAACAGAATGGTGAACTCGCTTTCCCGTGGCCTTTGGCATCTGTAGCGTGGATGCCATGGAGTGTGGCGAGTGACACCTCAATGTGGCACACTGAGACTGTAAAGAACAGAAGACACCAGTACTTTAACCCGCGGCTGAGGGCTCATCGCTTTGAATACGCCGGGGTGTGCAGAGCACAGGTCAGCTATTGTGTAGGAGAGACACTGAGCCGCATCTGCAGCCTGTTGTTCTGGGGTCGCCTTGGTTACGGCCGCCTCTGTCACAGTGTGCAGTGTGTCGGAGTCTCCTTCCAGAGGAGCACTCGCCCACAGCCAGGGCCCCCACCGAGGGCCGCTCTTTTCACCAGGGTTTCTGAACAGGCCACATGGGAGCCCGGAACGCAGGAAGGGCAACACCTCATCCCAGCTCACCACACTGGGCCCCGGGGAGCCAGGGGCTGGGCGGTCTCAACTCTGAGCTCCACTGCCGGAAGCTCTGCTGCCTTGGGGGGTCCTGTCGAAGCTGCTCCCTGCCTCCCACCCTCCCTTCCTGTGCCATGTCATTTGTGGGGGGCTCTGACAGCAGAGCCCACTCACGTCTGGGGCAGTCTTGGGTACTGCGTGCTGCCCCGGTGCGGCTCAAACACTGGACGGTGGCCTTCATCCCTTTAGGCCTAGGTTAGCCTCTTGCAGGTCTGAGCCCAGGTGCAGGAGGATTCGGGGAGACTGTGGGGCATGACTGGAATGGGGTGAGTTCTGACATGTTGCTGGGATGACCATTTACACAGCTTGAGACATAAATGCAGTTCCTCACCCATGCGGTTCTGTCGACGAGTCACCCATTGCTCACAGCTTCTCAGATTCGCGTTTGTCGGTGGTTTTCCCAAGGTTCCAGGATTAGCAAACACGGCCCCCCCACCCTTCCTTCAGGCCTGGTCTTAAACCAGGTCACCCACCTGCCCCTCCCCTTGAGGCTGCAGGAGTTCTGGGACCCCTCTCCACCATCCCATTGTACTGGACCCCCAGGGCCACCTCCACGGATCTCTGTGTCTTTGATTCTTGTGCCCCCAGGGTTGGGCCTGGGTGTCAACACCTTGTCTCCCCAAAACCTCAGGAAGTGACTTGGCTTCTCCCCAGGGGCCAGCTCTGCATACCAAACATCCGGGTCACTTCTGCCAATGCTCGGAAACCCTGAGAGGTGTCATTGCCTTGTCCCTGCACGTGCCAGGTGCCTACCTGCCTTCCCTGTGGGAAGCTGGGGAGCCATTTGTGTCTGTTTGGTGAACTGCTGCCCCGGAAGGGAGGCCTTCAGATGAACCAGCCTGACTTCTCTCCTATCGCAGCCTCCACCCTTGGCTCTGGGGTTCCTGCCGCTGTGCCCCACAGATAGAGGGGGTGACATTCCTTTCCAAAATGCAGCCCTTAGCCCTGAGACACAGCCCAAATGTCCTCCTCCAAGTGTCAGGCACCAGCTCCAACCCTGTCCCCCGCAAGGGGCACACAGGGCTCCCCCAGGCTCTACTGAAGCCCCCTCCTAGGCTACACAGGCATTCAGTAGGCGGCAGACCTTCCCTCTCCACCCTGGCGGTGGAGGCAGAGCTCACAAAACAGCTCTATTCAAAGACAGTCTCACAGGTCCACAGCTTATTGTGCCACTCGCCACCCCGCCTAGATCCTCCACGAGCACGAATCATCTCACGGGTTCTGACGCCTGCTTTGAAAATTCAGCGTAGTAGGAGGTTTCACAACTCACTTTGGTACCCTGGAAGTACATGCGATGCCTCCGCTGACACGTCCCCCACCGCTGTGTGGCCTTTTCCCCGAGTGTTCTTGCTGCAGGCCCGGGCGCCAGCACCTGCACATGAACTCTCGGCTGCCCTCTTAGGAGAGCAGTGAGCGGAGAGGGCTCTGCAGCTCCACGTGGTTGCTCACTGTGCTTCCTCCAGGGCCCCTCTGCTTCCTATCCCTATGGTGGGGCAGTGACGATTATGCTTATTAGAGAAATCACCACCCCGTCACAGAGATGACGTTTATTAGAGAAATCGCCACCCCGTCACAGAGGTGACGCTTATTAGAGAAATCACCACCCCGTCACAGAGGTGACGCTTATTAGAGAAATCGCCACCCCGTCACAGAGGTGACGCTTATTAGAGAAATCGCCACCCCGTCACAGAGACCACTTCATTTGCAGCTTCCTCTCCTCCCGAGCTAAATGGCGTGCGACGAGCCCCACCCTGCCCTCCAGGACATTCATGGCTTGTGCCAGGCAGTGCCCTGGGTCTCCTGCATGCCCACCCTCCGTGTGCAGACCAGGCTGGCCCTGCCCGAGCTCTTTTTTTTGTGCAGGCAGGGCCGTTGGGTGGACCCCCTGTAGCCGTGTCCAGATGGGATTGTCTTGTTTTTGTGTGGCAGGGGCTGGGGTGGGGTGGGAAGGAAGGACTTCCAGGCCGGAGGGGTTTCTAGAGCTGGTCATTGCTGGGGCCAGGGTGCCCTTCCATCATGCACCCCACAAGCACTGCCCAAGCACCGCATCTGTGCTCAGCACCGTCAGAGCCCTGGAGGCACAGTGAGCAGGACAGGCGTCCACATGCGGCCTTCCTTCCCGCTCAGAGCGTGGCATGCAGGGTTGGGTTCCTTATGTCTTTTCGGAGCCCCCTGAATGCAGGGAATTCTTGTCCTCTGCTGGGCTGGGTTGCACAGGTGTGCAGTGACGGAGGCAGCCAGGCAAGTTCTCAGTGAAGATGGGAGTGTGTGTCCCTCTTGCCTTGGCTGACAGGCCTGGGTCCCAGTGGAGTGGACTGGAGCCGGCCCTGGAGGGGGCAGACCGTGGGCCTGGGTGGCCACAGGGGCTTGCAGGGGCACAGGATGTGGTGGTTGCCAGGTCCCTGGAGCAGGTGCCCAACCAGGGCTGCACAGCCGTGTGTCCTCTGTGGTCATTTCCACGGCTGCTGTGTCTGCTAGGGGGAAGCAGCTTCCCTGAGCGGCGTGGGTGAAGGCGGGGGACACGTGGTATCTGCAGGATCTAGGTGTGAGCGTCTGTGCATTTTCACGGCACTCCTGGCAGGACAGAGCTCCACCCTCTGCCAGTCCTCCCCGGGGGATGCCGGCTCCACCTGCAGCTCACGTCCGATTTCCACCGGTACCCATCGTCACTATCACCAGCCTTGCCCCTGGTTTCACTGTCTACCCCGGAGGCCAGCGCCAGCCTCCCAGCCGCCCCCAGCTGCACACAGCAGCCAGAGTAATATTCGACGTGGCCGTCAGGTGGTGTCACCCTGTGCTTGAACCCTCTCGGGGCTTCCTCTGCATTTCAAGTAAGATCTACACGCCCTTGTTCCCCTGCCCACCCTGCCGCATTCTGGGCCACTCCCCGCCCGTTCCACTCCGCTCCCGCCATGCGTCTGCCTTGCTCTGCGCCACATCAAGTGCATTCCCACCCCAGGGCCTTTGCACGCCTGTCTTTTTGAATGGAATGCTCTTCCCCCGGATCCCCGCATGGTTGACACCTTCCCAGAGTCACCACTGCCGACCTGACTGTCCTCCACTGCCCAGCCCAGCCTCGCCAGCCACTCGCCACATCAGCTGGCTCCATTTCTTTCCTGGAAGGCGGCACTGTCTTACTTGTGTGTTTGCTTATTCTTTCTTCGTCTCCTTCACTAGAAAGTAAACTCCATGGGGTGGAGGAAGGAAGGGAGGGAGGCAGAGAGAGGGACAGAGAGAGAGAAGAGCAGGAGAGAGAGGGAGTTGGGGAAGAGAGAGGCTGTCATGTTTATTGCTATTTCCTGAGTCTAGAACAGAACCTGGCATATGACAGGGTCTCCATAAACATGTTTGTTGAATGACTGAGGCTAGGACACGGTGGTGGCCCCTCGCTGGGCAGGGTGGGCTTGCCATGTGTCCCCCAGCTCTGGAGAAGGTGGCTCTACCTGAGGCTCCCTCCTTCACCAACCTGGTCACGTCACCTTGGAAATGTCACTGCACCGGCTCCCGCTCCCCAGCCTCCACCTGAACACAGGGCCGCTCTTGCCTGGGGCCTGCAGGGCCTCCTCACTGGTGCCCCACGCCTACAGCTGCTCCTCCGCCCCCTTCAGCCCTCCCCTCCACAGCAGGACGAGTGCCTTTTAAAGAAGCAAATCTGATCACTCCCTCCTCTGCTGTGGAGTCTTCTGGGTCCCTGTCACTCAGGGTGAAGACAGACCCTGACCTGTGACTCACAGCCCTGTGTGGTCAGCCCAGCCTCATCTTGAACCTCTCTCCTCCTGTCCGTGCCCTCGCCTCCAGGCCTTTGCACACGCTGTCCCCTCTGCCCAGAGCACTCCCCTCCTCCCCTTCCTGGTCGCTCCTGGTCGTCGTCCTGTCTCAGCTCTGCTGCCTCTCCTGGGGCCCTTTCCCAGCGCTCCTGGACCGGGTGGGCTCACCGCGCTGTGTCCTGTCCCTGTGACTGTAGAGTGCACAATTGCCTCTCCCAGCAGGTGGTGTGCGCCATGCGTTGTGCTTGTCCTGACGTGCACGGCGTGTGCCACACAGTAGGGCCCTTTGCCAACAAGGAAGCTGAGCTTAGAAGCAGCATGAGCTGCTCCGGGTGACACAGCTGGGCAGTCACGCCCCGAGGGGCCCGGAGTTCTGACTGCAAGTGCGACTTCAGTAGCGTCTGTTTTCTACGTAGAATAAATTGAGACTGCAGTCTGCACCTTCAGACCGCCTCTGCATTTTATGCCTCAAGAAGGAAATCCACTGAGCCGAGACACAGCTTCTCTGTGCTTAACTGATGATGGGGTGTTAGCAGCTGCCCCCACACATGATGTCTGGTTGCCTGTTTGAAAATAGAAACAGGGCAGCAGTCAATCACTGACATAGTATGATGTTGTTATTATTTATCGAAGAAACTGTATTATAACAATGTTAATAGGAGCCAAATCAAAAGGAGAAAAATGGATCCATTTTCCTAGATATAGACCTGTTATGCCTTATGCACACAGACATGAACGTTTTATAAGTGGAAATTATAATGTAGATAAAAATGTTATTCTCCTAGTTAATTATTTTCACTATATCTATAAAAGGCAAGATGATTGCTTGGAGATTTATTCACACCCAAGCCAAAACTGAGTCACATTATACCACTACTAAGGTTCTCCTGGTCTCCTTTTTGTTTACCTGCTTTAAAAACAACAAAGCTTATTTGGGTTTAAAAATAAAAAGAAATTAACTTTGGTGAGGCTGCTCCTGTTCCTGGCCCCTTTATATCAGGCCCCTGGAGAGGCATGGGGACAGCAGGGCTCAGCCTTGCAGCGAGTCTTACTCACTGGAGGGGGTTGTACTCACTGGAGGGGGTCTCATTCACGGGAGGCGGGGTCTTAACCACTGCACCGGGTCTTACTGCATCAGGCCTTACTCACTGCAGTGAGTCTCACTCACTGCACTGGGTCTCACTCACTGCACTGGGCCTCACTCACTGCACCGGGTCTTACTGCACTAGGTCTCACTCACTGCCCCAGGCCTTACTCACTGCATGGGGCCTCACTCACTGCACTGGGTCTTACTCACTGCACCAGGGTCTTATTGCATCAGGTCTTACTGCTCCAGGTCTCACTCACTGCCCCAGGCCTTACTCACTGCATGGGGCCTCACTCACTACACCAGGTCTCACTCACTGCACCGGGCCTCACTCACTGCACCGGGCCTCACACACTGCACCAGGCCTCACTTGCTACACTGGGCCTCACTCACTGCATGGGGCCTCACTCACTACACCAGGTCTCACTCACTGCACTGGGCCTCACTCACTGCACCGGGCCTCACTCACTGCACCGGGTCTCACTCACTGCACTGGGCCTCACTCACTGCACCGGGTCTCACTCACTGCACCAGGCCTCACTCACTGCACCGGGCCTCACTCACTGCACCAGGCTTCACTCACTGCACCAGGCCTCACTCACTGCACCAGGCCTCACTTGCTGCACTGGGCCTCACTCACTGCATGGGGCCTCACTCACTGCACCAGGCCTCACTCGCTACACTGGGCCTCACTCACTGCATGGGGCCTCACTCAATACACCAGGTCTCACTCACTGCACCGGGCCTCACTCACTGCACCGGGCCTCACTCACTGCACCAGGCCTCACTTGCTACACTGGGCCTCACTCACTGCATGGGGCCTCACTCACTGCACCAGGCCTCACTCGCTACACTGGGCCTCACTCACTGCATGGGGCCTCACTCACTGAACGGGGCCTCACTCACTGCACGGGGCCTCACTCACTGCACCGGGCCTCACTCACGGCACTGGGTCTCACTCACTGCCCCAGGTCTCACTCGCTACACTGGGCCTCACTCACTACACCAGGTCTCACTCACTGCATGGGGCCTCACTCACTGCACCGGGCCTCACTCACTGCACGGGGCCTCACTCACTGCACCAGGCCTCACTCACTGCACCGGGCCTCACTCACGGCACTGGGTCTCACTCACTGCCCCAGGTCTCACTCACTGCCCCAGGCCTTACTGCATGGGGCCTCACTCACTACACCAGGTCTCAGTCACTGCACTGGGTCTCACTCACAGCAACAGGATCTTACTCACTGCATGGGGCCTCACTCACTGCACCGGGCCTCACTCACTGCCCCAGGCCTTACTGCATGGGGCCTCACTCACTACACCAGGTTTCACTCACTGCACTGGGTCTTACTCACTGCACTGAGCCTCACTCACTACACCAGGTCTCAGTCACTGCACTGGGTCTCACTCACAGCAACAGGATCTTACTCACTGCATGGGGCCTCAGTCACTGCACTGGGTCTCACTCACTGCACCAGGATCTTACTCACTGCATGGGGCCTCACTCACTGCACCGGGCCTCACTCACGGCACCGGGCCTCACTCACTGCACCGGGCCTCACTCACGGCACTGGGCCTCACTCACTGTCCCAGGCCTTACTGCATGGGGCCTCACTCACTACACCAGGTCTCACTCACTGCACTGGGTCTCACTCACTGCACTGAGCCTCACTCACTACACCAGGTCTCAGTCACTGCACTGGGTCTCACTCACTGCACCAGGATCTTACTCACTGCATGGGGCCTCACTCACTGCACCGGGCCTCACTCACTGCACTGGGTCTTACTCACTGCACTGGGTCTTACTCACTGCACTGGGGTCTCACTCACTACACCAGGTCTCAGTCACTGCACTGGGTCTCACTGCACCAGGATCTTACTCACTGCATGGGGCCTCACTCACTGCACCGGGCCTCACTCACTGCACTGGGTCTTACTCATTGCACTGGGTCTTACTCACTGCACTGGGGTCTCACTCACTACACCAGGTCTCAGTCACTGCACTGGGTCTCACTCACTGCACCAGGATCTTACTGCATGGGGCCTCACTCACTGCACCGGGTCTCACTCACTGCACCAGGATCTTACTCACTGCATGGGGCCTCACTCACTGCACCGGGTCTCACTCACTGCACCAGGATCTTACTCACTGCATGGGGCCTCACTCACTGCACCGGGTCTCACTCACTGCACCAGGATCTTACTCACTGCACTGAGCCTCACTCACTGCACCAGGTCTCACTGCACCAGGATCTTACTCACTGCATGGGGCCTCACTCACTGCACCGGGCCCCACTCACTGCACTGGGTCTTACTCACTGCACTGGGGTCTCACTCACTGCATGGAGCCTCACTCACTACACCAGGCCTCACTCACTGCACCGGGTCTCACTCACTACACCAGTTCTCACTGCACTGGGTCTTACTACACTGGGTCTCACTCACTGCATCATTTGGGGGTTTGGCCCCTTTCTGCTGATTTTTGCTCTAACTGTTGAGATGTGTGGGGACCATCACCAGGCCCCTGTGGAGGGGTTCAGATGACCCAGCAGTCTGGAAGCCCTGGACTTCCCCCATCCACATAGCCCAGTGTCTCCACAGTGCCGGGAGGGCCTGTGTGCTGAGCCAGGGCAGGTGGCAGGTGGCGCAGGGCAGCCATGTGTTAGAATTCCTGTCAACCTTCAAACCTGCATCTCGCCTGCCTGCCGCCTCCGGGTTGTTAGGCATCCATTCTGGTTTGGTATCGCAGAGCCGACACTCCTCCCACAAGGGAACGAGCCCTGCTTATTTCCACCCAGGCCCATCCAGCTGAGAGCATCTTTCTTCTCTGTGACTGGGGCCAGACAACAGAGGGGCCGATACTACAGTCGGGGGGCAGACGTGGCAAGTGGAAATGCCCCTGGGGCTCAGCCACTGGAGTGGCCCACGGTGTGGGGCAGGTGGACACTCATCAGCGTGGGCTGTTTCCTCATGGCTGGAGGCAGAGGTGATGGAGGGGCAACCTGCCTCTGACTCTGCCACGAGAGCACAGCCGGGGTGCAGGCGAGGGGGACGGCAGTGACAGGTAGGCTGACCTTTGACCTCAGGGTCAGAAGCAAACCTGATGTGATGGGTCCCCTAGACCCGTCCTGTCCCCCAACCTGCTGATTTTCCCAGAAGAGCTGTTTGCCTGAGACTTCTGATTTTTAAATATTTGCAAAACATAAAAGGGAAAAGACTAGGTCGCAGGCCAACACCTGGGGCAGATGGAGCAGGGTGGTTACGGCCTCGAGTGGAGGAGGGAGCAAGGCTGTCCCCCTAGGGAGGAGGAAGCCTATGGTCATCTCCCCAGAGCCTCTCCAGGCCAAGCTCAGAGGGAGCCGCCTGCGGGAGAGGCCAGGAAACTGCTGAGTCTAGTCCTCTGTCGAAGGCCCCGAGCTGTGTGCGGAGCAGGAACGCATGGAGCCTGTGCTCCTCCAGGCCACTGCCCGCTGAGCCGGGACGGTGCGGAGAGTCCCGTGCTCCTCCAGCCACTGCCCGCTGAGCCGGGACGGTGCGGAGAGTCCCGTGCTCCTCCAGCCACTGCCCGCTGAGCCGGGACGGTGCGGAGAGTCCCGTGCTCCTCCAGGCCACTGCCCGCTGAGCCGGGACGGTGCAGAGAGCCCTGTGCTCCTGGCCCCCGCAGGCTCCAGCTCAGCCCCCAGTCCCACCAGGACCCTCACGGGGTGACCCTTTCAACGCCGGGGAATTGGGGGAAAAGCCAGCTCAGCCTGAGAGGAGGGTTTCCATAAAAATAGATTTCCCAGTCTAGACCATCTTCGGTCATTATTCAGAAAGTTGTGAAAAAGTCACACAGAGTTCACGATGGCCGTGCCTGAGATGGAAGGATTGTTCAAAGACAAATGAGTCCTGTTCCCTGCAGGGAGCTCTGACAAGGGACAGCTCTGAACATCTGGTCCTGGAGGCTGGCTGTGTGGACTCTGAGGGGGTCACTTGTTTGTTGAAGGCTTTCCTCTCTGAGTGCTTTGCCGTTTCAAACATGGGGCGCACCCACCCGAACCCAACCCTGGGGCGCCTTGGCTGGGGTGGCACTCCCTGGAGGAGGGTGGCTGGTCCACGCCCCTGCCGCTCAGCCCAGGCTCACGCTGGGAAAGGGCCCAGACTCAGCTGGGCCCAAACAGGGCTTTCTGCTTTAAAATAATGAATTACTTGCAGACATTTCAAAGCTCGGAGATGCCACATAAAAACCTGGAGTTCTATGTTCCCTTGGCAAATAGAGGATCTGAGAAGGTGCTGCCGGCCAGCTGTGCTGGTGGCCCTGCCGGCGGTCCCTGAGGCCGGCGCAGATAGGATCATTCTGTCCCTGTTTTATGAACAAGACAGACACCAAGGGCCACAGAGGGACCTGGCTGCTCTGTTTCCAGAGCCCCACCCCACCAGCGGCGCCCTCAGGCATGACCTTCCTGGCCCCTGTAGGAGCCTGAGTTTGAGACCCATGAACTGGCTCCTGCTCCCAGGGGCCGCTTTATTGTATCTCTGATGCTTTTTCCCGGGAGTCTGGAGGAGATGATGGGGTTTGTCGTTAACAGGACAGGGATTTGAGGTGTTTTGTCAACCAGACGTGCAACTGGTGCGGAGAAGTCAGTGGCTTCCTCCTCTCCCTCCTGCTCTTCATCCTCCCCTTCTTCTCCTTATTCAGAAGGAGCTGACATTCTCTTATTAAAAAGAACACAGGGTGAATCATGGTTTGGATGTGTGGTTACATATGTTTATACATTAAAGTAAATGTATATTATTTCTTAAGGGCAAAGTCTTAAGCAGTAATCTCCATAAAATCATGTGTTTGGCACACCCTTTTAAAAATGCATTATATACTTAACTATTAAACAAAATGCTCACATGCTTCTCATACTTGCAGGGACCTAGGATAGTCCTGTGAGCACCACCGTGGGCAGCCTGCCCCTTGAGCCAGGGCAGGGAACTAATAGAAGCCTGGGCCAGGCAGCTCAGAAACAGCCCCAGGTGCACACCTAGGTGAACTGTGATTTTGGGGTAAACCACCCGCCCTCCAGAGCTGCCTTGTTATCTGTAAGACAGGGATAGAACAATCCTGTATGTGCCAGCCTCAGGGGCTGCTGGCTGCCAGATCGCATGTGACAGTCATTTGGGAAACGGCAGGTTTGCTCGCTCTTGGACCGGAGCCTGCCGGGCAGTGGCCTTTGCACCATTCAGCCTGCAGGTGACCCAGACACTGTTTCAGTTTCAAGACAGTGGCCAATATTTACATCAGACGATTCTTACCTTAGCATCAGAATTGCTAGCTTCTTCCTGAAACCTGAACTTCTCGCTGTGCAGGTCTGACCTGCTGTGTGGCAGGACAGGGGGGCTGAATGGTGGCCCCCCTGGAGTTTGCCATCATCCCCACCTGGATGTTCCCTGGGGACATCTGAGTTGTGACCTGTGGTGATGATGCCACCATTTCTCTGATGCCCTCACTTGTCCTGGGGTGAATGTTTCGATGCTCTTACCAGGAAAGGGTAGCAGGGACTTCACTGAGCACAGAAAATCGGGGGTCTTGGTGCTGGCCACTGGCGCAGAGAATGTGGGGAGGCACCCAGAAGGATCCTCCAGGGCCTGGTTCTTGGATGATCTTGTGGAGCCGGAGGGTGTGGGTGGGGGATGTGAGTGCAAAGGAGCTGCAGAGGATACCAGCCCTGGAAGGAGGAAGTTGTCTGGGGAGAAGAGCAGGTGTGGACAGGGCAGAGGTCCACCCTTTCCCCGTCCAGTGGAAAGCCTCGCTGGGGAGCTGACCCAGCCACCTGAAGCGGCTTTTGCCTCCCACCCCACCCTTGAGGGTATAACTAGTGACCTTGGCAGGGAGACCGAGACCGAGACCACTTTGTGACCTCCGCAGGGAGACGGAGACCGTGGTGGCCAGGACAGCATGTATTCAGAATCAAAGAAACAGAAAAGCAAACATCCAGTTATAGCTGGAGGGGCAGGTGTGCAGCTTAATGAGGCTCTGCAGAGACCCAGGGGCTTGGCCATCCACTCAGGGACACCAGGTGCCAGAGTGGACATGTCATGCATGAATCAGGGAGCAGTTCCCGGGGAACACACTGCACGCTGTTGCCGCAGCCTCCCCCTGCCTGGCGCCTCTGCCTGCACCCGCCCGGGAAGCACATTCTCACTCTTCTGGGGTCTTTGCCCACGTCACATTCCCTCCCCACGGTCCTCCTTTCCTGGGTTATTTTTCTAGATGCCACTGCTGACATCGACATGACCTAGGGTTCCTTCGCAGTCGGGTTTGTTATCCGAGTCCCCGAGGAGAAGGCACCATGTGTCCTTGGGCATTTTATTATCGGCTGCGCCCCAGGCTCCTGCACGGGGCAGTTGCCCAGCAGGTGAGGAAAGGGGGCTACTGCGCCCCAGCTGCCACTTGCCCACAGGGATGTTTTTTTACAGAACTGGTGATCCAGATGGTTTTGGTAAAGTTATGAACTGTCCCAATTTTAAAAATATTAGCAAGTGATTCAAAACAGCTTAAGTGCTGAACAGGCCAAACCCAGCCCTTCCATGGGGCCACATCCTGGACCTCCCAGAGCCCTTGGTTGGCATCATCCCGAGAAGCCTCCCACTCCCCAGTGAGCCTCAGGTTCCGGAGCCTGCCCAGCGCTACCCCCAGCCCCCCGAGCTGCGTTCTTGCTGCCCCGACACTGATGAGCCAAGAGGAATGTTCCAGAAACAGCCTCATGGTACACAGTAAATATTTGTTGAATGAATGAATGAAGTAGACATAAGAAATTACATGTGAGTTAAAGAAAATCCAGCAGACACCGCTCCTGACTTCACGTCTATACGTCCTCCACTTGAAAACCTTGAGGACTCGTCACTCTCCCAGCTCGGATGTTTGGTTTCTAAAGGAAACTCCCACCAGGTAGCAGCCTTGCTGCTGGCTTCTCCCAGCTCCGTGTTCGGTCCCGGTGGGGTCACAGGCGCTGCGGCTCTGTCTGTCGCAGCCCAGGTGAGCCAGGAGGGGGACGCCGACCTCCAACCCCGGCATGGCGTCTGCAACACAAAGGCTGTTCCTCCTGAGCGTGTGGGAGCAGCATTCGAGCCAGAGTTTGAAATTGATGGCTTTAGGCCAGCAGAATAATTTGATTTAGCTGGCAACAGTTACGAATTGGTTGATTTCACATGAAATCTGGACTAGGGCCTGCGGGCACAGCTGGGCGCATTCCCCAGTGGTAACTGTGGGATTGTCCGCAGCTGAGTGTCTGCCCATGCGAGGCTGCGGCCCTCCCCGCCCTGCGGCCCTGCCAACCTGTGCCCTCCTGCGCAGGGCCCAGCCTGGCCCCTGTGGGCAGGTGAGTTGTTGCCCCTGCTTTCAGCTGGGAGCCTGCAGACCTCAAGTACATCAACTCAAAGCTGAGCAAAGAGCAAAGTGCAGGGTGGGGTTGGGAGCGAGACAGGCCAGGGTCCTGTGCACCCTGGAGCAGCCGGGCCCGGGGCTGAGCATGCCGTGCATTTTCTCAGACGGCCTCCTGTCCGGGTTCATTGCTTCCTCCCACAGCTCTGGTGAAGAGCTGGGGAGAGGCCTTACTACCTTTTCGCAGATGAGGAAACTGAGACTTGTGGAGGTCCTGTGAGTCCAGACCTGCCACTAAGCACTGGAAACGGGAGTAGGAACCGCATCTTTGGGCCCCTGGACTGACAGGGGTGAAAACCATCCCTTTGGGTGCATACCAGCTCTGGGCTCCTCCAGCAGCCACGCTCACTGCCTTGGCAAAACATGACTTGGCTGTGGGCGTGTGGAACGCACGGCTTTGTCCTTGCAGACACCATGCAGGCCTCTCCCCTGCAGGCTGCGTGTGGGCAGGAGGCTGGCTCTCCTTCTCTACACCCTTTGGTGAGGGAGGCAGTGCTGCCTGAGGGCCATGGGGTGCCCAGCACTGGACAGAGGAAGACGCGAAAGCTCGGGTCCCGGGATGGAGGGCCCTGTGCACCCACACAGGGCCACACGGGGATGCACGTGGGGCAGAGTGCACCCGCAGGGCTGGGGAACGGGCTCGTGCAGCTGGGGAGCAGGCTCATAGTGACCGGAGGGCATAGTGACTGGAGGGCGGGGCGCCCTGGCTCCCTCGGGAGGATGTGAGTGGCTTCTTGGATAATTCTGCAGGTGGGTGGGACTGAAACCCACCACCCTGGGATGAGTGGGAAGTGCACCTGGTTCCCATGAGGAGGGGGGTCTTTTGGGGACCTTATTCCGAGGAACAGAGTTGGGAGGGAAGCATTTGGCCAGGCCACTAGAGGTTCCCTGGTTCTACCAGGTGTCAAGACAGCAGGGAAGACTGGGTGTTAACTTCAGGCCTGACACCGTGTAGGAACTCCATCAACAAGAAATAGAGGTTCTAATTGGGTTTCCATAGAGTGAACTGAATCTCTGCACACCTCTGTGGGGACTTAGAACAGGTTCTGATAAAGCATCGCTTTCTCACTGGCAGCTGTGAAGTCCTAGCTATGTGGGAAGTGGTGTTAGGACCATTTAATGATCGCTGAGTCTTGTTAGAAGGATGAAGCAGCCGTCCTCACAACATTGCCCTTGTGTCCGGTGTGCACAAACGCATCGGGGCCGAGGAGGCCACGCTGTGTCTGCAGAGCTGGGTCTGCGCATGTTGCTGTCCGGCTCCCAGGAACCCATCCACCCACGAGTTCCCCCCTTGACAGGAGAGGCAGAAGCACAGGGGGCTGAGGGGACCGGTCCTGGGTGGGGTCACAAGAGACTCGCAGCTCCTGGTCTCAGAGGACTGGCTCTGCACCCTTTTGCTTTTAAAAGTGGCCCACTTAAAATATTTATTTGTAATTCTGTAAACATAATTACATCTCCATTAAGAACCTGAAACATTCCAAATGCTGGCAGTGTCCTTTTCACCATGATTCCCAGGCCTGGTTTATCTTCCCCTCCCCCGAGACCCCCCGCTGCCCTCCCTCCCACGGCTGTCCTTCCAGATTTCCCCTCGTGTTTAGATTTGCACCCATTGGAAACCTCTGGGTGTGCGAGTTTCTTTTTACACACACACGACGGCATCACGCTGCCAGTGTGGTTCTGAGCTGCAGCGGCGCTCTGGGAGACTTCCTTCCAGCACACAGAGCTACTTCATTAAAGGACAAAAATGAAACCGAAACCCGAAGAGCACGCCCGCCTCGCGCCGTATTCCACCGCGTGGCTGCGCCGCGGTTCGTGTGGCTGGTCCCTGCGGGGCCGCTCTGTTACCGATGTTCAGGCTTCGCCCTCTTGTTCCTCGTGCGTGGTGCTCGGGAGCGCCTTCTCCGCAGGCCGTGGTGCACGTGCCGGTCGGTTTCTGCGGCGTGTGCCACGCAGTGGTGTTGCAGCGCCAGGAGCGGATCCGAGTGCAAATGGTTGCTGTCCAGGGGGCCTCCAGGCAGGCACACGCCTCCCACACCACCTGCGGGCGCATTGGGCATGCCGAAATCCGGGAGAGCGTGGATGAGCCTGGCCCTCGTCCCCCAGTCCCCAGGGCAGCCCGCAGGACCTGTGGGTCTCCAGGTCGCGGCCGTCATGTGGGCTGAGCCCTCCGTCCAGCACTGCTTCATGTGGACCCCGTAGGCGGGACAGTGTTCGGGAGGCAGGGATCTCGTCTTCTCCCGAAACCTGGTGCCATCATGTTGGTCTCTGGGCATCAGCCCCAGGCAGGGAGGGCGACAGGAGGATCCTGAAACTCTGTTCACAAGGGGCTCCAGGAGGAGAAGAGCGGGGCAGCCTCTGTCAGCGCATGCCCGGGAGCTGCGGCAGGGCAGTGCTGTACAGGGACCCCCCCCACCCCCGCCTCCCTGCCCGGGCACATCCAGCCCACAAGCCAGCCTCGCTCAGCACACGGCTGTACCTGGACCACGCCCATGCCCACCGGGTTCCTTCTTACAGCAGCTCTGTGTGCTGGAAGGGATTTACAGTTGGGGAAACTGAGGCTCAGGGAAGTCACCATGCTGCCCAAATCCACAGCGGAGTTGGGATTAGAGTTGAGTCTCATTCCGAAGATCATGCTTTCTCTTTGGGGGACAAAGCACCACAGCTGCCGGCACCAGGCGGCCAGCGAGGGAGCTGCCCTGTGGTCCTCAGGGCGGGCACAGGCTGAGATGTGACCAAGGTGATAGCGCTCCGTCCTGGTCAGTGCTCCCTGCCTTGTCCATATCCTTCCTGGTGGTGCTCCTGCCCTGGTCGGTGCTCCCTCCCTGGTCAGTGTCCTCCCTGGGGAGTGCTCCCTCCTTGCTCAGTGTCCTCCCTGGTCAGTGTCCTCCCTGGTCAGCACTTCTCCCAGGTCAGTGTCCTTCCTGGTCAGCGTCCTCCCTGGTCAATGCTCCCTCCCAGGTCAGTGTCCTCCCTGGTCAGTGCTCCCTCCCTGGTCAGTGCTCCCTCCCTGGTCAGTGTCCTCCCTGGTCAGTGCTCCCTCCCTGGTCAGTGCTCCCTCCCTGGTCAGTGTCCTCCCTTGTCAGTGTCCTCCCTGGTCAGTGCTCCTCCCTGGTCAGTGTCCTCCTGGTCAGTACTCCCTCCCTGGTCAATGCTCCCTCCCTGGTCAGTGCCCCCTCCCTGGTCAGTGTCCTCCCTGGTCAGTGTTCCCTCCCTGGCCAGTGTCCTCCCTGGTCAATGCTCCCTCCCTGGCCAGTGTCCTCCCTGGTCAATGCTCCCTCCCTGGTCAGTGCCCCCTCCCTGGCCAGTGTCCTCCCTGGTGAGTGCTCCCTCCCTGGTCAGTGTCCTCCCTGGTCAGTGCTCCCTCTCTAGTCAGTGTCCTCCCTGGTCAGTGTCCTCCCTGGTCAAGGCTCCTCCCTGGTCAGTGCCCCCTCCCTGGCCAGTGTCCTCCCTGGTCAGTGCTCCCTCCCTGGTCAGTGTCCTCCCTGGTCACTGCTCCCTCTCTAGTCAGTGGCCTCCCTGGTCAGTGTCCCCCCTAATCAGTGTTCCTTTCCTGGTCAGTGGCCTCCCTGGTTGGTCTCTAAGGCAGGGAGGATGGAGCCCATTGAGGGCAGGGGCGAGTCCTGTGAGGATCTCCAGCCCTGGGTGTGGCCAGTTTCTGTCCTTGTGTGCTGGCCTGAAGGAGGGGAGTCAGGTGACCCACGGCGAGGAGACGTTGTGGTTTGGAGACTGCTCCGGTGCCCTCCGCACCTGGAGCCTGGACAATGGGGCGACGGCTCTGAAGGGCAGATGGGTGGGAGCATTCCAGGAGCAGGCAGCCCCGGGCCCCCTTTTGCACCCCCTCCCCAGCCATCCAGGGAGCCCCCTGTCGGGAGGAGAGGGGCAGATACAGAGTCAGGTCAGCAGCCTGGTGAGAGGAGCCACAGAGGCAGTGACATAATGTGCAATGTGAGGACAGTTGCACCACCCTGTGAGCTCACGTGGGGACACTTCCTCTGCCAGGCTGGGGCTGGGACTCTCCTCCATGGCTGTGACCATTCCAGACAAGAGTTAGCCAGCCAGTGTCAGTGCCAGGGACGTCACGACTGTGCGTGGCTCTGGGGGTTGGGTGAGGCCATAAATTCCCCACCTCAGCATTTCTTGGAAGACGTGGGTCAGTGGGAGGAGGCTTAGCTCAGCGTAAAGACATCATCACCAACAGCCACCCCCAAAGAATGACAGCCCTGCTGATGGCCTGCTTCTCCCTCAAGTAAGGGTCTGAGATGAACATCTGATACTTGCAGAACCAGGCCCTGTGGACCTGGCCCCCACTTTCAGCCCCTTCTCCTCCAAGCCCAGGATGGGGCTCTGCCAGTCATCTCCACATCCCATGTCACAGGGTTGGGATGGGGGTGGCAGAGGCAGAGTGTCGGCTCCCCTGAAGGGGGTTGGGGGCTTCACATGTGCTGTTGACCTCTCACCAGCTGGACTTGCTGGTGGTCAAAGGCCCTTCAACCCTGAAACAGGGAGAGCAGATGCTTGTCGGTCACAGAGCTCTCTCTGGCCCTGCCCCAGCACTGGGGCTTATGCACACAGTGTGCTGAGTGGAAGGCTGAGGGCGCAGGGTCAGCCGGGGCCAGCAGTGCTTCTGACACTGTGAATCTAGCAGCAGACGGCACGGTGGGTGGGCAGCCCCGCACCATCTGTGAGTCTCGCACTCCCCAGGGAGCACGTTTCCTTTCACACATCCTGCAGCTGGCCAGGAGTGCACCCATGTCTGTCGTGGAGAGCTGGAAGCAGCTGCCCATCCTCGGGTGTCTTCCTGCACCCCCGCTGCTACAGCTGTGGGGCGGCCCCGATGTGCAGAGGGGCCTGCCCATCTTTCCCGGGTTTGAGCCCACAGCCTACGGGAAGCGCTGAGATGGGTGTGTGCATGTGGGGCGTGGCCACCGAGGGAGTCTCTGGTGATCCGGGGCTCCATGGATTTGCGGGGCGGACGGCCCAGCCAGGCACCCTCCCAGCTGACGTGCAGATCAGTAATTTCTTCCACAATGATAATAGGTTGTCGATCCAGTAGCTTTTTATAGTTCACAGAAATACTCTTGTCTTCTGAGAAACCAGTCTTCATTTGTGGGCAGGGCAGGGATCATTTTCAGATGCTGGCGTGGCCCGCCTGTGCACCACGGGGCTACACCCACATTCCAGGAGCCAGGTCCCTCCTGAAGGGCTGGGCGGCAGGGCCTGCTGTCTCCCCTCTCCGAGACTGTGCAGGGAAAGGGCCTCCAGGGGGTGGGGAAGAAGCCTGCTTAGCTTCCTGACACTCAGGGCAAGAGGAGGGGTCTGAGAAGGAAGAAAGGAGAAAGGAAGCACAAGGAGAATGGGTTTTAAGGGATGGGAGAGAGAGAGAGAGGGTGAGAATGGGTTTTAAGGGATGGGAGAGAGGGCGAGGCCAAAGGCCGAGGAAGGGAGTTTGGAAAAGCGGATGATACTTCATATGCTGTACGTCACGAGCACTCTGGAGCTGGACCCTCAGGCTCAGGTGCCTGCTCCTTTGTGGATTAGCTGTGTGACTGTGACCGAGTCCCTGGGGTCTCTGGTCTCAGCTTCCTGCCTTATCAGGCGGGGCCTTGGATACTGTCTGAGCCCAGGGCTGGCACGAGGGCTGCATGCCGCACATACGGTGGGACCTGGCCTTGGGGGGCAGGTTGTGAGCCCTGCGCTGCCAGGCATGGCCCTGATACCCGTCCTCTGCTCCTCTCACTCCTGCCCCACCTGTGTGCCTCCTGCACACTCGTGCCCCATGCACTTCCTCCACTCGATGTGGAGAAACGTCTTTTCGATCTCCACGCCTACTTTTCCCTCACTCTAAGCCATTATAGCCAGAGATTCTGGACACAGAGTGTTGACTATGTCACTTCCTAATATGCCTTAGAATGCACATGTCACTGAAATAAAGTGCTCATCCGTGCACCACCCAGAGTGACTTTGTAGATCAGCAGTGACCTCATGACTTGTCTCCTGGCGAGCGCTGGTTAATGGGATTGCTGGCCTCCCTGGCTGCCCCACAGGATCATAACCATGTGCTTTCAAGTGTGTGCTGCCGTCTGGGGTGCGAGCAGGGGCGGCCGTGTAGGCTGCAGAGTGAGGGCAGGTTTGGGGCCGGCCAGTGGGGCTGCCTTTAGGAATGGCTTTCCTGGAGCAGGGGAGAGCATGGGCCCAACCGTCCAGCAGGACCAGCTGTGCTTGTGAGTGGGGTCCGTGGGGGACTCAGAGCCACTCCCAGTCAAGGTCTCTGGCTGGAGAGGGCGTCGGGGGAGACACAGCAGGAAAAGACGGGAACCGAGCATCTAAAACCTGGACAAGCAGGACAGTTGTTTGTGGCTTGCAGATGTCGCCCTGGTGGTCCAGGAAGAGTCCTCTGCCTGGGCTTGGCCCTTTCCCTGGGAAACTGGGCACGAATGCTTCTCTTGCATAGTGCTTGGCACATAGATTGGATACACGGGGGTCCAGGAATGCGTGCAGGAAGCTGGGAATTCAGTGTGTCCTCCTGGGCCAGCACGAACCTCATCGCCTCTTGGTGGCCTGTTACATAACAGATTTTCCTGTCTCAAGTTGAAATCACCATCGTCATCGTCGTCATCATCATCATCAATGAGATTCTCAGTCAGGACATCCGGTGCTATTCGTAGCCAGGAAGTGCTGTTAGTTGGGCAGGCCAAGTACTCTGGAGTTGCTGGAACTAAAATTTGACTTGTGTTTTTCTAGCCCAGATTTCCCAAGATCACGAGCCACTCGTGTGTTGCCCTGTGTGTTAGTCTGTTCATTGCTGTAAGAAATACCTGAGGCTGGGTAATTTATTTTAAAAAAAGAGGTTTAATTGCCTCACAGTTCTGCAGGCGGAACAGGAAGCATGGTGCTGACCTCTGCTCAGCTTCTGGGAAGGCCTCTGGGAGCTACAGTCATGGCAGAAGGTGGAGGGAACCGGGCACGTCTTACATGGGCAGATCAAGAGAGGTGGGGGGTGCCACACACTTTTAAGCGACCAGATCCACGAGAACGCATGATCGTGGGGACAGTGCCAAGAGGGATGGTGTTAAGCCAGCGGTCCCCAGACATTTTGGCACCAGGGACTGGTTTCGTGGAAGACAATTTTTGCACGGATGGGGTGGGGGATGGATTCCGGATGAAACTGTTCCCCCTCAGATCATCAGGCACTAGACTCTCATGAGGAGCTTGAAACCTAGATGCCTCACAAGCAGAGTTCACCGTCGGCTTGCATTCCTATGAGAATCAAACGCCCGGCTGATCTGATAGGAGGGGAGCTCAGGTGGGAATGCCTGCTTGCCCACCGCTCTGTGTGCTGTGTGCCCGGTTCCTAACAGGCCACGGGCTGGTCCCGGTTCATGGCCCTGGTGTTGGGAACCCCTGTGTTAAACCATTCACGAGAACGCCGCCCGCATGATCCAGTCACCTCCCAGCAGGCCCCGCCTGCAACACTGGGGATTATAGTTCAACATGAGATTTGGTGGGGACACAGATCTGAACCACATCCTGCCTCAGACGGGCACTGTCCTGCCCAGCTGGGGGAGGAAGATGCACAAAGTCTCGCCCATGTCCTGGGGCGCTCGTGCTTGTGGGAAGTTCAGGATTATGCTGCCCCAGGAACGATTCCTTGTTTCTTTTGATTGACATCAACAATAGCCAATGGCCTGCTTCATTTTCCTTCTTTTCTGCTGTTTGATTTGAAACAGAACTTGGGTGTTTGTATTCAAATGGTAATTTTCCATCAAAATTCCTGTTTAAACAAATTGGGAATCTCAGGAACAACATATAATGTTCTGGAGGAGAAGATCCTTGAGAGAGCAGTGGATATCTGTTTTCTTTCTTTTTTTCTTTCCTTTTTTTTTTTTTGGAGCCAAAGTCTCACTCTGTTGCCCAGGCTGGAGTGCAGTGGCGGTATCTTGGCTCACTGCAACCTCCATCTCTCAGGTTCAAGCTATTCTCGTCCTTCAGCCTCCTGAGTAGCTGGGATTACAGGTGCCCACTACCACGCCAGGCGAATTTTTTTGCATATTTAGTAGAGGCAGGGTTTTACCATGTTGACCAGGCTGATCTCAAACTCCTGACCTCAGGCAGTCCACCTGCCTTGGCCTCCCAAAGTGCTGGGATTTCAGGTGTGAGCTACCGCGCCCGGGTGATAGCTGTTTTCCTAACACTTTCTTAGCATTTCTCTACCAGTAGGCAATTATTTAAAGAAGGAGAAAACATTCTGTTTCCAGAGTGGTGGAGAATTGAATTGAATTGAATTGAATATGAATTGAAACATACATATGGAGAGGATCAAGTTTGCTTCAAAGGATGTTTCCAAACTCGCATCTCCCTGCTCTGCGTTTCTTAATTAAATGGTTTACGTTGAGATCTCCTCCTCCTGCTTCAGAAATCACATCTTTCATAACCCTGCATGGTGAGCTCTGATCTGAAAACTTCCAGCTCCTCCTGGGGTCTGCACGGGACCCTCCTTTATTACCCCAAGAAGGTTGTCCTGGAGAGAAGGGCTTGCAGGAGCCGAGCTAAGGGGAGGCTGCTGCTGCTCCACAAATTGGAAAAGCTCTGCCTGGGAACACTGGGCTGTGCGAGCCACTCCCGGGGCTCATTTTCTCTGAGATGAGACCCCCTGCACCGAGTCCCACCCTGGTCAGGGCCGTGTCCTGAGGCTGGCGTGGGTGGGCACCTGCTGGCTTCCTGCCGTTTCACTCCGACCTTGTGCCCACATCACCATCACTTCTTGTCTTCTCACCTGTTCCCGAACTCAGTCCCCAAAGCGAGCTCTTCTTCTATAGCTGGAACATTCAGGGCAAGAGCTCTGTTCTTCCTGAGGGCTCTTGCTTCACATTCACTGGGAATTAAAAGGTGCTTCCAGGGCTCTCCTGGAGGTCTGCAACCAGGCATCTGCCTCCGCCAGGGCTGGCACGGTCTGCTTTATTCAGGAGCAGTCGGGGGGGCATAAAATGCACGGATTGGCTTAGACCTAGGGAATGGGGAGTGGTCTTTGTGGGGGGAGGAATGAGAGGCTCACTAGAATGAAATTAAATTAGGGTTAAATGGACAGAAGTGTGAGTAGCTTCTGAGTAGCCAAAACAACCCACCTCTAGGACTCTATTTCTTCCTGTTGGCCTCATGGCATTGACTCCAAGAAGATGCTGTGGTTTCATGAGCCCCTGAGGAGCCGTCGGTAGCTCTGGAGGGGTGAGGACCCTGGAGAGGGCAGGTGGGAGCATCTGCCACTAGACCTGCTGAAGGCCAGCCAGTCCCACATCTCTGCTTGTGGAGAACATGACACTGTCTGCCAGGTGCATTCAAGAGCTGGGTCCCAAGGCACCTCAGCCCCAGTTTATAGCACAGAATATGTCCATGGCTGTTTTTCTGCCTGATCCAGAAAACATGAGCTCCCTCTGCCATACAGTGGGGCCAAATGATCCTTTCTGCACAGGCCTGGGCCTTTCTCGGTCAGATCGGGGCACTGGGACCTCCCAAGTCACTCCTGGTGGCATGCTGGTTTCTAAAGCATAATTTACAGTCCTTCTGGTAGCTCTTTCTCTGACAGTGCTCACAGAGTCACTCTGATGACGGAGTGCAGGCTGGTGATGGCCTGGGCCCTCTGCTGTCTGCTTCCACTTCCCTGCCCCGTTCCTGTGCTGTGAACATTTGCACCCTGCTTTCTTCACACGCATGTGCTGTGGCATGTTGTCAGTGTTTTATTTTCTTGGAAACCCGTCTTCATTCGATCAAGGCTGCTTAATTCTGCTGAAGTGCTCTGCTAAATCAGGAAAATGTGTATCTTTTAAGTAAAGGGTTTTCTGTAGAAGCAAACATAGTGATTTAGAGAGGACCTGACATGATTTTTGTGGCCTGGGAATGACAGGTGATCATTTCAGAAGTAATCGGCCATCACCCCACAGTAACCCCATAAACAGGGCTGTTTTTAAGAATTTTAGACTTTCCATAACATCAGTCAAAGTCAATGAACCAGAATGGTGCTAATCAACATGGATAAATCTCAAGAAAGTCAACCCAAAGACAAACATCCAAAATGGGAGGGCGGTAGTGTGCTGCGACAACCCCACCACTGACTCAGCCGTTACTCTACTGATGGTTATTCATGTCGTTTACTTGGGGGGTGTGCTTGGGAATGGGGTCACATGGTGAGAAACACTTCAGTTTTGCTGATTTTTGCCAAATTTCTGTCCAGAGCAGCACCGATAGCCCACCAGTGTAGTAGACGTAAAGTCTTGCCACCCTCACTGGTGTGAAACAGGATCTCACTGAAGATGTAATTTGCATTTCCCTGATTACCTGTGAGTGTGAGCATCTCTCACCTGGTTATAGCCCGTCCCATTTACCGTCTCCCTCCCGGTTTCTGCTTCTCCTCACCTTGGGTTTTAACCCCTCACCACGAGAACCCAAACCTGTATCAGAGTCCCCAGGCCTAGAGCTGCTTCACCTGCACAGTTACAAACAATAAAAAAACAAAAACACACTTATTGAGGTGTAACTGGCAAAAAAATAACTGCACATGTGTAAAGTGTTCAAAGCATATACCCATAAAACCATCACCATGGTGAAGACGATGAACGTGTGTGTCACCCCAAAAGTTCCCTGGGTCCCCTTTGTAATCCCTGTCCCCTCCCTGTTCCTTCCCACCTCCCTCCCCTGTCCCAAGGCAACCGCTAATACTTGTTCTTTCGCCATAGATTAATCTGCATTTTCTAGAACTTTTGTATGATGGAATTGTATAGTATGTACTCTTTTCTGGCCTGGCGTTTTCCACTCAGCATTATTGCTTTGCTAAGCCATTAGTGTCAAGCTAAGTCCAGTTTTGCTCACTGGACTAGCAAGCCAAGACCCTTCTGAGCGCTCCACCCGGTGCCCTAGAAGTTCCAAGGTTTCCAGGCCGGCAGGTGTGGACTCAGGCTATTCCCGACCCTGCGTGAGCTCCAGTTCGGTTCCCTGTAATCCGTTGGGTGGTTCTTTCCCTGTTCTGGGCGCTTCCTCCCTGCACTTTGCAGTCTCTGCTGTGCAGAGAACTCGAGGGGCCCTCCGCTCCGTGCAGCTCTCTCCTCTCCGGTCACTGATCTTGGATATCTCAGCACCAGGGTCTCTGCCGGGTCTTGCCTAGGTTCCCCTCGCTGCTGCAGCATCTGGGAACTGTCTCAAGGCTGAGCTCCGGGGCAGTCATAGAGCTTGCTTCTGCACTGTTTCCTGTCCCTCATGCACCCCTCCCCTTCATTGCCTGACGGACGTCCAGTGCTGTGAAAGGCACAAATTCACAAACTCGCCTTAGGTTTCAGTTGGTGCCAATGGGCGGTGAGTCCGGTCTTGTTACACTGTCTTGGGCACAAGTCTCGACTGAGCTTGTTACTTTATGTTTCTATCCTGTTTCTGGTGCGTGGAAATTTTATTTAAGTTTTGAACTTGGCCATATCTTTTTAGTTTGGAAAGTTAGATTTTAAGAAATACGCTTAATTTGTGGAGGGAAAAATTATGGAAGATTTTGAAATAGACCAAAAAGATTGCTGAATGCGTTTCATGGGAAGTGGGTGTTATCTGGGTTACCTGATTCTCGGGAGTCTGTGCTCCCCACCGTGTCCCTGAGCCACCTCACAACCCTGTGAGTGACAGGGTGCCCACGGATTCATGTGATCCTTGGCCATTGACATGTAGGTCTCGTCTGGTTGATTCAGTTGATTCTTCTCCCTGGACATCAAGCTCTGCCAGTTTTGTGTCTATTAAGCACACTGACTTCAGCGTTTGGGATGGGCTCATGTACGTATGGTTCTTTGAATTTCCCTTTAAAGTGACGGTCACATCTCACAGGTTCCCTTGCCCATTAACACGTTAAATAATACCTTTGATGTGTGTTCATTTTATCTCTGTATGAGAGTCGCGATTTACCTTGTTAAAAGTTATCCTTTAATATGTGGGGGAGAATTTCAAGGGGAAGGCTTTCTATGTTGTTGACTTCAGAGTTCTTGTGCGTTTGTGTGCTCCAGGCCTGGGAAAACCGGGTTTAAACTGTTTCATTTGTGAACTTACAAAGTAGCATAGCAAATAAGGGAAACTGTGAGACAAAGCAGACGAACAGAAATATGAACGAGCACAGACTCTGGGGACAGCCACAGAGCTTCACAGAGCATATCTCTCCTTAGACGGTTCTAGAAGGAAACTGTGGGCTGTCAGATTCCCCCGTTCTTTTCTAAGTAAAACCACTCATCTTTCATGGAAAATAACATCATTTTTGATGTGGCATATCAGAGGGCTCAAGACCACAAACATGACCGGTTATTATTAACAGCCACAGAGCTAGGCTGTAAAATAGATCAGAATTTTACAAACTTTGAAACCCACACCATTATTTTCACAGGAGTGAGGATTACACCCCTGGGAGCTCCTGATATGGTCCCCTGGGGGCAAACCTATGATGGAAATTTTCCCATTATCTGAAATCTTCCACCCTGAAGGAATATATTGAGAGTCCTGTTTTGTAGATTGTGTTATGAAAGTATTATTTTTTTCCTCTTGGTTGAGGATCACTGATATACATAGAGGCAGTGTTAACTTGTTCTGATCGTAAATGCTTTTTCAGACACATGTTAGAGGTTGTACTTTAGTTTACAATCCAGGAGGAAAGTTTGCCGGCTATAGGGAAAATCCCAAGTTGTGGCACTGGAAACAGGAACCAGTGAGAATGATCAATGCAGGGACCACTGCCCATTCTTTTGATCTTTATGAAGAATATTCTCCTAAAGCTCAGGTCTAGCCACACTGGGGCCCTGACTCTGTCAAAATTCGGGGACAAGAGGCCAAGGTGGAGGGTTCCTCTGGGAAACATGGAGCCCATCATTGCTGAGGCTGTATTTTAAGCTGGGCTTCTCTTTTCTTCCTCTGATACTGTGCTATATCACAGCACCGATAACATTAACATGAAGTTGTGGAGAACTTGGCAAAATTCTAACCAAGTGTCTGGAGAAAAATAATTTATAACATGAATATTCCATGAGCAAGAGGCATCTGAGAAGAAAAATAGTCTGGAAAGAGACCTAGAGGCAGAGCCAGCACCTTTGATGTGGGTGGACCATGGAACCTGACACAGGGCGGAAGACCCCGTGGGGATAATCACTTCCCTTGGTTCTAGCGTGGACCACACAAGAGATCCTTATGTTGGAAAGAGGAAACAAAGCACACGCTTCTGGATGCAAGCAGGTGTTAATACAGCTTCCAGGGCCCTAGGACGACGAAGGAAGCCATGTCCCTGGGGAGAACTGAAGACACCCATGTCCCAGGAGCCGGTTGTGGAGGCGTTGATTGTGCCGTGGGTCTTGGACTCACGTGTGTTGACATTCGACAAATAGATGAGATTTAGGATGCTGGGAAGGAGGGGGAGGATAATTACTAATTATGGTAGCATTGTCCACAATGATTACAGTAACGGGATAAAATTTAGAGAGATGATTTTGTGGCAACGACATGGGTGTAATTTTTGAAGCGGAGGAAATTGTTGCAGGAAATAATCACAGGCTACCCCCGCTGTGATAAACAGGTTTGAAGAACTGCACGGAACGCTGCCTGGCGAGCGCCTGCTGGTGTTTGAGAGAAGCTCTGTGCTTCACCCCTGAAGCTGGGTTGGATGGCATCAGTGCTTCCTAATGTGTTGAGACACGCCGCGGACCAGAGAACGCTTGGAAGGGGAACGGTGGAGAAAACGGGCCAGATGGCAGCGGAGCCGAATCTGCGCTGCTGTGGCCGTTTCCTAGGGCCACCGTGACAAATGGCTGGTGGCTTTAAACAGCAGAAAGCCATTCTCTTGCAGCTCTTGAGTCCGCGAGTCTGAGACAAAGGCGTTGGCAGAGCTGGTTCGTTCTGGAGGCTCAGCGGGAACATCCACCCCTGCCTGTCTCGTAGCAGTCCTGGCCTGCGGCAGCCCACTCCAGTCTCTGCCCCGTCTCCCCACGGCCTCCTCTTCCGTGTGTCATTGTCCTTTCCCGCAGTGTACGAGGACACTCAGATGGGACTGGGGGCTCGTCCCCATCTAGCACAGTCTCATCTTCAACCTTACATTAATGACATCTGCAAGGACCCCATTTCCAAATAGGGTCACATTCTGAGGGTTCTGGGGAGACATGAATTTTGTGGGGAAACCGTTCAACCCACAACGCAGGTGGAGCTGGGATGAGGCAGAAAATGGGTCTGCATGTCTCTGTCTTCACTGGTACCTCCCTAGTCAAGGACCCCATGTGCTTTCCTGCAGGACTGACCGCAGCCGTCTTTGTGCTCATCTCGCTTCTTTCTTGTTCATGTTTTTCCTTGTCTATGCACCAGGGAGAATGAGCTTCTGTTATTTTAACCTTTGTAACTTTATTGGGAAATAAGTATTAAGAGAAGCAGACAGCAACTTCCTAGATCCAGAAGTTTAGAGGAAGAGGGGTTTCAGAGGTTACTCTTTTGTGCTTTTCATTTCTGACAATATTTTTTTCATGGATTCTGGCCTTGCCCTCCCCATGAGACTAGAAGTTCTTTGGTGGCAGAGTCTGGGTTTTGTATTTCATAGCATCCCTCCAGAGGGCTCAGATTCCAGATCCTACAGAACACATTTTCCGTAGCTGTGTCTGTTGCTTGCTGGATTCTAGGGAAGCGTCGTGAGCGTCCTGGGTCAGTGGGAGCTCCTCAAGAGGATGTGACCCAGGGCGGGTCGGCTGCTCGGCCCAGCAGAAACCTCCATGCCCTTTCAGTGATCTGTTTGGAATGTGCTGGGTTTCAGTTGCTGAGCAAGGTACCACTGTACACATTTGCAGGCTGGGACCATATTTTTATTTTCCACTGATCTTTCTTCATACCTGATGTTTCAAGATTCCTTCTTTTCTCATTTCCTTTCCATTTCCAGAAATGTACTTTAGACATTTTTTTATGTCCGGCCTGTTGGCATCAAATTCTCTGTTTTCCTTTGAGAACGTTCTTGTTTCTTCTTCATCCCTCAAGGGTATTTTCGCTGGACATAGAACTCAGGGTGCACAGTTCATTTCCTCCAGCTCATGAGAGAGGCCGCTCCCTTCCATCCTCAGCAGTTTCTGATGGGAAATCCACGCTCTTCTAATTGTCTGGCCCTGTAGGTGAGATGTCCTTTCTCTCTCCCTGCTTTCAACAATTTGTTTTCTTTGTCTTTGGTTTTCAGAAGTCTGACTATAATGTGTCTGGCAGTGATTTGTTCAGGTTTTCCGGTTTGAGTTTGCTCAGCTGCTTGAATCTGTGTGTTTATATGTTTTGCCAAATTTAAGAAATTTTGGCCATTGGACTGTTTTTCCAACCCCACTCCCTTTCTCTTCTCTTTATGGGGCTGCAGTGACACGGATATTATATCTTTCGTTGTTGTCCCACGGGTCCTCAAGGCTCTGTTAATTGTTTAAAATCTATTTTATCTCTGTTGTTCCGATTGGGTAATATATGTTGTTTTTCTTCAAATTATCCTTCTGTCCACTACTCTTTCCTCTGTCCTCTCTATTTTTATTTTTGCTGTTGAGCCATCCATTGAGGTGTTTTGTTTTCTTTTTTTGAGACAGAGTCTCACTCTGTCACCCAGGCTGGAGTATAGTGACGCCATCCTGGCTCACTGCAGCCAGCCCCCCAGGTTCAAGTGATTCTCGTGCCTCAGCCTCCTGAGTAGCTGGGACTACAGGTGTGCTAATAGACACCACGCCCGGCTAATTTTTTTGTATTTTTAGTAGAGATGGGGTTTCACCATGTTGGCCAGGCTGGTCTTGAACTCTTGACCTTAAGTGATCTACCCCCCTCGGCCTCCCAAATTGCTGGGATCATAGACGTTAGCCACCACGCCCAGCCCATCCATTGAGATTTTGATTTCAGTTATTCTATTTTTCACTTCTAAATTTTCCATTTGGTTCTCCTTTATACAGGTTGAGGATCTTGAGGATCCCTAATCTGAAAATCTGAAATCTGAAATGCTTCAAAACTCCAAATCTGCTGAGCGCTGACATGACGCTCAAAGGAACTGCTCACTGGAGCACTTTAGATTTTGGATTTTCAGCTTAGGCATGCTCAGCCGGGTACGTATAATGCAGAAATGTCAAAATCTGAAAAAGTCCAAAATTGGAAGCACTTCTAATTCTTTGCTGAGACTCTTTTTCATTTGTTTCAAGAGTGTCTGTAACTATGGAAGCATTTTTATGATGGCTGTTTTAAAAATCCTTGTCAGTTAATTTCACTGTCTGCATCATTTGGTGTTGATGTCTGTTGGTTTTCTTTTCTCATTCAAGTTGAGATTTTTCCGGTTCTTGGTATGACAGATGATTTTCAGTTGCATCCTGGACACTTTGGTTATTATGTTATGACACTCTGGATCGTATTTAAATCTGTTTTAGCAGTCCTCCTCTGACACCCACCACTGGGAAGGGCCATGTGCCTCAGTACTGCGGCGTGGGGGTGAAAGTCCGAGTGCCCGCTCCGTGTCCCTTGGTGTCCTGGTGAGGGCTGGGTTCCCCCAGGGCTCTGCTGATGCCCCGCGTTGCTTCTCCCCATGGCTCCACACTCGGTCGTCTCCAGTGCCACCTCCCTGGGGATGCTCGGGGCGTCCGCCACAGCCCTGTGACCCACTCAGCCTTTGCTCATAGAGGCTGGGTGGGGCCACACTTTCTCCCGTGGTGTTTGGAGTAGCTAATTACTGCCTGTCTAGGTGGCCCCTTTCGTGGTCCTCTGTGGTTACTGGACATATCAGATCAAATAGCTCAGGAGGCAAATAATCCACGCAGGCAGCGACAGCAGGGGTCATGTTCAAAAGACCCAGCAGCATGGACAATGCTGTGTCAGAGCGATGCTGGCTGTTAACTGCTGGCTGGGCCACACCATGCAGAGACTGGCCAAGTCAGTCCTGGGTGACAGATGCCATGGCCAAGGGGGCCTTACGGACACCAGCAGCCTCTCCAGGGGCATCAGCAGCCGCGCCACTAAACCAGAGGAGTTGGATTCTGATTCTTACTCTTTGTCCAACAACATCAGAGTCAGTTACCCCTGCCTGTGACACCTGATGGTTCTGTGTCTTCCTTCTGTCCTCACGTATCAGTAGCTACCCCTGGATTCTTTTGATGAAAACTTTGGGATGCGGAATGTAAAATCACTTATGATCTCACTGCCTGGAGATCCCACTGCCTGGATTCTCAGGCAACCCTTCTTCTCCTTGACCCTTGGGCCAAGCTCATGGGCTGTGGTAATTCTGGCCTCCCAGGGGCTCAGTCCACCCCGCCCATGTTACCTGGATGGAGAACAGAGTGGACAGAGTCCTGAAGGTCCCTCCTCCTGGGGTGCATTTTACGTAACACTGTTCAGACCTGGACACCCGTGAGACTCATCCCTGTGAATGAGCTCAGGATCATGCAGGGCGTCATATTCTCCCTCCCCCAGCCCCCACTGCAGGCCTCAGAACAAATCCTGCAGGTCAGCGGTATAAGTATAGTGAGGCTTATAACATCAGGACCTGCGGTCAGGAACCCCGCCCAGCTTCTCAAGGTGATGCCTATGGCCCCCAAAAGTCCCTGTGTTCCCACCCCCAGTGACTCAGGCTGGGAGTATGCCTTGAAGGCAGGGGAGGAGGGACCACAACCCATCTGACCTGGCTTCGTGAGAACCTTAGTCATGGGTCCTCTTGGGATCAGTAGCCAGCTGTCACCTGCCGTCCCCCTCACAGGCTTACCACTGACTTCCCTGTTCCTGTGCAGAACTCAGCAAATCAAAATGAGACGTAAATATTCAAGCCTCTGGCTTAATAGTAGGATCCTCTTCTCGCCTGCCCACGCTTGTGTTTCCTCCAGCTAGAAATCTTGACTCATTTATAGTTGATCTGATGTTGATTTAACTGTTTTTTTAAACTTCTATTTTGGAATAATGATAGATTCACAGGAAGTTGCAAAAATAATTACAAAGAGGTCCTGTGCACCCTTCATCCAGTTTCCCCCAGTGATTACAAATGAGAGAAATACAGCGCAATGTCAAACCAGGAAACTAACATTAGTGCTAGGTATGTATATAGTTCTGTTAGTTTAACACAGGTGTAAATTCATGGAATCACCACTGAAATGAAGATACAGGCCGTTTTACCAGCCAGCAGATCTCCTCGTTGCTATCCTGCCTTCCTTCTACCATCCCTAACTCCTGGCAACCAGTGTTCTGTTCTCTGTATTTATGATTTTGTCATTATGACAGTGGCCTGTAAATAGAATCATACAGTAAGTGACCTTTTGAGATGGACTTTGCCACTCAGCATAATGCCCATGGTTGTATAGGTCAGTTGTTTATACTTTTTCATTGCTTAGTGTGGTATTTCATGGAATGGAGGAACCACAGTTTGATTTTTTTGTTTGTTTGTTTTTTGTTTTTTGTTTTTGAGGTGGAGTCTCACTCTGTGGCCCAGGCTGGAGTGAGGTGGTGCAATTTCAGCTCACTGCAACCTCCGCCTCCCAGATTCAAGCGATTCTCCTGCCTCAGCCTCCCAAGCCCGGCTCATTTTTGTATTTTTGGTAGAGATGGGGTTTCACTGTTGGCCAGGCTGGTCTTGAACTCCTGACCTTGTGATCCGCTTGCCTTGGCCTCCCAAAGTGCTGGGATTATAGGCGTGAGCCACCGCGCCTGACCAAACCACAGTTTGTTTAACCATTTGCCCACTGAAGGATGTTTTGGTTGTTTCCAGCTTCTGACTATTACTAATAAAGCTGCTGTGAACAATTGTGGACGGCATTTTGTGTGGACATAAGTTTACGTTTCTGTGAGACAAATGCCCAGGAGTACTATTACAGGGCTGATATGGTTTGACTGTGTCCTCACCCAAATCTCACCTTGAGCTAATCCCCACATATCAAAGCGGGGGCCAGGTGGTGATAATTAAATCACGGGAACACTTTCCCCCATACTGTTCTCATGGTAGTGAATACGTCTCTTGAGATCTGATGGTTTTATAAAGGGAAGTTGCCCTGCGAAAGCTCTCTCTTACCTGCCGCCATGTAAGACCGGACTTTGCTCCTCATTAGGCCACCCTAGCCATGTGGAACTGAGAGTCCATTAAACCTCTTTCCTTTATAAATTATGCAGTCTCGGATATGTCTTTATTAGCAAGGTGAAAATGAACTAATACAAGGGTCACGTGGTAAATATATTTAATATTTAAAAAAATCTTCCAAACTATTTTCCAGAGTGTCTGTACCTTTTTACATTTCCATGAGCAATGTATGAGTGATTTAGTTTCTTTGACAGCATTTGGTATAGTTACTATTTTTTATTTTAGTTGTTCTCATCATGGTCTTAATTTGAATTTTCCCAGTGGTGAGTGATGTTGAAAATTTTTTCTTGTGCTTACTTGTCATCTGGATATTCTCTTCAATAAAATGTCTCTTAGTATCTTTTGCCCATTTTCTAATTGGATTCTTTTTGTGTTTTATCATTGAATTTTAAGAATTCTTTCTATTTTATAGATATGAATTACAGATAGAATCTATAGATATTATAGATAGATATGAGTTATGGATCTGGATTATTATAGATATGAATCCTGTGTCAGCTACATGGTTTGTAAATATTTTCTCCTTGTCTGCAGCTTATCTTTTTATCCTTTTAACAAGAGTTTTTCACAAAGCTGAAGCTTCTAAATTTTGTAAAGTCCAATTTATTGATTTTCTAATTCTGTGGATCATATTTTTGGTGTCATCACTAAGAACTTTTCATCAAACTCTTGGTCCCAAAGATTTTCTCCTTTGTTTTTATCTAAAAGTGTTATGGTTTTATTTTTTACATTTAATCTATGATCCGTTTTGAATTAATTTTTTTGTATGAGGTGCTGTTTCAGCACTATTTGTTGAGGGGGAAAAAAACTCTCCTTCCTTCATTGAATTGCTGTTGTTTCTTTGCCAAAAATCAGTTGGCTGTACTTGTGTGGGGCTGTTCCCAGGTTCTCGGCTCTGTCTCATTGATCTAATTGCCTGTCCCTGTGCCAGTCCCACACAGTCTTGATTACTGTAGCTGTGTAGTAGGTCTTGAAATCAGGTAGAGTGAAATCAGCTTGAGCACATGATTCATATCAAGTTATTCTTCTTTTATGAAATTGTTTTAGCTTTTCTAGTTCCTTTGCCTTTAAAGATGAACTTCAGAGTAAGATTTTCTGTGTCTACAAAAATTCTTGCTGGGATGACTACGAATTACATTAAGACTGTATATTAATTTTGGGAGAATTTATATGTTTATTGTGTTGAGTCTTCCAATCCATTAACATGGCATATCTCTCCATTTATTTAAAACCTTCTTTGGTTTTCTTCATCTGTATTTTGTAGTTTTTGGCATATAGGTCCTATGCATGTTTTGTTAAATTTACACCTAAATATACATTTTTTGAGTGACTGTGAACTCACTTAATAATTGTAGGAGTTTCTTTCTGGATTCCTTGAAATTATTGACATAAATGCTCATACCATCTGCAGACAGGGACAGTTTCACTTCTTCCTTTTGATCTGTGTGCTTTTTCTTCCTTTCTGTGCTGGCTGGAATCCTCAGTACTATTTGAACAACAGTAATGAGACCAGACATCTTTGCTTATTCCCTGTCTTAGGAAGAAACCATTCTGTCTTCGACTAATAAGTTAGCTCTAGGTTTTTTATAGGTGTCCGTTATTTGAGGAAGTTTCCCTTTATTCTTAGTTTTTTGAGAGTCCTAATCATGAACAGATATTGGATTTTGTTGGTTTTTCTGCCTCGATATGATCATGTGATTTTTCTTCTTTAGCCTGATAATATGGTGAATTACACTAATTTTCAAGTGTTGAGTCAGCCTTGTATTCCACAGCATTCCATTTGAAGACTAGGGCTATATTTATATAGTGCATTTTCTTTCTAAATCTTCATTCTGTGTATTAGGAGAATACTATCATCTTTTGCTTCATGGGGCATGTGAATATATGGGCATATAATCTATGAAACACTGTAAGGAAAAGTGTTGGCACTTGGTCTCTTTAAGGAGCACATTTTCTAAATGGAGGAAATGACTCAATTGAGGATCCCATGTCTTCTATAGAAAAGACCCTTTCGCTACTCAAGTGAGTTTACCTTAATTCAGAGAAACCTTAATGTTTTCCCCACTCTCATATGTTGTTTTAGAAAGCAAAGGGAAAGGAGAGTTTTCTTTGGGAATCAGTGAATCCTCAAGTGCTGAGATGCTCCTTTTGGGTACACTGGTCTGGGTGAGCATTCCTGCCTAGATGCATAGATGTGTAAATTAATTCCATCAAACTGCCCAGCTCTTGAGCTAGTGAGCCAGACCTACTGAGCAGGATGAGCAGCACTAGGCAGGCTGTTATCTCAGCCCTCATTCATCAGATTCTCCCTCTCCTCTCTCTTTGTATGTATTTACCTTCTACTCCCTTCTCCACTCTCAGAAGTCCTTTTCGAATAAATCTTTCCTTGGTCCTTGTAGAAGCCACGTGGCCATCCCATTCCCCACACTGATGCCATAAACATCTGCTCTGCAAATCTTAAATGGTGCCGGGGTCCAGGGTTGATTTTTTTCTGTACCAGGTGAGTGGCTCAGTAGAGGTGAGAGAAAACGGAGTGACAGGGTGGCTTGGGAAGCGATTGACCAGAGTGAAAACACACCTGTTGGTGTTGCTCCTGCCAGCTTTGATTTGTGAACAAGAGTGAACCTTGTCTGAAAAGCAAACCATCATGAGAACGCTCGGGCCCTGCTGTAGCAGCGTGGACCCTCGGCTCTGTCTGCTGGAGCCGCTGACCAAGGCTGGTGTGCGGTGCCAGGATCCCACTCCCTCTGGAGACAGAACTGGAGTCACCCCTGTCCTGTGGGAGGAGGCGTCAGAGACAGGCCCTTGCCTGTCACTGTCTGTGTTTCCTGATACAGATCTGTCCTGGGTTGGGCAGCTTCCCTTGTACGGATCTCAGGCGAGAGGCACCCAGGCTCTGGGTCCCTTTTGAGACCAGGCTGGAGTCTGTGATGGGAGGGAGGGGGTCAGAGTGCGGGGAAGGCCCCTGCCAGAGGCCAGGTGTGTTTAAAGGTGTGCTTCCTCGGTTGTTAGTGTGTGCGCATGAGGGAGAGGGGGTATTTTTATCAGTAGATGAGGGAGAGGTTCGCCTCTCTCTTCCCCACATAAGGTAGGATAAAAGTTGTTGTGACTTGCGTACCACAGACTCTGAATTTCTGCTCCTGGCTGGAAGCCCCCATCTCCCAGGTTAGGGCCCTCTCCGGGGGTGGAGGAAGAGACCTGGCTCAGTCCTGGTCTTTGGGCCTCTCAGGAACGCTGTTTGAGCTGCCCAGTCCCTGGGGAGTTTCTGGGGACACCTGATGTCTCTGTGGTGAACTCTGGCAGGGGTGAGGCTGAGGTTAAACCTTAGAGCCCCAGGGCCGGGCCAGGGGCCTTTAGTCCATTTGAGCCAAACTGGAAGCAAATTTGTGGGGCAACTCCAGACTCACGAGCAGGCAGTAAAGAAATAAACCCTGACTCCAGCAGCCATAGGAGCCACAATACGATTGTGACCACTACAAGATTTGAATATTTTTAGAAAACAATAATCCCGGCCGCGCATCCTCTGCCACAGGGAGGGCGGAGGATGTGATCGCACGTCTGCAAGCACCGCAGGCTTTGGTTCCCTAGGGTTTCCCGCTGAGGCGTCTGCACCTGCTGCTCACTCCGAGGGGTGACTCCATCAGGATGTTTAGGGCTCGGGTGGCCTGTCAGCACCTTCCAGGCTGTGGGGCGGTGGCCCTGTCCGTTCACTCCAAGCAGAGATGCCTGGCTGGGCCATTGTCCTTGGCCCCCTGTACCCTCCCTCCCGTAGGCCACCTTGTGTGGGTTCATCCCACCGAAGTTCACGGAGTGCCCCTGCGTGCCTGCAACTGTTCAGGCTGTGAGGGAGAGGACAGAGCTAGACAGACTGAATCCTGCCGTGACTCTCACCTCCCAGTGCTGGGGACCTGGGGAGGTGACAGGCAGGTAGACAGACAGGCAGTGACAGGTACACGCAAGATCAGATCCCAAGGAGCAGCACGTGGGAAGCCTGTGGGCAGGAGCCTGTGGGAGGCTGCCCTGAGGAGTGGCCACGTGGATGGGGGATCGTGGGGCGTCGGGGGAGAGGCATCACACACCTGGCTGGCGGGGGGTGGGGCACACCTTCAAGTCTGAGGAGCGGCCAGGAGGCCGAGGCAGGTCAGGGGCCACGGGCAGATCTTTCCGGGCCTGGGGGCAACTTTAAGGGCCTCGGCTTTCCCCTGAGTAAGGTGGGTGCCCCCGGAGGGTCTGAGCAGAGGGACGAAGCGATGGACTTGGGCTTTCACAAGCCCCGTACAGGGCAGGGTGAGCAGGTAGACGGGGCTGTCGCCGGGCTCAGGATAGGAGTGGAGGGTGTTAGCTTCAGGTCTGCTATCGGGGGCTTGCTGACAGGGTCAAGGATTTGGGGGCTCAAAAAGTTGAAGGACAGAGTGGCCACTAACTGACAAGGGCATGACTCTGGGACAGTCCAGGGCTGGGAGTGAGGTCAGGAGGGAGGTTTGGACATGCTCCGTTTGGGAGGCTTGTGGACACCCAGGTGGGGAAGCTGCATTGGTGGTGGTAGAGCTGGAGCTGGAATGGAGGACGGAGATGCAGATTTTGCAGTTGTCTAGCTGGGCACGTTGCCACCCCGAGCAAAACTGCTTCTGTTAGTGAGAAAGAACTGGAGAAAGAATACTGGTCAGGCGTCATCAGGGTCAGCCCAGGCCCTGGAGGAGGTGTGGCCTGGCTCTGTCAGGCCTCTCTGGGCCTCCCCCAGACCTGGGTTCTGAGCAGGGGCTGCCCTCTGCCTCCTGTATGTCTGATCGCTGTGCCCCTGATCCTTCTGGAGGGAGATTTCAGAGAAGTCCCACCAAACCCTAAAGACCTCAGCCACTTTCCTGAGGCCACCAGATCGGTCACCATGGGGACCAGGGGCTGGTTCCAGAACCCCATGGAAACTTGGAATCCCGGACAGGCAGAGGTCTGGGGCTGAGTGGCTGCACACCTCAGCCTGCTGTGTTCTGGAAACCCGTGTTGCTGGGTTTGATGATGCACGCTTGTGTCTCATGGGTGGCACTGGAATAGTCAACTCTGGGCATTTGGGTTTTTGCTCTGCCTCTGGCCCAACATTGGACAGACCAGAATCTCAGATATTCTACTAGGAATGAAAGAATGTTCATCTTCCCCACCAGACAGAGGGGCGGGGAGGGAAGGCGTGGAGTGGGATGAGCTTGGCCACTCCAGGCCTTGGTACCATGATGACTTTTCCAACGTGAGGAGGGTCCAGGTGGCTGAGGCTGTTTGACTCCGCACTGATTTTGACAAGATTCCACATACAGGCCTCTTTGAACCCCTGACTGTTCTCATGCGAAAAACCACAGCATATCTGCTTCTCCTGAAAGTTTAAAGACACTCTGGCATTAGCAATGCTTTCCCCTTGTTTCTGTAAGTCATCCAAAATTCTTCTTGGGTAGAGGCCAGCTATAACAAAATAAATAAAAGGATAATGAATGGATTGGATCTTTTGATGGAAACCATTTGGCCAACTTCATGACAAGAAGAACAAAGGGAAGAAAAAAAAAATAACCTTTAAATTCTAGCTGAGATTTCAAGTAGCCATGGCCCAGGAGCCAAATTGAAAAGCTGTAACACTTTTATAGATGTTTATAGGTATTGCTTTTCTGGACTGACTGCAGCACTGAGATTAGGCAGTAGTGCCCTTCGGCAGGTAAACGTGTTCATTCCGAGCACAGCAGCTATATGGATTTTCTGTTCTGCCTCTTTCTTTACTCCTGAAAAATGCCATTAGATGGAATTTGGATGCTCTGGGGCCATGGCCTTCCATGTTCTGGGAGGCTCGTGGATTCCTGTGGATCGTCCCCCCGACCCCGAGGCTCCTGGAGCTGACAGAGCCGGGGGGCCCAGCAGGCCCATCCTCCATCTCTGACGTCACAGGCATCTGAGGGCAGGGCCATGCACTACGAGTCCATGATGTACCAGGCGGGGGAGCCAGTGGCTATTCTAGGAAAATTCCATCCCCAGGGCATGAAAAGACAGATAAAGATCAGTGTAACTCACCTGTGCTGAGTAACATGGTGGGTCACGGTGGGGCTCTGGAACCAGGATGTCTTGACCTGAGTCCTGAATTGGCCCCTTCCCAGCTCCGTCACTTGCCATGAGTCCTCCAACCACCATGTGGCTTCGTGGCTTCATTTGTAAAGTGGGGCAAGAGTGTGTGCAGCTGGCAAGGGCTGAGCAATTGAATGACTTCACTCATGTAAAACAGAGCAGGACCAGGCGCAGGGCAGGTGCATGGAAAAGGTTAACTATTGCCATCATTGGGAACCATCAAGGGGCTCACACACATGATCTCAGTGGAGGCTTCTGGCAGCCTGTGAGGGGGTGTTAGAGATGTCTGGATGCCAGCAACAGACGCTGACTCTGGTTCTCCTGAGCAGAAAGGTAGTTTATTGGAAGGATAAGGGGAGCACAATGTATCAGAGTGAAGTCATGAAAACAAGACAAAATCCAAGGTCTTAGAAAATATCTTATATGGTATTATATTATTTTTGTATTCAGCACAAAAAGGGCAGGCCAAAAATAAGCCCTAATGAGACAACTGTATAAAAACGTTTTGAGTAGCCTAATGAGTGAAAATTATTTAAAACGTGTTAATTATTATTGCATGTATGAAAGAATACAGGTCGCCTTGTTGCGATAGAAATGCCAAAGTCCCTTGCTTTCCAATAACATGGGCCTGAGACAATTCAGTGTCACTCATCCACGACGATCCGATGTGGAGGTTCCTATTCCCACGGAGATGAAGCCACAAGCAAAGGCCTGTCCGTGTGCAGGTCTGTTCTGAAGATGAACATCTTGTCCCAGAGAGAAAATGCTCCCTCTGGGAAGAGCCTCCCTGGGCACCCCCTGGGTCCTTGGAGCCCTTCTGGGCCACATCTCTGCTTAGCATTGGGGGACCTGTCACACCCGAGTGGGGTGACCACGGGCTCGCGACCTGTATGAGGCGAGACTCCAGCATTCTAGGGGATGACCGCAAAACCAGGCCCTCAGCAGAGACCGCCCCCTTCCAGAGCCTTCTGTGGCTGGGCGGGGGTCTCCAGGCAGCTCTGCAGCCCCCGCGAATACCGCCTGGTGCTGAGTCCGCTTATACAGACAGAGACGAAGGGCAGCGACAGCGTTTTTCTTTTCTGAAGTAGGAGGGTCGCGTGTCCGCAGCTCAGGAGGAAAACGAGGCGCAGGCTTTGCAGGTGGGTAGGAGTTTGTGTTGTACTCGGAGGCTGGGAGCCCCTGGGGCTTCTGTAGGGAGAGGCGGTCTGAGCCGCGCTTTAGAAGTTGACCTGCTGCTGTGCGGGGACTCGGTGCGGGGGACAGGGGTGGAGGCTGCTGCATCATCCAGGTGAGAGGAGAGCCAGGTGCGCAGTGAGCAGAGGTGGGAGGAAAGCTGGTTGCCAGGGAGACGAGGGCGTGTCCATCACTGCAAGGCTCCACCCACAGCACTATCCTGGGCAGAACCTTTCTGGCCCCACCCACAGCCTTAGCTGATTGGAGTGTGGAGCACATGTGACTTCAGGCTGTGTCCTTATAGGTTGGCTGGCCTCTCGTGCCCTGCCCATGGGGCCATGGAGTGTCTGCACGGGACGTCCTGGAGAGTCAGGGGTGAGTCTGCCATCCAGGATGGTGGAGAAGAGTCCTGGGGTCAGAGTGGGCCTGAGAAGGGGCTGTGGGCTGCACCATCAGGGGAATGTAAGAGAGGCTGGAGCCACTTGATAGAGGGTGGGGCTATGTACAAGGAGGTGGGGCTAAGTGAAAGGAGGTGGAGCCCTGTGCAAGGAAGGTGGGGCTAAGTGAGTGGGGCGAGGCCACTGGGAGAAGAGGAGCCATGTGAGTGGGAAGGTGTCATGTGAGTGGGAAGGGTAATGTGAGTGGGGTGGAGTTAAGGGGGCGGGGTCCCTGTGATTAATTCTCTGGTTTGTCTCTGGAGATTCTTCCTCCTGGCTCCCGGGACACTCAGGACCTCTTTCCCAAGGATGGGACCTCTCCACACGTACCATGGCCACAGTGCAGGTGACCCCAGTGCTGCTGGGCCACAGAGGGCAACTTGTGCACGCACTGGCGGGTCCTATGTGTCCAGGAGGCCTGAGGAAGGAGAGAGTGGAGACCCGGATGCTGGGTTCAAGGCTCACCGGGGACGCGGGCACCAGGGTGCTCCCTCCCCAGCCTCTGGCTGACAGCACTGAACTCAGCCGCCTCGCCCGGCTTCTGGTGGCTTCTGGTCCACGCTGTACCCTCCTCTGTGGGCTCCGTCTCTGCAGGGTTCTCGGAGACATCGCAGCTGCTAAATGCCAAATGCAGAACCTGGGCTGTGGGTCCCGGCCTGGCTTCGTGTGCCGCACTTTCCACTGAGAGCCGCGTGACTGGGTGCTACCTGGGGCGAGGGGGTGATGCGAAAACACTTTCTGTTCAGTTTCAGGGCAAGCTGCCCTAACTCCAGATCCCCACGCAATTTCAGAGTACTTTCTTTTCTTTGGGTTTTGAAACAGCAATGTAGTTTCCTCTCTGCGTGCCTCTCCGGCTTGCAGGCTGGCACCTGTGCATAAACCGAGCGTGAGAATCAGGTGTCTGCGGGCCCCTTTCTTCTCAAACGGGACTCCTGAGGTTTCGCAGAGGAGACAGGGACTTGGGGACCTTGGAGGGAGGGACACAGTTTAGAGTTGAGTTACACTGGAGGGTGGGTCTCTTACCAGACCAGCATCCCACATTGACGATGAACAGACAGGAAACTGAAGCTTCTTGGTCTTTGGCAAAAACCATGTTTCCTGGGGTCTTCTGAAGTAGGGGGCATCGGTGGGTCTCTCTGATCCTGGTGCGTCCCAGGTGGCCATGGGCTGTGCTTGTCTGCACAAGTCTGCCCCTCTGCCTGGTGTCTCTTGGCTGTGCTCAGTTGCCTTTGAAGAGGGAAGCAGTAGGTTGTGAGGTTGGGGAGGCTGCTCTCCAGGATTGAGATCTGGCCCCATGATCTCAAAATAAGGACGTGCACATGTCAGCACCATGTGTGTGGGGGGTGGCGCCTGCATTCTGTGGTCAGGACTTATTCCATTGAAAGGACAGACCCCTTCAAGCTGCCTTAACGCCAAAGAGATCTCTGCAGGCTCATGGGCCTGGGAGGCCTGGAGAGGGAAGACTTGGGGGTGTCATGTTCCAGGGCCTCTGCTGTTGTCCTCAGATGGATTGATCACATGTTGGAAGAAGGATGCCTCTGGTTTCTGAAGCAGCCTGGGCTGAGTGGGATGTCCTAAGGGTCTGAGAAGCATCTGTGGGTATCCTTGGCGCCCAAAGGCACTGCTCACCTCTGCCCAGGAGCCAGCACTGGGGAGAGTGACTTAACCAGACAGGCCCACATGCAGATGGCACTAGTGGGGTGAAGGCAGAGTAGTAAATCCCCACCATGTGCCCCTGCTCCACTGGGCCATCTGTCCCAGGGTCTCACCTGGCCTAACCTTTCCTTCTCAGCACTGGGGTGGCCCAGCTCATCAACCTGTCCTGAAATGCCTCATTCAGGGTCCTGTCCTCCTCCCACCTTTTTCTTCCTGTGCTGGAACCAGGTTCTGAAAGTCCTGTCTTAGCCTCTATCAGGCTGTGGCTGCCTCATCCATGCTGGACTGTCTTATGACTCTTTGAAAGCAAGAAACCTCAGAAAGCACCAAGAGATAGAGGCTGGTTCAAGGTTTTTCCTTGTCATATCTCTCCCATTACTTCTGTTATCCTTGATTTCCCTAAAGGTGGGACATTTCAAGTATTCAAAGCCCTGAACCCTGTTTAGTTGTGAGATGGGCTGGAGAAGAGGGTGGCACAGAGGGCTGCCCCAGACGTTCCACTGAGATCCACCTGCACCTGACCCACTGCTCTGGGGTCAGTATTTTGGCTCCTTATATTGCTTTACTTACCATCAAATTTAAGGACCATGGTGCCATCTCTCTTTTGCTTGGGACAATGATGGACACGTAGCTCCCCAAATTATTTACAGGTAAAACTGTACACCTGGTCCATTTTCTGTTGTTATAATAAAATATCTGAGACTGGGTAATTTATAAAGGAAAGAAGTTTATTTTGGCTCACAGTTCTGGAGGCTGTGAAGTCCAAGCTCGGGCAGCCGTGTCTGGTGAACACCTCATGCTGCTTCATCTCTTGGTGGAAAAGGGAAAGGGAAGCCAGTGTGAGTGAAAGAGACTGCAAGAGCGAGTCGAGCTTGCTTTTTGTATCAACCTAATTTCATGAGAACAAATTCACTCCTGCAAGAACTAACTTACTCCCATAACAGTGACATTAATCCATTCCTGAGGGCTCAGCCCTCATGACCCAGTTGCCATTTAAAGGCCCCATCTCCCAACACTGCTGCATTGGGAATTAAGGTTCCAACACATGAGCTTTTGGGGGACACAGTCAAACCCTAGCAAGACTTACATAAAAGCCAGCACATTTCTAAACAAGGGGCATTAACAGGCTATCATGAGTATCAAGTTTTTTTCTTCTCTCTGCGTGTATCTCCTAGAAGGAGACACTTTGGTGTACCTTGCTCATGAACAGTAGGCAATAAACAAGCAGTTGGTTAATCCCGTTTGCTTCTCCCTGACTGGAAAGATCATGTTGGTTGTTGGAGCACATCTCAGATCCTCTGGGAGATATTCCTGAGGGCTCACAGGCACTCCCCATTAGACGTACCCAAGTGAAGTGTGTCTAGTGGGAAATTAGGTTACTTGCCATGGAGCCGGCCCTGTGAGGGGGCCTTCACTTCTGTCCAGCAGAGCTCAGCAGCCCCTGGCTTGAGGTTTCAGGAGGACGCTCAGGTGAATGCGGCTGTCCCCCAACACTGTTGAAGACTCCACAGGGAGGGAGCGCCTCATTCCCATTCCCCAGCCACCTGGTGACGAACTGAACTGGCTTCTGTGCCTCGCCCAGGCCTCAGGGAGGCTGGTGGGCTGTGAGCACCTCCCACATTTCTGCATGAGATGGGGCCTGTATGCAGATGACTTACATTCTGGCACCACCACACTCCCATATCAAAAACACACCCACCCCACGTCACACCCCTGGGAGCCCGGGAGGCCCCCTTTTCTGGAGACTTGCTGAGAGCATTTGTTCCCGGTCAGTGGGGAACTCCACACACATGAAGAGTCAATTTGCTTTTCTCATCCCAGGAGTGGAGGCTGTGATGGAACCTCTGACGATGGAGGGGAGGGAGTTTCCCCGTTTCAGGGCGTGATCTTGGCTCCAGATCCAAGAGGAAGCTAGCTGCCTTCCCCACCCTCCGACCACACACATGCTTGGCTTGTTGCGGTGGTGGCTGTTTTCTACATTTCCTTTGAAGAGTGATTTAGATCTGAAGTCAGAGTGTCAGGACTTCCAGAGGCCGCTGCAGCCTCTTCTCTGCTCCCTTGGGACCGCGCTTCCACACCCGGGGCAGAGGTGGGGGCTGGCGCTGGGTGAGGGGGTGATGGGAAGAGGCGTCGCCTCACTCCTGAGAAGCCCTTGCCACGTGTTGATGTGTATGGGTCTGGCTGCTGGCTTCCCCAGGTCACCGACTTATTTTTTAAATTTCCTTTAAATTACTCAGGTAACACACAAATACGCCTCCTTGTTAAAAAATTACATATAACGCTGTCTGCTGGAGGCTTTGGCCCTGGTGTAGCCTGGGCCCAAGGAAGCCTCATTATACCCCTCGGAGAACCAGGCTGTGGCTACCAGGTTTTTGTTCGTCTTTTCTATTATGTGGGGTTGGTGCTGCAGTTTTCCTGCTGATGCCCCTCTGTGGTCCAGGTGGCTGCAGGACACAGGGCCCTCTGTTGTCTGTGCAAGAGTTCACAGCGGGCTGTGGCTTTGGGAAGACAGAGGACAAGATGTCTTTTCCAGGCGGTTTTAAGAGACCCTGTGATGGATTAAAATAACCCTAAGATACGGGGCGGCAGGGGTGGGGGACAAAGCAAAAGGAGTAAACGTTCCATTTTGCCAAAACGTTAGTAATAGACAGCACTAGGATAATTGGGTTGAGGCCGGAGGAGCTGTCAGACAGATGCTGCGATGATAGCCCTGTGAGCCCTTTGGTTCTGCAGTGGGGTCCGAGGTGCCTGTCAGGGGCACCAGAGCTGCTGCTTCTTGGGAAAGGAGGGGCTTTTGGTCGAGGCCAGGATGGCGCTCATGAGGGGGGCTGCCCTTGCGGCTCTGTCCTGCACAAGTCAGTGCCTTCCTGAGGGCTGGTCACCCTGAAATGGGGGAAGGGTCTCATTGGAGCAATGATGGCTCAGGAATGGGTCACAGAACAGAGCAGGCATCAGACAAATAAGAGATGCTTGACTTGACTGACTGGGAATCCATCAGACACTGTTTATCCCGGAGCCATGCCACCTCTGAGCAGCCCTGGGTCCTGGTGGAGTCGCTGGCCTCCTGAGCCTCCAACTATGGCTCCTGAAGGTGTCTGTGCCTTTCATTTAGGGTAGAGCATAGCTGCAGAGTCCTCCGAGCTGGCACCCAGGAGCAGCCCAGGAGAGAACGCCAGTCTCCGGAACAAGGTGGTCTCACGGACCTGTTCACTGATTCTTTTGTTCATTCACTGAACAGATATTTAGTAAGCACCTGCTGTATGCCAGATGCCCTCTAGGTCCTGGGGATGCAGCCGTGAATGAGACAGAAGCTCTGTCCTTTCTGTAGTGGATATTGTAGAGGGGAAGGTAGCAAACACACACAGTGGACAGTGGATATGTAATATGCCACATGGTGATCAAGACTATGAAAACATCAGTGAGTGGAATGGAGCTAGAGCGGGCAGGGGGCTGGTGCTGTTTAGAACAGGTAGGGAAGGGAAGGTCTCTCTGAGGAGCTCCTCCTGCAGAGGCCTGGTAGGGAGTGGGGAAGAGCCTGTGGCTACCTGGTGGGGAGTGGGGAGGGAGCCTGTGGCTGCCTGGTGGGGAGCACCCTATGGGGAGGCACGTCCTAGGAGGAGGAGTGTCCTAGAGGGAGGGCCCGGCACCTGCCAGGGCCCTCGGGTGGGTTGGGGAGGGCAGAGCGGAGGGCAGCATGACCTGGGCCAGGTGATGTGGGACCACACCCACAATGGATGGAGATAGACATCAGTGGCTGTGCCTGTCCCTGCCTGAGGTCACCCAGCTGTGAGGGTCTCGCTCTCACGTCAGTGCTGAGAGCCAGGGGCCTCTTCAGCAGCGTCATGCATCGTGTTTGCTTTCTTTCATTTCAGACACGTAAGCAGCACAGTGAGGCCACCAACAGCAGCAACCGAGTCTTCGTGTACTGCGCCTTCCTGGACTTCAGGTACCCTCTGCACAGGGGAGAGCAGGTGGGCATGAGGTGTCCAAGCCCAGGCCCGCCCCATGCCAGCCCAGGGGAGGATCTGGGTCACCCATTTCTGCAGCTGACATGGTTGCGTTATGCGAAAATGCTGGAAATGCTGGAGATGTGGGCAGGGCCTGGTGGCAGTGCTGGGTGGAGGCCTCCCCTCCAGACCATGCGAGGAGGGGCCTGCTGTTGCATGATGTGTCTGGACAAAGCCTCTGAATGCCCAGGGCAACTTTCAAGCCAGTGCAGCAGATGCTCGGGGGAGCTGGAGGATGCTGTCCGTTGGGGCAGGCCCTACAGCCCTGGCTGTCCCCCTCGAGGGTCTTGGAGCAGCTGAGGAAGGGGGTTGGGGGAGTGGCTTCTGACTAGCCACGTTGGCATTTTCCTGTTTGAAACCTTGCCGGCTCCACTGGAGCAGGCTGACCATCAGGCCTGCCTAAAACTCTGAGGCCTCAGCCTCTGCCACTTGGGCCCCGACTGGGACATCCTCCCCAGCATCTCCCGTGTCCACCTGTCACACCTGTCACGTGCAGTCTCCTCCCGCCCTCCTAGCCCCCGCCCCAGCTCGCCTCCACGGCTCACCTGCCCAATGTCTGGGGGATCTCCCACCATCGCTCTGATCACAATTCTCCTCTAGACGTGAGCCCACCGTGAGTGGCTCCCACAGTCACAGCGGTGTTGAAAACTCAGCTCCCCGCAGGGCTGGGGAGTGGAGGGAGGGGTGGGGCTCCCGGATCCTCAGCTGCTGCTCAGCTGTGGCCCCTGGGGCTTGTTCCATGTGGGATGTAGGTTGCAGGTCCTGTGTTGCCAGGTCATCAGTTTTCATGGCTGGATATTGTTTTTGTTTTTGTTTTTTTGAGACAGGGTCTTACTCTGTCACCCGGGCTGGAGTGCAGTGGTGTGATCTTAGCTCACTGTAGTCTGAAACTCCTGGGCTCAAGCAATCCTTCCGCCTCTCAAAGTGCCTCTCAAAGTCCTGGGACTACAGGTGTGAGTCACTGTGCCTGGCTGTGGCTAGATTATTATATGAACTGTCCCAATGTTTAAAACACTGCACAGGCAGCTGGAACACATCTGGGACATCCAGTTCACACCCTGCCTAGTGGCCCATCACCCTACATGTTGTCAGGGCTCCCCAACACCTGGGCATCTTCCTGTGCCTGGACTCACTTCCCCAGCTCCCTCCTCCGCTGCTTCAGGGCAGGATCCACACAGGCTGTGCCACCTCTGCTGGTACGGTCCCCGTCAGAGAAAGCGTCTCTGCTCCCTGCACCCAGAGGGCCGGGAGATTGCAAGACGCTGAGCTGGGGGTGCAGCAGCGGGTTGGCATAATCTCCCTTTATCTCTGTTCTGTGAACAGCGAGGAAAGTGCAGCCCAGCTCCTGTCACCTCCAGCAAACACTGCTTACATTTTTGTCCCCCGGGATGCCTCACTCTGGCTATGGCCGTCGGCGTCTGGCTATGACAGTTGGCGTCATGCCTCTGCAATGTGGATGGATGCTCTGTAATTTCAGTGATTTTGCCCTGGTCAGGCTCAGCAGGTTGCAGCTCTTTTTCCTTTATTTGTAAATTGTGAAAATTTGGAAGCACGTGCTCCTAGAAATAGTTATTCCAATTCCGGGGCACTGTTTGGAGAAAAAAATTATGACTAGAAAACGGGATGGGATTTGGTAAGAACTAAATTGGCATGTTGGTTCTTATTTTTGAAGGAATTTTAAGAACATAGAAAAGTACGGAGAATAATATAACAAATGCAGGTACCCATTGCCCCAAATTTATAGTTATTAGCATGTTTATATTTTTGTATTTTTAAGAATGAAACAACTAAAACATCGCAGATGATGTTAACGAACCCTCCACCTCCTTCTGTTCTTTTCCCCTCAATTCCCAGAGGCAGCCACCATCATGAATATAGTATCTGTATCCTTCCTGTCCATTGTGCAGTTATTACTTATTATTATATAATTGATATTCAGAAAAATCGACACTCGTAGATGATTGTACAGTTCTGTGAGTTTTGACAAATGAATACAGTTGTGCAACCACCATAATCAGGATTAGAACAATCCATCACCCTCCAAGATGCCCCCGTGTCTGTTTGCAGTCATCCCTTCCTCTCATGTCCGGCTCCTGCAAGCACTGATTTGTCTTCTGTTCCTATATAGTTTTGCTTCTGCCAGAGTGTGCATAGATGGAATCATGGCGCAGGAAGCCTTTTGGAGTCTGGCCTCTTTAATTTTGCATAATGTGTTGAGCGTCACCACACGTGTATTGTTGGATGTATCAACATCTCATTTTCACATGTCACTGCTGAGGGGGTATTCCGTGACATGGATGTACCGTAGTTTATTTATCTTCTCCCGAGTAGAGGAACATTTGGGTAGTTTTCAGAGTGGGATCATTATGATTAAAGCTGGAAGTTTCACCAGCTTTGCTTTCGTGGGGTAAACCACACTCGGTCATGACGTATTATCTTTTTGTATACTGCTAAATCTAATTGGCTACAGTTGTTGAGAATTTTTGTGTCTACGTGCATGTTGGATATTGGTCTGCAGTTTTCTTTTTTTGGTAATGTCTTTGTTTTTATATCGAGGTAATGATACCTTCATAAAAGTTACATTTTGGGATGCACTTTGGAATAGTCTGTATAGAATTGATATTATTTCTTCCATTTTAGTAGAATTCACCATGAAGTCACCTGAGCCTTCGTTTTCAATGTTGGCAGGTTTTCAACTACACATTCAGTTTCTTTTATGGATGCAGGACTATGTAGGTCGTCTACTTCTTTTTAAATAAGTTCTAGCAGTTTATGTTTTTTTGAAATATTCATCAATTTCATCAAAGTTGTTTAATTTATAGGCACAGAGTTTTTTGTGGTATTCCGTTGTTAGCCTTTTTCATGCCTGAAGGGTCTGTGGTGATGTTCCCATTTCACTTTTTTATCTATAATCTGTGTCTTCTTTTTTCTGAGTCACTCTTACTATAGGTTTATTAATTTTGTTGATATTTTTCCAAAGATATAACTTTTGGCTTCATTGATTTTTCTCTCTTGTGTTTTCTGTTGTCAATTTCATTGGCTTATCCTCTTTGTCTTTAATTTACTTCCTTCAGCTTTCTTTGAGTTTAATTTGCTCTTCATTTTAAAAGTTCTTAAAATGTAGGTTTAGGTTATTACTATGAAGCTTTATTATTTTCTAATATAAACATTTAATGCTGTATTTTTTCTGTAAGCACTGATCTAGCTGCATTGCACACATTTTGCTATGTTGTTTTTATTTTGATTAAATTTAAAATATTTTCTAATTTTCCTTGTGACTTCCTCTTCAACCTCTTCAATCTATGTGTTATTTTGAAGTGTGTAGTTTAATTCCAAATAGTTGGGAATTTTCCAGAGAGCTTTCTGCTGTTGATTTGTAAATAGTTTTTTTATGATCAGAAAATATTCTTTGTATAATTTTAGTTCTTTTAAATTTGTTAAAAGTTTTTATGAGACCCCCGTATATGTTCAGTCTTTGATGAAAGTCCCATGTGCACTTTTAAAAAAGTGTATTCTTGGTGGAACGTTCTATAAATGTCAATTACACCAAGTCAATTGATAGTTAAGATTAGGTCTTCTATATTCTTACTACTACTTTTCTGTCAACTTGTTCTGCCAATTAAAGAGAGAGGAGTGTGAATTCTCCAATTTTAGTGGTGGATTTATCTATGTCTACTTCTAGTTTTATTCTTTTTTTTATGTTTTTTGAGACAGAGTCTCGCTCTGTAACCCAGGCTGGAGTGCAGTGGCATGATCTCGGCTCACTGCAAGCTCCGCCTCCCAGGTTCACGCCATTCTCCTGCCTCAGCCTCCCGAGTAGCTGGGACTACAGGCGCCCGCCACCACGCCTGGCTAATTTTTTGTATTTTTAGTAGAGACGGGGTTTCACTGTGTTAGCCAGGATGGTCTCGATCTCCTGACCTCGTGATCCACCCGCCTCGGCCTCCCAAAGTGCTGGGATTACAGGCGTGAGCCACTGCACCAGGCCTAGTTTTATGAATTTTTCTTTAATGAATTTTGAAGTTCTGTTATTAGGTGCATGTATGTTTGGGATTGTTATGTCTTCTTGGAAGATTAGCCCTTTTATCATTACATAATGTCCCTCTTTATGCTGGGAAATATGCGTTACTTTGAGGTCTACTTAGTTTAATTTAGATAAAACTACTCTAGCTTTGTTGATTAGTGTTTGAGTGCTGTATCTTTTCCCATAATTTAACTTTTATCTTATTTATATATTTATATTTAAAGTGAGTTTCTTTTAGACTGCATGTAGCTGGGTCTTGTCTTTCCTTTAATGCAGTCCTAAAATTTCTGTTTTTAATTGACATGTTTAGACAATTTATATTTCATGTAATCATTGGTGTGGCTGGATTAAAATCTACCATTTTGCTAGATGTCTTCTAACTTTTCTATCTTTTAAAAATGTTATCTTTTTCTGACTTCATTTGGATTGTTGGATATCTTTTATGATGCTATTTTATCTCTACTATAAATGATTTCTAATGTATACATCCTTTTAACTTTTTTGATAGTGGTTGACCTAAGCTTACAGTGTATATATGTCTAATTCATTCATGCCTGCCTTTAAGTACTATGATATCATTCCAAATGTATTCTAAGACATTGTAACAATAGGTTCACACTTCCTCCTGCCCGTTCTGTGTGCTGTTGTTGTAGTACGTTTCACCTTTGTACAGACACCATAAACGCAATGCATTGCTAGTATTTTTTCCCCCGGACAATGAGTTATCTTCTAGAGCAATTAAAATTAAGACAATAATAATTGCCTGTTTGCCTTCACTTATTCCACTTCCAGCTGTTCTATTTCTTTGTGTAGATTTTTGTCTAGTATCATACTCCTTTAACTCTTCTTGTAGTTCTTGTCCACTGGCAATAGATTCAGTTACCATTTGAAAAAGTATTCTCTTTTAGTCTTGAAAGATTTTCATTGGGCTTAGAATTCTGGGCCACTTTTTTTCTAGACTGATACTTTAATAAATTATACAAGTAATATATCAATATATTATTTTGTTCAAAAGTAAAACATTATAGAAAAGCAAGTGTTCCCTTTGATCTTTACCTCTTATCCTGATCTCCACCCCTTTCCCCAGTAATAACCACGGTGGGAGGGTTTTTTATGTGTTTTTTCAATAATTTATATATAATTTATATTTATAATCATAGGAAATATATGGTGTTGCTTAATTCAATGTTTCTTCCATCCTTCCCCCACCTTTTGTTTCTGTGTTTTGCCTGTGTGGACACACATGTTTTTTACTGTATTTATGTATGTTACATTTTATGTATGCATGACTGAACATTTTTCTGTTTAGCTGCAGACTTCCTGGGTCACAGGGCCATACATATCTTTAATGTTATTGATACTGCTTCATCTGGCTTCCATAGCAGATTTATTTATGCACAAGCTGCAAGCCTGCCTCTTTGTTTTTGCTGAGTCCCTGGGAAGTAGATCTTCATTGATGCCACTTAAGGCTCTACTCCTCTGGCTAACTAGGTCATCATCACACCTTTGCAGCTCCATCTGAGCGATGTGACTTTCATATTGTTTAGCTTACCCTTTGTGTAAGCAGAAGGGGCAGCTCCTACCCATGGCTACGTTCACCTAATCCAATGCCTGTTAATGTTCAGGCCCCCCCCTCAAATTGAAGTATGGTACTCATGCAGCCAATTGACAGACAAAGGCGCAATATATAACACAACAGCTGGTGTTTGCTGACTCCCTCCAAGGTCCTGGGAAAATTAGATCAAAAGGGGTGGGGAGGGAGAGGAGGAGGACATGACCCTGTCTTTAAGTCCCATCAATTCTGAAGTTATTAATGGGGTTTTGCTCCTCTCAGTTGGTACGTCTGAGTGGCTCTCGCTTTGTCCTCTGCTCTCTGCTAAATGCCTTTTCCCTCCCCTAGAAGACCAGATCATTAATCATGAAAATCACCACTGAACTGCTGTCTGAGTCTCCGTCCTCAAACTCAGAGCCACCCCTGGGTCATGTCGGAAAGACCGTCCCAACCCCTCCCTCGCGCTCCGCGTCGCCCAGGGCTAACGCAGGGTTACCGTTGCCCGAGGCTGCTGGTGCGTGCTCCATCTGGTAGACATTGGCCAGAGAGGTGCAAGCTGGGGTCTTCATCGGTCCTGCCACCGGACAGCCACAGTTCTCATCTGCCACATCCATGCTGACACCACAGTTGAAAGTGAATGCAAAGCAAATACAAACTAGAGCCTTTTAATTTATTCGCCTTTATGAATGCTTTCCCCCGAGGGCCATTGCCTTTGGCTGAAGTAAGGATTTGTCTTTACCGATAACTTGAGGTTCCAACTTCAGGGAAGAACCATTTAAATCTTTTTTTTTTTTTTTAATTTGAAAATATAGAAGACAGGGTACAGTGGCTCACGCCTATAATCCTAGTACTTTGGGAGGCTGAGGCAGGAAGGTTGTTTTAGCCCAGGAGTTTGAGACCAGCCAGAGCAACATAGCAAGACTATATCTCTACAAAAATAAAAAGAAAAGTATTAATTGGGCACGGTGGCGTGCACCTGTAGTCCCAGCTACTTGGGAGGCTGAGGTGGGAGGATTGCGTGAGCGCAGGAGGTCAAGACTGCAGTGAGCTATGATCACACCACTGTACTCCAGCCTGCGAAACAGATTGAGACCCTGTCTCAAAGCAAACAAACAAACAAAAAAGAAAATATAGAGAAATGTAGAGAAGAAAATGATATTCACCAATATTCACACCAACAGGTTTAACCACAGTTAACCGAGAGCACGTTTGCTTCCAGTCATTTTTGTCTAGGTTTATATTTTACAAAGTTATGCAAGTAATATATCCACACATTATTCACGTAAAAAGTAAAACATAAAAAAGCGAGGGTCTCCCTAGACCTTTACGTCTCATCCTGATCTCGCCACCCCGTCTCTGGCGGTAACACCGTGGGGAGTTTCTGTGTGAGCGTTTTCTCTGTAGTCTCTGTGCCGGTCATAGCTGTGTTGGTGGGAAGTGTGTGGTGCTGTTGGCTCCACGGGCCTTGCGTCGTGGTTGGTCACTGTACGTTGTGTTTTGGTGTTTTATCCTTATCAGTGCACATTGGTCAAGGATGTTCTTTTTAACCGATGCGAGGTCTTTTATCATATTTCTCTCTCCCACACCGCTCTCACCCGTTTCCCCCGATGGGCATTTATGTTACCGTCACTCATGATTCAGTGACCGGGCTTGAATGTGGCCCCTGGTGCGTGCCGCTGCCCGTTCTCTAGGCGCAGGGCTGTGGGCCGTGTGCGTTTCATTTTGTGCTGGGCTTGGTCCAGGTGCTTTTCAGGGTGATTGTGCCGAAGCAGCTCCCCCTTCCCTGTCCCAGAGGGAGGGCCTTGCTTCCTGTGGCCTGACCAGCAGCAGACCCTCTCCAGCTCTCGCCAGCCTGATGGCCAGAATCTCTCCTCCCACCCCCCACACCACGGTCTGGGTGTGCATTCCTGGCGTGGCAGGTGTGGGCACCGCCATGAGTTCACGGGGCCATGTGTTATGAGGGGTGCTGCTCTCAGTCCCCTGCCTGCCAAGGGTGTGGTGCTACCTCCTCTGATCCTTTCTCCTGTGTCCTCAGCTCCGGAGAAGGGGTCTGGTCGAACCACGGCTGTGCGCTCACGAGAGGAAACCTCACCTACTCCGTCTGCCGCTGCACTCACCTCACCAACTTTGCCATCCTCATGCAGGTGGTCCCGCTGGAGGTAAGAGCCAGGCCTCAGGGGTCCCGGGACCTGGGGGATGTGCCATGAGGCTGCAGGTGGGGGCGGGAGGGTGCTTTGCCCGCCAGTGCCCACGGGCCCTGGGCACATTACTCCATGGGGCCTGTGTTTACAGACGGAATCCATTCTCTTGGCTTCTGTAGTCCAGGGTCCTGCATGTATTGGGTGCCAGCAAATATCCAAGGAGCCCATGATTGTGTAAGCCGAGTCCAGTGTGGTGTGCTTCGCACAGCAACGCCCAGACTGCACCTGTGGGGATCCAAGGAGGGACCCCTCATCCCTCCGTCCGTCCCTCTGGGAGATTCTCACTGGGCGCCTGCTGGGAGCCGGGCGCTGGGGGCTCTGCTGTAAACAAGAAAAACAACACAGTCCTGCTCTTGAGGAGTTTGTGTTCTAGTGGGAAAGACAGATAATAAACAAACCAGCAGATAAATTAGTCACTTTGAATCAGGGGAGGAAGAAAGTGGAAGAGAACAGCCCAGTAGAAGATGACTGCAGGGAACGGGGCTGTGTTCACGGAGCGGTGAGGAGACAGCGGGGAGCGGGGCGTCTTCACGGAGCGGTGAGGAGAGGTGTCTCCGGGATGTGGCGTTTGAATGGCCAGAGGAAGCTGATGTCTTGAAGGCCTGGGGGGAGAATGTTCTAGGCCAGGAAACAGCAAGTGCACAGGACAAGGGGCAGGAAGGGGCTTGGCATGGCCGTGGATAGAGCACCCTGAGCTCCAAGGCCCTGGGGAGGCGGGAGGCAGGGAGGAGCAGGCTCGGCTCCAGCATCCAGGCCTCAGGGAGGAGCGTGAGTTTCATTCTAGATGCATAGGAAGCCTTTGGAGAGCTGTTCCTGGGAGCAGCTTGGTCTGAGCTACCCTGGGTTTGGGATGGGGCAAGTAGACGCTCATGTAGGTGGAAACCAGGAGTGGAAGGAGATGTTGCTGCTGACACTGTGCACACCCACACTCACGTCTGTCGGTTGCGCTCACAGAAGTGCTGGTTTGGACAGCATAGATGTGGCTGCTCCGAGCCAGGCTGGGTTTGGCAGATGTGTTGGGAACCGGCGATCTGTTGGATGCTGGGCTGTAACCTGTGGCTGATGTTGGGCATTTTGGGGCCTGAGAGAGGGCCAGGCTGGAGGGTAAGTCAGGCAGGGAAGCAGTGACGCCTCCAGCGTCTCCCGGACAGATTTGTCACGAGACTCATCTTCCGTGCGGGGCCCTGGTCTTTTAGAGCCTCATGTGCTCATCGTGTTCTGGAGGCTCGTCCCCAGTCTAGGGCTCTTCAGGGTGGCTTTGGGAGGAGACAGGATGTCTCTGATCACAGCAGCTCCCGGGAGGGGGCACCAAGCTCAGGTGGTTCCCAGCAGACACCTTGTCGCCAGGGCTTGAACACCCGTCCCTGCCTGGGTCACTGCCTGCCTCTGTGGTCACGTTTATCAAGGCTGTGGACAGGCAGAATCTACCTGAATCCACCAGCGTCCGCAGTGTCTG